>NW_027507758.1:393943040-394602898 GCF_037356315.1 Lithobates pipiens
ACTTAATTTCCCCAGAGCTTAGTAAATGTGCTGATTTCCATCATCCAATCATGTGCAGGATGACAAACAAGGTTAACATAAACTCCCTTCCCAGAAATAGATCTGAAAGTGTGCCCTGGTCTAACGTACGGTATACCAAAATAAGGGGGCATACCCTAGATAGAGAAATGGGTATAAATGAGATAAATATAAAATGGAGTGAAATGAGTACTCTCATGAGGAGTATAATGCCTGAGAAATGCCCTAAAAAGGGGATGGGTGGGTGGGTATCGCGCACCGGAACCGACGAGGAAGGCAGGCGAACGGGCTAGTTATATACCCCACCGGGCTCCTCCCATAATTCCAGGCCACCATACTGGCCTTTCTATTTATGGTCTGGAGCCCTCTGACCGATACATATAAGGATGACAAACAAGGTTAACATAAACTCCCTTCCCAGAAATAGACCTGAATGTGTGCCCTGGTCTAACGTACGGTATACCAAAATAAGGGGGCAAAAACATTCAGGTAGGGGTTATATTTATTGTTTCAAGTTTGAGACTGGGTGAGCTTAACAAAGGCCTGGGCCATCTCCACTTGCGGGTTGGGTATGTAACGGGCGAAACAGGTGGACTTCCATCTGCCCAACTTCTTGATAACATGGTCCGGGACCCCTTGGCGGGAGGCGGTTGAAGCTGCTCCGATACGGAAAGAATGTCCGGAGTAGTGATTAGGATTGAGGTGAAGGATGCCCAGAAGTATCCTGACATGTTCCATAAACTGGGCAGCGTTCAGTGGTCTAGTGTGAAATGGCAGAAGCGGGCCAGACCCTGGTTGACCGTCCAGAAGGTTTAACAAGCGGGTGAGAATGGCGACCGGGCACCAGCGGTTGTTGGTCTTATAGAAATGTATGTCAGTACCCGAGACAAGCTGCTGCGTCTTGGAGACTGCTAAGTGTAGAATATAATGATCTTCGTATCGGATCAGGTGGTGCTTGCACAGCATGCGTGCTGAGGGGCCGTTACAAGTAAACTCGCCTGGCCGTAAGAAGCCGTAGAAGGCCAGGTGTATGGCTGCTTGCAAGACGATACTTATGCGGAGACCAAAAGGTGAAGTGGCCAGAATATCTGACATATCTCTAAAAACGTCTCCTGTAACAGGCAGCCGTTTGGTGCGGGCCACTGGCTGGCGCTTCTGGATGCCGCGCATAAGAGCCCGTACGGCGTGATAAGAAAATAAGGAAGGTTCGGTAGGGTCCTGGAGGGACGAGAAATGTTGTACACCGGCCAGATATAGCCGGATTGTGTTAAAGGACAACGCCAACTTCGAGTGGCAGTGGGAAATGAAGCCTAGGACTTGCTTGACACGGGACGTCTCTGTGCTGTGACACGTCATGAAGCGATTAAAGGCCCTCCAGGCCGATTGATAGGCTTTGAGGGTATTGCGTGAGAGGGAGTGCTCGATGAGTTGGGTCGCCGCTAGGAGGTGTGGTGCTAATCCAGGGTCAGCTGAGACCAGTCCGGGATAGCTGCTGATGTTGGTCCAGCTCCGGGTACCTGATCAAAAAAAGAAACAAAGTTAAAGCGGGAGAGGGCGTCCGCTGCCTGATTGAATTTACCTGGGATGAAGGAACAATGGATATTGAACTGAAATGATAAAGAAAGCTGGACCAGTCGGCGAAGGAAGGACATAATTGCTAGAGAGTTGGATCTGCCTTTATTAATGATCTCCGCAGTGGCTAAATTATCTGTAGAAAAGGTCACCGTTTGCCCCGACCAACTGCGGCCCCATGTGTGAGCTGCAGCTACGATAGGGTACAACTCAAAGAGGGAGGACATCTCGGTGAAGCCAGGAATAGCCAGTATCTGGGGAGGCCAGGGAGCTGCGAGCCACAGATGGCCAAAAATAGCCGCAAAGCCTGTGGAGGCCGCTGCGTCGGTCACCACCTGGGGTGAGAGAGAAGACACAGAGGGAATGAACAGGGACACGCCATTCCAAGAGGATAGGAACTCCTCCCACATAGCAAGGTCTGCTATCGCCGCGGGATCCAGGCTGAGGACTTGCTCCGGGTCCTGTGAGAGGGATAGTAAGACTAATAGGCGTGACACGAATGCGCGACCCTGAGGGATGATGCGCATAGCGAAATTCAGCATGCCGAGTAGGGACTGTAGCTGTCTTTTGGTGCAAGTTCTGGCACGGGTGAAGTCCCTCAGGACCATCCTGATGCGGGCCAGTTTATCCAGGGGGAGGCTGGCCTGCATAGTGTTGGTGTCTAGGCTGACCCAGAGAAAGGTGATGGTCTGCGTCGGACCGTCCACCTTGTGCTCGGCAATGGGGACGTTGAGGTTGCTGAAGACCGCCCTCAACTTATGCAGATCTCCTGGAGGTGAGCCGGGTGGCTCGATCAGCAGGAAGTCATCCAGATAGTGTATGACTCCCCGACACTGGGCTACGTGTAGCAGGATCCACGTGAGAGTCTGAGCGAAAGTATCGAAGAGCCAGGGGCTGCTCTTGGACCCGAATGTAAGTTTGGTGGCAAAATAGTACCGCTCCTTCCACTTGATGCCATGCCAGCACCAGAGAGATGGGTGGATGGGAAGGAGCTTGAAGGCGTCCGAGATGTCGGCCTTGGAGAGCCAGGTTCCTGTGCCTGTTTTGAGAATGGCCTGGATGGCCGTGTCTACAGATGTATACTTGAGGGAGAACTCCTCTGAGGGGATAAGGGAATTAAGACTGGGGACAGAAGAGGAATGAGGCGCTGACAAATCGTACACCAATCTGAGTTTATTAGAGAACTTGCCCTTGACAAGCCCAATAGGGCTGACTCTCCAGGTGTTGAATGGGGGCTGTGTGAAAGGGCCTATGATGAAGTCTCGGTCTAACTCTGACTGTAGTAGTTGGTCAACGGCTCGTTCGTCCAAAGCTGCTGACCGCAGGTTCTGGCATTCGTGCGTGAGGTGAGGGAGAGAAATGAGTCCAGTGTGAAAGCCTTGAGTGAAGCCCTGAACAAGGTAGACGGATAGTGAGGGGGTAGGATGATCGGTGAGGTAGATGCTGAGCCCCGAGACGTTGACCCGGCCTAGTCAAAATTTCTTAACCGGTTTGACCTCACACATGATCCTGGGATGAGCCCTATGACACTGTGTGCATACGTGGAGCAGCCTGCACTGACTGAAATTGCATGAGCCGCTATTGAAATTGTTGCAGATTGCTGCGCCCCCCATGGTCTTGATCGGGCGCCCAAATGTATCCGTCTGCGGCAGGCGTGCCGGCGCTTGTGAGCCCTGAGCAGTACCTGAGGTAGAAGGATCGTCTGAGGGCGGGGCTGCCACTGAGCTAGCGCACCAAGTCGCGGTGTGAGTAGCCGATTGGCAAATCGCACAAAGAGGAGACCGTAGCCCCGCAAAGTGGCGGCAGAATAGTTCTGTATCCATGACGCTCCAATCAGTAGGCGTCTGGAACTGGACAAGCCTGGCGGCCGCTTTGGCGGAAAAGGAGCGGTGGTAGTCGTAAAATGAAAACCCGCCGTATTTATAACCTAGATCTACTACCACATGGAGGTAGCGATCCAGCTCCTCCCTCCTGCCAGGGGAGACTGAGCAGATGATGTCCCTCATCATGCCGAAGGCCAGTGTAAATTCGGTGACAGAAAGCTTCCTGTCCAGCCTGGGGTCTTTGGTCTTGAGGACCACCGACACGTCCCCCCATGTATAAGCCTTGTTTTCTGCCAGTTCATGAATGGAGATGAGAAGCGAAGCCAGATTGACGTCCTTGCCCTCTAAGATGTCCTTCCTGATGCTAGCTGATACCAGATGAGAGGGGTACACCACTGATGTACGCTCGGTGGTACCTGCGAGAGGGTTAGTCACTGCCTGGGATGCTGGTACTGGAGGAGACACGGGCGGGCGGGTCTCGAGGAGGGCCACCCGATTCTGGACCTCTGACATAGAGGTCGTCAGGGAAGACACCAAGGTATGGAGCTGCGAAATAGAAGAGGCGATAGAGCCCAGTGAGGCCTGCTGGGTACTAGCCTCAGCCGCCGCCGGGGGAGGAAAGAGGAGCCTGAACAGCTCGGCTTTCCTGGCTGTTGCCGGAAAGGGTACGCCTCTGTGCCTAAGCTCAGCTGTCATCCTAGGAATGGTCCATGCTCTGAGGGACCGTTGGCTGCCACTCTCTGAGACTAGAGACGGAGACAATGGGGCAGTGAGGTCCTCGCTGTCAGCCTGAGACATGGTGGCGTAATCCAGGCCTGGCGAGCCTTATTGGTCCTTGGGTTCGGGTTTTCTCCTACGCGGAACCTATATGAGGGTGACATGGATTACAAGACACGTTGGAGATCCTGAAAAAGCATGTATGCTTAACGAGAAGGATGCTTCCGCTCATGAGCGTTTCCTCCCAGAAGACGTTTTTTTTTTTTTCTTACCTAAGGAGGCACCGTCCCACCAGGTGCAGGGTGGACCTACTGAAAACTCGACTGACCTGAGGAGATGAAGGTGAAGTTTGAGAGTTCTATACCTGAACAGAAATGCTAGCCAAAATAGTGATTTCATGGAGGTGAGATTTTTTTTTTTTTTTTTGGCAGGTATGAACCTTTGAAGCAATTTATAGTGAAATGAGGTCGGTGAGGCAGGCCCCCGGTAGGAATCCAAAGCTTGAAAAATCAACTGGACTTGAACCGGGAAGCGATATGACCGTGAAATGAGTGAATCCGCCATGACAGATGTCCGGATCGCCATGCCGCCATCTTGCGACCGAGCATGAAACGGATTCTGGAGCATGTACTGAAAATGAGGCCTGTCCTAGGGCACGCCGAGACGAATTTGGTGCACGGATGTGACTATTCGTACCGGAGCGTGATAGGTGAGATGAAATGATACCCATGACAAAGACAAGAATCAGAGGATGTGCCCAAGAATGAAACAAACGAATCCTGTCTTTGGAGCATGTACTGAAATGAGGCGTGACACCTGGGCACACCGGAACAAATCGGTGCATCAATAAATGCAACAGGATTTGAATCGGAGCGTGATAAGTGACAGAAAATTATATGCCATGACAGAGACAAGAATCAACGACTGGACAAATGGTTACAACAAAGAATCCTTCTCTGGAGCATGTACTGAAATGAGGCGTAGCAGCTGGGCACGCCGGAACGAATCGGTGCATTAATGCATGCGACGGGATTCGAATCGGAGCGTAATAAGTGACAGAAATGGTATGCCATGACAAAGACTAGAATCAGAGATTGTGCCTGAACCTGCGAGTGACTCAGTCTCTGGAGCATGTACAGAAATGAGGCCGAATAACTAGGCACTCCGAAGCGAATCGGTGCATCGGGGATGCGACAGGATTCGCACCGGAGCGTGGTGAGTGACAGAAATGAAATGAATCGATCTGATATCAAAAAGATTGAAATGATGCGAAGTGACATGAAATGATCGAAATAATTCGAACGGAATGAAATGATCGAAATGACTCAATATGTATGAAATGAAACGTATTTGGAACGGTCGGACCGGTTTACCATTTGAAAGGACACGACATTCGAAATGATCCGGACTGCTAGAATTAACGTAACGAGCAGTCGGCTGCGGTATCGGAGTGCTTTCGACCGATTTGAATATTTAAGTAATGATTGGGAAGTCGTTCGGCTCGACCTGACGTGCCTACGAAATGAAGTGCCCGATGTGGCACGACCGACGCGTCTCGAAAGGAAATAACAACTTTCCTTCGCAATAAACAGGAGTAGTGACATGAGGTAACGAGTACGAGTGACACGGTTTAAAACATTCGTGAAATGAAAGGTGAGAGGTTCGTGAGTTCAGGATATCGTGTTTGAGTGACATTGTAACACATGAAATGAGAATATGGGTGCCGAAGCCCTACCTGCGACAGCCGGCCCAGACGCGTTGTACGACAACGGCAATTTCTTTGAGTATTGCGACACTCGGACGGAAAACACACGAACGCCAACGATAAGACGACTGACAACACGGACACAATCAAGACAAACACGGGGACTCACGAACACAACTCGCTACGTTTGGTCTCAACAGTCGGCCCTTGATTTCTGACATATCAGATATCGCGCACCGGAACCGACGAGGAAGGCAGGCGAACGGGCTAGTTATATACCCCACCGGGCTCCTCCCATAATTCCAGGCCACCATACTGGCCTTTCTATATATATATATTTATGGCTGAAGCCCTATGACCGATACGTATCCGAACAATACAAACTTATCATGAGATACCCTATATGAAAAGGACCTGAAAGTGTGCCCTGGTCTAATGGACGGTATACCAAAATAAGGGGGCATACCCAGTAATTAGAAATGAATGTGTTTGAAGAGAAATGTTTTGATAAATGCCCTAAAAAAAGGGGATGGGAGGGTGGGTATTGCGCACAGGAAACCGACAAAGACCACAGGCGAGTGGGCTGGTTAAATACCCCCCGGGCTCCTCCCATAAATTCAGGCCACCATACTGGCCTTCTTACTTATGGCTGAAGCCCTATGACCGATACGTATCCGAACAATACAAACTTATCATGAGATACCCTATATGAAATGGACCTGAAAGTGTGCCCTGGTCTAATGGACGGTATACCAAAATAAGGGGGCAAAACACTTAGGTAGGGATAAGAGAGTTTTATTGTTTCCAGCTTAACCTTTATTGAGCAAGTTGAGTGAATGCCCGAGACATCTCTACCTGTGGGTTAGGGATGTACCGTGTGAAGCAGGCCGATTTCCACCTGCCCAATCTTTTGATGACGTGGTCCGGGACCCCATGTCGGGATGCGGATGAAGCTGCTCCGATGCGGAAGGAGTGGCCGGAATACTCACCGGGATCGAGGAGCAAGTTGCGGAGGAGAATCCTAACAGTTCGTTAATGGTTTGACCGGGAAGGGCAAAAGAGGGCTAGAGTCCGGGAGCTCGGGTAGCCGAGAGAGTAACTGTGTAAGCACAGCGACCGGGCACCAGGCGTTGTTGGTTTTGTAGAGGTGGATATCTACGCCGGTGCCTGTCTGCTGGGTCTTGGTTACCGAGAGGTGGAGGATGAAGTGGTCCTGGTGACGGAGCAGATGACGTCTGCGAAGGACTGGAGTGTGTGGGCTGTTATGAGTGAACTCGCTGGGCCGTAGGAAGCCATAGTAGGCCAGGTAAATGGCTGCCTGTATGACCAGACTGGGGAGAACACCGAAGGGGTAGCTGGTAAGCATGGTGGACATGTCCCTGAAGATGGAACTGGTGATGGGGAGCCGTTTGACTTTTATTGGTGGCTGTTGCTTCTGGATGCCGCGCAGGATGGCTCGGATCGCGTGGGACGAGAAGATGGACGGTTTGGTAGGATCCTGAAGTGAGAGGAAGTGCTGTATGCCAGCTAAGTATAAGCGGATGGTGTTGAATGACAAGGCCAGTTGATTATGGCAGTATGAGGTGAAGGCTAGTATGTGCCTAGCATCTGTGGGGGTGCCTACTGTGGAGGCAACCAGAAATGTATTGAACGCCTTCCAGGCTACCCGGTAGGCTTTCAGAGTATTGTCCGATAGTGAACGGTTGATGAGCTGAGTGGCTCTATGTAGATGCGGCTCTAGTCCAGGGTCAACTGAGACCAATGCGGGATAGGAGCTGAGACCGTATCTGCACTGGGAACCTGCTGAAAGAAGGACAGGACATTAAAGCGGGACAATGCGTCAGCTGCACGGTTGTACTTTCCTGGGATAAACGTGCAGTAAACATTAAACTGATGCTGCAGAGACAGCTGCACCAGCCTGCATAGGAAGGACATCACGGAGAGAGATTTGAACCTGCCCTTGTTGACAATTTCGGCTGTGGCCTGGTTATCGGTGGTGAAACCTACAGTTTGTCCTGTCCAGGTATGACCCCAGAGCTGGGCGGCTGCTACCATGGGGTAGAGCTCGAAAAGGGATGAAGACTGACTAAACCCAGGGATCCTGAGTATTTGAGAAGGCCAGGGTCCGGCGAACCAATGGTGGCCAAAAATTGCCGCAAACCCTGTGGAGGCTGCGGCATCTGTCACTACTTGTGGCGAGAGAGGTGAGATATACGGGATGAACAGAGAGATGCCGTTCCAGGTGGACAGGAACTCGTCCCACATCGACAGGTCTGCTAAGGCTGCGGTATCTAGGCATAGGATTTGATCCGGGTCTTGTGCCTGAGAAAGGTAGACCAACAGGCGTGAGACAAAGGAGCGACCTTGTGGAATTATACGCATGGCATAGTTGAGTATGCCCAATAGCGACTGTAGCTGCCTCTTTGTACATCCCCTGGTGCGGGTGAACTCGTGGAGAACTGCCCTGATGCGGGTCAGTTTGTCGAGGGGCAGGCTGGCCTGCATGGAGCTGGTGTCTAGATTGACTCCGAGGAAGGTGATTGATTGCGCGGGCCCGTCCACCTTATGTTCAGCGATGGGAACATTGAGGTTCCCAAAGACGGTCCTTAATTTGTCGAGGTCCCTTGGAGGTGTGCCCGGCTGTTCAATCAACAGGAAGTCATCCAGGTAGTGGATAACTTGCTGACAACCAACTTTGTGCAGGAGAATCCACTCAAGAGACTGAGCGAACGCGTCGAACAGCCACGGGCTGCTTTTGGAGCCAAACGTTAACTTAGTGGCGAAATAATATTGATCTCTCCATTTAATTCCGTGCCAGCACCAGAGGGACGGGTGGATAGGCAATAGTTTAAAGGCGTCGGATATGTCGGCTTTGGCCAGCCACGCACCTGTGCCTACTTTAAGGATGGCCTGAATCGCCATGTCCACAGAGGCGTATTTTAATGAGAACTCTTCGGAAGGAATCAAGGAGTTTAAGCTGGGAATGTGGGAAGAACGAGGCGCAGACAGGTCGTACACCAAACGATTTTTATTAGAAAATTTGCCCTTGACAAGCCCAATAGGGCTAACTCTCCACGTATTGAAGGGGGGCTGTGTGAAGGGACCTATGACAAAGCCTCGTTCCACCTCGTTCTGCAGCAGTTGGTCAATGGCCTGCTCGTCAGAGGCTGCTGAGCGGAGGTTTCTGCACTCGTAGGTCTGGTGGGGTAGGGAGATGAGGCCGGTGTGGAAGCCTGTCGTGAAGCCACCGATGAGGAAGGTGGCTAGTGAAGGAGTGGGGTGCATAGTGAGGTAGAAGCCCAAGCATAGGACGTCTATGTGGCTCAGTCATGAGCCCTTGTGTGCTTTGACCTCGCACAAATTTCTGGGGTGCTCTCTGTGACATACGACACAGATGTGCAGTAGGCGGCACTGGCTAAAATTGCACGAGCCATAGTTATAATTATTGCAGATGGCCGCTTCCCCTACGGTTCGGACCGTACGTCCAAATTTGTCTACTTGATTCTTTGGTGCAGGGCCTGATGGGCCTAGGGCTGCACCAGAGGTGGAGGGGAACTCTACCGGGCGACTAACCGGTATGTTGGCGCACCAGGAAGCGGTATGGGTGGAGGACTGGCAGATGGCACACAGGGGTGAACGAAGGCGGGCAAAATGCCGGCAGAACAGTTCGGTGTCCATAAGGCTCCAGTCTGTGGGTGACTGGAACTGTGCCAGTTTAGCGGCTGCCTTGGCTGAGAACGACCGATGATAGTCGTAAAAGGAGAAGCCTCCGTATTTGTATCCTAGGTCCACTACTGTGTGGAGGTACAAATCCAGCTCTTCCCTCCTGGCAGGGGATGCTGAGCAAATGACGTCTCTCAGCATCCCAAAGGCTAGGGCAAACTCTGGGATGGAAAGTTTACGATTCAGCCTGGGGTCCTTAGCTTTGCGGACTACGGAGACATCTCCCCAGGTGTAAGCCTTGTTCTCTGCAAGGTCATGTACCAAAATAAGCAGGGAGGCAAGGTTGACATCCTTGCCGTCCAAGATGTCCTTCCTTATGCCGGCCGGCACCAGATGTGCTGGACAGACCACGGGACATGTTCCTTCGTTACCTGTCGGCAGTGGTGACGGGACTGGAACCGGAACAGGGGTGGTTGTGGCTGGGAGAGTTTCTAGGAGCGTCACTCTGGCCTGGACGTCCGTGACCGTATTGGTTAGGGGCGACACCATAGCATGCAGTTGGCCTATAGCCGCTGAGATGGACTGGAGCGTAGCCTGAGGTGGGGTACTAGGCCCGGCCGTAGCTGGTGGGGTAGAGAGGAGCCTGAAAAGCTCTGCCTTCCTAGCCGTAGCGGGGAAGGGAATGCCCCTGCGTCTCAGCTCCGCTGTCAGCCTGGGGATAGTCCAACCCCTGAAGGACTGTATGCTGTCGCTCACTGAAGGCGGGCGAGGAGACAAGGGGGCGGTAAGGTCTTCGCTGCCGAGTTGGGACATGGCTCCAGGTGAATCGTGCCCTAGGAGTGATGTCCTATCTCTTTGGGGACCAAGGATGGACGACCGGAACCTATAGAGGGTGACATAAGTCAAGACTGTTTCTCTATTTTACCAAGCGAATCCACCTATTGCTGAGCACTAAGGCGGGAGCGAACGTGTATACATATATATATATATATTGTCACAAGCCTTCACATACATATATATGTATGCCAGCATGGTTGCTGTCGCATTTTCCACGCCTTTTCCTCTCTCCCCTTTTTTTTTTTTTTTTTACCTGGGAAGATAACGTCCAAGCTGGTGCAGGGTGGACCTACTGAACTTGACTGACCTGGAGAGAGAAACAACAGATGACAATTGGTGAGGAGCCTAACAAGTAAACTGAAGAGTGACGTAAACGGCTGGCTAACACGACCGAAGTGCACCGGTGAGTAGACATTTTTCGCCACCACTCCTTTTTTATCACCGCCATTTATTTATCATCATCATTTTTTTTTTTCCTTTTTTTTTTTTTTTTTGCTGTCCCAATCCGACGTATCATTTGCGTAAAGGACGAAGTGTGGGATGACCCGTGTCCAATGTGGGAGCGTGAATAAGTTCTGTAATTGTGACCGTACAATAAGGCAACCTGTTGGAAAAAGTGAAATGTGGCCGTTCCCTCTGGGGTACGCCGAACCGAATCGATGCATCACGGATGCTACTGGATTCGAGTCGGAGCGCTGTAAGTGACAGTGAAATGAAGCATGATTGCCATGACAGAGGCACGAAATGGTTGCGTCGCAAGTGCGACTGACAACAAAGCGGACTCTGGAGCACGTACTGAAATGTGGGAAATAACCTGGGGCGAACCGGAACGAATCGGTGCATGTGTATGTGCGACTGGATTCGAACCGGAGCGCGGAGCGTGACAGTGAAATGAAATGAACAACTTCTGTCATGACAGAGGCCTGGATCGGCTGGCCACGAACTGAGACTGGAACCGAAATGGTCTCTAGAGCATGCACTGAAATGAGGCTGAAAAACACCCAAACCCCCCCATCTATCTGGCACCTACACCCAACACCATCCTCCCTCCACACCGACAATTGTGACAGGAGGGCATTGTGACATACGAGGGGTATCTAGGCAGTGTGACATGAGAGGGGTATCTAGGTAGTGTGACAGGGGGTGGCAGTATGATAGGAGGGGGCAGTGTGACAGGTGGGGGCAGTGTGACAGGAGAGGCATATCTAGGCAGTGTGACAGGAGGGGGGCATGTGACAGGTGGGAGGCAGTGTGAAAGGTACCAAACTGCCCCCACCTGTCACAGGTGGGCGCAGTGTTACATGAGGTGGGCAGTGTGACAGGTGGAGAGTCAGTATGACAGAAGGGGGACAGTAAGACAGGTGGGAGCAGTGTGAAAGGTGAAAGGTCAGAGTGTCAGGAGGGGGGCAGTGTGACAGGTGGGGGGCAATGTGACAGGTGGGGAGCAATGTGACAGAAGGGGGTGCAGTGTTAAAGTAGGGGGGCATGTGACAGAAAGACACGTTGACACACACCCGCTCAAGCTCTGAGCACTGTGTATGTGAGGTACAGCAATAGGCTGTGGTTATTTGCATGCTACAGAGAGGGAGTAGTCTTATGGCACGGTGGCAGGAAGTCTCCCTTACCTTACATAGCAGGCCAGCAGGAGCAGTCTGGAATAAGGAAGCGGGTGTTGGAGTTGGGGGGCAGAGCTGGAAGGCGGAGCTGTTGGAACACTTCAGAACAGAGGAGGTAAAGTTGCCTTCTGCTGTGCACAGCTGCAAACCACAGCACTGCCAGTGGTCCTAGCAAGCTAGTCTCCTGTTACATCTGTCTGACTCTGTTGGCACAACTGTGAATTGGGCTCCGCTATTCAGGGGAGCCACTCCCCTCCCTCCTGCTAACCTAGGAAATGGAAGACTGTTATTTTTAAAATATTAATCCCCGGCAAGTGGCTGGAACTTCAGATTTTACTGCCCCCCATCCCAGCGCCCTAAGGCGGCTGCCTAAGCCCTGATTACTAAAACTGGAGAGTGCAAAATCTGGTGCATCTGTACATGGGAGTCAATCAGCTTCTAATCTCAGCTTGTTCAATTAATCTTTGGCTAAGAAACCTGGAAGCTGATTGGTTTCTATGCAGAGCTGCACCAAATCTGCACTCTCCAGTTTTAGTAAATCAACCCCATTGTAAATTTGTAGAAAATCATGAGGTGAGAAGCTGCACCAGGGACTGATCTGTGCTAACACATGGAGGCACCCAGATGTACAGGATACGTGCCAGTATTTTAGTAGAATACTGACCCTGGATAATACATACACAACAACATGGCACTGGAGAAGTATAGGTACATGAAGGTACTACTGGGGATGGGGGTGGAGGGGGGGGGGGTTGATCTCAGTGAGAGATAATAAAGACATGCAAGTGTTACATTTTCACACCACTTAAGGTGTTACTAAGCCCATGACTCTGCATTTACTATATCTGGTCTCCCACAGTACACAGTACACTGAACATGGAAATGCAGTTATTTTAGTAAATGTAAACTGCTCTCATCAGTAATTACAGCAGTCTTGTGACTTCTATAAGTGTCTGGTTAAAGCTTGTAGGAGGAGTTTTCATTCCCCCCTGATTGTCCTATGAAGATGCAGGACCCCTGACCCTCTGTGTGAACAGTGTTGATTGGCCCTGTGCTGATCACATGCACTCTCCCACGAAAAATAAATTTCTCTAGCAATACACATCAAACTGAGCATGTGCAGCTTGTCCCCTAGCTCTGTACTATCAGGAGATATATTGGGGACATTGGAAGAAGGGGGGATCAAAGAAGACAAGATCAAACAGCCTTTTTTACACAATGCAGAGGATTAACCCCTTAGGTTCCAAAGTTAGTATAACGAAAATGCTTTACTACATATACAGACTGATTTTACAGTTGTGGGTTTAGTAATACTTCAACAAACATGTACTAAACATGAAAAGATATATTTGGTGTTAGATCTACATTCAATATAAAACACTGAGTGGCCAACATAAATTACACTGGTATAAATTTAGCAGGCATGTTTTTATAGATGGAGAACACTGGAAAAAAGGGGAGTTTCAGGAAGTGTTGAGGGGATGGAAGAGAGGGAAGTACTGAGGTAAAAGAAAGAGAGAGTTCCGACAGGAGACAGAGGAGAGGAGATTGCTTAAAAGAGAGGGAGATACCAAGGCTCAAAAAGTCCTTTGCTGGGACACAGTGACACTTAACAGTGAGGAGAGGAGGATTATGTGAGGGGAAGGAACTGAGGTGCCAGAGTGAGGAGAGAGACACACGCTGACACCAGGGACTGTGTATGTGCCCAAAGTGGTAGTCACGGCGCTCACCTACTATTAGTTGCACATAATGCAAGCTCACCTGCTATTAATTTACACTTTGTTTAAAAATATGTAAAGGTGTAACTGAAAAAGTGCCTACGTGACAATATCTCATAAGATGTCTCACATAAAATGATATACAAACATGAAAGAAATTTTTTTCATGTTTGTATATCATTTTATGTGAGACATCTTATGAGATATTGTCACGTAGGCACTTTTTCAGTTACACCTTTACATATTTTTAAACAAAGTGTAAATTAATAGCAGGTGAGCCTGCATTATGTGCAACTAATAGTAGGTGAGCGCCGTGACTACCACTTTGGGCACATATTCATTTTTCACCTTTCGGGTGAATTTATATGGTAGTGGCAGCCCCTTTCTAATTTTAGGGTTCTAATTCCAAAATAGCTAACAGTGCAGCGCTTACCACTAAGTGAATTTACATATAATTAAATATAAATAAATAAACTTACATAAGAATGAAAAAAACTTAAATATTTGGTGGATCCAAAAAGAATTTGAACCTCAATTAGAAAACGTGTTTGCAAAAGAATTTGATTAATTACCAAAAAAAGTTGCCTAAAATTTTTTTTATATTTGCCAAAAAAATTACATCCAACAGCAATTAAAAAAAAACCCATGCAGTTAAACATGTGAAAACAAATTTTCAAGTCCCATACAAAACATGTGAAGATAAATTTTCAAAGGTGTAAAGTGGCATCCAATGTAAGTGAACAAAAGTATAATTGATCCTGTGTATTCAGGAAAGAGTGCTTGACCACGTGTGCTTTTCCCAGCTACAAATCAAGTAAGTAATGGAGGCTTACCAGATCGCCAATTAGTGTACACAGATACGAATTTCCAAACGATTCGAAGCGGACAGTCGGACGACGACCCAGGCCTTCAGACGCTCCACAGTCACTGGAGCGATTCGAATCCTCTCTCTGAACGGTCCACACAGCCGCGTTCAGAGAGAGGATTCGAATCGCTCCGGTGACTGTGGAGCGTCTGAAGGCCTGGGTCGTCGTCCGACTGTCCGCTTCGAATAGTTTGGAAATTCGTATCTGTGTACACCAGGGGTGTCCAAACTTTTTTCAAAGAGGGCCGGATTTGATGAAGTGAACATGCGCGAGGGCCGACCATTTTGCCTGACATTCTTTGAATCGTTAAAATTCGGTCTAAGTGTGTTAGTTCGAGCACTAATACATTGCCCAACAAGAATTCTCTTGCCTTTGTGGCTGTGTGTGGGAAGAATTGAGCTTGGGCGTATTTGTACATACTGTATTAATTGGCGTATAACACACACCTTCACTTTAAGAGGGAAGTTTCAGGAAAAAAAAATGTTTAAATAAAGAACTGTGAAGCAAAATAATGGTCAGTGCCCACCAATGCAGCCTAATCAGTGCACATCTGCAGACCCACCACAGCCAGGAATGCCCCCCCCATAGCCAGGAATGCCCCCCCATAGCCAGGAATGCCCCCCCACCATAGCCAGGAATGCCCCCCCACCATAGCCAGGAATTCCCCCACCATTGCCAGGGACGCAGCACCATTGCCAGGGACGCAGCACCATTGCCAGGAACGCAGCACCATTGCCAGGAACGCAGCACCATTGCCAGGAACACAGCACCATTGCCAGGAATGCACTGACGAGCGCCAAAGGAGAATCTCCTGTTTACACGGCGGCTTCTTTAATAGAAAGTCCCGCCTCCTTTGATGGACAGAAAAGTCGTCCAATGGCAGTGCAGGAGAAGGACTTCCTATTACAGAGGCCGCCCGTAAACAGGAAATTCTCCTGTGTACGGCGCTCGGTCCTGTCCTCCCTGTACCTTCCGAAGCATATATATCAGGGGTAATGAATTAAAATTAAAGGAGGTCCGGTCGCCAAAATTTTCTTTGGGCCGAGGTCCGAATCTCAAGTCTGTGCTACGACTCAGAAATATTGTAGTAACTGTATATCTATCAAAAACATGAGAAATGTACAATTTCCTTAGCATTTCAACAATATTTATTGTCAAGTTAAATCTGGTGTCCCCATCACAGTGCCCCTTTACATCAGGTGTCCCCATCACAGTGCCCCTTTACATCAGGTGTCCCCATCACAGTGCCCCTTTACATCAGGTGTCCCCATCACAGTGCCCCTTTACATCAGGTGTCCCCATCACAGTGCCCCTTTACATCAGGTGTCCCCATTACAGTGCCCCTTTACATCAGGTGTCCCCATCACAGTGCCCCTTTACATCAGGTGTCCCCATCACAGTGCCCCTTTACATCAGGTGTCCCCATCACATTGCCCCTTTACATCAGGTGTCCCCATCACAGTGCCCCTTTACATCAGGTGTCCCCATCACAGTGCCCCTTTACATCAGGTGTCCCCATCACAGTGCCCCTTTACATCAGGTGTCCCCATCACAGTGCCCCTTTACATCAGGTGTCCCCATCACAGTGCCCCTTTACATCAGGTGTCCCCATCACAGTGCCCCTTTACATCAGGTGTCCCCATCACAGTGCCCCTTAACATAAAATGTGCACATCAGGATTTCCCTTAACATAAAATAAGTGTCATGCTGATAGGCACATTTTATATTAAGGGGCACTCTGATGGACACAACAAAACATGCCCCTTAACTTAAAATTTGCCCATCAAAGTGCCCCTTTTAATATAAAATGTACCTAGTGTTGCTCTTAAAATAAAATCTGCCCATCAGCGTGCCCCTTAACATGAAATAAGGGTCACGCTGATGGGCACCTATTATGTTAGGAGGCATTCTGATGGACAATTTTTATTTTAAGGGGCATGCTGATGAGTATATTTTTAATGTGCACATCGATGGGCATATTTTTTGGGGCACATTTTGTTGTACCCATCAGCGTGCCCCTTAACAAAATATGCCCATCGATGTGCACATTAAAAATATACCCATCAGCGTGCCCCGTAAAATAAAATTTGTCCATCGGATTACCCCTTAACATAAAAGGTGCCCATCAGCGTGACCCTTATTTTATGTTAAGGGGCACGTTGATGGGAAAATTTTATGTTAAAGGGCACTCTGATGGGCACATTTTATTTTAAGGGACACGCTGATGGGTATATTTTTAATGTGCACATCAATGGGCATATTTTGTTAAGGGGCACCTTAACAAAACATGCCCATCAGTGTGCACATAAAAAATATATCCATCAGCGTGCCCCTTAAAATAAAATGTGCCCATCAGAGTGTCCTTTAACATAAAATTTTCCCATCAGCGTGCCCTTTACAAAAAAAAAGCCCCTTAAAATATGCCCAACAGTGTGCACAACACTGATCACTAATAGATAACTAATGTGCCCACATACCTTAACTGCAGCAGGAGTGTGGGCACAACTGAAGCTGCCTCGTGATGAGATCCAGGACCCGGGAACCGCGGGCAGCAGGGGGGCGGGGCGCGCACGTGACGTCACACCCCTACTGCCCGTGTCTCTTCAGCTCCGAGAGACGCGGCCAGGAGCAGGGGGCGGGCGCATGCGCGCAGCGTCACTGGTTGCTGGGGAAACCCGCGGTCCCAGCAAACCAGTGATTGCTGTCGCTTGCTACACTGGCGGCATGGCGGTCCGGGCAGAAGCGCTGCTCGGTCCGGACTCGGACCGCCATTTTAGTGACGGCTGATATATATCTTTTGTGGCCCCGGCGCTGGGAGATCGTCGGGGGCCACAAAAGATATGTATGTCCAAATAACCAGGCGGGCCGTTCAAAACCGGGCCGCGGGCCACAATTGGCCCGCGGGCCAGACTTTGGACATGCCTGGTGTACACTAATTGGCGATCTGGTAAGCCTCCATTACTTACTTGATTTGTAGCTGGGAAAAGCACACGTGGTCAATCACTCTTTCCTGAATACACAGGATCAATTATACTTTTGTTCACTTACATTGGATGCCACTTTACACCTTTGAAAATTTATCTTCACATGTTTTGTATGGGACTTGAAAATTTGTTTTCACATGTTTAACTGCATGTTTTTTTTTTGAATTGCTGTTGGATGTCATTTTTTTGGCAAATATAATAATTTTTTTAGGCAACTTTTTTTGGTAATTAACCAAATTCTTTTGCAAACACGTTTTCTAATTGAGGTTCAAATTCTTTTTGGATCCACCAAATATTTAAGTTTTTTTCATTCTTATGTAAGTTTATTTATTTATATTTAATTATATGTAAATTCACTTAATGGTAAGCGCTGCACTGTTAGCTATTTTGTACGTTGTTGTGCCCAGTATCCGGGTTATTGTGTTCAGCTGCTGATTTTTTTTTAAAAAAATTTAAAATTAATTTTTTTAATTTCCAATTTTTTTACCAAGCGCAGATTTTATAATTTATTTAGGGTTCTAATTCCGTTTTTGAGTTGTTTATATATAGTATTTTAATTTTATTTCACATTTAGGGTCTATACCTACCTCTTTTTTCTCTTATCACCAGGGACTGTGTGCCCCAACAGAGGAGGAGGGATATCGTGAAGCTCGGGAAAAAGAGTCTGTGAGGAGAATAAGGATAATGATTTGAGGAGAGAGAGTGTGGTGAAGTGACAGGTGTGAGGAAAACCACTGAGACTGAGAGAGAGAGACTCTGGCAGCATCAGAGGGGGAGAAAGCCAAACTTTTACAGAGACTGCCAGGAGAGTGTTGCCTGGAGACAGAGGAGTGAGAACATCTGAGGGGAGCCAGGAGCAGAAACAGCCACATGGTCCACTACTATTTAGTCCAGGGTCCCTACTCAGCAGCCCAGCACCACTCAGCTCAGCAGAGATGACCCATGCCTTTCAGGGATTGAGATATCCATCCGGGTATTGGGTCGGCCACTGCCTGTTCACCTTGTTAGTTTCGCTACCAGTCATCTTGATTGGCCATCTGCAAGAGATCCAGTGCCTTACAACATCGCTAGGAGCATCAGGAGCCTGAAACAGCACCTGGGACTATTGCTGTGTCATCTCACAGAAGACTGTGAATGGGTGTAAATCCAACATCCTTCTTGACACTAAACTGACATTGCATGCAGACACCAGTTTCCCTTTTTAGTGTCACGGGATGCTTGTTTGGAGCTGCCATCTCTAGTTGTTTGCCCTTTTGAATCTCTACCTAACGGAACATTCTAGATGCAAGCTTGTTTAAACCTACTGTCAGGACCTGGACTTGAATCCGGGACTTCAGCTGTGTCTGGCAATAAATCTTCTCTCTGAGCTATCTGAGATGCTGGACAGTGCCTTGTCAGATCCTTTAGACAACCCTGCCTTGTACCTTGATTTCAGCTGAACCTTGAACTCTTTGCTCCTCCCATGAACTTCCTGATATAAGCCATGTCTCTGCACTTCCTCCTTGCCAGAATATTGTGCTATCTCCAGCCTGTATCTCGCTCCTGTCTTCCCTGCTGCCGTTTATATTTGCTACTGCTCGTTATTGACCCTTGGCTTGTTCCACGACTACGCTTCTGCCTGATCTCAACCTGCTCGTTACCGACCTTTTGGCTTGCTTACTGACCACGCTTCTGTTTGATCGTTATCTGCTCATCCGCTACTGAACCCTGGCTTTCTCACTTCCTGGTGGGACGATCCTGAGGACCGCGACCTGGTACTAACACGCAGCTAAATCCATCTCCACCATCTGGAGCTCTGGTGAAAACTGGTTAGTACTTAGACTCCGCACCTCGGGTGAGCCTGTGTCATCTGCCAGGGTGACTGCCTGTGTTCCTATCCTGCTGGTTAGGGGTAGTCCTGCAACTGCTATAGCAATTGGTCTTCTAGCCTGACCCCTGATCGCAACACCTACTCTTAAAACAAGGGCCCCACCGTTTGCTAGCAGAAGGCACTAATATTCTTCACCTTAGGACCTGCAACATTATAGAACTGTGCTTACTGTCCTTGTGTAACCCTTTTCTCTTCGTTGTGTGTTTGCCTCTCAAAGGTGTTTGAGGCCCAGAAGGAGCTAAGAAGTTGACAAGCCTTCTCTCCTCCCTCTTAGCGCCTGTGTTAAGGGCATATAGATTACTGCTTTTTTTATACTTACAGTTGCTAAGCATTGAAAGTGATCCTTTCTAATATATTAATTCTTTGCAGTAAGGCTTAAACGTGTTGTAAATGTTCTATATGCTTTAAACCGTGATAATATATTAAGCTCATTTATCACTACCAGTTGTGTCTGTCTGTTTCTAAATAATTGTAAATAATACACGCAAATGTGTTTTATTTTCACAACAGTTTAATTACTTTTTTAACTAAACGTGTTGTAAATGTTCTATATGCTTTAAACCGTGATAATATATTCAGCTCATTTATCACTACCAGTTGTGTCTGTCTGTTTCTGATATCAATCCACAGCCAGGATATTGGTACTTTCTTCACTTGCATTCCTGAGGAGATGAGGAGATGAGGCTATTCTTGGAGTTGAGGTGTAGAACAGAGAACCCAAAAATCACCAAGCAGCTTCTTCAGGGGTGGTGCTACATATGCAACATTTTTTATTCATGCAACGGCTGCTATCACGTATGTTTTAATTGAAATAATGGCAAACTTTACCCATACTAGGTACATCAGTCCACCATGGTGAGCCATTATTAGTTACATGATTGGGCTTTTATCAATAATTGCTGCCCAGAGCTTGAGATTGGATAGAGTGGTTCTTAATAGACACATGCACGGATGCAGCACATTTCAGATTAGTGGACTGATAACAGTTTTTCTAATTTGGAAAATTGCAGAATGCAAAAATATCTGTCTTACATCGTGCTTGGAGAAGAGGTGGATATGAAGATAAATAGATAAGTGAATATAATTCAATACTGTACCGTATATACAAGCACATACCAGGGTAGCATAAATACCAGTTGCGTAGCAACTAATCTGATCATTCTGTCCCATAACAAGCCATAGTGGGTATTATTATAAGCCACATGTCAGATAAATGTGAGATTTGTTTGGTCTCTCCAGGGAACAATTTATGTCATGAATTGCTTAAGTGGTGTAAATAATACACGCAAATGGGTTTTATTTTCACAACAGTTTAATTACTTTTTTAACTAAAAATAATTACAGTCTGGGAATTATTTCTTGTTCTTACTGCTTTTATGAAATAATTTGTTCTTATTTACACAGAGTCTTTTGTTTGCCTTTCCTTTTTAAAAGATGATCATTAAATCCAACCCACCTATTCTTTTTTAATCAGATTTTATTGCGAGGTGGCTATAAGCACAAAGCAACACATAGACAAACACAGACACACAGGTACCGATAATCATACAAGTCTCCAATACGGAAAAACCACAAGAGCAGAGTGCCAAGAAAATATCAGATGGTCAACTGGTTGAGCAGGCGTAGATAGTTAATACAATCAACAAGTACATCAGTAGTGAAGCATTAGAGGACACCGAAGTACATCACTTTTCTGCCTAGCCACAAATTGGCTCAGACACATGTTTGTGTGTATATTCCTGGTCACAGATGACTAACCTAGGTCATCCCCAGTCTCATGTAAGCACATGCCAGAACCCCTCTGTTCATACACTATATTGTCAAAAGTATTGGAACGACTGCCTTTACATGCACATAAGCTTTAATGGCACCCTAGTCTTAGTCCGTAGGGTTCAATATTGAGTTGGCCCACCTTTGCAGCTATAACAGTTTAAACTCATCTGGGAAGTTTGCCCACAAGCTTGACCATTCTTCCAGAAGCTCATTTGTGAGGTCAGGCACTGATGTTACATTCTCCACTCAAATTCATCCCAAAGGTGTCCTATCGGGTTGAGGTCAGGACTCTGTGCAGGCCAGTCAAGTTCCTCCACCCCAAACTCACTCATCCATGTCTTTATGGAGCTTGCTTTATGCACCCACAGCCACACGCATAGCTGTGAACCTACCATTAATACTACTGGAGTAAAAATCTAATAAAATTTTATTATTTATGGTATTAACATTTGAACATGCACTACAGCCAAAGATTTACTATATATATATACATACTGTATAACAGCTTTATAAATAAAACCAAGTTTCATAAACAAACAAAAATATTGTTTTTTGACAAATAGAAATGCAACTTTAAATATAAAAAAAAACCTCCAAAAACTGTTAACTGTATTGGCTGTAATGCCATTGCATATATTACCTGAATATTTAACCAACATTAAATATTAAGAAAAAAATAATAAGGCTAATTTCACAGTGAGGTGCTTTACAGGCTTTCACACTTGAGCAGTGCGCCGGCAGGACGCCCAAAAAAGTCCAGCACCTTTGAGGCGCTTTAGGAGTGGTGTACACACCGCTTCTACAGCGCCCCTGCCCATTGAAAGCTGCACCGGTGCTTTTAATCCTTTTTTGACCAGTAGAGGAAGTTAAAAGCGCCCTGCTAGTGGCCAAAAAGTGCAGAAAAAGTACGATCTTCCACCGTGGCAGACGGCTTGTAGTTCTTAGTGATCTATAAGGGTGCTCATAAGAGCTCTCATAGTTCATTGACATTTCCTGCAGCTGAGTAAGTGCCTGCCTGTATGCAGTTATGAGCAGACAACTATCAGAAGTGTATGCAACAGTGCCTGTCAAACTCACCTACTGACGTCAATGGGGTTGCATCACAGCTGCTATTCAGCTGCTTGGCTCATGCTTGTGGCGTTGTATTTCAATACAAAATCCCTATTGGGATTTAAAAAAAAGCCAAAAAAGCCACCAGGAGGTGGCAGATTCATCTCCTGAATACCTGAAAGCCATTGCGCTACCGCATGGTGGTGGAAGTGTCATGGTCTGGGGCTGCATGAGTGCTGCTGGAACTGGGGAGCTACAGTTCATTGAGGGAACCATGAATGCCAACATGTACTGTGACATACTGAAGCAGAGCATGATCCCCTCCCTTTGGAGACTGAGCCGCAGGGCAGTATTCCAACATGATAACGACCTCAAACACAGCTCCAAGACAACCACTGTCTTGCTAAAGAAGCTGCGGGTAAAGGTGATGGACTGGCCAAGCATGACACCAGACCTAAACCCTATTAAGCATCTGTGGGGCATGCTCAAATGGAAGGTGGAGGAGCGCAAGGTCTCTAACATCCACCAACTCCGTGATGCCGTCATGAAGAAGTGGAAGACTCCAGTGGCAACCTGTGAAGCTCTAGTGAACTCCATGCCCAAGAGGGTTAAGGCAGTGCTGGAAAATTATGGTAGCCACACAAAATATTGACACTTTGGGCCCAATTTGTACATTCAGTTAGGGGTGCACTCACTTTTGTTGCCAGCGGCTTAGACATTAAGGACTGTTGGGGTTATGTACGAAAGGCAAATCCACTTGCACTACAAGTGCACTACAAGTGCACTACGGGTGCAGTTGGAAGTGCAATCGCTGTAAATCTGAGGGGTAGATCTGAAATGAGGGGAAGCTCTGCTGATTTTATCATTCAATCATGTGCAAGCTAAAATGCTGTTTTTTATTTTCCTTGCATGTCCCCCTCGGATTTACAGTGACTGCACTTCCAAGTACACTTGTAGTGCAAAGTGGATTTGCCTTTCGTAAATAACCTCCTGTGTGTTGCGTTATTTTGAGGGGACAGCAAATTTACACTGTTAGGCCGCGTACACACGGGCGGACTGTTCGCCCAACTTTGTCCGTCCAACAGTTTCGGCAAACAGTCCGCTCAAAATTAGCATGGACGGACATGGCCACACACGACGAACGAACAGTTTGCTGAAACCGTGCGCGATGACGTGAACGGCACGTACGACGGGACGAAAAATACGACGTCCTATACACTGCATTATAGCTTTCGGCGTGAAAATCCTTTCTGAGCATGCGCGCAACTTTGTTTGACGAACAAGCCTACACACGAGCGGGCTGTTCGCTGAAACAAGGTTTCAGCGGACAGTTTTTCGGAAATTCCGAAAAACCTTGTCCGTCCAACTGTCCGCTTAAACTGTCCGCTGAAAGCCCACACACGAGCGGACTGTCCGCCCAAACACTGTTCAGCGGACAAAGTTGGGCGAACAGTCCGCCCGTGTGTACGCGGCCTTATACAAGCTGTACACTCATTACTTTACATTGTAACATAGTGTAATTTCTTCAGTGTTGTCACGTGAAAAGATATAATAAAATATTTACAAAAACGTGAGGGGTATACTCACTCTTGTGAGATACTGTATATGTATATATATACTGAGCAAAATTATAAATGCAACACTTTTGTGTTCACCCCTTTTTATCATGTGCTGAACTCAAAGATCTATGACTTTTTGTATGTACACAAAAGGCCTATTTCTCTCAAATATTGTTCACAAATCTGACCATATCTGTGTTAGTGAGCACTTCTCCTTTGCCGAAATAATCCATCCACCTCACAGGTGTGGCATAGCAAGATGCTGAATAGACAGCATGATTATTGCATAGGTGTACCTTAGGCTGGCCACAAAAAAAGGCCACTCTAAAATGTGCTGTTTTATCACACAGCACAATGCCATAGATATCGCAAGAGGGAACGTGCAATTAGCATGCTGACTGCAGGAATGTCCACCAGTGCTGTTGCCCTTGAATTGAATGTTCATTTTTCTACCAAGCTATCACCAAAAGCGTTTAATGGGAAGTTGGCAGTACATCCAATCGGCCTCACAACCACAAACCACGTGTAACCACACCAGCCCAGGACCTCCACATCCAGCATTCATCTCCAAGATTGTCTGAGACCAGCCCCCAGGACAGCTGCTGCAACAATCAGTTTGCATAACCAAATAATTTCTCCACAAACTGTCAGAAACCGTCTCAGGGAAGTTTTCATCTGCATGCTCATCTTCGTCATCGCGGTCTCAACCTGGCTGCAGTTCGTTGTCATAACCGACTTGAGTGGGCAAATGCTCACATTCTATGGTGTCTGGCACTTTGGAGTGGTGTTCTTTTCACAGATGAATCCCATTTTTCACTGAACAGGGCAGATGGCAGACAGCGTGTATGGCATCCTGTGGGTGAGCGGTTTGCTGATGTCAATTTTGTGGATCGAATGGCCCATGGTGGCGGTCGGATTATGATATGGGCAGGCGTATGCTATGGACAACGAACACAGGTGCATTTTATTGATGGCATTTTGAATGCACAGAGATACCGTGACGAGATCCCGAGGCCCATTGTTGTGCCATTCATCCACGGTCATCACCTCATGTTGTAGCATGATAATGCACTGCCCCGTGGTATTGCACACCTGTGCAATAATAATGCTGTCTCATAAAGTGTATTCCAATGAGAAAAAAATTATATCAATAAGAAATATAGGTTGTCTTCCAGTGTTCAAAGAAAACCTTCCAATCTTGAATCTTAATACACCATCACTTGGCACATGTGAGTGCCTGGCCGATCGCGATCACCGCTGGGCTCCCGCGATCGCTCGGGGTACACGGAGGACTGGGATCTGTGTAAATACACAATTTCCGGTTCTCTGAGGAAAGAAGTGACAGATTGTCTGTTCATACAGAGTATGAACAGTAATCTATTTCTTTCCCTGCACAGTCCACTCCCCCCCAGTTAGAACACACACTAGGAAATACAATCAACCCCTTGATCGCCCCCTAGTGTTAACCCCTTCCCTGCCAGTGAAATTTTTACAGTAATCAATGCATTTTTATAGCACTGATCACTGTAAAAATGTCAATAGTCCCAAAAATGTGTCAAAATTGTCAGTCGTGTCCACCATAATTTTGTAGTCCCGATAAAAAACGGCCAGCGCCGCCATTACTAGTAAAAAAAAATTAATACTAAAAATGCCATAAACTATACTCTATATTGTAGACACTATAACTTTTAACTATAACTTGGGGGGTATTTATTATAGCAAATAGTAACAAAAAAAATGTAAAAAGTTTTTTTCAAAATTTTTCGCTCTTTTTTTGTTTATATACCACAAAAAATAAAAACCGCAGAGGTGATCAAATACCACCAAAAGAAAGCTCTATTTGTGGGAAAAAAAGGATGTCAATTTTGTTTTAGGTGCACTGTTGCACGTCCGCGCAATTGTCAATTAAATTAACGCAATCGCAAAAAGTGCTCTGGTCAAGAAGGAGTAAAATCTTCTGGGGCTGAAGCAGTTAAAGTACAAATGTGCATATGTATATTATTATTATTATACACGATTTATATAGCGCCAACAGTTTACGCAGCGCTTTACAATGTATAGGGGGGGACAAAACAATTACAGTACAATACAAAAGGTACAGGAGGGCTCTGCTTGTAGAGCTTACATTCTAAAGGGAGGGGGTGGTGGTACAAAAGGTAATAGCTGCAGAGAATAATTTGATGGGGGTATACACAATACACATGATTTGATGGGAATATGTATACACAAACTCACTAATGATACAGTGCTTTAACAAGATTTTTCAACGCTCACCTACGCCAGGGAAATCGTGACAGCAAAAGGGCCCCCTTGGATTAAAAAGTAATGAACGAGGACCCTGATGCTGAACGACAGCCAAGAGAGTACATATGTTGGGATGTGGGGATGAACAGGATACAGTAACAGTATATAAATAAGTACTAGTAAATACTTCAATTGGTATTCGGGTAAACTACAATACTGAGTCCCATACTCACATATCACTTGATATAGGGCCACTACTGCTACTACTGATATTCCTAGTATTGCCCCACAGAAAGTAAATGATTCAGTATATCCTCCAGGAAAAAAAAACTGTGTCCTATTTCTTTTTACAAATCATTGGGGGTTATTTACGCAAGGCAAGTCCACTTTGCACTGGAAGTGCAGTCCCTCTAAATCTAAGGGGTAGATCTGAAATGAGCGGAAGCTCTGCTGATTTTATCATCCATTTGTTTTAGTAGTAAAGATCCCCCATTGTGTTTTAAATGAATGAATTTTATGTGAACTATTAAAATGTGTTATTATTTTTATACGTGCTTATATACGTCCATTATTTCCAATTCCAGTGTTCACACTTCTTTATTGTCCAGTTTTTGACCCTGATGTGGGGGGGGGGGGGGGGTGCTGAGCACCCTGAAATGCATTGGCTGTTATAAAATAAAATCTTTTATAAGGTCTGTGCAGACTGACATGGCACACTTCCATTCTTTCAAAACTTTAATAAACTTCTCTCTGGGGGTCCAGCAAGACCCCATAGTTGCTGGTGATCAGCCTCTAGGACTATAAACCACCCCTTGCATTATATCCTTATATGTATGTGTATAAGGTTCCTTGCTCCTACATCACAAAGGCTGCAGTCCCAGTTCTATGACCAAGAATGAAACCATTGTTCTTACAACTTTCATAATGATTTCCTCAAAAAGTAATTTCAAAATAGAAGTAATATACAGTAGGTGCAATATAAATGTTTCCTCCCTGAGGCACGGCACAAGTTGTAAACATAAATTGTTGCCAGTGCTTTGGGTAGTCAGTAAAGGATAGTAAAAAGGAACCAATGAAATCATGACTGTTAAAATAATATCTCTGTGAACAGATGTAAATATGAAGGGAAACATCTTGTCCTGGCCGAGCATAGAGTATACAGAAAAATTAAATATATCTGACATCTTTACTCATCGTTTTTTATAAATTCAAGATTTCAAGAATTTCAATTTTTCAGGCTAATTCACAGATGTACCTATGTTTTTTAATTTTTTACATCTTTTTTTCAACTATTTTAAGTATGCAAGAAAAAGTGTGTTTTAAATTGCATGTACTGCCACTTTTATTGCCTGCATGGCAGTTATTATCAATTATTTATCTATCTACCACTTTCAGTGATGGAAAACATTAATTATTTTATTTTTTTCTATGAAGTGCATTTTAAGTGAGCTGGAAGCAAGGAATATATTACAATCACACTCGGTAAATTTGTTAAAATGCATGAGCAGAGAGTAAAGTAGAGCTAAAGCAGTAAATCCAGTGACAAAAATATATATTCAATGAATCCTTTCTTTAGCTCACATGCATTGTATTATCTGGTTAATTTAGCATAAAGTAGTGTAGAGAAATATGAAAATCTGGACCATTATAAGACTGAAACCTTAATGTACCGCAAAATAGTGACAGATGTACTTCAGAACTCATGTTCTAAATACTTTTAAGCCCACATGCATTTCTAAAGCTTTCGTTTATTACTGCCATCAGTTTAATGTGTTACTATTTTCAAGAAGACTAAAAATAGGGTACTTGATTTATATGCTATCCTTATCAGACTGTCAGAAAGTGACACACTGCTATAAACTGGTGCGTAATGGTAAACAAGAACCATCCAATACAAACTTCCGATCACAATACTTTTTGCAGTCAGCTGTTAATGTTTTCTGTTCTTTCTCTGGAAATTGATATCCTTAAAAGAAAGAAAAAACATTTGTTGTATCCTAAATCTGTATATGTTGGAATGTAATAAAATTGTAATTTTAGTTTATGATACCATAAGTTGTAATTTACCAAATACCCTTGTAGCACCACATTCTAAGGTTCTTAGGATATTTGGATGATATAGTTAGTCAGACAGAGAGGACAAGGGAACTGTGACTTGAAGATAACACTGTTATTAATTAAAGAACACTGAAGAGTTTACCAGACATGGACAGGAGGACACGATGAAGAACTTTAAACAAGCTGAACCAGTATTAATGTTACATTTAAAGACCATATACTGTATATTATATGTGCCTGGGCTTGTATAGCTTGAACTCTATTTTTTAGTTAATACATAGACAGGGGAGAAGGGGTTAAACCCTGGGACCTTAAAGGTGCTGGTATATGATAATAAGATATAACACAGTATGTATCATAAAAGACACAGATTTTTATTACAATAACAAAAATACAAAATTGATCACATGAAAAAGATAAAATTGATTATCCACGCATCTTTTTCATGTGTCCAATTTTGTATTTTTGTTATTGTAATGTGTCTTTTATGATACATACTGTGTTATTATCTTATTATCATATACCAGCACCTTTAAAGTCCCGGGGTTTAATCCCTTCTCCCCTGTCTATGTATTTTCTCATGTATTAAGGGATGTGGTGCTAACGTTCGCCTGTGTCTACCCCGTATGTTCACTTTTTCTATTTTTTTAGTTGTGGATGGAGTGGGAAAGAGGTCAAAACCTGTGTCAGTTTTGTTTTTAGTCTCTTTGTTTCATTGGGTTTCCCTTTACTTTCTCTTCTAGAAATGCAACTAGAAGAGAAAGAAAATATCTGTAAAGTGAGGGGAATTCCTCACTTAGACAGCTGTCAATAGAATAAATGTTTCCACTGGAAGAGTTTCCCCTAATGTATGGATTTCCCATCACTTTTTGTCTTGTTGAAAATGGTCACAAGGACAAATAGAGAACATGAATCTACCTAGTAAGGACACAGACAACAAATGTTCTAATCCTTTCTTACTTTATCCAAACTGGAAAAAAAAATGGTTAAGTACAAATACAAAAATTTTGCAAACTGTAGGCTTTAGGTGGCTTCTGAAGGTTCTTTTCCACTATTTATAACACATTCTTATACCAAAAAGCCATACTATTTTACTTTATCTTTCAGTCTATGGAAGACACAGCTTTGCTTAGAATCATCATTTCAAAATTAAAGTGTAGAGCTAAAAAATAGTGAAATAATAACTCAATAACAAAAGTGATGAGTCCTTAATCGTGTGAAAAAAGGACAACAGCAGTGACCATAAGTCAAAGGGTAAATGTCCTCTTATATCAGTCCACTCAAAGGGGCTTTATCTTCTAGACACTATTACGCCAGTGTTTGTGGATGCTGTGCATCCGAGGATGGGGGGGGGGGTGTTATTTGGTGTCACCGCTCCACCGTTTCCGTTTGGTGATGTTTCACGTGACCGGGCGTAGATTGTGTTCTTGTTTGCTATGTGGTTTGGACGGAAGAAGTGAGTGACGTCACTCGCAGCCTCTCCGCCATCCAGAGCGAGGCTTGGAATGCTCAAAGGAGCAAGGAGTACATCGAAGGGCAATGTATGTCAGACAACAAAGAAAGATTCCTACCTCAATTTACCAACCAGCCTGCAACAAACTGAATTGTCCTAACAGTTCACATGAAAAATAGGGGTTTAGTTTCCACACATTTGCAACTACATGCGTAAGCTGCAGAGGCCACAACAAGGCATCTCAGTATTATCCGCAGTCCTAACTGTATACATTTTGAGAGCCTCCATAGTAGGCACACATATTTAATGAAAGGACGAGTATGCATGGAGGGAGCCCATCCCCCCTAAAAGGCACAGGGACTCACTGGAAACAATAATTACTCAGGCATGCAAAACTGTGCCCAAATTACATTCTTATCATTGTTTTGAGACAGATACTGCTTTCTATCGGTAGTATTCAATCACCCCTAGGGATTTTATTTTTTGCTATATAAATTAAAAAATACCATAAAATTTAGACCAGAATGTATTCTGCTACCTTTTTTGGTAACAGCAACCCAAACCAGTATCTACAAGTCTTTGTGAATATAAAAACCGTGGTATATATACATATATATATATATATATATATATATATATATATATATATATGTATATATATATATATATATATATATATATATATATATATATATATATAAATATCCCCAAATTATTCCCTTTTTTGGAAAGTAGACAGTTCAAGGTATTTAGTAAGAAGCATGGTGAAATTTTTGAATTAGTGATTTTTTTTGTCACATTTGTTTGGAAAATTAAGAAATGATAAATAAAAACTTTTTTTCACAAAGTTGTAATTGTAACCACTTGCCGTCTGCTGCATGCCAATTTACATCAGCAGAATGGCATGGGCAGGCAAAAGGGCGTACCCATACTCGTACGGTACCACAAACTCAATGTTCTCCGGCTGCCTGCGATTGTGGCATTTCCCTACTCTGCCTAGCGACATTACAGGGATCTACTGCTCCCTGTTATCGGGAGCAGTGATGTCTGTCATGTTGTAGTGAGCCCATCCCCCCTACAGTTAGAACACACCTAGGGAACACATGTAACCCCTTGATCACCCCCTAATGTTTAACCCATTCCCTGCCAGTGTCATTTATACAGTAATCAGTGGCTATTTGTAGCTCTGATCATTGTTTAAATGTCAATGGTCCCAAAATAGTGTCAAACGTGTCCAAACTGTCCGCCATAATGTTGCAGTGCCAATAAAAATCGCAGATCGCCACCATTACTAGTAAAAAAAAATTATAATAAAAATGGCATAAATCTATCCCCTATTTTGTAGATGCTATAACTTTTGCGCAGATAAATAAATATACACTTATTGAGATTTTACATATCAGCCTAAACTGTGGAAGAATTTTTTTTATATAAATATATAATCTTGGGGGATATTTATTATAGCAAAAAGTAAAAAATATTACTTTTTTTTCAAAACAATTGTGGAGAAAAAAAGGACAATTTTGTTTGGGTACAATGTTGCATGACCGCGCAATTGTCAGCTAAAGCGATGCAATGCTGAATCGCAAAAAATGCTCTGTTCAGGAAGGGGGGTAAATCCTTCAGGGGCTGAAGTGGTTAACAAGTTATTTATCATACACTGCATGGACATTCTTACAATTATGCCTCAAAACACATTCTGCTTTGCCTTCTGAGTATGGGAATACCACATTTGTGAGACCTTCTCACAACCTAAATGTATAGAGGAGCAATCCAAGAAGTACCTCGCGCATCCAATTTCCTGCCTACCTATCACATTTTTGGAGGCCCTGGAGCATCAGGACAATGGAAACACCCACAAAATAACCACATTTTGGAAGGCAAACACTCCACAGTATTTTCTGAAAGGCATAGTGAGTCTGTGCAGGAAAGAAAATGAAAAACACATCATGGGCATACTTAGAGATACACTTCTAAACACATTCTGCTACTACTCCCAAGTGTGGTGATACCACACGCATGAGACTTTTTCACAGCCTAGCCACACAGAGGGTCCCAAAATCTAAGGAATACCTTTAGGCCTTCTAGGGACCTACATTAATTATCTGATTTCCTGGTTACCTATTGCATTTTTTGAGGCTCTGGAGCACAGGTACAGTGGAAATACCCACAAAAGAAAGAAAACTTCCCAAAGTACTTTTTATGAGGCATGATGAGTCTTCTGAAGGCTTAATTTTTTTTGCCAAAAGTTTTTGAAAGTCTTTGTAAAATGCAGAAAAATATTTTGGCAATTTAATAAGATGTTTTCATACACAGCATACACAGCATGGGTATACTTTACACCCTAGAACACATTCTACTACTCCTCATGAGTATGATGATACCACATGTGAGAGAGACTTTTTCAGTGTCTGAAATGATTATTTACCAGACATCTGATCTTGTTTCGATCAGTTGTTTTTGAGGGCATAGCAGACCCCCAAATTTCTACATAAAGAGGACCTGCCATGCTCATTGCTATCACAGGGGATGTTGGCAGTGATTATGGACATTTTGTGTGGTATGGCAGTAATTTGAGACACTGTGAGGGGGTGGCAGTGATTATGGATGATCACAAACACTGTAAGTGGCATGGCGGTGATCATGAATACTGTAACTGGCATGACAGTGATCATGGATACTGTAACTGATGTGGCGGTGATTGCAGAGATTGTAACTGGTATGGAGGTGATCACAGACACTGTAACTGGTGTAGAGATGATCACAGACACTGTAACTAGTGTGGTGGTGATCACAGTCCCCATAACTGGTGTGGTATTGATCAAGGGCACTGGAACTGGCATGGTAGTGATCACAGACACTGTATCTGGTGTATCGGTAATCACTGACACCATAACTGGTGTGGCGGTGATCATGAACACTAACTGGTGTGGCCGTGATCATGGACACCATAACTGTTGTGGCGGTGACCAGGTACTCTGTAATCGGTATATCGGTGATTACATTGTTATTTTATTTTTACGTTTATTTTTATTTTATGTTATTTGTTTACATGCTGTCACCCTCTATTTTTCACTCTCTCTGGCTGCACTCCTGCAAGCAGAAATACTATGAGAGCTGTGATCGGTCACAGCTTTCATATGATATAGTGAATGGCCTTGCACCATATAATTTCTGTGACTGATCACAGAGATCACAGTATTAAACAATGATGTCAGAAAATTACATCTTGTTTATTACTGTGCATGTGATCGCTGATTGGCCAATCAGCGATCACACGGTACTGGGTCCGCCCACAGTGTCCCAGTGCACAGAGTTGCACACTCCCAGGGAGCGCACAAAAACGGACTGATGTGGAGGAACATTCAAGTATGTCCATCCACATCGGTGCTGCCCCTGTCCGGCCGTTTATTTACATGGGCTGTACGGGAAGAGGTTAATTGCCCAGTTCCAGGTTTTTCTCTAGCACAGGTTGGAGGAGGCTGTCCTTAAGCCCAATTAAAGGTCAGGTATAAGTAACCTTATTTTAGTGTCCTCTTGTGTCTCTGTCACGTGTCTGATTCTTCATTCAGCAGTCCCCACAATCTTTCTCTGGGCTGTCTATTTTTTTTATTGTATCTAGCTTAGTACTCCTGCATATTACACTATACCCAGTAAGTGAAGATCTAAACCAGAGCTGTGTCCGCCAATAACTGCAAATAAAAGTAGACAGTAGAAAAAAAATCAAGCAACAGTACACATACCATATAACAATCAAATATAATCGGAAGAAAAAAACACACAATTAGAACACTATTGTGATTGAAAAAAAAAAATACACCACTTTTTAAGCAAATTTTGACTGTGCAAATTATTACACTCATAACTGACACATGAACCATAGTCTAACAGTTTGTGTTTTCTAAATTTCAAACATTTAGTGCTGTTTTTTTGAGATATGGACAGTAAAATACTTACATTGGTCCATTTCCTGACAAGAATAGATAGAAAATCTCCCCAGCAGAGAAACCTTTGTACTCTAGCTAAAACAAAATTAAAGCAGTAGTAAACTGCAGCCTATAAATGAAATGCTTACCTTAGAATGAAGCGCTCCTGTGGCATGCTGTCACCACTGACAGGGCTTCTATCTTCCCCTGGTCTTCGTTCTGGGTTTACGTGCTCTGGCCACCTGACTGGCTGAGATGCGATGATGTCACTCCTATGCATGGGCGCAGGAGTGACATTCGCTGCACAGGTATGCCATTCCTTCAGAGTGCATACTCCGGTGATGTCGTCGGCTGCATGCAGTGGAAATATGGCCTAAACAGTGCAGGTTTTGGAGATATTCACTATAACTACAGGTAAGCCTATAATTAGGCAAGTTAACAAAGTTACAAGTTAAAAAAAAACTTTTCTTTCACTTTAAACCAATACTAGTTGTAGGTGAGGAGGGGGATGATCTGACTTCTCTGCAATCTGCAAATACAGGGTCTTTAGGAGGCCAATATTTTTACTTCTTCTTTGCTTACAACACCACCAATATTTTTCAAACTTTCAAAGCAGCAAACTAAACCCTACAAAAAATACAGTTGCCCAATAAACATTATAGTTCCCTTTAAGATGTCAGGTAGAGCATACCAAACCTTTTTTCCTTGCAGGAGGTTTTAGCTAAAGCATGTTGGCTTTCCCATGCAAATCACTTCTGCCTCCTGTTTGCAAGTTATTAGCATGTTCATTTCTAGTCTTGGAAGATTACAATACATGTAGCATTTGCAAATATCAAAACTTAAGATATATTTATTCACATTTAATAAACAGCTGTTCGGTTTAGATAGAGTAATACAATTTAATTTGGCAATTATTTTAAATTATTCAATCTTGTAGTTAATGGTTCTAGACAGGGGACGTATCTATAATTTATTTTTGCCATAAAAAATGTATTATTTTAAATTTATACTGTCATTTTATGAACAACTTTGAATTTTCCATTGGAATATACATTTTTAACCAAAAGGAAAGGAGAATAATAACAAACATTAAATGATGTGTTTAATATTTTTCAGCATGTTCACTCATTTAGAAAAATTATGTTTACAGACTTAATGACTATATGCAATTTATATTACATTTCTTCCATTGTATCTTATTGCCCATATTGCACTTGCAGATTTACACGTTAATGTCACCATAAAAAAAAAAAAATCAAGAAATATATATTTTCTATGCTTTTTAAGATGTTTAGACACAAGGAAAATGTTAACGGCAACTGAAGAGTAATGTTATATTTATGGATGATATCTAATACCCTAGGACTGCTGCTGTTTTTTATGTTGGGGGAAGGGGGGGTTCAACTAGCATGATCTTTTTGTTTTGGTCCCTCACTATGTTTCTGCTCACCTTGGAGCTTAGTTTACCTAAGGTGTTGGAGGTTTTCCTAATCTTCTAGCTCCATTGTTATAGAATAAAATAAACATCCTACAGTGAAAGTGAGGTGCTCTTGTAATGGCTGGAAAACTCAAGCACAGAGTCTCTGTTTTGGATCCGAACTAGAACAGCTCGGTACCTTGTTTCTGTCCCCCTGGCCAAATTAATCCTTAATATAAAGTGTGCACACTTGAAGTCAAACACTGACACACACGTAGTTCAGTATTCAGATACTTCTGCTTTTTATTTCCTGAACTCCGGCTGATATACTATAGCCGGATATCTTACTATCAAATCAAAAATTAGATAAAAGACAGCGTGTACAAACCACAAATTATACATATTCATTATTGTGACGGAGTATAAGCTTTTTAGCTGGGTTATGTCTAAAAAAGGAAAAAGCAAACTACGGTAGCTAAAATAGAGTCTTGTTCCCAGCCCCTTCTTCCTCTTGGGTGTAGTCTCACGGTGCCGAGAACAGGCGCAATCTCATTTTGACATTGCTCTTTTTTTAACCCTTGCAGTTTCGTTTTACATGAAGGGAGAAACTGGCAGACATCTTAATTATGATTAAATGAGTATTATTAAGGTTGATAGCTGATAATGAAAGATAAGCACTTATATCTAGAAGAGTACCAGAAATAGGCATTTCACTTATGATCCATTACAGTTCCCTCCTTGAAATGCTTATTTCACAAAACTGTCCCTCACACTAAAAGACCACCTAAAACCACCGGCTTATCATTCCCCTCTGAAACTCTTTTAAGCTGTACATAGGGAAAAGGCAGTGACTAGCTCACCACCCCCCCCCCCCCCCCCCGAATACAGCTGGTGAAATGTAGCCAGGGGCTGTCTATCCTTATGGCCCTACAGTGTTGCATCTCGGGGGAGGGTGACTGTAACGCAACGTAACACATAACTGTCATTATAGGCATCATCAAGTCTAACATAAACATCATCGTCATCGCCTGGGGTTTCTTGGTTCACCAATGTAGGGGTAGCTTGACTAACTGCCTTTTTCACACATTTCCTGATGCAGGGGAGAATGCAGCAGATTATAGCCGCCATTACCAGGGTAGCTATTCCTATCTGGGTCAACAATCCCTGCTATCCCCCTTTATACAGGTGAAATACTGATCCCAGGGATTGGTGAGCCCTGAATTCTGTTTTAGCTCTCTGGACAAGTCCTCAAGTTTCTGAATGGCTAAGGTCTGAGAATCCGGTTTCTGCAGCCATAGTATCCTCAAAGGTAGGGTTCGCTATAGCTACCATGTCCCCTATTGTTTGCATATGGGGCTTCAGGGGGTTAGAGTTAGGTGCAAACTGGGAACCTGTCCATTATGAATTGTTGAACGTGTCTTTTAGTTGGACAGGTTTCCTATCGCTGTAATACCCGCTTCTCCATCATATACCGAAAACATAGGTCCCACTGTCTCCTGGGCTGGGGTTTTCAACGGTCAGTCTAAACTCCTTTTCAGCATACCGTCCTTGTTGTTTGTTAATTGTCATTCTGTCTAGAAGTGATTTCCCATTCTTGTCTTTCCTATTTTTGGCGGTTTCGGGGTCGTATCCCCATTTTGTATCTCCAGTGTTCCAACCCACTGCTCCCCAATAATCACAGTTGTCACCCCAGTAGGTGTGACACACACATGCAAGGTTCCCGAATCCAGTACTATGTCTCTGACTGAATAGTCTGTGCCTAGTATCTTACCATAAGGGGATATGAATGTGGCAACACGTGTGTTAGATGAGTTATACCAGAATTGAGTCATACCATCTTTTTGTTTTATGGCCATCTCTTGGGCCTGAGCATAAATCACAATAAAAAGGATAAATGGGATCATGGCTTGGTCCCCTCAGCCTCTCCTTCTTCTTTGGGCACGGGGACTTTCTTGCAATGGGAGGCATGTATCCACGAGTTCTTTCCGGCCACTTTTACTGATGTGGAGGTTGTCAGAAGGACTTGGAAAGGACCATCGTATCTGGGTTCAAGGGTGTGTTTCCTCACAAACTTCTTCACCGATACTCAATCTCCGTGGTTTAACCTGTGCGATCCCGTGTCTAATTCAGGATCTGGGATAGAGGAAAACACTTGCACATGGATACGGGTTAATTCTCGAGATAAAGCAGTCACATAATCAGTTAATACATCAGATTGTAGTTGCAACTGTTGTGGAAAATAACAACCCAGTCTGGGGGCTGAACCAAACAATATCTCATAGGGTGATGACCATGATTTCCCCTTTGGGTGTACCTGACACTGAACAGGGCAATGGGTAGGCTGTCTGGCTAACTCATTCCTGTTTCCTGAGACATTTTCAGCATCCTGGACTTTATTGTGCCATTTAGTCTTTTCACCTTCCCACTACTCTGAGGGTGGTATGGGGTGTGAAAGGCTAGTGTGACCCCCTAAGGCTGTCCATATCTCTTTGGTTATTGAGGCCGTGAAAGCCGGCCCCTGATCACTCTCTATAACCTCTGGGACACCATATCTGCACACTATCTCGGACAAGAGTCTTTTTGCGGTAGTCTTGGCGGTCATGTTGACCACAGGATAGGTTTCTGTTCATCCGGAAAACATGCAAATGACCGTTAAAGTGTAGTCATATCGGCCGCTTCTTGGCATCAGGATGTGGTTGATCTGTATCCGCTGGAAGGGGTATTAGGCCTTCGCCAAGTGTTTCAAGGGTACCTTTTCTGTTCTTCCAGGATTGCATTTGGCATAGATAGCACATGATCTGCAGAAGTTGTTGGTAAGCGGGGTGATGCCTTGGGCTAGGTAGTATTTGTTGATTAAGGCATTCATCAGAGTTTTCGACAGATGAGAGGCACCATGGGCCCATTGTACCACTGCAGGGAACATTGTCCGCGGTAGACACGGTCTCTTGTTTAACTCCATGATTCCTTCAAATTCTGTGGCTCCTTTCTTGATCCACACATCCTTTTCTTATTTGTCAGCTGCCTCCTGTTGTTCCTTGAGGTAAGTTCTGCTCACAGGAGGGTTTTATAGAATCATAACCGTTTGCGCTGTCTCTTCGAGATCATCTATTGGATGGGTGCTGCATTCACTCTGCTGACCACTTCTCGTGTCCCATTTGCTGCTTGCTTTGCGGCAGTATCTGCCAGGTGATTGCCTCGTGCTTCTCGAGAAACCATTTTGCCGTGCGCTTTTACTTTAAGTATGGCTACTTGTGTTGGGAGAAGTAAGGCATCCATCAAGTTCTTGATAGCTGTGCTGTGTTTCACAGGTGTTCCTGCAGCTGTCAGGAACCCTCTGATTTTCCAGATGATCCCAAAATCGTAGGCCACTCCCAGAGCATACCTCAAGTCTGTGTAAATGTTGGCTCGCTTGCCTTCAGTCCATTTGCATGCCATAGAGCTTGCAGTTCTGCTTCCTGGGCAGACATAGAGGGGGGTAACGCTGAGGCCTGGAGAACTGTGTCTTCAGTAGTGACTGCATATCCTGTGTGGTACCGTCCAGCCTCATCTGCATATGTGGAACCATCCACAAAAATTGTCAGATCAGGGTTCTCAAGGGCTGTTTCACTGACTGTCGATAGGTGTGATGTCTCCATCTTCATCACTTCAAAGCAGTCATGAGCAGTTTGGTGAGGATCAGCTTCCAAAAAGGTTCCCCCCTCGAGAATGGGAAGCAGAGTGGGTGGGTTGAGAGTATTACATCGAAGGATGGTAATGTTGTCGGGGAGAAGCAAGGCACACTGAAGTCTGTGAAGACAGGTGTCTGGGCTGGGTCTGGTTCAGTATGGCAGTGATGTCATGTGGGGTGAGGAGGGTTAAGGGATGGCCCAGAACGAGGTCTGCAGTCTTGTCTAGGAGAATTTGGGCCGCAAAAACAGCTCTGAGGCAGGAGGGTCCCCCCCAGAGTAGTATCCAATGGGTCTGAGTCTACTGCCATGGTTTTGGGTTAGAACTCCTGTGGCATGTCCTTGTCTCTCTGAGACAAACAGTTTGAAAGTCTTTCCATAGTCAGGTAGGCCCAAAGCGGGGGCCGTCGAAAGGATCTTCTTCAGAATTTCAAAGTTGTTCACAGCCTCTGCTGAAAGCAGGAAGGGGTCAGATTTCAAAGCTTCGTAGAGCGGTTGCATCAAAAGGGAGGCTTCTGGGATCCAAGCACGGCAGTAGGAGATTAGTCCTAGGAAAGCATGGAGTGGCTTCTGTCCTTGAGGCAGGGGGATGGCCTTAATTGTAGTAACTTTTTCTTCAGTAAGGTGTTGGGTGCCTTGGGAGATGCAATGACCTAGGAAAATCACTTTCTCTCTACACCACTGGACTTTTTGCCTTGAAGCCTTACAACCTTGTTCAGCCAGGTAGTGGAGGAGACTCTCTGAAAATATGGAGGCGTCACCGAAGGTATTCGCACACAGCAGGAGGTCATCAACATACTGGAGGAGGACAATGTCCGGGTGGAGTTTCATCCACGTGTCCAGGATAAGTCCCATTGTTTTGGCAAACTGGGTAGGAGAGTTCTGCGCACCTTGGGGCATAACAGTCCAGGTGTAACAGAGGCGTGGCAACACGTTGAGGCGTGGCATCGGTCTTGGTGGGCAGTCCAAATATGGTGTACCAGAGGCCATCATGAGAGGAGTAATTCTTTTACTACCTTGTGCTGATTTTAAACCCTTTGCCCCCCACAACAACTTATCACTCTCTATTGTCTTGTACTCTGGTCGTGCTAGAAGCAGACCCTTTCGCATTGGTTCCCTAAGACCTTAGACAAAGGCAGCAGTCAGCATCTGCACATGTGCTTTGATCTGCTTGCTGAACCCCAGGTAATTGAACACTTGTGTAATTCTGGTATGAAATTTCTCAACTGTTTCCCCCTTATCTTGTGTCATATCCTATATACCAGTCGCTTGATCTGCCAAGCGATCTTGAGCCCATGTTTTCAACTGGGCCATGAATTCGACCCCCGAATTCCAAGTATCGAGGTCATACCGTATATTCTCATTAAAGCATTCTCTCATTACTGGCCAGTAGGCGTCCCCTGCTTTTATTTCACACAGACTTTTTAAATCCCGCCATGCACAATTATATGATTTCAGGATCTGCTCAATCCTTCTATAAAAAGCCATGGGCTGTTTTTCTGGGTCCAGCAGCCCAGGAACCAGGCTGGCAGCGTTCTTGGGAGTGAACATTACATACGTCAGGGGGGGGGGGACGGTGCCGCATTTAGGGGGGCCCCGGGGGTGGTCCATTGTGTGTGGGTGGTTGGCTAATGGGGGGTCGTGTTAGACCCCTTCCCCCAGGTACAGGTGGCCAGTGTGAATCAAGTCTTTGAAGCCAGTGTTGAGAAGGGTGAGGAGGTTGGGAAGGGTATTGTGGTGACACATATGAGTCGTTGAACAGGGAATCCATGTTAGTCTCGGAATGTGGGTCATACTGTGGGAATGTAACATTATGTCTTGGTGGGACTGTATTCGGGGCCAGTTGGACCGTGGTTGCACCGGTGTCTATGTTAGTTATACCCCCGACACCACAATGTTCTGTGCACGGGGATTTGTCTGGTTACTCTGGTCAGGACTACGGTGGGAAGGACCTGCATGAACTGCCGACGTATCCGAGCTGTGGTGAGTGGGACTGGCATGAACTGGCGATGCTGCCTGATCCATCCCATCAATGTGGTCTGGCCCCGGCATCTCCACCACAAACTGGTCTCGTATTTGGTCCATTGGATCAGTCACAGGGTAGGCGGAAGAGCTAGTGGGGCTTGCCTTACCATCCCGGGAACCTGCCATCATTAGCGGGGTTGGTTGAGCAGAAATAGGAAATGAGTTGGGCCTTGTAGTATGTTCCGGTCGATTGGTCTATCACCGGGTATATGTGTGTGGGCTCCGGTGTGGACGGCAGTGCTGTTGGGTCAGGCGAGTGAGGTGTACTATAGTGATGGCAGTTGACTGAGGGGTGCAAAGATAGGTGTGCCTTACCAACCGTCAAACATGGCGGAGGAGGTATTCCCTGTTGGTCTATTTCTTGCTGCGTAGAGGCAGTAAGGGGAGGTTCCGTCTGTGAAAGAGGGGCGGTAGACGAAGGAGAGAGAGAGGGAGAGAGAGAGAGAGAGAGAGAGAGAGAGAGAGAGAGAGAGAGAGAGAGAGAGAGAGAGAGAGAGAGAGAGAGAGAGAGAGAGAGGGAGAGAGGGAGAGAGGGAGAGAGACTGACTTAAAGTTGACATAGACAACAAGGAAGTAAGAGATCTTTAGTAATAAGTCACTTAGTGAAGGCAGAGAGAGTGAGACCAGATGATGATTAAAGGTTCCTTGTATTGTAAGACAGTTATTAAGGGAACATACAATGAAAATCAACAACCATTATTCAATGGGCCTTTCTAAACATTCATAACACGTCTCAGTGCAACACCCAAATTCCTCACTCTATCTTTCTCTGCCTCCTCATAGTTTTCTGGTTGCTGAGGTTGTAGGGGACACCTGTCCTCTTAATCTAGCCTCAGCCTCAATAACTGCCAATGTCTTGCCCAGTAAAAATGTCACTGGATAATGCACATTCAATCTGAATACCATCACATGCGGGGCTTCTCAGAACAGGGGTTTATAACCGAGGAGAGTTCTGTTATAACCTGATTCTACCTTTTTAACCACTTGCTTACTGGGCACTTAAACACCCTTCCTGCCCAGACCAATTTTCAGCTTTCGGTGCTCTCACAATTTGAATGACAATTACTCAGTCATGCAACACTGTACCCAAATTAATTTTTTGTCCTTTTTTTCCCACAAATTTTGAAAAAAACGCATATTTCTTTGTTTCTGTGACAGAATTATGCAAATTATTAATTTTTCTTCATAAATTTTGGCCACAATTTATACTGCTACATATCTTTGGTAAAAATAACCCAAATTAGTGGATATTATTTGGTCTTTGTGAAAGTTAGAGTCTACAAGGTGTGGTGCGAATCGCACAAAATTGATCACATCTGATGTACTGGTGGCCTATCTCGCTTCTTGTGACCCGAACAAGCCAGGAAAGTACAAATACCCCCCAAATGACCCCTTTTTGGAAAGTAGACATTCCAAGGTATTTAGTAAGAGGCATAGTGAGCTTTTTGATGTTGTCATTTTTTTCCCACAATTCTTTGCAAAATTAAGATTTTTCTTCTTTTTTTTTTCTCCACAAAATTGTCATTGTAATAGGTTATTTCTCTCACGTGGCATGTGTATACCACAAATGACACCCCCAAAAAAATTCTGCTACTCCTCCTGAGTATTACAATACCACATGTGTGGGACTTTTTCACAGCCTGGCCACATAGAGAGGCCCAACATGCAGGTAGCGCCATCATGTGTTCTAGGAACATAAATTACACATCTAACTTGTTGACTATTTATTACACTTTTGAAGCACCAGGACAATGACACGTGACACTGATGACAGATGGCACTGATACGTGGCAATGATGACACTTATACGTGGCACTGATGACAGGTGGCACTGATGACAGATGGCACTAATATGTGGCACTGATGACAGATGGCACTAATATGTGGCACTGATGACACATGGCACTTATACGTGGCACGGATGACACGTGGCACTAATACGTGGCACTGAAGACACGTGGCACTAATACGTGGCACTGATGACAGATGGCACTAATACGTGGCACTAATACGTGCCACCGATGACAGATGGCACTAATACATGGCACCGATGACGCATGACACTGATGACAGATGGCACTGATAAGTGGCATTGATGACACGTGACACTGACAACAGATGGCACATGACACTGACAGGTGGCACTGATGACAAATGCCACTGATACGTGGCACTGATGACAGATGGCACTAATACATGGCACTGATGACAGATGGCACTATGTGGCACTGATGACACGTGGCACTGATGACAGATGGCACTTATACGTGGCACTGACGACAGGTGGCACTGATGACAGGTGGCACTGACAACAGGTGGCACTGGGGGCAGGTAGCACTGGGGGCAGGTAGCACTGGGGTGGATGGCACTGGGGGCAGGTAGCACTGGGGTGGATGGCACTGGGGGCAAGTAGCACTGGGGTGGATGGCACTGGGGGCAGGTAGCACTGGGGTGGATGGCACTGGGGCGGATGGCACTGGGGCAGATGGCACTGGGGCAGATGGCACTGCTGGGGGCGGATGGCACTGCTGGGGGAGGATGGCACTGCTGGGGGAGGATGGCACTGCTAGGGGAGGATGGCACTTTTTATTTTATTTTTTTACTTATTTTTTTTATCACTAGAGGCAGAACGGCTGCCGCTGCAGCCGTTCATCTCTCCCCTCTCACACTGTCTGTGCGAGGAGGGAGAGCGGCACTGAGAGATGATCTCATATGTTTACATATGAGATCATCTCCCATTGGACACGCCGATCACGCTGTAAACGGCCGCTGTGATTGGCCGTTTACAGCGATCTGTGTTTGCCTGTCCCCGGGGGACACGGCGAACACAGAACTTCCGCGATGCGCGCCCGCGGCAGCGCGCATTGCGGAAGTAAACATCAGGACGTCCAGGGACGACCACCCGGACGAACGCGCCTGCTCTACGGCCGTCATTCGGCTATAGGGCGGGCGCAAGGTGGTTAATCAACCCCCAGCCGTTCTCATTAATACCGAACAACAATCCACAAATACACTTAGGACATACATAACATCACCACAATCAATGTGGCAGCCAAGGTGATACCTGTATATGGGATTGACTAATCTCACGGGATCCCCCCGCCCTCGCCTCGGGCGTATGTGACGCCCCCTCTTGCTCTCCCGCACTCTTGGTACAATTCCCGTACTCTTGGTACAATTATTTATTCCCCCAAGAGAAGTTTAACCATGTCACCTCCATCCGTGATGATATACTCAATCCCTTCTTCCCAAAAGGTGGTTCCCACAAGACAAACAGACAAACTCCAACAAAACACAAAACACTCCGAATACAGGCGGGCCAGAAACAATTGAAGGTTCATATAAATGGACTCGAGAGAAGATATATACCTGTCTTTTAGGCCTCAGGAAGCCGATGTCAAGACAGAAATTAACCAGATATGGATGTGGACTAAACGGTAGACAAATTATTAAGGAAAATGTCTTACCGTTTTATCCAGAGTTGATCAGGCTCCGGCCCGCTTGTATTTGGTATTACTTCGGTCTCTTTCCATTTCGGCTGTCCCTTGGACCGAGCCCCACGTTTGAGCGCCAGCTGTTTTGGATCCGAACTAGAACAGCTCGGTACCTTGTTTCTGTCCCCCTGGCCAAATTAATCCTTAATATAAAGTGTGCACACTTGAAGTCAAACACTGACACACACGTAATTCAGTATTCAGATACTTCTGCTTTTTATTTCCTGAACTCCGGCTGATATACTATAGCCGGATATCTTACTATCAAATCAAAAATTAGATAAAAGACAGCGTGTACAAACCACAAATTATACGTATTCATTATTGTGACGGAGTATAAGCTTTTTAGCTGGGCTATGTCTAAAAAAGGGAAAAGCAAACTACGGTAGCTAAAATAGAGTCTTGTTCCCAGCCCCTTCTTCCTCTTGGGGGTAGTCTCACGGTGCCGAGAACAGGCGCAATCTCCTTTTGACGTTGCTCTTTTTTTAACCCTTGCAGTTTCGTTTCACATGAAGGGAGAAGCTGGCAGACATCTTAATTATGATTAAATGAGTATTATTAAGGTTGATAGCTGATAATGAAAGATAAGCACTTATATCTATAAGAGTACCAGAAATAGGCATTTCACTTATAACACTCATGATCACATCCATTACATCTCTGGAATCCGCAATAAATAAAAAGTGTGTTTTAAAACTCCACTATTTACCAAAATCTCAAATAATGTCAAATGTTCTACAAATTAGATCAAATAGATACAGTAATATACCTTGAATCTTTATTTTAAAATGAAGCATGTAGTAGGACCATGAGCATACAGGTAATAAAAAAACAAAATGTCGATGGCAGATCGTAAAAGTAAAAAAGCTTTTCTACAAAAAGAACTACATACAATATTACTGTCCCAAATTAAAAAAGAAAGTAATATATATGGGTATATAACCCCATTCTTTGTACATCAGGTGATGGGCTCTTTAGGAGATACCAAGGGGGATGAATGAAGAATAGGTTAGAGGAGAGAGAATAATGGGAGGGCTGTTGAATGTTGTATCTGACCGATGTTTGAAGCACGACAGAAAGCTCCACTGCTGGCTGGGCCATGTGGTGCCATTGTGTTTGGACAGTATTTCACTGTTGATTATTTCCTGGCTTAAGTAAGCACATTTTTTTCTGTTATTGGGACTATACTAACCTGAAATAAAGCATTTGAGTCGTCATTTGTGAATATGGACATTTATGCTATTGCTGGCAAGCCTTTTGAGTTTAACCCCTTCCCATTGGCATAACACGCATATGTGTCAGCACGGTGGGTGGGTACTAACAATAGCTTTACACTTAGATATGTCAGCTGACTTTACCATTTTGTGTTTTGACTAAGGATGAGCCGAACACCCCCCGGTTCGGTTCGCACCAGAACCTGCGAACAGATCTAAACTTTGTGTGAACTTTAGAACCCTATTAAAGTATATGGGACTCGAAATTTCAAAATCTAAAGTGCTAATTTTAAATGCTAATATGCAAGTTACTGTCCTAAAAAGTGTTTGGGGACTTGGGTCCTGCCCCAGGGGACATGCATCAATGCAAAAAAAAGTTTTAAAAAACGGATGTTTTTTCAGGAGCACTGATTTTAATAATGATTAAAGTGAAACAATAAAAGTGTAATATTCCTTTAAATTTCATACCTGGGGGTTGTCTATAGTATGCCTGTGAAGGGGCACATGTTTCCCGTGCTTAGAACTGTCCCTGCACAAAGTGTAATTTCTGCAGGAAAAAAAAATTCATTAAAAAACACTCGCGGCTATAATTAATTGTCGGCTCCCGTAATACAGAGAACACTCATTGAAAGCCATTGATAAAAAAAAAAAAGCGTGGGGTTCCCCCAAATTCAATTATCAGGCCCTTCAGGTCTGGTATGGATATTAAGGGGAACCCCGCATCAAATTTTTTTTTTAAATTGACGTGGAGTTCCCCCTAAATATCCATACCAGACCCTTCAGGTCTGGTATGGATATTAAGGGGAACCCTGCGTCAAATTTAAAAAAAATTTTTTATGTGGGGGTCCCCCTAAAAATCCATACCAGACCCTTTATCCGAGCACGCAACCTGTCAGGCCGCAGGAAAAGAGGGGGGTACGAGAGAGTGACCCCCCCTCCTGAACCATACCAGGCCACATGCCCTCAACATTGGGAGGATGCTTTGGGGGTCTGTGACCCCTCAAAGCACCATGTCCCCATGTTGATGGGGACAAGGGCCTCATCCCCACAACCCTGGCCTGTGGTTGTGGTGGTCTGCGGGCGGGGGCTTATCGGAATCTGGAAGCCCCCTTTAACAAGGGGACCCCCAGATCCCGCCCCCCCTGTTTGAAATGGTGAGGGGGTACAAAATTACCCCTACCATTTCACAAAGAAAGTGTAAAAAATAGTTAAATAAGACAAACACACTTTTGAAAAATTCCTTTATTAAAAAAATAAAAAAAAAATAAAAAAAGATTCCAGTGGTGGTAATCCACTCTTGCTATCCAGCGACGGATGATCATCTCTCTGGGGTCCAGCGATGGCTGATCTGATCCAAAGCAGCGCATCCATCCATCTTCTGTCTCCACGGAGGAGACACTGCGGGGATCCGGGCGGCCTGACGTTTGTTATATGCGGAGTGCGGGGCCATCCGTCACCTGACCCCGCCCCCCTTCTGACGCTAGTGAGGGAAATCGGGCTGACCCCTTTCTGCCGATCCTTCCAGTGGCTTCAGCTCACCCAACAAATTAAGATCAAGATACTAACAATAACTTACAAAGCCATCCACGTCTCAAAATGCCAACCAAATTATCATCTTTGTTCCTACCAAGACATCCTGCTCTCTAGTTTCTTTTGTCACCTCATTCCTCGCTCACCTCCAGGACTTCTCCAGAGCCTCTTCCATCTTCTGAAATTCTCTACCGCAATCTGTCTGACTATCTCCTACTCTGTCCACTTTCAGACGTTCCCTGAAAACTCATCTCCTCAGAGAAGCCTATCTGGCCCTCACCTAACAACTGCACATTTATTTTCTCCAGTAGCCCACCCCCGACAGTTATTACCTATCTCTTGACCCTCCCTCCTAGATTGTAAGCTCTAACGAGCAGGGCTCTCTGATTCCTATTGTATTAAATTGTATTGTAATTGTTCTGTCTGCCCTTATGTTGTAAAGTGCTGTGTAAACTGTCAGTGCTATATAAATGCTGTATAATAATAATAATATGTTTTTCCCCAAAATTTGCATTCAACAAATTCAATATTTAGCACTTTTACCCCCTCCTTGCATGATGTAAATTTTCAGCGGTCATGCAAAACTGTACCCAATTTTTTTGGGAGACAGATCGAGCTTTCTTTTGCTGGTATTTAATCACTACTGGGTTTTTAATTTTTTGCTAAAAAAACAAAAAAAGACCAAAAATGTTGAAATTTTTTTTTTCTTAGTTTCTTTTATAAAATGTAACAATTAAGTAATGTTTCCTCTTCACTGATGTGTGCTGATGAGACTACACTGATGCGTTCTGATGAGGTTACACTGATGTGCACTGGTGGACACTGATGAGGCTGCACTAATGTGCACTGATGAGGATGAACTTATGGGCACTGATGAGGCTGCACTGATAAGGCACCTATGATGGGCACTGATGAGGCACCACTGATAAGCTGCACTGATGGGCACTGATGAGAAGGCACTGATGAGGCTGCACAGATAGGTGGCACTGATGAGTACTGGTAGGCGGCACTGGTGGGCACTAATAGGCGACACTGATAGGTTACACTAATAGGCACTGAGAATCAGTGCACTGAGCGGAATGCTGATATTCAGCAAGTTTGTTTACATGTGATCAGCTGTGCTTGGACGCAGCTGATCCCATGGTAAAGGGCCTCTGTAATTGGTTCTTTACCGTGATTTGTGATCAGCTGTGTCCAAAGGACACAACAGGCACAGAGCATGCCTAACGCTTGTGCAAGGGGGTGCATGGGAGGGGTGGTCTGGGAGGACATCCATGGACGCCCCCCCATAACAAGAGAGTGTGAAGTAGTTAAAAAAAGCAATGTGTAAATATCATGTGACATAAAAAAATGCAACACTCACCATTGTATGCTATAGGGCTTAAAAACATATAATGTTTTGGAGTTCTAAGTAATGTTTTAGTTTTCTATCAAAATAATGTTTTTTTTCCATGTAGGAGAGAAGTGTTAGAATAGGCTTGGAAAGGGGGGGCGTGGCGAACGAGCTCCAAGATGGACGCTTGATTCCGGAGCTCCGTTCGTCCTCCAGAGAGACCTCGCCGCATCAGAACGCACCGGCCAACAAAACACCTCCGAACCTACGGAACGATCGGCAGAACGGCGGAGGCATGTCTAGGCGACGGAAGAACGTAATCCAACAGCAGAAAATGGCTCAGTTCTTCGCGGCGAAAACCCGCGGATCTCCACAAAATGGCGGCGGACGGCGCCCTCACGACGCGGAGCCACAGGCCGCACACAGCAGCAACACGATCGGAGGAGGCTCCCTCATGTCCAAAGGACACGCAGAGATCCGCAGTGATCCATCTTCAGGGACGCCGAGTCCCACGACAAGGAGCCCGGCCAAATCTAAGCCTAGACTGCTCTCCCCTGACAGACAACAGGACATGGAGGTAAGCGCTACCTCAGGCACGCAGGCTGCACAGGCCTCACATACGCAGGCCCCAGATCCCATAGCTAACTTTCCCACAACTGACCAGCCAATTTCTGACACAGTACTGAAAGAAATGTTGATTTCCCTTCGGTCAGCTCTTCACAGTGATATGGTACAAGGCATTAATCAATGTCACAGGGAAGTGCAAGCTATGGGAGTCAGAGTGGACAGAGTTGAGAGCAGGATGGAGGATTTCTCCACAACATATAACGTAATGGTGGACACACATTCAGCACAGGGAGAGGACATAGCTTGGTTAAAGGATAAGGTCGCTGACCTTGAAGACCGCAGTAGACGCAACAATATTAAATTGCGTGGTATACCCGAATCGGTCCCTGCACAGCAACTTTTACAATACGCTCAAACGCTATTTTCCTCTCTACTGCCTAACCTGACTGCACAAGACTTAATAGTGGTCCGCATACACAGGATCCCTAAACCCTCCTTTTTACCAGAAGGTACGCCTAGAGACACTCTCCTGTGGATTCACTTTTACCACGTTAAGGAACAGATCTTTCAAGTAGCTGGCAACCCTGACAATATACCTCCTCAGTATGCTGACTTGATAATCCTTCCGGATCTCTCAAGACACACTCTGCAGAGAAGGCGCAATCTAGCTACCATCACCAAAGCTTTAAGGAACCACAAAATTCCACATAAGTGGAAATATCCTGCCACACTGGTAATCACGTACAATGGGGTTACAAGATCCGTCAATACCTTGGAGGATGGCATAGCAACCCTGACACAATGGGGAATCCTGCATGACCCACACCCAGTTTCAACTCACCCACCACAACCTTCCCCCCTCAGGGAGGAATGGCAGTTAGTCACGCGTAGACGTCACAGCAAACATCAGGCCGGGAGCAGCTCCTGAACAACTTCTGACTTTCAAGTTATGTCTCTCTGGCTGACGGAGTCATTTCTCAGTCTCCGATCACCCTAATGTTCAGTTCAGCAGACGTGTCTGCACGCGGATCAGTTGTAAGATCCTTTTTTACTATGCAACAGTTACTTGTTTTTGCCTCATGTGTTTGTTTTTTCTTTTCGTTCTCCCTATCTGGACACGGTGGACCACACGCCTGGAACTTGACTACACATACGAATGAACCACTGGCACCATTTCCTGCTTTGACAAAGGAAGACGCAGTGAGTACCCTGCATCTGTTACATTACAAACTTTTCCCGCACCACCCCAATGACCATTAAGTGTCTATCCTTTAACGTGCGCGGTCTGAATCACTCTGCCAAACGCTTTTCATTATGGCGGGAGGCTCAAAACCAGAAGGCAGACATTCTCCTCATTCAAGAGACTCATTTCCAACAAATGAAAACACCTACTTGTACGCATAAGGATTTTCCGCACATTTTTCTAGCATGTACTCCTAACAAAAAAACTGGCGGGGTCATGATAGCCATCAAAAACACAGTGTCTTTCCTTCCTAAGGACTCATTCATCGATGCCAAAGGCAGATTTATCATTCTTACAGGTGACTTTGATTCCCAGCCCCTCACCTTAGTGACGTTGTACGCTCCTAACCTTCACCAATTGAGATTTATCAAGCGGGTTCTCAAAAAGGCTGATTCCATGTTATATGGAAACCTCCTCATTGGAGGGGACTTTAACCTCATTGCGGATCACAATCTGGATACCACAGCAACTCACCAACGCAGGGCTTCACTTCTACCTAATCTTTTTTTCACACCAAAGACCTTTTCGATGTCTGGAGATGTCATCACGCTATGGAACGGGACTATACTTTTTTTTCCACAAGACATTGCTCCTATTCACGTATTGATATGTTCCTGACTGACAAATGGCTTTTGCAGAGGGTTAGATCCACTAAGATACATGATATTTCATGGTCAGACCATGCTGCAATTTTCTTGTCCTTTGCCACCCATGGCGCCGCCTCCTCACCACCTATCTGGCGTTGCAATACTCGGCTCCTTCAGGAACCTAAGCTTGCACCACTTATTTCTCAGCATCTCAGGGATTTCTTCCAAACCAATTCTACCCCCGATATTGACCCATTTCTTCTTTGGAACACTCACAAAGCTTTCATGCGAGGCATTCTTATACAATTAGGGGCCAGGGAAAAGAAAAAATACAATGCACTACTTCAGGGAGTCCTGAAGGAGATACACGAGTTAGACTTACGCAACAAGGCCTTCCCTTCACCCGCTACAACGACTATGCTCGCTGATCTTCGGAATAAATTAAAAAACATACTAACTCAAAAATTTGATGGACACCTCCGTAAGTTACAACTTAATTCCTATGCAAACGCTAATCGTGCGGGAAAATACCTAGCCCATAGAATCAAAGCGGCGCGCACCCGTTCTAAAATCGCTCACCTACTACATCCTCTCACCAGCCACAAAATAGTAAACCCCCAAGAGATAGCGGACCAATTTGCAGAATACTATGGAGCCCTCTACAATCTCCGCGATGACATGAACACTCCCCAACCGTCCATGCAGGGCATTCAATCCTTCTTACAGCATATTAATCTCCCTTCCCTATCCGCAGATCATATCACCTACTTAAATGCTCCGTTTACGTGTCAGGAGATACAGAAAATAATTAGTTCAATGCCTTCCAGCAAATCCCCAGGCCCAGACGGCTTTGGGAATGAATATTATAAAGTCTTCCAAGATTTGCTATCTCCATACCTTTTAGAAGTTTTCACAAAAGCTGAACAGACCTCCTCTTCCCCCCCTGAGATGCTGAGAGCCCACATAGTGACTCTACTAAAACCGGGCAAAGACCCTACCACTCCCTCCAATTTTCGGCCGATTTCTCTCCTAAACTCTGACACGAAAATTTACGCAAAAGTACTAGCCAATAGGTTGATGACTATCATACCACATCTCATTTCTAAAGACCAGATGGGCTTTGTGAGGGGGCGGCAAACTTCGGATTCCACCAGGCGAATTGTTAATATTATTCACCATGCGAGGTCCTCGCGAACGCCTTCTCTGCTTCTCTCTGTGGATGCGGAGAAGGCGTTCGATAGGGTGCATTGGACCTATATGAAGGCTGTGTTGGATAAGTTTGGTTTCCAGGGTCCAATACTTAATGCCATCTTGGCACTTTATTCCTGCCCATCTGCACAGGTGTACACAGCAGGTCTATTGTCCAAATCCTTTACCATTACCAACGGCACTCGCCAAGGGTGCCCTCTTTCCCCCACCATATTCAACCTTATTATAGAACCATTGGCAGAATCTATACGGGCAAACGACCTCATCAAGGGCTTTACGTTTAATAAATCCAAACATGTTATAAACCTGTTTGCTGACGACATTATACTATTACTAACAGACCCTTTACACTCCCTCCCTCAAGCCCACAAAATCTTATTGGATTTTGGGGACATATCCTATTATAAAGTCAACCACTCCAAATCATTGATCTTAGACCTGGGAGTTCACCCATCCACTAAACTAGTCCTGCGATCTACTCTTCCTTACTCCTGGTCTGACAACGGCATCACCTACTTAGGCCTGACGTTGACGGGCACAACATCCACTCTTGTAGAGAAGAATTTTACACCGCTATTGACTAGCATAGACAGACAACTCGCGGACATTGGGAAAAAAGAAATATCATGGCTGGGCAGAATAGCAGCTTATAAAATGTCAATACTGCCACAAATACTCTACATCTTCTGCTCCTTACCAATCCCGATACCCGCTCAATACATTAAAGCATTGTCCAAAAGTATGTGGAAATTCACATGGGGGGGTAAGAGAGCCAGATGTCCTTGTCGGGTTCTTCTACCCCACAAGGCGTTCGGGGGGGCTGGATATGTAGATCTTACAGATTACATGTGGGCCACTAGACTTGATCAACTCAAATACTGGTTCCGCTCTGCAGAAAGTCCACAATGGGTGGACATCGAATCTTCTTTGCTTCCTGTAGACAGGCCTGCGGACTTTCTGCTCAGCGATGCCTGGGACCCCTGGGTGACCAGTCACATGTCCCCGACTATACAGGTGTCATTACAAGCATGGCGCTATCTCTTCAAATGTAAGAGTGTGGCAGCGACTAGGTTACAATACGACCTACCTATAGAACTTCTATCCGCCAAACTCCCCTCGCTACAGACGTCGCGCCTTAAAGCGAAAAATATATGCTATGTCCAGGACTTGTTCCAGGGCACAGTGCCTATGTCGGTAGACCACGTTGTCTCAAAATTCGAACTATCGAACTCCCTGTGGTTCTCATGCGCTCGTGCTCATCACTTTTTGCATTCACGCCCAATACCCCTCATTTCAATACCCACAAAAGCCTGGGATTTCTACTCAAATTCGAAACCCAATGACAAGGGTATCTCCCTGTTTTACAACATTTTCCAGGACAAAAGACAGTTTCACAAACATTCTGCCTTTAGCAAATGGGAAAAGGACTTAGCAACTACCTTTACTGAAGACCAATGGCTTTTAGCTCTCAGAACCATCCAAAAATACTCCCATTGCGTAAGTCATTGGGAAATGACCCTGAAAATACTACATAGGTGGCATTACACTCCCTACAGACTGTCGGTCATGTTCCCGACCTCCTCACCTCAGTGCTGGCGGCAATGCGGTCAGATAGGGAACTTAATACATGTTTTGTGGGAATGCAAGTGTCTGAGAGGCCTATGGAACAAGACATTCCGAACGATATCTGATCTTACAGGTATCTTAACGCCCCCAAACCCTAACTTGGCTTTCTTACACATCGGTATAGATAAGTTTCCATATAGTGATAGGGCCATGGCAACACATATTCTCCTGGCAACACGTAACCTAATTTTACGTAACTGGAAGAGTTCTCTAGCCCTTAACTTTTCTGAGGTGATTGCTATTGTGAATAGGAATCACTCCTTTGAAAGACTGCTGGCACTTAACTCCTTTTCTTGCAAAACCTTTGACAGTAATTGGAAATTGTGGACCACCAGGTTCAAACCTTGTTAATGAAGTTATCTCATATTTCAGTAATTGCATGGTAATATGTTGCAGATACTTTGTGATTGTATGTACCCAGACATTTTCTTGTTTTACTGTGTCCAATAACATAACCTACCTTACCTTTCTTTATTCCCTTATCCTCTGTTTTGTTATATCTGTATATGATAAAATCCAATAAAAATCTATTGAAAGAAAAAAAAGAATAGGCTTGGAAAGCAAGTGGTCAATAAGTTATTTTATTTATTTTTTTACTTTTCCAATGATCATTTTTTATTGTTTTTAAGCAATGCAGTCATATAAGTATATAAAGAAAAGAGAGAAAAACTAAAGAAAAAACCCCACAATACCTTCTGGACATTGGACACAGAAAAGTCACAATTAATCCATAAATGATATGAAGTCATATAAAAGTATTAAAAAAAATGGAAAGCATTTCTGTTGTGAATTTATGACTCCATAGTTACTGTGTATAATTGCATAATTCTTCAGCATTGATTATATCCAAACCATAACTGTTGATTACTGATCCAAGTAAATGTCTCACAGTGCTTTTACGAGGTGCTTTATATGTAATTTAGGGGAAACTCCTAAAAAAAATGTTTTCATTTTTTTAATCTTATGAATAGAGATTGTGGAAGAAATTTCTATTTTGTTCATGTGCCAATACACAAAGCAACTTTGGGGGCAAGGTTTTAAAAAAAAAAAATATAGTATGTATCTAAGGCAAAAACTAAAAGGACGTTAAAGGTTGTTTTTTTTTTAAATAACAAACATGTTATACTTATTTGCTCTGTGCAATGGTTTTGCACAGAGCACCCGCGATCCTCTTCTTCTCAGAATGCTCCTCCCCCTTGACCAGCGCCCCCAATAGAAAGCCTCTATGGGGCACTGGTGCATGCTTGCATCCGAGCACTGCTCTATATCTTCATAAGACACATGCCGCCCTCCGATCTCTGCTCATTGGCTAACTGGCTGTGATTGACAGCAGTGGGAGCCAATGCTCCCCACTTCTGTGTCTTGCCCAATGAGGAGAAAGAGACCAGGGACAGTCAAGGCTTCTGTGCACATTGCTGGATCAGGAGGGGGCTCAGGTAAGTATTAGGGGGCTGTGGGGGGAGCAGCACACAGAAAGTGTTTTACCTTCATTCATAAAATGCATGAAGGTAAAAAACAATCAGGAATTAGAAGCACTTTAAATGACATTAAGTTAATATAATTATCAGTATCTTCAGTAATAGCTTGGCATTCTAAAAGTTTAATATTGATTTTTTTTTTTACAGTAGCTTGCCAAATATTTCAGCACAGTGGCATTTTCCCTACCCGAGAAAGTCAATCAGGAATTCACTAAAAACAAATGCCTGCGTTATAAGCTTTCTTTTCTAAAAAAAAAAGTTTCTTGTCATAAATCATTTCATGTCAATTGTGAAAAATATAATTTTGTATGGGTGTAGGTTTTAGTACTAGACCTAAGAAAAAGCATCCACTATATCCCCCACTACATTTGCCTCTAAATTTATAATCAAAGGAAGGGAATTGTATCTATGAATTTAATGATACACTCCAAAAAACCTGACAATTTTGCATTTAAAGCAGAGTTCCACCCATTTTATAAATGTACTTTCATCTGCAGTGCATTTCTAAATGGATAATATATAGATATATATCTATATATCTATATATCTATATCTATATATATATATATATATATATATATATATATATATATATATATCTACCGTATTTATCGGTGTATAACACACACTTTTTTCCCCCTAAAATCAGGGGGAAATCGGGGGTGCGTGTTATACGTCGAACCCCCGCTGTTTATAACCCTTCCTGCCGAAAGTCGTCGAGAACGGCCAAATGTGGCCGAAAATAGCCGAGGGCGGCCGAAAATAGCCGAGAACGGCCGAGTGCGGCCAAAAATACCCGAAAGCCGCCGAGAATGGCCGGGATCTACTAAGCGCCGCTGAGATACACAGGTCATCCACTCTGTATCTTGGCGGCGCCATTTTTAAATGTCAAACACACTGACAAGACTGCAAATGACTGACAAGGCTGCAATGCAAGGCTGCAAATGACTGAGAAGGCTGCAAATGACTGACAAGGTTGCAATGCAAGGCTGCAAATGTCACTGACAAGGCTGCATTGATGGGCATTTAAATGTAAGTTTTTTTTCCTTAAACTTCCTTCCTAAAAGTTTTTTCTTTTAAATTCCCTCCTAAACTTGGGGTGCGTGTTATACGCTGGTGCTCGTTATATGCCAATAAATATGGTATATAGATATATCTATATCTATCCATCTATCTATCTATCTATCTATCTATCTATCTATCTATCTATCTATATATATATATATATATATATATATATATATATATATCTACACAGGAGCCAGCGAAGTCACCGCAGTTCCCTGTAGTCCGGCGCATCCATGTTCTCGTGGGTCTTGCTGCTCCGTCACTGTCATTCGGCAAAGCCGCGATGACGTCACTCCCGCGCATGTGCATGGGAGCTGCCACTCGCGGCATATTACGTTGACCGCGGCTGTCTACGGCGCATGTCTTTCGGCAAATATCTCCTAAACCGTGTAGGTTTAGGAGATATTTCTTGGACCTACAGGTAAGCCTTAATCTAGGCTTACATTTAGGTCAAAGTTGGTTGTAAGGGTTTACAACCACTTTAACTTGTTTCAAGGTACACAGCCCTGATGACCTGTTTTTTGTGAAGCAGCTAGAAATCAAGGTCCCTAGTGATCCAAGCCACTGTTGTTTCACTACAGGGCTTACAGAAGCACAGAGCTCTCCCAAGCTAATTTTCAGCACTGCTATGTTCATGTCTATGCAGATCCACCATATCTGCTCACCATGTGTATGGCCAAAACCCCATGACACTATCCTCTTGGTCCAATGTAGCGCCAACATCTCTAGTGGTTGAATGTTACGCTTTCACAAGGCCTTGTATTCTGGTTCCTGTGTCTTTGACAAACTTACCATGCACCTGGGGCCTGTGTGACATGGGGGCTCAGGAGACTTGCTGGGTGTTTAGTTTAGTTTAGTGGTAGACCACTTTCCATTTGTCCCCATTAATGTCCTGCCAGACCAAGGTTACAATTTTCACTTGTATCCAGGACTTTGTATATCCCATCAGTGCAGCCAATTTTGAGATGCACCTATCCAGCCAACTTTAGCCTAATTATGTATTAGCCCATTTCACATGCTCCATTCAGGTATTCAGACACCACCTTGAATAACATCACTCCAACCAAAAGCAAATGCCATGTCATTAATTAAATAGTTGACCATGCATTTCCATTATGCAGCATCATGTTTAGCAGGCAAACATTGAGGTAACAATTGCAAACGTCCTTTACCTGTCTTGAGTGGCATGATACATGTCTCTTGTTCCCATGATCAGGGGAGTGATTTAGTGAATAAGCCCTATTTCAGAAGAAACCCTCTCCAGAGGATGCTTACATGGGGGAAGCCAAGTGCACAGTCCACAATCCTACTACTCCATGATGCTATTTTGCCTGCTCTATTCTGCAGCTACCCCTAACTAAACTCTATCTACCTGATTATTATGGGGCTCTGCCAAAGAGGGTAGAGTTGAAACATTACTTCCTGGAGGAGGTACCGGGAGGAGCCCAAATGAAAGAGAAACATATTACTCCTTCTACAAGTTCACTTAATCTCGGCTTGGCAGTACATTTATTTTGTTCACGGTTTATTATTTCAAACCTCTAATTATGAATGTAAAGTCAGCCCTAGCTGTATAGCTGTAACCCCTCCCCCCACCACGCACATTTAAAGTGTATGTTACCCAAAACAATCAGCGGGCCTCAGGATATAACATAAATTGTGAAGCTTTAAAAATGTTGAAAAATGTCGGGTCAATACCCGTAGACCATTTGGAGCCCCCATCCCCAGAAGCCTGGCAAAATAACTCCCATAGCTATCTGTGACCCATCCTGTCCTGTTGCTAGGATGCTGTAGCCAAGTTGCCATCACAGCTTTTAAGTATTTATCCATATATTTAGCAATATATATAAAATATATATTCGACCCTTACTGACTAATGACACCACAAAGCAACTTATTCACTCATTGATTATTTCACGCCTTGACTACTGCAACTCTCTCTTTAATGGCCTATCCTTATGCAGGCTATCCCCTCTTCAGTCTTATGAATGCTGCTACTAGACTGATACTAATACTAACACCTCACTAATCAATCTGCGACTGATGCCCCTCCCTGCCAATCCCTTCACTGGTTTCCTTTACCCCACTGTATAAAATTCAAAATGCTAACCACAACATGCAAGGCCATCCGCAACATCGCCCCCAGCTACATCACCAACCTCATCTGCAGATATTGCCCAAATCTCCCCCTCCGCTCCTCCCAGGACCTCCTCGCCTTCAGGACTTCTCCAGAGCCTGTCCCGTCCTCTGGAATTCCCTGCCCCGTTATATCCGATAAGCCTCTAACCTGTCCACCTTTAGGAGATTCCTGAAAACTCACTTATTGAGGGAAGCCTATCCCACACCCACCTAACAACTGTCCCCGAGCCACCCTCCATCAAATCATTTCCCGCATCTATTACCTTTTATACCACCTCCCCCTCCCTTTACAATGTAAGCTCTACGAGCAGGGTCCTCCTGTCCCTTTTGTATTGTACTGTAATTGTGCTGTCCCTCCTCTACATTGTAAAGCGCTGCGTAAACTGTTGGCACTATATAAATCATGAATAATAAAAATAATAAAATTATATGACTGTGATCAACTTATTGCATTACTTTTATTTTATCCATGTTTAAATTAAAATAGTTAAGGCAGTGTAAGGTGAAAGTCAGTAGTGTATAGAAACATATATGTTGTCTCAAATACTCCCCTTATCTCAAATATTTCTAGTTTTAATGAGTTCCCTATGCATCTTTATTATCTTCAGGAGTAATAAAAAAATAACACCCGGTTAATATGAATTATTATATTTTAATATTTCCTGTTTACATTTGCAACCATTATCTTCAGGATTAAAAAAAAGATCAGGTAGATATGAATAATTGCATTGTATACTTCTAATTTACTTTTGCAGCCAGCAGGTGACTCTTTGCATGTTTAGCAGGCTGGTCTTAATTGTTTAGCTGAAACAAAGCTAATATTTACAGAACCAATAGCTCAAGCTCCAGTTTACACCTGTACATGTCACATAATTGATATATTCCACTTCCCTTTACCTCTCTGCCTGCTGTGTTTATTTAAGGTTGTAAGGATTTCCAATTAGGGAAGAACACATTTGAATGAAAACATCTTCAGCTGTTTTTTCTTTTTATTAAATCCATAATGCTTTGTGATACCATTTTCATGACCTCACCAGTATGTCATTTTAAAGCTGCACTATTCTGGATTTAGGATTCTCACTACAGCCCTGGTCCTAATTGAACGTCATGGTTTCCTTGACACTGTTCAGCAATTTAAAGATTTGCCAACACTCACAATGGCTAAATAACAAGCTTTTAGACCTATCGCCTCAGTGTTGCGCAAAGCAGTTATCAGCTATACAGTGTATCTGTTTTTTCTTTTCAACTATGAATATAAACCTTAATCGCAGTCATATAGTTAAGACAATGGAGGAAGCTAAAATCATACTGAAATCAGAAGGCATTGTCGTGGATCTTCTTCCTACGGTATGTAATCAACCAGTCCATCAAGGACCAGCAGAACATGGAGTGTCATTTTTCCCATCCAGATCATCACAGTAACATGGAAGAGTGGCCTCACTGCAAGATAAGCAATACTATTAACTTGGTTTCATCTTATACTAACTATTTCTTTGTTGCACCACACCACTATGACTCACATACAGTTTGCTTGGCATTATTCTGCTACATGTTTTCTCCCTGAGGATTTCCTAATGTGAATACCTTCTGATTTCAGATACAATCATGAACTTTAAAGATGTATGACTTTTACAGATTTTTCAGAACACACCTCAGATATCCTGTTTACAAGATCATTTCTCTTTTCTAAGGGTCCTTTCCCAAGGGCAATCCACCTGACAGACTCCATTTTACTCAGCGGGGGATCAATCCGCTGATCCCCGCTGAGCAGGCGGATGACAGATTCATCCACTCACTTGGCAGAGCGTCAGGGCCCTGCTCTCCTCTATGGGTAAATGGGATGAAAGCGGACTGATTGTCTGTTTTCATCCGATCCCATCCGATGTGCCAGATGGATGGAAAATAGGGTTTCCATCCATCTGGATTTCACAGACAGGATCAATTTGGATAGCACTGTGTGTCAGCGGACATGTCACCGCTACTCCATAGGGGTGAATGGAGCATCCAATCAGGTCCGCCTGAAAAACTGACAAGCAGACCTGATCGGAAAGCCCTTATGAAAGAGGCCTAAACCAGACATGGAGTGGTTAGCTCACAAACATTATATTATAGGTATATTTATACAAAGTTCTGTTTATCTTAAATGACAACACACAGAACATTATTTTACATGTATGTTTCATTTGACATTTAATGCACTTTATAATGAAATGAAAAAATTACTAAATCCAAGGCATGATTATATCCATTTTCCCAGTTGTATAAACATTCTGCTAAATGCTAGTTGTTTATTATAGGCACAGAGATAGAGATTGGACTTGTAAACATTGATCTATAATCTCAAACTTGATATTGGCTGTCAAATAGGGAAATGTGTGCACATTGCCTACCGAATACAAAATATCTGTCCTGCCATTATTTTTGCATTTTTCCAGATTAATGTCAGAAAATTAATCAAATGAAACAAAAAACAAGACAGTTCTCATGTTTAATACCGTTGGATAAAAAGCAATTATCACGACATATTTTTCATTTATTAGAAAAAAAGAGACTCGATAATAAAGGGCATTTTCTATGGTATGTCTAAATAAACAAGTCTGCTTTACCAATTTCATTTCCCTGACCCTTTTGTAATCTTCAGTAAATGATATATTGAAGTGGGAACACACTTGTCTTTTCCAGAGCAAAGAATTGCTTTAATAAGCCACTGTCTAGCCCATTAGGATTAAAAAAAAATAATCTTCTGCCTTCACAAGAACACTTTGCTTTAATAAAATACAGAGAACAACAACATATTTAGTTGAAGATTATTTCCCGTCTTAATGTATTAGCTGGTTAGATACAGTTAATATTTTTGTTTTGTGTCAAGGGGAATGGAGTACTGAAGTTTATTGTCTTTTTATAATTAACTCTGGAACTTTCAGAGCTAATGCACAAAAATTGTGTCATGAATTTGTTACTTGTTTGCCATTTAAAGATGAATCAGTGTATAAAATTGTAGTTTACTTTTTCAGATTTATACTTCAAGTCAGGAATCTATTATGTAATGAAGTTCACACTTAACTAAAAAACAGACACATGAGTACAAAGGTAAAGCAATTAAATGTAAGGCCGCGTACACACGCGGGGACTGTTCGCCCAACTTTGTCCGCTGAACAGTGTTTCGGCGGACAGTCCGCTCGTGTGTGGGCTTCAGCGGACAGTTTCAGCGGACAGTCTGACGAACAAAGTTTTTTGGAAATTCCGTAAAACTGTCCGCTGAAACTTGGTTTGAGCGGACAGTCCGCCCGTGTGTAGGCTTGTTCGTCAAACTAAGTTCCGCGCATGCTCAGAAAGGATTTACACGGCGAAGGTTGCATTGCAGTGTATAGGACGTCGTATTTCTAGTCCCGTCGTACGTGCCGTTCACGTCATCGCGCAAGTTTCAGCGGACTGTTCGTTCGTCGTGTGTGGCCAAGTCCGTCCATGCTAATTTTGAGCGGACTGTCCGCTCAAACTGTTTGACGAACAAAGTTGGGCGAACAGTCCCCGCGTGTGTACGCGGCCTAAATGTTTGTCCAGAGGAAGAGGAAACTCCCCACTCAGCAGCTATGGCCAAATTGCCTCACAAGGGTAGGGGAGGGGATGTTACTTTCTTTATATTTTTTTTTATTTAAAGATGTGACACAGATACAAATATAAAGACAACTTCACATTGCATAGAAATGGTAACAAGCGCAATATTCACAACCATACAAAACAATTGCATGTGAGTGAAGGGAACCCTTCAATTAGGCTCACACCACCAACTGAAGTCTAATACAGGGTAAATATATGCTTCTGTGCCCATCAGTTTTTGTTTTTTTAGTTTAAAAGGAGAAATGGAGAAGGGAAAGAAGGAGAAGAAGGAAAAGATAAGAGAGAAAGCTGAGAGGAAATAAAGAAAGGGAGGCGGGGGTATAGGGGCAACACCCCAAGGGAGCCACGATCTATAGTACTAAACAAGCAATGGAGAATCCAGATGGTGGATCCTAATATGTGTATTCGAGGAATTCATTAGAGAAGCAGAAGAGATCTCAATATAACCACCTGGACTTAAGTTCCTCTGATTTATTTCACAAAACAGAGGTCAGATCTTCCATTTGCTCAACGTCTTTCACTCTTGTGAGCCATTGGGCCACTATTGTTGCCGAATGTTGCTTCCATAGAAGTGGGAAGCAGGCCCATGCAGCATTAAGGAGATGTTTGAGAAGGGATTTATAATAAAGTTTCCTTGATAAAGAGGTAAGGTTAAGTAGGACTGCAGCTGGCTTATCTTGTAAGGAGATATCTGTGAATTTATGTATGAGCTTAAGCATTGGTTGCAAGTTTGTAGCACTGGGCAATCCCAGAAAATATGTAGTGCCTGAGTGTAGACCGCACCAACAACAATTTGTTTGTTGAGGAAATAGCTTAGTCAACGTGTCATTATTTTATAGGTGGTCTCCTGATATTTGAAACATAGAGAAGATTTCTGTGTGGAAAAAAGAATACATTCTTTTTGGGGTTCAGTGAAGGTGACTTGCAAGTACCTCTCCCATTTTTTCAAGAATGGTGGGGGAGGTGTTCCATGGCATGAAGATCTAGCAGGGATTTGTAATGCCGCGTACACACGACCAAACTTTTCAACATCAAAAGTCAGACGGAACAATTCCGGCAGACCATTCGATCGTGTGTGGGCTGCAGCGGACTTTTGATTTGCAAAAGTCTGACAGACTTTAGAAATGGAACATGTTTCAAATTTTTCCGCCAGAACTCCGCCGGACCCAGTTCCTACCGAGAAATCCGTTCGTGTGTTTGCTAGCCGACGGACAAAAACCGACGCAAGGGCAGCTATTGGCTACTGGCTATGAACTTCCTTGTTCTAGTCCAGTCGTACGTCATCACGTTCAAATCCGTCGGACTTTGGTGTGATTGTGTGTGGCCAAGTCCGTTCATTCGGAAAGTCCGTCAGAACTCTGTCAGAACTCTGTCAGAACTCCGTCAGAACTCCGTCGAAAGTCTGTCGGACCTAAGTCCGGTCGTGTGTACGTGGCATAAGAGTTTGATAAGGAACTCTGGGTCAGTCCCTCTCCCAAGCAAAGTTCCTCAAAGTAGTTGAGCTTTTGGGTAAAAAGGGTTGGTTTGGGCAGCGAGCCAAGAAAATGTGACAGTTGATCTAATGTGAGAGGAGCCCGTCCAGAGAGCAAGTTCTCTGTAGTGTTTCAAACAGAAGGAACCTAGGAAGAAAGAGACTCTCATGAGTCCCTGTGGGGCTTGTGAAAGAAAAGATCAGTCAGTTAGACCAGGTATCAAGTCCGAATGACCAACAAGTGGCACCATTGGGGATGGAAAACTTTTCAGTGAGGATAAAATGAAAAGCCTATTCTGTTCCACGAGAGTAGGGCCAACCAGTGGATGAGTAGTCAAGTGGGTGAGATTAATTTTCCCTGCTCAAGGTAAACCAGCGAGTGGGGCCTGGGAAGCCTCTTGTTCCAGCAATACCCAGAATTTTTCAAGTCACTGTGTCAGCACCAGTCCACAACCATGGTCATATGTGCCGTGGTATAATATAGGGCTGGGTCTGGAAACCCGAGACCGCCCTTAATCTTTGGTCATAGTAATAATGCTCTGCTGAGACGTGGGTGTTTACTGCACCAAATTAATTTGATAAATATTGAATGTACGGTGCAAAAAACAATTGGGGTATTCTGACAGGCAGCGCCTGCAATAACTACAAAAGTCTTTGCATTGCATTTATTTTGAGTATATTACAACGACCGAACCAGGAAAGGGACACTTTTTAAGATCAGCAGTGAGCGTAGATAGGAGAGGCTGGTAGTTGAGGGGAATGATGTCACGCAGGTTAAAAGAAATTTTTGCTCCCAGGTATTGAATGGAGCAGGCAGCCCACTTGAAAGGGAAAAAGGGGCATAGGTTTGAAATGGTAGAGTCTGACAAGACATTCAGGGCCTCTGACTTTTGAAGATTAACCTTAAAATTAGACAGGGTACCATAGCGCTTCAGCTCCTGTAACATAGAGGGCAAAGAAGTAAGGGGCTCAGTAATATAAAATAAAAGGTTTTTGGCATAGGCTGCCACTTTGTGTTGGTATTGGCTGGATTGAATGCCTTTAATGGACTGATTACCTCTGATGTGGTGTAAAAAAGATTCCAGGGAAAGAATGCATAGCAATTGACACAGGAGGCAGCCCTGTCTTGTGCCATTCAAAATGGATAAAATGCTGCAGTCATAGCCATTTACCCATACTGTAGCTGTGGGATTATCATAAATGGCCAATATTCATGACAGAATGGGATCCGGCATTCCCACAAATTTGAGTGTCTCCTGGAGTAAAGTCTAGTCGACCCTGTCAAAGTCTACTCAGCATCTGTGGACAGGAGCAGTAGGGGAATACGGGATCGTTTTGCTTTTTAAATGATGTTCAGTGTCCGAATAGTGTTGTCCCTGGCCTCTCTAGTCTGGATAAAGCTGACTTGTTCGGTTACAATTAGACGTTGCAATAACACATTCATCCTAGAGGCAAGGATTTTAGTGAATAGTTTCACATCACTGTTCAGAAGTGAAATGGACCTGTAACTAGCACATAGTAATGGGTCTTTACCCGGCTTAGGGATCATGTATAGTGAGGTGCCCAGCATATGTACAGGGAAGCTATGTCCGCCCATCACAGCATTGAAGGCAGCAAGAAAGTAAGGAGCCAAATAGACATTTTATAGTAAGTGACAGTGAATCTGTCAGCTCCAGGTGCCTTGTCAGACTGAGTGTCAGCTATGGCAGATGCAAATTCCTCCACTGTAATAGGTTTAGACAGGCCTTCTCGTTCTTCTGTTGTCAGCGTAGGAAAGTCGGTTTATTGAAGATACTTGCAGATATCTAGAGTTTTGGGGCATCAACCGGGAAGTAGAAGTGAGGAAGATACACCACACCCTGAGTATTGACACGCGTAGGGGAGGGGCCAGGACAGAGCGAGAGACAGTACATCTGCCCAGAGGAGATACAAACCATACCTATACTGTTTACAGTATTTTATTGAGCCTTATGAAGTACGGTGCACTGACGCACCTTACACATGTGAGTACCCTGGCGGGGGAATTTTTTTTAACTTGTCTATTAAATTTTGAAAAATGGTATTGCACTATTAGTCTTTTTCCTTTTTTCATGCGTTTTTGAGATCATTGCATTGAGGATACTACTGATCCAGTGTAACAGCTGAGAACCCTATAGTGGTTCATATGCAGGTTTTGACTCAGTGTAAGGCTGGGTTCACTTCACACTGCTGCGGGGGGAGATCCGGATGTGATTCGCACCGCAAATCACATCCGATCTCCGTAGCGATGCGAGTTCAGCCATACAGATAGTATGGCTGAATTCGCATCGCTCCCGCAGCAAACTCGCACGGGACCCTTTTTTTGGTCCGCAACAGAATCGGATCGCATGGGGGGTTCACACCATGCGATCCGATTCCTGTGCGAGTCGGCAGATCGCACTGCGATATGCGGACGGATCTGGGGGTGTCATTAACATATCATTGACACTCCCAGCCGTCCGCATAGGGCAGTGTGAACTGCCGGCGGGAGTAATGCGATGCGGGGAAACGCCGCGGATTCGCGGCATTCCCGCATCGCAGCGGTGTGAACCCGGCCTAAAAGCTGGTCACATGCTCTGAGGTGAGCTTATTACCATAAGGGGTTCCCGGATTTCACCTATGCATGATTCAGAGCCATGGTTGGATGTAACAAGCATGTCAATAGTATGACCACTGGAGATCATGTCACTTGCATCTAGTCTCACATCAATCAACATTTTGTGTTTCTTATCACAGCCCAAGACAGGCTGCCACAAAGAACTGTTTTTTTTTAATATAGAGATACTTGTATGGTGTATAAACTTGCACCTTTTTATAAGTTTTGATATTTATACATGTTTGCTATCACATATGTATGCATTTAGCACCCTTTTCATCTAATATTAATATTATTATTATTATTATTATTGATATTTTATTTCCTGGTGTGTTATTGTGCATGGCACCTTATAACTCTAAGGGGTCCATATAACCTCACAGAATTTTATTGGCACTTGTGCACTTATATTTATTTGTGCGTTTTAGTTGTGCGTTTACAGATTTTGTGCACATTATTTGTTTTGCTATATTTTGCACTTGCACTTTACACCAGTTGTATGTTTACTATTTTATGCACATTATTATATTCTTGTGGATCTATAACTATAGATTAAGATACAGATTATTCAGTGCATAGCCATTCCAGCGCAGCGTATATTCAATTTTGGGAAGTAGAAGTTGGGTCCAAATTATATAATTTGGGGTAGAAAGCACGAAAAGTCTCTGCTAGTTCTGGAGAAGAATGAACTTTGGAGCCCGATGACAAGAGAAGTGCGGGAACATATGTCTGAGAGCACTTGGCACTTAAAGCATTGGCCAATAGTCGACCACATGTATCACCGTATTAGTAAAATGAATGACAGGCCTTTAACAGTACATGTTTTGCTTCGTACATGGAATGATCCCATATAACCTCCCAAAGACTAACCAGTTCCGCTTCAAAAGTACTATCTGGCTAAGTCTTATGTTGACGTTCTAAAAAGTGAAGTGGCGTCAGGAGGTCAGACAGGGTTTTAACGTGATGTTGATTGGCAGCATGGCCATGTTTGATTAGAATCCCCCTGATAAAACATTTATGCTCTGACCACATGAGATTGGATTTTCCACCGAGTCTACGTTCATAAAAAAGTAGTTAAGGAGTTAATTTCCCTGAAGGATGTCTGCGGCAATTTCGGTATCTTTTAGGAGCGCCTTGTTACATTGCCACGTAGAGGTCCTAGGGGGCGCTTGTGAAATAGCCAGTTCCAACAGGATGGGGGCATGGTCAGAGAGTGCAATGTGGTTGATATTTGTCTTGGCAACCAGGTGAATTGCTGAGTGTTTTAAGAGAAAAAGGTTGATTCTAGAGTAGGACTCATGGATGGTAGAGTAAAAGGTATAATCTCGCTCTTGTGGATGGACTATTCTCCAGATATTGACTAGCTGATGTGATTTTAAAAGATCTTTGAGGTGAAGTTGAGTTCTCTGGGGTAGGGAAGTCAAGGTTGAGGAGAGGTCTCTATGAGGGTCTAGAATTAAATTGAAATCCCCTTCTAAGACAAGGAGTCAAGGGTGGAAAGAAAAGTCTCAAGGGTGGGAAGTGGATTGGAATTCAGGAGATAAATGTTTGCAAGAGTGTAGGTCTGAAAATAAATTTTTCCCAAGGAATTGTCAGTGGAGGGACTTAGATATGAGTATGACAGACTATGATAGGCTGTTGGGAAGTGTTTGTTCGATAGTTTGGGTATCCTGTCTGCCCTAAAGTTAGTCTCCTGGAGAAATGCAATGTAAACCCTTTTTCTCCAAACCTTGGCAAGACAGCTAGTGCGCTTCTCCGGGGAACTCAACCCCTTAATGTTCCAAGAGAGGATCTTAACAGTCATAATGTCCAAAAATCTATGTCAACTCATGTTAGCTCCCAGGGTGTGAGGGGAGGGGGGATATGGGAAGGGAGGGACGAGAGAGGGAGAAAAAGAAAGACAGGAAACTTAAAAAAAAGGGAAGGTAGAAGGTAAGAAGAAACTTAATTAAGGATATAGACCCTGCAGAGAGAAGCTACTGCCACCAGGGCAGAGTATTCCTAGTGCAGTAAGTAGTAAGGCAGAGCTAAGCTCTGGGCCCTAGCCAATAGGGCCCCCGCATCCATCTTAATCATGCATTTAAAGCACCAGTGTTACCTGAAAGAGGGAAGTGGTAAAGACCGTCCAATAAACCATAACCTCAAAATGACTGCAATAGCAATGGGCTTAAAACCCACAGAAGAATAATTGGAATCAGCACTAGCCCAGTGTTCCAGGCCTGAGACAGACCCACAACCCAGCCCGAGCCTGTTTCGAGGCAGGACCACAGCACCTAAGTGTGACCTGAAAAACTGTGATCAACCCATGGCACCTAAACCAAGTCAATGTGAAGGCATTAATTAAATATAAATAGTAACAATAAACATAATATGCAGTCTGACGAATAGCAATTATAAACAAATTATCAATCACGTTAAGTATTTGTTGCAGAGAGTATTCAGAAATCTGCGGTTGTACGTACAATTGACCGCCTCTTTCCCATTGGTCTAATACTAGAGCTCGGCAGAGATCGCTAGCACCGTGCCACAACTATAAGCAAAAATTCTGAATGTGGGATAGATTTGGGCTCCCCCCTCAACCAAATTTTCTGCCTGCAGCTGCAATTCTCCAAGTCATCCAGAAGGAGGTGCAGTTGTATGATTTGGTCAGTAAGTTCAGAGTGAGTAGTCTGTAGGGTTTGCACAGATTGTGACACTATACCCGTTATCACATTGACACGGGAGTCCAGCATTGACACATCTTTCTTGATAGTTTGTATTTTACGCTTCATAGCTGTCTTCATTCTCTGCACAAGGGTTTCCAAATCAGCTCTTGTGTGCAGCTGCTGCAAGAAATCCCACAGCTTTTGTTCAGAGGAAGCATTTAGAGAGAGACCCTGGGGTTGAGGTGGATTGCAGAGTGTACTCACTGTGGTCTGATGTGCAGGTATGAGTCTCTGTCCCTCCATTGCTTCTGGGCTGAAACAGATCGCTGAGTGTAATGAGAGCTGAAGGGGAAGCAAGCTGTGAGCATTGGGCTGAGCAGAACATCCTCTATGTCTGTGGAGTCTGCTAGCGATCTGAGGAAACAGGGAGAGAGGTGACGTGGGGGGGGTGTGAGAAGGGCGGAGTTGTGTGGTCACCCGCCATCCGTGGAGGAGGATCAGGCACACTGATGACCTCCGCTGTGTCTGTAGTTGCATAGCGGCCCTGCGCCATCTTGGTGAATGCTGGTGTGGAGGCTGCTGGCTGATGTGGCTGCAAGAAGAAATCCATGTTAATTGCAGGAGCAGCGGGATGGTGGTCGGGCTTCACAGCCATCCATGGGGACAAATAGGTTTGGGTAATGTGCGGTGATAGATCGCTGTATGGCTGCAGGAGAGCTGCTGGCCGGGAGCCCTGTGAAGAAGTGTCTTCACACTGCCATGCCTAGTCCACACCCCCCAGAAGTTACTTACTAAACCTAAACAAGGCAGTTAGACAAATTCCTTGGATTTAAACATTTCTGTCCTAAGCTTTGGCAATTATAACTTAAATATCCTTAGTCAATTTGACTATTTCGTTTGCCATTTTTGCCTCGTAGTTGGGGCATTTACAGCTTAAATATTCTTACTGTAAAGAACCCAATTCTAAACTGAAGGTAGAACTGTTTATACAAAATTAACCTCTACTTGCCAATGTACAGTCCTTTAAAAGTTACTATGCCAAATCCAGAATACCAAAGCATGTATGGATATATTTACACATGTTAATTAGATCACCTTTAAAGTGCAAACCCACTCTCATCCGTTCTGCATGTATCCTTACCTTTAAAATGTCTCCCCTCTGTCTGTTATGAGACCTGAAAATTGAAGATTCTGTGGGTGGGTCTGTTGTCTGGGGCTCGGTGGGTGTAGTTGTGATGTCAATAGACTCCTTGCCCACCTCTACACTCCCCTTGCCAACATACGTTTTCTCATGTGTATTTCTTACACTGAACTTCTGCTAAAAATAAAGCGCAAAAAATAAAAAATCCAGAGGTGATCAAATACCCCCCCAAAAAAGCGCTATTTGTATGAAAAAAAGGACAAAAAAATGATTTGGGTACAGTGTTACATGACTCAGTAATTGTCCTTCAAAGTGTGAGAGCACTGAAAGCTGAAAATTGGTCTGGTCACGAGGGTGGTTTAAGTGTCCAGTTGTCAATTGGCTAATGCTTTGTGGCAAGACTGGGCACAAATGACATGAAATCCTATACTGTACAAGGTGCAAGCCTTAATTAAAAAAAAAATCTGGCTTACATCCACTTTAAGGAATTATTTTTTCAAAGTACATATGGATAGTTATCATTTCTTCAAAACTTCCAATTTGTTACAGATAAAGTTGGCATCCCCCTAACAATACACTTGCATAGAAAATGAAAATATAAAACATGACATGCTGACCTTGTGTTGAACTATGCATGTAATTCTTTCACTGACAACCTGAAACATTGCATACACTTCAATAAACTAGCTTGCAGTTCCAAATAAGTACCTCTGTCAGAAAACAGGTAGTCATGAGTGCATACACATACTGTAAGTACTCCAAAGGATTATCAAGCATTTTTATTAAAAACACTTAGCCCTTGTACACACAGTCGGACATTCTGACAACCAAATCCGTTGGATTTTGTCCAACGGATTTTGTCCGACGGATTTTGTCTGAAACTGTTGGATACACACGGTCGGACAAAGTTGTCGGAAAATCCGATTGTACATAACGTAATTATGTTATTTCGTTACGACGGGACTACGTTCAGGCTAGTAGCCAATAGCTTTGGTCTAGGAATTTGTTCTGAGCATGCGTGGCACTTTGTCCGTCAAAGTAGGCTACACATTGTCGGAGTATGTCCGATCGGAGCATGTTGTCGGAAAATTTTATAGACAAGTTGGAAAACTTGGTCCGTCGGATATTCCAACGGAAACAGTCCGATGGAGACCACACACAGTCAGATTATCCGACAATACGGTCCGATCGGACACATTCCGTCGGAATCTCCGACCGTGTGTACAAGGGCTAAGGGGTTGATTTAATAAAGGAATAACAATGTTCACTTTGCAAAGTGAATGCCTATGTGCCTTTGCAAAGTGAACATTCACTTAGCCTAGTGAATAAGATGAAGCTATGTTTACTTTAAATACTCACTCATGTGCAAGGAAACAAAACAGGATTTGTGTATGCACATGATGAGATGATTAACATGTGTGCCCAGCTCACCGTACATAGAGGGATAGGCAGAAAAGTAACTTTAATGCAGAAAAAAATTGCCATGTCTCCTCTGCATTAAAAATCCTGTCTATTCGGCCATTTTTTTCTTCCACAAAGTTCCACTTTAAGACAGGCTAACAACACTGATAATTGAAAACTGTAAAACGTGAGACATGATGACAAACAAACTGAAGAATAGATTTTGTATTTGCATAGACTTTAATGAAAACTACTTTTAGATGGGTTTATGTTTTTTTATAAGTAGGGAAGAAGGTTGGAACCAATAATAACATGATATAAAACTACCCCTGTGTCCAAATATTACAATGTGCATGTTGTGCCCATTTTTGTGTGTGTATCCATGTTATCGTGTGTTTGTACATACAGTATCTATGTAGGCTTGTTTTGTTTTACTTTTTTAAAATTAGAAACATTTATGAACCCAACCCATGTTATTGAAATATATGAAATACATCAAATAATATGGTACTATTACGATGATATTACAGATAAATGTAGGCTGCTCAAAATCAAGGCTTAGTACGGTGCTGAAAATATGATATTTTTGTTTGTCCTTGTAAGTGATACAATGATTTATAGTAAAGGACAGAAGAAATGAGAAAGTGATGTTGAAATATTAAATACCCTACATAAAAAAAAAAAAAAAAAAAAAGTTGAAAGGAAAATGAAATAATTTTATAACGCATTAGTAGAGTAAGAAAATTCTAAATGCTTTAGACAATACTTTAGACAAACAGTTTAGAAAGAAAAGGGCACAACATGTAAATGATATTAAAGATATACTTTTACACCACTCACACTAATAATTTACTTACAATGGGTGTTCTTTGGAGACCATGTTATTTAAAAAGACCCTTTGATAGTGTTAAATGTTTTTTTATTCAAAGTCACCACATAAACTATATGCTTTAAGCTGTAAATCATTATTTGCTTTAATTATTGTTTTTTTGTTTGTTTTTTAATCTGAAATAATCTTATTGCTGAAAAAAATCTTTGAGGCAAATAATGTCTGTGCCATATCTTGTTAAATTGCACTTGAGAAATAAAAAGAAACGTCCTATTTACAGTAAAAACCCCTAAAGTACTTTGTTTACATGTCCTTAAGTACAGTCATACTTTCCATTACACATATTCTACAGGCTAACCTAGATTTTAGTCTGGTCATTAGACATTTCATCTTTCATTGTTTACACCAGCTGACTCATGTTATGGTGCATATAACAAATGCAGTTTTTTTTCCTTTTTGTTTTAACTGGAAGCCAGCAAAAAAAATATTTCAGTCAACTGCATTGCATAAAAATGCAGACATCCAGTATTTTCATGCAATACACATCAACACACTTGTATGGTGTGAACCGAGTACATAGAAAGCAATTGGTTTCTCATTGCCCTTGTGTTGAATTTGTGTTTATCTAGCTAATCAATGCAGCTTTGTTAAGCTTTGTTAAGCTGCATTGATTAACTAGATAAACACAAAAGAGAAACCAATTGTTTTCTATGTGATCTGTTCATACCATACAAGTGTGTTGATGCGTATTGCATGAAAATACTGTATGTTTGCATTTGACTTGGTGGAGAGATATCTGCATGTCCTTATAAACATTCTTCTGTTTTCTTCATATTGGGGTGAAAGAATAGGCCAAATTGGAGGTCGATGTTATGACAAGCTGGCATCTATCATTTTTCTGTATAAAAACATTTTCAGTCTACTGCACCATGTGGTAAATATGCCCAAATTAAGGAGAACAAGATCAGTCTCTTGAGTTGAGTTGTGTTAAGAGGAATCTTAATATAGTCCTACCCCAAAGGGTCCCAATGTGCTTAGCAAAGATCCTGGAGACAGGGCCCAAGGACCAGAAGCAGCACAGAGTGGCAGAAGGGTAGAAAAAAGAGACTATGCAGGAAATGCCTGTGTGAGAAGCCAAGTCTTCAGTAACCTGAGGAAGACCAGAATAGTGGGGGCCTCCTGGAGCTCGACAGGGAGGCTATTCCATAGTATGGCACCCTGGTGGGAGAAGGCCCGACCACCACGCCGGCACAGAGATGTAGAGGAGATCTCTGCCGGTAGATCTGAGTGATCTGACAAGAGCTCATTTATGAAAACAAGAGCAGAGATAGCTTGGGGCCAGGCCTCTCTTAAAGCGATATTAAAGCCTTGTTAAAAAAAAAACAATGTTATACTTACTTACTTTGTGCATTGGTTTTGCACAGAGCAGCCCCTATACTCCGCTTTTTGGGTCCTACGCTGATGCTCCTGGCTCCTTTCTCCTGCAAGCAGGCGTGCTCCTGACCCACAGCTCTGTGTGTCTATTCACCAAGGGCTCCCATTGCTGCCAAGAGTCAATCAGGATTGTGAGTCCGCAGAGTGTCAAGGTTCTCATGGACATTGTTGGATCGAGAGGGGGGTCAGGTAAGTATTAAGGGGAGCTGGGGGGCTGCTGCACACAGAAGGTTTTTCACCTTAATGCATACAATGCAAGAAGGTCAAAAAAGTTGTGCCTTTACAACCACTTTAATGTCTGTGAGAACGGAAATTAATCAGTAGTCTAATCACTGTGCCAGCAGAGAGAGGAATGTGAGCTGTTCAACAAGTCATGCCTGGCAGAAATCTACCACATTTTTCTAAATTAAAAATGGCCTTCTTCCCTCTATTAATTGGGGGAGACTTGTGCTCATTTCTATTTCACGCTAAAATAGAAACTGGTGCTGGCACAAGCCACTCCTGACAGTTCCCTGCACCATTATAATGGCTCAGGAAGCTCAATTAAAGGATATGTTCACTTTGGGAACATGTTAAATGATCCACCCATATTTGGGTTCCTGCCACCTCCCCCCCTAATCTCCCTTCCCCTGTGACAGTGGGCTTTTTTTGAAAAGCGCTACCATGTGGGGCTCCACCCACACAACCACCTCATTCAGTTTTGAGTGAATTGTTGAACTACAAGTACCATCATCAACCACAGCAGATGGCTTGTAGTTCTGAATACACTTCAAGGGCACTGATGAGCGCCCTTGTAATTCATTCACAAGTTAATTCAGCTTTCAAACTGACAGCCTGTATGGAGATATATTGTCTGCAGGACCCTAACATTGCACCCATGATCAGTAGATGCATTACAGGCACTTGCAAAAAAAAATAATAAATGCACATTTTTTTGTATCTGCAAAAATATGCGCATTTAATTTTTTTTTTTTTTTAAAGTTGACTCATCCTTAGTTCCCAAGAATGAGGGGAATTTTTTAAACTGGTGCAGTTGTGCATGATTACCAATCAGCTTCTATCTTCCATTTTCATAGCTTAACTAAATAGCTAAAAATATAAGCTAATTTATTGCCATGCAATGCTGCTCCAGATTCCGTCTGCTCCAGCTTTAGTAAGTTCTCCCCAATGTATTTAACTTGTGAAATGTTGCAGAATTCATCTCATAGAGTAAGGTTTAGAACACTTTCAGTGTAACAAAAGCAGAACCTGTTTTCAATATGAATAAATATATGAATACATAAAGCAAGCTGTTTATCTCTTGTTCTAGTTGCAGACTCAGTTCCTAGAAATGTTTCACTTCAATGCTTCATCAAGTATGAGCAGAACAAAAAAAAAAAAACAATGCAATAATTATTACTAACAATTGCAACTGTTTCAGCAGGGAGCTCCACCACTTGTGAATATCGTTTTTCACAGCAGCTGTTGATATGACCTGTGCAGCAAAATGGTTATATATTTGAGGCTTTTAAGTCTCTTAGAAACCAGCTTGACTTCACAGCTGTGGCCCGTTAAACTGTCTCTGCGGTCCTAAAAAGCTAAGCTGTTTTTTGCCACAATTTTTGGAAAATGAACAGCTCAGCCAGGTGCACTTAGAACATATGAATACCTATTTTCAAATATATTTGACGTGCTATTTCTGTCTAGCCTCCAAAGAACATGCTATATTGTTTCTCTCCCTACATATACAGAAGCTTACTCTTCATAGGGTTGCCATCTTTTCTAGAACAAATGGCAGCTATGATGTTTGCGATTTGTTGTGGGTGGGGTTTAAAAGGGTGTGGCTATGGCTATTGCATCAAAATCACAGTAATATCACTGAAAGTTGGGAACTGCTGGCAGACACCATACTCTTTATCAAGCTAATTATCATATTTAAAGTAAGCAGGCAGGAAATGACATCAGCGAATTGTCATAGTGACATCCAGTTACAAACTAGCTTTCTTAAAGGTAAAGGATAACAGATGCAATGAAAAGTTAGCAATACACTCCATTCAATAGGTCTGTAAAATCTAAGAAGTGCAAACATAAGTATAAGAAAAGAAGAAGCCATCAGTTGATAATGTAGAAAGGAATAGGTCATAATTATGATTCACTCCCCTGGGTCTCATTGTTCTAAGAGATAGCTTCCAAAAAAACCTTTGCTGATTTGTTAATAGTTTACATTCCCCATTTCTATGGGATTTGGGAATATGGTGAATCACCTTAAAAAATTATTTTGTTGGCTCATGTGCTGCTTTTAAAAAAAATGTCACACTACAAGAAGCTGTATTCTTTTTTTTTTCAGGCTAAGAAATTCTTTTTCATCAAATACAAAAAATATTAGTTAGGTCCTGCCAGAAATGAAAACAAAAAACTTATATTTGGGTTGTAAATTACTAATCTTCCCATGCCCTGTGTAATGTAGAGAAAATAAGACAGGCATGTTCAAAGTCCAGCCTGGGTGACAAACATGGCTTGCTTCAAAGATACAGCAAAGTGGGTGAGCATAACTAGACAGGGAAAAGAAATGTATTATTTTCAGGATTACCCGGTGAAAATAAATTAAAGAATTCTTAAAAAAGAAGAAGCAAAAGAAAACAAATACTAATGCAGCCATCTCAATGAAGACTTGAAAGCTGCAATATATAATATATATATTTTTTGGGTTCAGATACACTTTAAATAAAATGGCCCCCCAGAGCTCCCACCAAAGTGTGTAATTATACACAGCATATCTTTTAAAATATGTCCGACATACCTCTCATAGTGGCTTCCTACTGCGATGCGAAATGCACCTTCCATTTGTCCCCCCATTGCTGCCATTGCATTTTTTGAGGTCATCTATCAATTTAGCAACTTCAGCCACACTCAGCATGCACATGCGACTCAAGTTTTGCTTTATCTGTGGCTGCATCAACATGAGTATCCCATGAATCACTAATAAATATCTAGATGCGAAAGAAGGAAAAAAAAATCAGAAACAACTTTGTCTACTGCTAGAGTGTAATAAAATCCTTGCTATATAGATATGGCAGTAGGTTCTCACCCTGGATCTTCTTTATTAAATACAAGTAACTTTGCACCTCCTAGCATATAGCATGACATGTTATGGGAATACCTCCATCCCTGAACATACCTAACTGAGTGTGTATAGAATCTTGCTTTCAAAGTCTGAAAACCTTTTGAGTTCATCCTGGATAACTTGCTGTTTATGAAGCAAATTAAGTTATCAGTGCAGCTGTATCATTTGAAGAAATTACACTACTCTGCAAAGGTTTTATGTACGTGTGAAAAAATGCTGTATATTAATGCCCCGTATACACAACAAAACTGTGGATTTTTGTTCGAAGGATGTTGGCTCCAACTTATCTTGCATACACACGGTCACACAAATGTTGGCCAAAAACATAGTGACGTACAAGACGTATGTGATGTCTCCATTATGAACGCTAGTTATATCTCCTACTCGTACTTGATTCTGAGCATGCTTGGACTTTTGTCTGATGGACTTGTGTACACACAATCAGAAAGTCCGAAAAAAAACATTTGTTGGCGGCAAAATTTGAGAACCTGCTAGCCAACATTTGTTGGAGGAAAGTCCAACAACAAATGTTCGATGGAGCATACACACGCTCGGACTTTCTTTTTTTTTTCATAAATTCTTTTTATTTGTTTTAAAAGAGAAGATTACAGAACAGAGCCTTGGGGCATTCCCCGGATCGAACAATACAACACAGCAGGTGAATCATAACACCTAAAAACTATCAGCCTAACCCAAAGAACATACATCAACCAAACCCCGTAGCTTGCTGCTAAAATGGACAGGAGTAATGTAATTCCCAGTGATCAACTTAAGCTTAGTGATGCACTACAGGCAGTCTACAAACAAAGGTCTACAAGTGGGTATCAATTTGACACTTGGGCAGCACAAACGCCACCCTAGACAAAGCTTCTTAGAGGAGTTGTCTACTGAATAGATTGGGTTGACAATCCAACAGGGTTGTCTTGCTCCACAACCGTTGTCTCAGACTCTAACCATATATTCCAAACCTTCTGGAACTTCTGAGGGCATCCCCGGATGAAATATGCTTCCTTGTACAATGGTACTGCAAGGTTAACCAATGACTTCCATGCACTCATGGTGAGGGCCGCCGTGGGGGCCCTCCACCAGAGCACAACAAGTTTCCTTGCATAGAAGAGCAGCAGTCCCAGTAATGTGCGGACTGCCCACGAGGGAACCAAAGTTTCCACTAACCCAAACAGACACATCTCCACTGTCTGAGGTATAAGAATCGTTGTCAGCTCAGTAAAAAAAGAGAGTACTCGTGACCAGTAATGTTGCACCATGGGGCAAGCCCAAATCATATGAATGTACCCCGCTGAATCCGCTCAACAGCGCCAGCACTGTGACGAAGAGTCAGGGTAAATCCTATGAAGTCTATATGGGGTGTAATAAAATGTATGCAGTATTTTAAATTGAATCAGCCGATCTCTAGAGGAGATCAAGTGTCTAAAGGGGGATTCCCAAATGTCCTCCCAGTCCTCTCCATCTAGTCCCGGCAGCTCCGCCACCCAAAATTCCCAAAGTTTTTCTAATCCACTATTAACCGAGGGCTGCAAAGCCTTGTATATCGTGGATAATGGTTTAAGCAGCATCTCCTGACGCAGAAGCGACTCCATATTAGACCGATATAAGGTTAGAGGCGAACTACCAAACTGAGTCCCATACGCATGGCGAAGCTGCAGGAACTGGAAGAAGTATACATTGGGTAAGTCAAACCTAGATTTAAGTTGGTCAAATGTCAGTAATGCACCATTCTCGCAGATGTGGTGTAGACACCGAACGGCCCTTGACGCCCACACAATCAGATCCGGAATAGAGTAGAATTCAGGTAGGGAGGGATTGAGCCACAATGGAGTATTAGGAGAGAGTACCCGGGGCCAGCCGGCCGGTGGCCGACCACCCCAGACCACACCCTCAGCACCGTCCTCATCGAGGCGGTGAGAGGATGAGGAGCTCTAGGGCCCCTAAATAAAACGTTCCGCAGTGCTTCAAATGATCCCACAATTGAGGCCTCCAAGGCAACTGCTGCGTTGGTGGCATCCGAGGTAAGCCAACCGTGGGCATGTGTGCGCATCGCCGCTATGAAATAGAGAAAAAAATTAGGGCATGCCAGACCCCCCTGCATCCAAGGTCTCTGTAGTATGGATAAGCGGAATCGGGGAGGCGTGGTTCCCCACAAGAAACTGGAGATGTGAGAGTTTAGTCGCTGAAAAAGAACTTTGGGTATCCACGTTGGAGAATGGCGCATTACGTATAGGAGAGGAGGAAGCAATTTAATTTTAATTCAATTAATTCGACCTAAGGGGAAGGTTGGCCCACACTTTAAGCCTATTCTGTGTAGTTTGTAGGATGGGAAGAAGATTAAGTTTACAAAAGTCCTGTACTCTGGGAGAAATGATGATACCAAGATACTTAATTTGTTCCGTCCACTGTAGCGGAAGTGATGGGTCAGCCAGCCTCCCAGCACCCGGGTCCACTGGCAGAATCTGGGACTTGTCCCAGTTTACTTTCAGGCCCGACACGGCCGCGAAGCGTGACAAAAGCGCTAGCACCGCCCGGAGGGACGGGCCAGGATCCCGGAGGGATGGGCCAGGATCCCGGAGGAAGAGAATAATATCGTCAGCGTACAGTGCAACCTTTTCCTCCAAGGATCCCACCCGCACCCCCCCAATGGCGTCCGAGGGTCGCAGAGCAACCGCCAAGGGTTCCACCATTAAGGAAAAAAGGGCCGGGGACAGAGGACACCCCTGTCGGGTGCCCCTCTCCACCGGAAATGAGGAGGACAGCACACCTACCCAGTTTAATTTGTGCAATTGGTTTCTGGTATAACAGTTGGATCCACTTCCTATAAATGGGGCCAAAGCCATACAACCTAAGTACCTCCTCCATGTAGGCCCAGGACACTGAGTCAAATGCCTTTTCAAGGTCCAAGGCCACTAAAACCCTGGTGTCCTGGTCCGTAGAAGGGATTTTCAGATGAGTGATGACTCTACGGATATTGACATCTGTTGACTTCCCTGGCATAAAACCAGTCTGATCTATGTTTACCAAAAATGGGAGGATTCCCATCAGCCTGGTGGCTAACACTTTCGTCAACATCTTTAAATCATAATTGAGAAGGGATATAGGACGGTATGCCGAACAATAGGAGGCATCCTTTCCCGGCTTATGTACCAGAACTATGTGGGCCTGTGTCATCGAGTCAGGCAGAGATCCTGTCTCTAAACTAAGGGCATGTGGGACTAAATCGGCCATGTACATTTTGTACCAGTCACCTGGAAGCCCATCAGGGCCCGGCGTCTTATTAGGTGGCAGGGAGCGGATTGCTGCTTCTATTTCAGTTATTGAAATGTCCGCTTCCAGCAGGGCCATGTCCTCCCCCGTAAAACCCGTCAGAGATAGACCCTGAAGAAATGAGAGGTGCTCAGGGGACAACTGCGCAGTGGTGGATCTATACAATGAGGAATAATACGTTTGAAATTCATTAAGGATGTCAGCTGGGTTAGAAGTCACACCCCCTGTTGCAGTATGTATCATGGGCACAACCGTTTGGGGTCAGCCACCGAACCGGCCAAAAGCCTCCCATTCTTGTCCCCTGATTCAAATACCCTGGCTCTGAGTGACCACTACGAGGAGGTCGTCCCATTAGATAAGTGTAAAGACAGCTCCCTCCGAGCCCGTGCCAGGGAGGAATATGCCCCAGGAGAAGGATCCGAAGCAAACTCCCCCTCTGCCATACACACATTGGACTCCAGGTCCTTGGTCTCTGAGGCACAGTCCACCCTGGCGGCCTTTATTGCCGATATGTAATCCCCTCTTATAGTTGCCTTGAAGGCATCCCAGGTGATCTGTGGGTTGGACACATTATCATTACAGTCCCAATATTGAGCAATCTTCCCTCGCATATTCTCCTCCACCCGCTCATCCCGCAGCCAGCGAGTCGCTAGTCTCCAGCTACCCCTGCCCTCCCTCCCCCAAGCTGCAGAATGACCTCTAGGGGGGAATGATCTGAAATTCCTGCTGGCAAGTATGTTGCCGAGGCTACAAATGGAAGCATAGCCAGAGAGCAAAAGGCGAGGTCTATTCTGGAACCCGAGCGGTGGACCGCAGATAGGTGGGAGAAGCGCCTCTCTTGTGGATTTTTCCATCTCCAGACCTCTGTGAGCTGCAGGGCCATGGCCCATTGCTCCAAATCTGTATCCGGAAGCCTGGTTGGATTGGAAGTATCCAAAGTCCGATCCAGAATGCCATTAAAATCTCCCGCTATGATAAGTCTCGTGACCATATGAGGAGCCAGCCTGTCATACACCACGTGAAGCACAGATGTCGAGAAAGGGGGTGGGACATATATGTTCACAACCGCAAACAGCTGGGCTTCTATAGACAGCAGCAATATGACAAACCGCCCCCCCCCCCCCCCCGGGTCCGAGATAACATGTTCAACCTGGCAATTGAGGGATCTGTTTAGGAGAATGGACACTCCTCTGGCATAACTAGAATATGTGGCGTTGAAGGACTGTCTCACCCACCTCCTGCGGAGGGCCAAATGTCTACTGCCCGTCAGATGGGTTTCTTGTAGAAAAAGAATGTGTGGTTTGTGGATTTGTAAATACTTGAACATAAGTGCTCTCTTGAAACGGCTATTAAGGCCACGCACATTCCATGACATCAATTTAATCTCCATCTAGTATATATATAAATAATAGAGTAGCCCATCGGATGAAGGGGGGAGAGCCAATCACCCTTTCCCCCCACCCTCCGACCCGCCACACCCATAGCAGTATGTGACAACCAACACCCACATGTAGCCAACAGTGCATTCACTCAAGTAAATAGGTAGCATTAAAGTATGATAATTTAGCAGAAAGCAAACAACCCCTGTCAACCCACCAGAACCATTGAGGTAGGTCAGCTTCATCCCCAAACAAAAAACTGGAATAGTCTGTTACCAAAAACTAATCGCTGGGCGAGGAGAACTAGATAGTTCTATGTCCCCTACTCTTAGGTGATGCGATGACAGTACTTGAGTTGGAGACAGACTCGACCAAGAGAAAAAGGGAACAAAAAGACAAAAAAAAGAGAGGGGGAGGGGACAGCGTCCCCGAGTGTAACCGTCTTCCAATCGTTATTGCTCCGTTTATTTCAGGATGCAAAAATACCAAGAGGATTAAACAAGAGCATATGTGGTAATACTGTAGAGGAGTAAGGCCTTTTTAGGGCAGAAACTTGCACCAGCCTGGCACCCGGAACCACTTCAAACAAGGACATCCTACCGCAGGGCAGAGAACCAGGAGTCCGCCTCCTCCACAGAGTCAAAGAACTTTGCAGTGCCCGCATGCACCACTCGTAGCCGGCTCGGATATAGCATACTGTAAGGTAGGGCCTTTTCCCTGAGGCGCCGATGGATGTCCTGGAAGGTTTTCCTCTTCTTCTGCAGTCGGGATATAGATGTATTTCAGCGTTTTCATACTTGAGGTTTGGATGTTTCCTGGCTTCACTTAGGATGCGGTCCCGATCTCGATAGTTAAGGAACCGTACCAGGAACGGTCTAGGTGGTGCCCCAGGTGGGCGACGGCCAGTCGGTACTCTGTGCCCGTTCCACCACATAGGTCGGCGAGACAGGAGTCAGGTCCAGGATGCCTTTAAAGAAGGCTTCAGCAAATTCTGCAGGACGATCTCCCTCGGATCCCTCCGGCAATCCAAGCACTCTCACATTGTACCTCCTTAGGCGGTTCTCGGCATCGAGGCGTGCCCTCCAATGCCTCGGTCCGGTGGTCATGATTAGCGGTCAGGTCCTCCGCGGCTGATATGCGTGATTCAGATTCTGTGAGGCGGCCTCTAAACTTGTCCAGGTCGGTCCGTATGCAGTTACATTCCTCCGTGAGCTTGTCAATATGGGTCAGTAGTGAGGATCTACTGTTTTCAATGGCAAGTAGGATCACCGCCGTGTCTCCAGAGGTTGGGACCTCCAGGGCAGAAGGGCCTCCCTGCCTCGCCTCCATATTCAGATCAGCTAGCAAATTGTGAGGCCTGTCAGTTGAGATGGTGGCAGGGCGTTCGGCTTGCACCGGCGGTTGCTTCTTGCTGGAGTGCGGGGTAGTGGTTTTGTGCTTTGCCGGCATGGAGAAAGGGAAAAGGAGCAATATAAGCAGTTATTGTTATACTGGAGTGTGAGGCCAATTCCCTCCTAGGTTATGAGGTTTCAAGCAGACAGGGGTAGCCGGGTGGTAAGAAAGGCAGTGCCCAGCAGCAATCCTCGACCAGCAGTTGCAGCAGCAGGGTGGAAACAAATGGCTAAGAAAATCAGGAATGGCCGGGGTTCATAGACTATGGCAGCTGAGTCCAGGCAGTAATAAAGAGCAGGTCTGGGCACAAAGGAGAAGAGAGGGTAATCAGGAAGTCACCCAGGCCTGAGGCCCCCTAATCAAACACTGCCCCTTCGTTATTAGCCTTGGCCAGTTCAGGGTGTGATGGGTAGGCAGGCGAGAACAGGCTCAGAACCCCAGTCGGGAAGCTGTTCGGCCGCCGTAGGAAAGACCGGGGATTCACAGGCCTCACTAGGCCCCACTAGGCCGGAACGGTCCGCAGCCTCTCCGTTCGTTCCCAAGGCTCAGAGGAGGCACTGGAGCACACAGGGGGGAGAGCCCAGTAGTATTGGAGGGTGGATGGGGGTCCCCTACCTCCCGATGCGGCCTAATTCCACTAGATTGCTGGGCCTCCAGAATGGCAAAATGGCGGCCGCGAGCTCCCGGTGGTGACCGCCCCTCAGCCGACTGGAGGGGAGATAATTCAAAATAATGGCACTGATCACCGCAGGGCATCCCAGGGAACAGGCAGCTGCAGTTCCAGGCTCCTATCAGGTCCGATTGGGTAAGGATGGTGACGGATTGGGCTCAGGATATACGGAGTTCTCACTAAGAATGTCCGCCGCCGCTCACATCCGGTTACGCCCCCACGCTCAGACTTTCTGCCAACAAGCTCACATCCAACATTAGTTGTAGGAAAATCCGATCGTGTTTTTGGGGCATACTGCCACGTACACACAGTACATCGGTTTTCCTGTCAGAATAAACCCGGAAGGTTTTTCCATCGGAGTTCCGCTGAAATTGTCTTGCGTACACACGATCACACCAAATTTGGACCACTTAGAATGCAGTGACATACAGCATGTACAACAGGGCTAGAAAAAGGAAGTTCAAGACCTAGTGCGCCACCCTTTGGTGCAGAGAATGATTTGATGGGGGTGGCTCGAGGACAGTTGTTAGGTGGGTGTGGAATAGACTTCCCTGAATAAATGAGTTTTCAGGGATTTCCTAAAGGTAGACAGGGTAGGAACTAATCGGACATACTGGAGCAGGGAGTTCTAGAGGATGGGACAGGTTCTGAAGATGTTGGCGATATGAGTGGCCTATACTGATTATAGATTGAGGCCTATATTGGGATAAGATTAGGAGAGTTTAGCCTGATATTTAGTGTTTTTGTCTTGTGTTTGGTCTTTCAGAAATAATGAAACAATTTAAAGATCCTGATTTTATGGCACAATTCATAGATCGATACAGAGATATGAGGAATTTATGGGAGGTAAAAAAAACCTTATATCGAAACAAACCAGTAAGGAAGGCATCGCTGGAGAACCTGCTGGAGTTCGTGAAAACACAGGTCCCCAATGCAGGCATCACGTTTGTTGAAAATAAAATTGGTAGCTTTAGAAGCACATATAGGAAGAAGCTTCACAAGGTCCAGAAGTCCCTGAGATCGGGAGCTGCAGCAGATGATGTCTATGTACCCAGTCTGTGGTACAACAACAAGATGCGTTTTCTGGATGACCAGATGGAAGCCAGGGAATCACTTTTGACTCTTCCAGCCCCCCTTCCATCCAGCCTTCCATCCACCCTTTCCTCAACCCCAGCTGAGGCTTCCAAGGACCAACCTGGGTCTTCCATCTAGGAAGAAATTGAGGACCCCAGATGGAGCCAGGTATAGTATGTTTAAACATATTTTTTGTGGGAAAATACTTGTTCTTAACTAGATGATATTATTGCTAACAAATGAATGATTTAATATCAATAGACAGCAGGGGCCAAAAATGAGCGGGACAAGAATGGAAAATACTGGGGTCAGAATGATAGTCTTTTTCTATTTATTAAAGAGGAAGTAAACTCTCCCACTCTGATGCCTCTTTTCATTTTGTCCATTATAATAAGTCATTATCAGACTATAGCCACCGTAATCCAGCCCAAATCACATATTACTTACTGTTTAAAGAAACTTTAAAAAACTTGTTTCCAGGGGTTAGGCACCATCTTAAGTATTGTTTTCTGAGTCCACAGTGGAGTGTATTTCCGCCCTTACATTGAGCACTTCCTGTACTGTTAACCAAGCCTCTTCAATCCAACTTTCTATAGAAATTCTGTTTCCCTGTTCATAGCTTACTTGTTTATTTCATAGTATTTACTTGTGCCGATGTCTAACGTTTCCCTTTGTCAGACTTATCAGCTTCAGCTGATAAGACTGCAGTAACGGCCAAGTTTAGACTGTATGTGATGTCACATGGTCACATGATGTGTAGGAGGAAGCTCTGGGGGATTAGCATAGTTCAGTGTTGTGCCGTAGGAAGCCCTGATAACAGATAGATAAGCACATCGAGAGTGTGCCTTAAATCAGGGGAGATCTGGGCATGCTTAGTGACTTCATTCTACAGAACAACAAGGATTACAAAAATACTAAGCAAGTAAGGAGATATCTACAAGCAGTGTTCATTAGGGTTTTTATGCTGATTTACATGGAACAAAGTTGTGGGGGAGGGTTTACAACCACTTTAATGTTCAATTTGCAACAGTCATGAGCTGAAAATTGTGTGTGATTGATGAACCAAAAACAAAAACTATGTCCCTTCTATACAGGAAGACCTCAGACAGGACGAGGCTCTGGAATTTGGCACACAGGAGGAGGCGGGGGAAGTGGCAACCAGGAGGTGGCCAGGCCCAGTCACACCCAATCAGAGGTTCTTGCCCTCCACCTTCCATCCAAAAGGCCCAGGAAGGGGAGGAACGTGGAGGAGGCAGCACTGGGCCTCATTAAGGAGGCTAATGACGCCCTGAAAGCCCCCTTCAATGCTTTAGAGGCCTATGGCATGTATATAGCCTCAAATTTGCAGCAAATGGAGGAGGGCCCACGCCGCAAATGTGAAAAATGTATTTTTGAGACCATCCATAGGGGGTTGAGTGGCCAAATGACGGATGACGTCCACTTATGTACGCTTGCCCATCCTCCTCCTCCTTCTGCCACAAGTCCACCTCCAGAGCCACAGCCTGCAGGCCAGCGTGGAGGGAAGGTTGCAGCGAAGAGAAGAAAATGATTTCCTGGGTTCGGTCTGGTCTGACAGTAGATGCAGGCTGTTGTAGTACCATAGTCTGGGACATATATGCCATCTGCTGCTGTTCATGATGTCTGGGAGTCTTGGACCAGATTCTGCTCCCTATTATATGGCCTTCTCAAGCTAACATTTTTTTCATCCACAGAGTTGATGTCGGCCCTGGGGGCCAAAGGCTTCACAAATTCCAGCAGTTTTTCCAGCGTTGCCTTCCCTCTTTATTTTGTTATTAGGAGCCAGAATAAATGGATTTTTAATTTATGAAAATACTTGCCTATGTGTTTTTATTAAAATAGGACAGTTTGTTTGTTGTTTGTGAGTAGGCAGGTACATTTCATAAATACAATGTCAACTTAGCAAGGGAAACCAACACCAAGCAACCTCCTTGATGTTTACAAGATAATAATGGTGTTGTGGAAACGTGACATACAAAAAAATATATATGGAGATGACTATAAAATAATAAAAATAAAAAATACAACAGGAGATCTTGATTAAAAAAAAAAAGACTATAAAAAAAAAATAAACATTATTATGGAGATCTGGCTTTAAAAACAAAAAAGATTATTCATGAGATCACAAGAAATAATAAAGAAATAAGTTTGTGAGAACTCTGTGTGAATATCAGCAGCAAAACAACTTCCTTCTTCTAACATTATAAAGAAGAAGAGAATGCGCTGCATTGAAAGATTTAAAAATTATCTGTGTGAAGAATGTGCCATCTCCATTATGAATGGTAGTTTTACCAGACCGAGGGGCTCAGTCTCTTACTTGATTCTGAGTATGCGTGGGTTTTTGTCACGTCGGAATTGCCACAGACGATCGCATTTTCGGATAGGAACTTTTCCAGGCCGAAAGGATGGAGCGTACACCATTTCCAGACGAAATTCCGTGTGTACGCGGCATAAGAATGCTTTCGGAAAATTACGTGTTGATTAACAATTAACAAAATGTAAAGTAAATGAACAGAAGAGAAAAACAAATCAAAAGCAATATTTGGGGTTACCACCCCTTGGCTTCGAAAGAGTATCAATTCTTCTAGGGACACTTACACACAGTTTTTTAAGGAACTACTGTAGGTAGGTTGTTCCAAACATCTTCGAGAACTAGCCACAGATCTTTTGTGAATGTAGGCTGCCTCAAATCCTTCTGTCTCTTTATGTAATACCAGGCAGACTTGATGATGTTGATATCAGGGCTTGGTGGGGTCGAAGCCAACACTTCCGAGACTCCTTGTTTTCATTTATGTTAAAGATTGGCTACCTGTTTGGGGTTGTTGTCCTTCTGCAGAATACATTTGGGGCCAAACACTCACTTCGCCGATGGTATGGCATGATGGACAAATATCTGCCTGTATTTCTTAGCATTGAAGACACCACTGATCCTGACCAAATCTCCAGTTCCATTTGCAGAAATGCAGCCCCAGACTTACAAGTAACCTCCACCATTCTTCACTGTTGCCTGCAGACACTCATTATTATAGCACTCTCTAGTTCTTCAGAAAACAAACTGCTTCCTGCTACAGTCCAATATTTCAAATTTTGACTCATCGGTCCAGAGCAGTTGCTGAAATTTTTCTGCACCCCAGGTCCTATGTTTTCATGCATAGCCGAGTTGCTTAGACTTGTTTCCACATAAGAGGTATGGCTTTTTGGCCGCAATTCTTCCATGAAGACCACTTCTGGCCAGACTTCTCCAGACAGTAGATGGGTGTACCTTGGTCCCACTGGTTTCTGACAGTTCTGTGCTGATGGTACTGCTAGACATCTTCCGATTGTTGAAGTGAGGTAAGTATGATGTGTCTTTCATCTGTTGCATTAAGTTTCCTTGGCTGACCACTGCATTTACAGCCATCGACATTTCCTGTTTCTTTGTGCTTCTTCCCAAAAACTTGAACAGCACATCTTAAAACTGCAGTCAGCTTTGAAATCTTTGCTTGGGAGATACCTTGCTGATGCAGGTATCTCCCAGGCACTAACTTATGTCTTGTTGCTGTGCTTAGGCTTGTCATGGTGCATGACCTATGACAGGAAACTGTCTTCTACAGCCTCACCTTGGTGGCTTAGTTTTAAGCTTTCTACACAGCTATTTCCGTTGATCATTAGCACCTTCTTGGTATAATTGGTTAATCATACACCTGACCCTAATCCTACAAAATACCTGACTCTGTACTAGTGTACAAAGCGTGAAAGTGTAAGAATGAATGCTGGTTTGAAGCCAAAGGGTAGACACTCCAAATATTGATTTGATTAAATTTTTCTTTTGTTCGGTCACTTTGTGTTAAATCGGGCTAAGCATTGAAATTCACTGACAATTTGCCTAAATGAAAATATAAATTGCAACTAAAGATGCAGTCTTTGGCAAAAAAAAAACAAACCAAAAGAATTACAAAAACAAAAAAAAAATTCAATGAAAAAACACTTTCCTGACACAGCATGACAGCATATACGTATGGGTAGGCTCCGCTCCCCGCCCTATCACAGGACCGGTTATGCTATAAGATTAGGTCTGCTCCCTGCCTGCAGCATTCTCTTTTTTCATCACTGCTAACAGCTGGTTATGCTACTGCTGAGAGCAGGATTTTTATTTTTCCCTCACCCTGTCAGATGCTTCTGACCAAGCCGCACAGGTTCAAGCCTCTCCTGTATCAAAGCTCCCCGCTGTACAGGCAAACATGAATGCCTATATGGGGGAGACCCCCCCCCCCCCCTCAAAATCTAGGATAAGGGGGCTATGGTATATGGTCTCTAGAGATTGCTCCTTTATCATGACGCCATGGATGGACATTCATTGAACTTTCTGTTTGGACATGGACCATGCAGGTTGTAAGGCACCACAAGGTGCACAAATCCATATTATTCAGTTACTGCTGCAATTATGTGGTTAAGCTTGCATTTCTGAAGGATTGTTTCTACAAAACTGCTAATGCTGATAGCAGGTGTGCTGGGCTGAAGCCTTCCTATTAACTGAACAAGCCTGGCCCTACAGTCTTGACTTATTTTCTGCAGGTATGCTGTTAGTTTGCATTTCTGAAAAGCATATATCACACATGCAAATCTTACTGGCTGTCCATAGTGCCACTCTGTTACTAATACTTCACAGGTTGAAGTCTGTGTCTGCAGTATTGCTAATGCTTGGACTGATAACAGGTGATACTGAGCAATTTCCTATTAACGCAGGGTGTGGCCCTGGCGGTACATGTGTCTAAGGTAGGTTTAACCTGCTAGTGCTAATTGTCAGATGACTATTAACTTGCGCTGCTTACCTGTGATTACATTGATTTTACAGTACTAATGACTGCTATGCATTTATCACTATGCATTTACATGCTGACCTGTGATTACATTAACTCTACAGTATAAATGACTGTTATGTGTTTATTTATATGCATTTACATGCGGACCTTGGTGCTAAAATAAGTCAGGATTTATTTAGTCACCTTCCTTAGTACTTACCTGTTAGCAATGTGCAATTGCTTGTTATTTGGGGTACCCCACAGAGAGATATTAGGTTTTGTAGTGGTTACTACTACTGGCAAATACCCCCAGGCATGGCTCCAGGCTTTCAGCTCATCTGTGAAGTAGTAGCAATCAGCCTTCCTAGAGATCAGCAACTTTAACTAAGGGTAGGGCAGGTAGGTATATGCTATACCCTAAAAGAGTGCACATTATGGGCATAATGAGTGTAAATCTCTCCAGCCCTCAACACCAACACCAGTCAACCTGCTTCTGCAACAAGGGACCAATCCTCTTCAGCCCTGAAGGAACCACTATGTAGCTAACTGCCAGGAGAGGCAGATCAAGAGATCTCTACAGTAATTATAGTGGTCTGGTGGTAACTGGTGTGTCGGCCAAAATGCAAGACAAAGTTGCAGGTCAGAGGCAGTGACAAATGGGCAGAGACTGAGAAAGCCTACAGTCACTAATGTTCCATACCAAGAGTAATAAAACAGCTGTGTTTATCAGAGCTTGCTTGTGGGAAATTACTAGGGCAAGTTGACATATCAGAATCAAAAAGGTGGATACTTTAACCCCGTCCAAACTGACTGTGTGGAGCTCAGGTACTAAGCTATTCAAACAGTCCAATAAAGGGTACTTTTGCCTCAAAAGCAGCCGGCCAAACAGGCTTCATCAGATTAACCAAAGGTGCCATTCTTCCAACAGAAGAAACAATATCCTTTGCAGAGACCCTGGGACAGAAAATAGATCCAGAGATGAAGAAGGGCCATACTACTGTTAAGTAGTGTTTTGTGACCTGCGACCTGCTCACTTCGGTATCCAGACTGTCAGGACCCCAAACAGGATGAAAGCAGAGCTCTGGAAAGTGATAAACTCTCTATGATGGCAGATCCTAGATTGAAAATGGAGTAGCCAATGATGCAGTTCAGCCACTGTGAATAAAAGAATGTATGCTGTTTTTGGTTTTGGTTTTGTAGTAAGGAAAGACTTACTACCGCACCAGGAACAGTGACTCCACAGAGGAGACAAGTCCTCTTTTCGGGAGGTAGCTAAGCTAACTAATCTTTAAGCGTATCAGCTATTAGGCATACCAATCATAACTCGTTGGGTATTCATGCCGATGGAGGACAAGGTGTCCAAAAGTCAGAATTGTAGTAGTCACAGACTGAAGTCTTCTGAAACGCAACAAAAAGAGCCTCAACTACACTGCAAAGGCTAAGCAAAATGGGGAAGGCCTATCTTTGCTGTCAAGAATGAATTCAGAACTAGTCAACTTCTGTCAGAGGTCAGGTCTTCCAGCCCCTTAGGTAGGGCTTCTAGAACTTACTGCCAGAGGGCGTAAGGAACAAAAGCCATTGGATGACAAGGGACAGCCTCCAAACCAACAAGCCTGTCAAGGGATCGGCAAGTAAGGCTATCAAGATATTGGTCTGACAATAACCTGGGTGGCTTCCCAGAGGTGGAAGCAGAGAAACTGACAGCCAGCTGGGTATGCAGATTAGCCAAAATGTATATTGAACAAACCTAATAGTCCTGAGAGCCAACACCTCATACAGCGTGACCAACGGTATCTTCCAAATTCATACAAGTTATATCTAGATGCTGGAGACCAAGAAGTGGAGGTCTCACCTTTTAGTCTTTTAAATCCTATGGAAGTCAGAACGCCTACTCCAGTCTTCAAGCACACTAGAAACTCAGTCGTGTCCTCACTCTCTGGGATCCACTAATGGTTGCATATCTGAGCAACCAATTCCGAAAGACCTGGGCAGATTATTCTTTCCCCCTGGGACCTTCCAAATAGTGTGGGACACATTGTCTCACTCTCCATTCAGAGGGATAAGACATCCTAAATATGGTCAGTAACACGGAATAAGTATTTTGTGTGGCTAATAGGTCTAGAAGGATCTCAGACATCCAAGTGTCAAGCCATAAACTACCTTGTTGCTGAAATTATCAGGCAAAATGGCTCTAGTCTCTTCCTCAACACTATACAAAGGTTGGTATCTTTGCAATCTGGGTTAGAACATCATCCTTCTGGCATATCCAAACTAAAGTGTTTGAAGTACCACAAACATTGAAAATAGATTTAAGGTTGAAGAGGGACATTGGCACTTCTTCAAGGAGACAAACTATAGGCTCGTCAGGCCTAACGACATCAGAGGACAAGCACTGTCCAATGGAGACAATCGCAGGGGTGCGGATCAAGTCAGTCAAAGGGCTTAGATGGCTAAGACAAATCTATCACATAAGGGCAGAGACCACTCTTCCAAACTGATTGCTCATCCATGGGTGGAACTCCAAAGGAGTCCCTCCAGAGTTAATATGTAAACTGCGACCTGGTCTACATTCAATATGCTGGGAGTCCATTCTTGTGGACCCAGCGGCCTTAACTACAATACATCTCAGTCGTTAGTGGGGATAGATCTAATCCTCAACTTAAACACTTCAACAGTACCCACCCTTGTCGTCTGGTGAGTTGGTACAACCCATACGTATATGCTGTCATGCTGTGTCAGAAATGAGGAAAATGTTATACTTACCTAACCGTAATTTTCCTTTCCTGATGCAAGCATGACAGGATATAGGTCCCTCCCATAAAAAAAATAAATACAATAAAAATAAACAAAAGGCCTCGCAGTGATACTAAATTACGAGAATGCTGCAGGCAGGGAGGAGACCTAATCTTATAGTATCCTGTGATAGGGCAGGGGGCGGAGCCTACCCATACATATATGCTGTCATGCATGCATCAGGAAAGGAAAATTACCGTTAGATAAGTATAACATTTTACTCAAAAAAAGACAATGGAAACCCTAGAATAAAAAACAAACAATCTAAGATTCTATCTGATCAGCCAGAAATAGGACATATTATTATTATTATTATTATTATTGATTTACTGCTATGTTTTTTTGCAGTTTGCTTGTGAATATCATCAACATGATATACTTATACCATATATGGGATACAGATTTATTTTATTGGAGGCTTATGCATTACAGGTTTATGTCTTGACACCGATAATGATATAAATGCCATATTTTACTAAATTCAGTTTCTGCCACTTTTTTTTGGAAGTGGCTATAAGTATGATGAAAAATATCCTATTATTCTTTCAACAGCTGTTTGGCTAATTACTGGCTGCAAATGTGTCAGAGTGGGATAATGGCATCATCTTAGCGTTTTCTTCTTTCTAAATGTTGGAAATAAAATTCCACATCCATGATTTATTCTCATTGAATACACCGGCTTTAACATTTATCTCCACAGCTTACCTGGATCACTGTGAAGATAAAAATCTGCCACTTTCCAAATGTATTGCTGTATACTTCATTTTCAAACAGCTTATAATTTAATTCCTAACAGTAATAATTTGCATCCACTCAATCTATTTCTAACATCTAAGGGAGAAGATTAAGTAGATCTAGAGGAGTGACTTTCATTAGTAAATAAGTATGCAAAGATTAAACACCTATCTAAATCTCACAGTAGAAAAGGCAGTTTCAAAATTCTTTCAGAAAAATTAGCAAAGGAGGAAGAAGGGTGTAAAGTCTGCCTGGTGCAAGATTGGAATAGCTTTCCCAAGGCTTTCTGTAACCTCTTCATCAATTACAGTTCATTCTAAAGGTGATCCTGCCACTATACATAGGAAAGCCATACAGTAGATGCCGCCAATATTGTGTCAATCTTGCTGCTGTTAGCGGCAAGATTGACACCTGCAAGCCCTGTCGCGGGAGACACGGCCGAGCTCTGTGGCTCCTCCCGCTCACCGTCCCAATGGAGTCCTATGGATGGAGACAGTGCTGTCCCGGGGCCAGAAGAGGCAGGGGGGCTGGCCTGACATCCCCCCAATGGGTGGCTCCCAGGGCGGACCTCCTGAGCCCCCTGTTGGTAAAACATAGTATTGGCATATAACACACAGGCACCGTTTGTCCTTTGTTTTCAGGGGAAAAAAGTGTGTGTGTTATACGCTGATACATACAGTACTTACCTTTCCCGCTGCCTAAGTTATTGAACTCTGCTATGATGCTATGAAATGATCCCCTGAATTCAAGTGGTGAACTGACATATTTTGCAGTGTTAGAACCTCTGATTATTGCTGTCTCCTTGTCGTTAAGGGGTCTAACATAAAAATAACATATTTAGACATAAAAGAGCCAACATTGGTATTGGTATTGATGGGTTTACTTCCACACTGTGCAGGGACCATCCTGTCAGATTTCCGCTCTCCCCTATGGGGGATTGGATGAACATGGACCGACTGTCCGTGTTCATCCAATCCGCTCTGCAGACGGATAGAAAAATAGGAATTTCCTCCTTCTGCAGAATCGGACCATAGCGGAGATGGACGATATCGTGTGTCTGCGGATGTTAATCAGCAGATACCCGCTATTGCATAGGAATGCATGTATGTCCGTATTGCATCTGCAAACGGATGGATGAAATACAGACATACGGTCTGCATGTGTGAAAGGGGCCTTAATATAAATTTAAATATCCAAGGATTCTTTTCAAATTACACAGGTTTTTAAAATCATTTGATGTAAGATCATTTTGTCAGGCAAAAATGAACTGCTGCAGGTATGAAGTGCAAACACTCAGAGATACCTCAGTGATCAATAGGAAAGTGCAGGGGGTGCTATAAAGGAAAGGGTGGTGGTGGTGAAGGGGGTTGCAGGAAACTTTGACACTATTAGGTAATGCCAGAGCTTTGTGTGTAAGAAGGGCCCAGTTTTTGGTTGTAACTGAAAACTTGTGGAGGATTCTGGAGGTATGCATGTTTTTTTTCTCCATGACAGAGTTTCTTTAGGCTCAGTTGTAGATAACATTTCACTTTGCTTTTATTTGCTTTCATTCTGATAAGTTATCATACAATGATAGAAATTGCCCTCACCAACAGCAGACAGGTTGTGTATATTCCTCTTCACATTACCTCTTGATATTAGACTTACCAATTTGAATTATGTTTTTTTTTTATTTCTTTTAGGTGCTTTACTCTCGAAAACCTGGGTGATCATGACTGGTATATGGGCTGGTAACCAAGTAATGGGCAAATTAATGCTTTTTAGCTCTACTTCTGCATGGTTACACACACATATTTTTGGTGTGTTGAGAAATTAAGTTAGGAAAGTAGGAGCAAGAAAATGTTTATTCCTATGTTATACCTATTTATAACTATTGAAAGCTATAAGAGAACAGCAAGCATGAATAAGGAGCAGATCAGATGAGCTGCCAGTGGACAGTTTTTCAGTGGCTGTTATCTTAAATGTTCATATATGTCAGGGTCCTGATTTGAACCTGCAACCTCTGTGGTGTCTGGCTGTAGCTGATCTGTGACACCTAAGATGCTGGAAAGCTCCCTGTCTGATCTCTTAGGACAATCTTGCCTTGTCTATTATTTCTTGTGAACCTTTAACTCTTTGCTCCTCCCATGAGCTTCCTGATTTTAGCCATGTCTCTGCACTTACCAGATTATTGCGCTCTCTCCAGCTAATGTTTCATTCTTGTAACTCCTGCTGCCGTCCATATCTTTGTTACCACTTGTTACCGAACTTTGGCTTGTTTATTGACTATGCTTCTACTTGATTGCTATCTGCCATATCTGCTATTGGACCATGACTTGCTCACCTCCTTGTGGAGTGATCCTGTGGATAATACTAACATGCAACCTGATTTTCAGGCCTAGACAAATGACATCATACTTCCCAGGAAACCTTAGGAAGGGAGGAGTGGCGGAGGAGTTTTCTCTAAACACACCCATGCATGCATGCCTCACCTAAGGGCAGAGAGATTTCCAAGATAAATGAATCATCTGCCCTTACCCTAAATGGCCAAGGCTAGAAATGCTAGGGGGTGTTTTTGAAAGTGAGTTTTTCAGCAAAATAATGGATTAAGACGTGAATGGATGGATGAGTTTGCTTTAAATATTAAAAATAAAAGTAGCATTTTGTATTGTGGTGCTCAGGTGCAATGTAATTCCGTTTAACACGTCTTTAAAAATATATATAAGGATTGACATAGTCAAAAAATTGGCAGACTTTGTGGACACACAATGAGAGGGAAAATCAATAAAAAAAAGTATACAATTTATTACAGCATAATTAAAGTTACAAAAAAACATATAACCAACATACAAACAACACCCTATATAGACACAGTTACCAGTTATCCAATGATGCAATTCAAGAGGGCTGGATGGAAGGTACAGAAATTAATGTCATAATGTATCAAAGTAGGAGAAGAATTTATGATCCAGTAATGCCTCCAAAAATGTGCTCGTCTACGGGTTTTACTAAAATATTAGCTTCCTCAGGACAAAAAAATTGCTGGTAAACTTGTGGCTCCGGGTATGGGGGAACCTCACAAAACTAATAGACAACCGAAAAAGACAGAATTTCAAGTTTTCATATATGTGTTTATGATAGTAGGATACACACATTTCATGTGATCTATGATATGTATCACTGATATGCATTGGTCATGTAGAAATATATTAAAATATAAATCATACACAGCGGTAAGTAGTCACAGATTCCCACTGCCAATGTATTCAATACAGTATCAGTAGTACCGAAAAATGGCCCATGGGTACAGAACCACTATTTTAAATGGATGAGCGCTCAATCCCTTTAAGTATAGAGACCGATAGCATGTCTGAATATGTAAATACTGCACTTATCCCATAGGGGTAGACCTTTTATTAGGGCTCGGATCAGTATTGCCACATAAGCAGGAGAAAATGTACCGCTTCGACACTTGTGCATTGCCTATTGTGTATAAAAAGTTGAATCATTTTACTAACCAATGTAAAAATTTATTATAAACAAAAATGGGTGGGAGAATATACAAGAGGAGACCCCATGAGCTCCAGATTGTCAGGATCCCAGCCATTGCTAATGCTCTTGGGCCTTGTGTCCAGCAGCCAAACCCTATAAAAACATGTAAAGTGAAACTATCATTGGTTGAGGACAATGTTCATTGTAAAGTTTGTTTCTTTTCTGTTTAAGTTTTGAGTTTTTTTTTTGTTTCTTATTTTTTAAAGCCCAGCTCCAGAAAAAAAAAAGACATTTACCTCACTCTTTGATTCCAAACACCTCTTCATAAGCAATCCTGTAATAGATTAAAGTCATAGTTTCCTCTATGAGCAAAGCTAATATCCCACCTTGGGTATCAGACATTTTTCCCTACTTATTATTTTCTGGGGCACTGGTCCCCTTACCATCCTCATGAGTTCTCCTGCCTCTGCAGCCTATGAGAGAGTACCCAGCCAGTTATGTGGACACCCGAAGAAGGACTACAGGACCTAAACATAAAAAGGGATTATTATGTATTCATTGTTTCAGTTGAACAAAATGGGCATTTGAATTTCTTTTTTATACCAACAATTAGTTGGGGGTGGGGGTTGCTAATATCCTGGAGTTCGGCTTCAAGACATGTATCATTTGAAAGTAAAGTTATAGAATTGTCCACATGTAATAACATAATGACATAATAGGTTAGTGTTTGATACTAGGAAAGGAGATAACTATAAAAATTTACGGCTGGATTTATACCTATGTGTTGCAGTAATGAAGTGTAAAATGTCCATTTTAAAACACTCAGGGGACTGATTACACATCACATTTGTCCCTGTTCCAATATTAAGGAAATATGATTAAAAAAAATTTAACTGTTAGAGCTGGCTTTAGCTCCTCCCCAGGCTGAAGCCAAATTTATGGGTGTTCTTGTTGAGAAGTTACAGCCTGCACGGAAGCCCTGCCCACAGTACATTCTGTAAATCTTCATGTAATGTTGTAGCCATATCTGTGCCTCCTCTGCTACTTTACATGTATATAAAACACAAGCTTGACAGAGCCCAAATCCTCTTGCTATTTTGGAGGAAATATATGATCAAGCTACAGTATCAGCTTGTTCTTGTGAATTATAGTATCACAGAATTCACAAGACAACAGAACCCAACAGCTTGACAATCTATCACCTCCAAAAAAGCAGGAGGGTCTGGGCTCCTAAAAGCTGGTGTTTTATATACAGTACATGTAAGGTATCAGAGGAAATACAGACAGGGCTGCAAGATTACAAGAAGACCATACAGAGGAGAGGAATTGAGGCGTGTGGGGGGCTCTGTGTGTAAGCTTTGTCATTTCCCACTCTCCTCTGAGTTGTCACTCAGGACTGCTTTTCCTTCATCCATTGTTGACAATAATGCAATAGAAGGGAAAGCTAAGTGAAAGGCTAGGTTAACCTTTAAGAGAAAATAATAAATGCACATATTTCTGCAGGAAAACATTTCTGCATGTATTATCTTTTTTCCACAGGAGCCCTCAAAGCATTGCTCCTGTGAACAGTTGATCGTGGCTGCAATATCAAGCTTCTTCAGACACTTCCTTCAGCTCTCTTCCTGTACCTCTGTACAGGATTGTCTGTTGTTGAGCTGGAAGTAGTATCAATGGACTACAAGTGTAAGAGTCCATTACCATTACCACAGTCTATTGAGGAATTACAAGTCTGTCTGTTGTGGGGGCAGATGCGACTTTGTATACCTGTGAACGAATGACACGGCTGTGTGGCAGGAGCCCCATGCTGAAATAGGATAGTGGCTGTGGGAGAACCCCCGCCTACTATCAGGGAGGGCTCTGAGAGTGGGAGGCAGGTCCTTAGGAACATGTTACACCCTAAATATGGGTGAAACATGTTCCTAAAGGTGAACTTAGCTTGAACTTTTAAATGATGACAAGTGTTATGTGCACTGGATCCCCTGAGGGATTTAACAAAATATATTTATTTATATGTGTCGGTATACTTCTACTCTAGGGATTGTGACATATGATTGCATCAAGATGTGTGGTAAACATCAAAGGTCCTGTCTTTGTAGGCACAACATCCTCAGGTGTTTTGTGAATTCCCAAAGGACACACACTTTGGACAGGTACCATCATGTCCAGGGCAATGGTAAATGACACCAATGCACCATTTTGTTTATTTTATGTATATAATACAAACTGCAGTTTAATAATAGTTGGAAAGAATGTTTACAATATAAAATATGTTATTTTATAAAGGTACTGAATGAGATACTAAATTGATTTTTCTGATAGCAAATCACTTTGCTAGCAAAAATGAAATGTATATCTTAAGAAATTATACAATTATAACATTGATAAGCAAAGCACAGCTGTTTTGAAGTGGCTAGTTAGGGAATGGAACATTAAGCAAGGTATTGACAGAAGCACATAAAGGAGCAGATTAAATCAGTACATATTTTTTGGATTAAAGCTCTCAAGCAAGTGGGGTTGCATCTTCTTATTTTTGTATTTAAATAAAGTATCCTGAATTGTGGCAAAGTGCTATACATTTGTAGTCACTAACTGATAGACATACAAAATTGCCTGCCTTGGCCTTGTTTTTAATAAGTCCATCAGAGAAAAACGGTCCCAAAAATGGCTATTATATCTTTTATTTAAGATTCCTACCTTTTTCAGTACTGCAGACATACTTGTTTGTTTCTTCATATATTTTCCAGACTGATTCCTGAATGGGAGAATTTGTCTTTAACCACTTAAGCCCTGAACCAATTTGCAGCCAAAGGACCAGGCCCTTTTTGTGATTCGGGACTGCATCGGTTTAACTGACAACTGCGCGGTCGTGCGATGTGGCTCCCAAACAAAATTGTCGTCCTTTTTTTCCCCACAAATAGAGCTTTCTTTTGGTGGTATTTGATCACCTCTGCGGTTTTTATTTTTTGCGCTATAAACAAAAATAGAGCGAAAATTTTGAAAAAAAATGCTATATTTTTTACTTTTTGCTATAATAAATATCCCCAAAAAATATATAAAAAACATTTTTTTTCCTCAGTTTAGGCTGATACATATTCTTCTACATATTTTTGGTAAAAAAAATTGCAATTAGCGATTATTGATTGGTTTGCGCAAAAGTTATAACGTTTACAAAATAGGGGATAGTTTTATAGCATTTTTATTAATATTTTTTTTTTTTACTAGTAATGGCAGAAATCAGCGATTTTTATTGTGACTGCGACATTATGGCAGACACATCGGAAAATTTTTGACACATTTTTGGGACCATTGTCATTTATACAGCAATCAGTGCTATTTAAATGCACTGATTCCTGTGTAAATGACACTGGCAATGAAGGAGTTAACCACTCGGGGGCGGGGAGGGGTTAAGTGTGACTTGTGTGTGTTTTTTTAATGTTGGGGGCGTGGCTTGGCATGTGATGTCACTGATCATCTTTCCCTATAACGGAACAGACAATCCGTGACAGCCACACTAGGAAGCACGGGGAGAGGTTTGTTTACACATACCTCTCCTCGTTCTTCAGCTCTGTGACCTGATTGTGGGACCCAAGCGGCGATCGGGTCCATGGGTCCCCAGGTCGCTGTCACAGAGCTCAGGATCGGGCCGCAAGCACGCCGATGTCGGCGGTGCCCGCGTGACCCATGGCTGGGCACTTGAAGAGCAATGTACCTGTACATTGATGTGCCCAGCAATACCATTCTGCCGACGTAAATGTGCAGGAGGCGGTCCTTAATCGGTTAAAGGGGTGTTCCCTGGAGATGTGCTTACGCACAAAATGCGTTAGAGGGGCCTACTTGCTGACGTCATGCTGTGGCTTACGTTTTCCAGGACAGTGTCCATCTTATGACCAAGCCTTTTTTTGACAATTTACATTTACAAATCAGTATTTTTTGCTGGAAAATTCCATAGATATTCCTTAGAACCCCCAAACATCATTTTTTTAGCAGAGGCCCTAGAGAATAAAATGGTAGATTTTGCAATTTTTTTTATGTCACACGATATTTGCACAGCAGTTTTGGAAAAAATACACTTTAATGAATTTGAATGTACGCAAACATAATATAATATGCAATTTGTTTGGTAAAATATAAAAGATACCAAACATGTCATGCTTTAAAATTGGGCAGGCTTGTAGAATGGCGACAAACTACGATATTTAAAAATCTCCATAGGCGACACTTTTAAAGCCTTTACAAGTTACCAGTTTAGGGTAACAGAGGAGGTCTGGTGCTAGAATTATTGCTCTGATGTTCAAAGCAATACCTCGCATGTGTGGTGCAATCATCATTTACCTTTGCGTGCGGGACCAAGACGTGCGTCCATTTGCATGTGAGCACAGAGGGTGAGGGTGCTTTAAAATGTGTTATTTTATTTATTTTTTTATACTGTTTCTTTACATTTTTTGATCACTCTTATTGTTGTCACAAGGAATGTAAACCTCACCTTTGTGACAGCAAAAAGCAGTGACAGGTACTCTTTATGGAGAGATCTGGAGTCTACTATACCCCAGGTACCTCCTTTGCACTTAAAAGCATCTGATCACATTAAGATCGATGTGATCAGATGTTTTCAAAATCTAAAAATGGCGCTGTTTACATCCAAGGTTTCCTAGGATGGCTTTTACATAAAAGCCGAGCTTCTTCAGAAAAAAAAAATACCAGGATGATGCCTATATCTGCAGGCATCATTCTGGTATAACCACTTGAAGCAAACCTTGTATGTATGCAAGTTCGGCTGAATTTGTTACTATTTTATGCAGTTGACACTTTTATTTGGATTCTTGCTGAGAGATTTTAATATGATTCACTATTACAGTAAATACTTAACACAGAGTATTTCTTATGCAGTCTCCTTCTTGAATGGAGTTTACCATGGCGAAGATGAGTCCTTGTGGAATACTTTGGCAAAGAGTTTTTAACATGCGTGGCTATATATTAGCCATCTGGTGAGTGCATAAAGTGTGGAGGATAAGCGGCTCCTTTTTTCAGCTTCTACACAGTGGTGGGTTCTTATTCTGATATGGAAGATATCAGATCTGCACTATGAGTGGACTTTTGATGGCTATAGACTTTCACTATATGACTTATTATATTTTGTTCAATGTATTATTTAAGTTTATAATTTGAGCGCTACACATTTTTTTGTTTGCTTATTTAATAAGGTTTGTATTGTTACCTTTAGAACTGCCTACACCTCTGAGCGCTTACTTGATCCATTGCACATGGAAAAAGCTGTTTCACTTTACTTGTAGATGCTTCTTATTACAAGTTAGTTTGAGGTCATGTCCCTGTGTTCTTGATTCTGGTTTCATATTGAAAAGACTGCCTTCCTGAACCTTATTTACCCCCTTGATGTATTTAAAGGTTTCAGTCATGTCTACCCTTTCCCTTCATTCCTCCAGACTGTACAGGGGAATTCTTGAAGTCTCTCTCAATATGTTTTATTCCCCACACCTTTCACCATTTTTGTTACCCATCTCTGGACTCGTTCTATCCTATCAATATCTTTTTGTAAGTAAAGTCTCCCAAACTGCAGACAGTATTCTAAATGAGGTCTTACTAAAGATCAATATAAGGGAATCGGGACCTCCTTCCTACTACTGGTCATCCCCCTAGTGATGCATCCTTGTATTCTGTTTGCTTTTTCCACAGACTGGTCACACTATTTGATCATTTTTCAATCATCTGAAATAAGCACCCCCAAATCGTTTTCTTCTGTAGTGTTGGCTAAAACTTTACCTCCAATGTTGTAGCCTCTCAGGGGATTCTTTTACCATAGGTGTATTATTTTGCATTTAGAAATATTGAACTGCACGCTCCACTGATTTGACCAATCTTCCAGCAATGCCAAATCATGTTCCATGTTACAGACACCTCCAGAGATATCAACCCTATTACACACCTTGTGCCAATTGCATATCAACTGAATCACCCAAGGGTTAAGTCCTAGCTTGTACAACTTTTGTAATAGATCATTATGTGGAACTGTATCAAATGCCTTGCTGAAATCAAGATATGCTCCACAGCACCACCCTAGTCTAAAACATTGGTAATATAGTCAAAAAATTAAATCAAATTAGTCTGACATGATCTGCCCTCAATAAAACCATGCTGTTTTGGGTCCAGCAAGTTGTATATTTTTAGGGGTTCACTTGACTACAATTGATGTTAAACTCACTGGCCTGTAATTTCCAGCTTCTACCTTGCTGTCCTTGTGGATAGGTACAGTATTAGCTGTCCACCAGTCACGGGGAACTTCTCCTGTTAGAAAAGATTGATTAAAAAGAGACGTTAATGGCCCAACAACTATATCTCAAAGTTCTCTTAGAGCTCTGGGATAAATACCATCAGGATACATTGCTTTATTAAGCTTTAACCAAGCCAGTTCCTCTGCTATCTCTGTCTCCAGAAATCCTAGAAATCCTAGAAATGAACCATCATTACTAAAACCAATATGATTCTCCAAATTATTAATGTCATGAGTGCAATTTATTTCTGAGAAGATTGAACAGAATTAATTGTTTAAATGGTTTGCTACATCCTGGTCTCCCTCAACATATGTGTTGTGCCCAGTTTTAATTTTAGTGATCCCATTATATTTTTTTCCTTCTGTCACTAATATACCTTATCTCTGAACCATATTGTTTTTTTCTTCCGTTTGTTCTTACTAACTTGCCTGACTGTTGCCTCCAGGATGGTAGACTTTATTATTTCCCACTGATTACTTACTCGTGTCATTTTACTCCAACCTTTCAGTTTGTTTTTTATAAATCTCCCCATTTCAGCAAAATGTTACCATTTTAATCACTTACAGACCGCCCGCCGCAGTTTTACGTCACTACCTTGAAGAGGAATACCATTGTTATGGCAGCAGCTAGCTGCCATAACCCCAGTGTCCTCTTCTTCAGCAGGCAGTCCGCTTTCAGATAAAAGTGGTCTCTGTGGTGGATTTGCCGCAAGATCACTTTATCACTGGCGGGAGAGAGCCCTCCTCCCGCCATGCTCTGGTGCCCTCCGCCACTTACCGGAGCCATCGGTAGTGGTGGAGGTGATCAGATCCTTCTCCTGGCTTGGTATGGATATGAGATCTGAGTTTTTTTTGACCCCAGATCTTAAGAGGTCATTTCATGCTTTTTTTCTATTACAAAGGATGTTTACATTCCTTTTAATAGGAATAAAAGTGACAATTTTTTTTTAAAGAACAGTGTAAAAATAAAAAACAAAAAGGTTAAATATATAAGAACATTTTTTTTTAAACGCACCCTGTCCCGCCGAGCTCGCGTGCAGTAGCGCACACATTCGTGAGTAGCGCCTGCATAGGAAAACGGTGTTCAAACCAAACATGTGAGATATTGCACTGATCGGTAGAGTGAGAGCAATAATTCTATTCCAAGGCCTCTTCTGTAACTCAAAACATGCAACCTGTAGAATTTTTTATACGTTGCCTATGGAGATTTTTAATGGTAACAAGTTTGTCGCCATTCCACGAGGGGGCGCAATTTTGAAGCGTGACATACTGGGTATCAATTTACTCAGTGTAACATTATAGTTCACAATATAAAAAAATGGGCTAACTTTACTTTTGTGTTATTTTTTAATTCAAAAAGTTTTATTTTTACCAAAAAAAGTGTGTTTGTAAAACACTGTGCAAATACGGTGTGACAGAAAGTATTGAAACAACCTCCATTTTATTCTATCGGGTGTTAGAAAAAAAATATATATAATATTTAGGGGTTCTAAGTAATTTTCTAGCAAAAATAACTGTTTTATACTTGTAAACCACAAACTAAAACTTTTGTTTTTGTGTATAATTTTTCAGTTCTTGTTTTAATATCAAACCAAAGACATTGATGATCACTAGAACCCAACGTCTCTCCCACCTCAACATCAGACAGTCGATCTCCATTTGTCAGTACTAGGTCTAGAATATGATCACCTCAGGTTGGGCTTTTTATTAACTGTTTTAGAGAAATCCCATTCAGTGCTTCCATTACATCCCTTTTCCTGATTGTAATAGCAGTTTGAGAATTCGAGTTAAAGTCAGGCATGTTGAAGTCACCCATAATTAAAACTGCTCCCTTCATTGCCATTTCAGTTATCTTGTCAATCAAGTTATCATAATCTTTAGCCCATCCTGAGGGTCTGTATACTACAGCAATTCTAAGGGAAGATCCCTCCCGGTTTCCAAAGCAGACCCAGAGGGATTCAAATATTATATGTTTTATTTTTTGAATTGACGTTAGTGTTACTCCATCTCCCCTCTTCCCTACGCCGTCATTCCTGTATAGTATATACCCTGGTAAGGTTATTTCCCAGTCATTTGAATCATTGAACCATGTCTCTTTAATTGCAAGGTCCAAGTTGTCCCTAGACATAAGAGTAGTCAGCTCACAAAGCTTGTTGCTTAACCACTTTCAGACCGGACCAATTTGCTGATCAAAGACCAGACCACTTTTTGCGATTCGGCACTGCGTCGCTTTAACTGACAATTGCGCGGTCGTGCGACGTGGCTCCCAAACAAAATTAGCGTCCTTTTTTTCCCACAAATAGAGCTTTCTTTTGGTGGTATTTGATCACCCCTGCGGTTTTCATTTTTTGCGCTATAAACAAAAATAGAGCGATAATTTTGAAAAAAATGCATTATTTTTTACTTTTTGTAATAATAAATATCCCCCAAAAATATATAAAAAAACATTTTTTTCCCTCAGTTTAGGCCGATACGTATTCTTCTACATATTTTTGGTAAAAAAAAAATCGCAATAAGCGATTATTGATTGGTTTGCGCAAAAGTTATAGCGTTTACAAAATAGGGATAGTTTTATAGCATTTTTATTAATAATTTTTTATTATTATTTTTTTTACTAGTAATGGCTGCGATCTGCGATTTTTATTGTGACTGCGACATTGTGGGGGACCCATCGGACATTTTTGACACATTTTTGGGACCATTGTCATTTATACAGTAATCACTGCTATATAAATGCAGTGATTCCTGTGTAAATGACACTGGCAGTGAAAGGGTTAACCAGTGGGTGGCAGTGTAGGGGTTAAGTGTTCCTAGGGGTGTGTTACTAACTGTGGGGGGGTTGGGCTTTCATTTAGTGTACACTGATCTCTGCTCCAATCACATGGAGCAGAGATCAGCGTCACTAGTTGCTAGGCAGAATGGAAAAATGTTGTTTATACAGCATTTCCTCCATTCGGCCGCTCCGTGAGATGATCGCGGGGATGCCCGCGGCGATCGAGTCCGCGGGTCCCGCGACCGGACTCACGGGGGTCCCGACCAGCGCGGGAGTGCGCCGGCGGCGGCGCGCTCCCCATGGCACGGCGGCAACGAATATTGGATGTACATGTACGCCAATATGCCTGCCCGTGCCATTCTGTCGACGTACATCGTCGTGCGCTGGTCGGGAAGTGGTTAAACTACGAGCATTAGTGCACATGACATGACATGACAAACACTACTATCAACTGCTTTATTTTTACCACCAGAGACTTTAACTGAAGTAACTATCCCATCAGCCCAACACAAACCTTTACATTTGTTCAACCTGCTGGGGACAGAAATGCTCCTCAACAATTTCTCAGTTTAAATGCATGTCCAAAAATTCCTAAATTCCATAAGTAGTTCAGTGCCCTTGTGTGAGGGACGCAGACCATCTCTCTTGTAAAGCTCAATGTCAGACCACTGGATACCATCATGACTAATATAACCAAAACCTTCGGCTTTGCACCAATCCTTTAACCAAACATTGAACTCTGCTATGCGAAGTACTTTCTTGAGTTGTCCATTATGCACAGATAAGACCTCTGAAAATGTAACTGTTGAAGATCCTGGCCCAAATTCTGAAAATCCTTCTGTAACGCATATCATTCTGGAACAAATCTAGAGACATCTCAAAGCACTAAGGGAAGGATCTGAAGAGATTTCTGAAGACATGGGTACAAGCTGCTGCCAGTGAACATTGCGGGAAATTTGGTGGTTCAATTAAAAAATTATTTGTTCTCCCAGAAGTTGCTCAACAGTCTGCAGAGTATACATCACTGACCTTGGATTTAAGGTTCTTATTTATGTATTGACTGTTACTAGCAAAGATGCCTAGGGTCATTTTTGTTTGCTTTTTGGGTATTCTTTGCCCTTACCCTCATTTCCTGAATTTATTGAGTTTTAATAAACTTTGTTAAATACAAAAAACACAGTCACTTCCAGCACTAATAGGTCGTCCAAAGTGTGGAGTAACAGATATCAAATCAAATGGTGATGTGAAAGGTATATATGGTATCCAAAACTGGGTGGATGCTGCCTTCCTCAGATATGCGTAATCCAAAAGGAACTACAAGAAAAACAGAAAAGGAAGGCGTGCACACCTAGTGCATTACCAATGATAATTTAAAATTAAAAATGTTTTGTATAACGTGTTTGGGGGCACACCCCTTCTTTAGAGCCTAGCTCTGAGGAAGGGGATGCACCCCCAAAACGCTTTAGCTGTAACCAGTGTTCTGTTCATGTCCATTAATTGTTTTTATGACCTTTTTTCAGTTGCATTTTGTGAGTACCCACTTTTATATAAAACATTTTTATTATTAAATTATCTTTGGTAATGCACTAGGTGTTCCATTTCTGTTTGCAAACTTTGTTAAATATTTTAAAATGGCTGGTGTCCAGTTTTTTCACCCAACAAAGATTCAACTATAACCCACTGAGCTAGCTGTCTGGGGGGTCCTCATCCACCTGTTAGGGGTGAAAGGGTGCACCATAAGTAATATATACCAAAATACAAATTAAAGTATTGCAAGGGAATTTTCTCTTAGCTTAGTAAATATGTTAAAATTTTACTTTGCAAAGAATACCAAATCCCATCAAAGGAAAACAATTAATTTTTTATTTTTGCTGTACATGATTGATTGATGGAAGTAGGCATAGCTTCACCTCATTCACTAAGCTAAGGAAACATTTCATAGCAAACTTATTTGTCCTTAGTAAATAAACCCCATAGATGTAGAAACATTGACTATATAAAAGATTAACTACTAAACATTTTTTAATACAGAAAAAATATATAATTAAAATGACCCCCCATGTAAGCTTTTTTTGTCTTTTCTTCAGTGGGAAAAAGTCCAGGAAGGATTTTGTCACTATTTTAAATTACCTGTTCAATTCTTGGGGATGCACTAGCTGCTTATCCTTTCAATATATGTAACATTAAACTGGTGTCTCAATTTCAGTTATATCTACTCATCATTCAGCACATGCTCAGAGAATGTAGTTATTGATCAGTGCAGTGATCCGACTTGCCTTAAATTGTAGTGTTTATTAACATTCCATTTGTAAACAACAAAGCCTGGCCCATAAACTAACCATGATAAGATAGTAAATGTTTCAGACATGTGTTTGTGTTATGCAGTGGCTGCAGTTGAAATTACATGTGGCATTCAATTCTCCAATTCTAATTAATAGCCAATGCCAAGTAAGTGATACATGCACTAGCTGTTTTGTCATGAGAGGCGAATAACAGCTGGAAAGTAAGGCTCTCTACAACTATCAGTTTTCCCATTCCAAGCTCAGCATGAAACTAAACATACAGCATTACCTGTATTCCTTCTAAAATTGAAAATAGCTATGTAAACGTCATATTACAAGAGGCAGAAATAGTCATGTCTGATACCCACTATTGTGTTTCCATGGCAAATGTGGGCGGAAATAGGCTGGAAACACATATATCCATTTTCTTGGTAGTCATCACCACAGGGGACAGTCAAAAATAATATCTCACCTTTTATATTATTTTTTTAACCACTGACTTATATAAAGGAGTTACTTGGTAAAAAAAAAAAAAATTGTACCATAGATAAAAATAAGTGTCACATTGGATCAATAAATATACTTACTGCACTTTGAAATAGGCCATGGCACTTTACTCTACTTAAATATGCAAATAGTAGTACTCATTATATCCTGTAGTATGCAAGAATAAGTGGTAGTTCTCACTCATTTTGTTTCCTACTATCTATCTGATGTCCCTATTTTCATGTCCTCTCAGGCTGGATTCACACCTATGCATTTTTAGTGCTTTTGCAAAATGCAAAAAAAGCACTAAAACTGCATAGGGGTGAATCTAGCCTTACTGTGTCAATATAATGTGAATAAATGCAAACTCACAAAAATTTTATAAATGGTATTAAATTAAGGTTTAGATATTGAATTATCTATACATGAGTTATCGCAGCCACACACTAATTACATATAAAAAGTTCATAAAAATAAAATTATACATTAAATAATGTTAAGACTGGTCTAAACTGGATTGATTGTGTTAAAGAAAGTGCACAAGTGAGAAAATAGTGGGTCTTAAATATTCCTAGTGATGATCTTCACCATTTACCACCTTTAAGTGCATTAGTGCCTCCATAAAAAGCTGAAAAACTTGCTTACCAGATGTCGTGGATCCCTCATTACAAGGGATTACTTGCGATTTTGGCTAAAACCCAGCCAGGGCCTTTCACCGAATAAGGGAGCTCTCCCACACTGGAATACCACCGGTCACCGTGTGGCAAGTATAAATTCTCCAAAAAAGACAAAAATGCTCCACATAGTAAAAAAAAAAACCTTTATATGTTTATTATAGTAAAAAATATTGCATTTACAGAAATGGCTGAAAAATTGTGCCTTAGGTTTGTTGTGTCGGGTGGCATACAATCAAACAAGTCCATCCTTCTGGGACATGTGGGAGTTGGTGAGGGGACGTCAGTATGTCCCTACGCTTTTCATCATAGGTTGACGTCATCCAGGGGCACGGGCTGCGTGCTGAGTCACCATGTTAACTACAAACACAAATATAGCCAAGCCTAGATCTGAGCCTAGTTAGTTACAGGTTTCCCCTCTGTGTTCCATTGGACCAGAATGAGGCTTGGTTATTCATAGGATGCAATGCGAATATGGCCGACTGAGGTTCAGATAGAGGCTTGGCTATATTTGTGTTTTGTATTTAATGCGGTGACTCAGCGTGCCACACGTGCCCCTGGACAAAGTCAACCTATGATGAAACGCGTAGGGTAGAGCGACACAATGAGATCACCAACTCCCACATGTCCCAGAAGGACAGACTTGTTTAATTGTGTGCTGGCCGACACACCAAGCCTAAGGTGCAATTTTTCAGCCATTGCTGTAAGTGCAATATGTTTTACTAAATAAACATTTAAAGGGTTTGTATACTATGTGGAGCATTTTTATATTTTTTTGGGAGAATTTATACTTACCACACGGTGACCAGTGGTGTTCCAGTGCGGGGTAGCTCCTTTATTCAGTGAAAGGCTCTACCTGGGTTTAAGCCACAAGCGCAAGTGACCCCTTGTAATGAGAGGTCAGATTTTGGTGGAGGCACTGATGCACTTTAAGGTGGTAAATGATGAAGATCATCACTAGGAATATTCAAGACCCTCTATTTTATCACTATTTTATCACTTGTGGACTTTCTTTGACAGAATCACTCTGATTTAGATCAGTTTATCCTGTGTTTACATCATTTATTATTTAACGTGATTCTGTGTAATTTTTTCTTGCTTTGAACTGTGTCTATATCACACAGGAGAATTGCTGCTTCATTTATGTGTTTATGAGGTTATTTCTTAGCACATTTTTTTTTAGTTATACGTAGAAAGTTCAGTTGATTTTAACAAGCATGCAGATGAAACATACAGCACACAGTGACAAACTTCTCACCTGAGGCCACACTCCTAATGCGTTTTACCTCTTACAGGGCTTTATCATAGGGTGATCAAGCCCCAGAAGAGGTAAAGCAACCTAGGATGTGCTGTAGTTTCATAGTTTCATAGTTTCATATTTTCATGGTTTGTAAGGTTGAATAAAGACACTAGTCCATCCAGTTCAACCTGAGTGAGTGTCTACAATTGTCCCTATCCCTGTACATTGCACACTCACATTGGTCCCTACCCTCAAGGAGCCCACAATACAAGGCCCTTACTCATATACTAGGGCCAATTGACTAGGGTACATTTCACCTGCATGCTCATTAAAATTGACTGATCATTCTACGCATCATTGGTGTGTCGCCTAATCCTTTGGATTCAGGGTTTAATCATACTTTAACCCCAGGATTGTCAGAAGTGTAGATTAACCACATCATTAGGAGCATGTATACCCCCCTTCATTACCAGACCATTTTTCATTTTCAGCACTGTGTTAGTTTGACTGAACAATTATTCTGTCATGCAAAACTGTACCAGTATTCATTTTATATAATTTTTTGATACAGAGCTCGCTTTCTCAAAAAGAAAATAAAGACCACAACAAAGTTTTTCTTGCTTACTGCTTTAGAACATAGCAAAGTAAAAATGTTAGGAACCCTCAAAATGCCCCTTCTTGGAATTTTTTGCCTCAATTTTTTGTAAGTTAAGAACTGTGTCAGTATTGAGGGGGTTAGAATATGGATCTTGGCAATGGTATACTAGATATAATAAATGTGTAGGTCATACATAGAGGGGTCAGGAGGTCAAGTGGTCAGATGTGCAGAATAGGAAAGGTGAGGGGTTAATATTCAGATGCGAGATAAGATGAGACTGACATACTGATGTGGGTGTCAGTAAAGTGGTGTTTTTTTATACTGTTATTGGATTGCACTGGTGTTGGTTGGTGGTAAGGGGGCTTTCTTTATTTTCATACACTGAACATTATGTGAAATGAAAGAGGGCTATCTGATCACCAAACAATGTAATTTCCTGTGAGCCTCCACTAACTATGAGCCCAAATGGGGTCTCTCAGACAATACTCTTATTTTGAATCAGCTGCTAGCATTGCACATGTCTCATAACTCATACAAAGATCATCAAATATTCTAAAGTAAACAGCACTTTCAAAATTAAAATCCAAATGGTGAAATGAAAAAATGTACTATATACCAACAGCAAGAAAGTGATACTCGTGCTTAAATATACATACAATATTGCAAATAAAGTGCTTTCATGCAGTATATGATAAAATGTCCATAAATCCTTGATGAAATATGATAGTGAAATAAAATTAAAATCAATCAGAATCCCTATTAAAATAATATCTATCTATCTATCTATCTATCTATATATATATATATATATATATATATATGTGTGTGTGTGTGTGCGTGTGCGTGTGTGTGTGTATATATATTGTAAAGTTTGGGGATACTAGCTCCGCGGGACCAAGTGCATAAACCGGTATAAGGTGAAACCAAAATACTTTTATTTATAATTAAATCAAAAATAAGGCTTTTCTTCAGCATACAAAAACGTAAATTAAAGTCCGCTTATCTTCAGCACAAATAATAAGAAAATAAAGCACCTACAGTTCTGTAGTCAGGTCTTCACCCAAAAGTCTTTAGAGTCCTTACAGAGGTCTTTTGCATCTTCCAAAGCAGCAAGACAGTAACACAGCAAGACAGCTCCTCAGACAGGTGTTCATCTCCTTCTTCTCCTCACCACCACCTCTCTACTACTTCCTGTCTTATGGGCTGTCTTCTTGGAGGCCGTTAACCCCCTGTGGGCCGAATCCCTGTGGTCAGGGGGGGAGGCTCTTTCCCACCCAAATGTCACTTCAGAATCTCCCAAATTCCGGGTCCCAACTATCTCTCTTAATATAGAGAGGACCGCGAGTCAGTCTTCTCCCAAAACTATTCCCGGAATTTGTCACCCATTTTTGGGTGACCCCCTGAGACCTTCCAGGATTCCCTTAAAGGGACCACATCCCGAATATAGGTGCTACATAGCACCCGTCCAGGACCCAACCTTGGCGTCCTGTACAATATATATAATGTGAAAAAAGTGCTACAATGTGCTGTGCAATCAAAAACTCAGTCCAAAGGTGCTCCAATATAATCATGTGATTCAGTGGTTGTTGTGGCATCGGTCCAATATTAAGGTGCTGTGTGTGCGCTCAGGTGTTCCCCCTAGGTAATACTAAATAGTAAATCCGCTCACCTTCGAGAGTGTGACCTTGCTGTTTAGGCTTGGTCAATACACGCATTAAAACCTGTAAATGGTTCAGCAGTAAATCCGGATTTCTGGGGTGGCCTCTTTATTTGCAATATTATATGTATATTTAAGCACGAGTATCACTTTATTGCTGTTGGTATATAGCACATTTTTTCATTTCACCATTTGGATTTTGAAAGCGCAGCGTACTTTAGATTATCTGATCACCAGCCAGATTGTACAACCAACCCTGATTGTACAATCTCTATACAATCAATCTTAGATCTATGTGATATGAGGACCTACTTAAAACTATTCAATCAATTTGTATTCAATCATGTAGGCTCTTGCATTACATACAGTGCTTGTTGGTAAATCTAAAGGAGATTATACAATCAATCTATAATGTATGTGGCTTAAAGCCTAGTACACATGATGAGATTATCGGACGAATGATTGTCCCTTTTTGTTTTTGCATGCTAGCCTCTATATCGAAAATTAAGAGGTTACTAAATTAAGACAGTACTTTTATGACAGAATAAAAATTTGGAAGAGATGTAATGTATTGTATTATATTTGTATTGTATTTTTGGAAGAAAACTGTACTGGCTAAACTAAATTCGTAAGATCGAGTATTGTACAAGAAAAATGTCCGTGTTTGTGCAATTAGATTTGATCTTTGTATGATAAACTGATAGCGGTATGTTTTGTATGTATTTCTGATCATGTGTGCAGGCCTTAAGTGGGACTAACGTCAGCCTTTGTTTATATTCTTTGATGCTGTGATTGGTCACAGTGATCATGTGGTACAAAGCCACTCTCATTGGCTATGTGCCTTTTGTCTGTAATCTGCTGTGTCCAATCACAGAGTGATCACAGGACTGTGTGTGTCAGCAGGCGTGCATAGTTACAGAATGATGTACCAGTACATCCTGCCAGAACAATAGAAGAGCAGACTAGGCTTATATGTGCAGTAGTCAGCCTGCATGATGGTTAAAAGCAATTAGATTTTTTTCATGGAAAATAATCACAGTTGGACAAACTGGACACTTCTCATGCATTTTTTGTTTTGTTTGGCCAAGGTATGACTGTCATCTTTTAACCCTTTCACTGCCAGGCTCTGTGCTCCACTTTTAGACTGAGCTGGCCCAACCAAGTTTTCAATTTTTCCATTGCTTTTTTATTATTCCCTTACAACTTTCAGAGTTTGTAAAAGAGCCCCAAGCCATATATTTTCTAAAAGCACATGACCAGTAGGATTAAAATAAGGTGATACTGATTTTTAAGGCCCCGCAATATTTACGCAAATGTTTATCAAATCAATATTCTCACTAACAATACGCTAAAATCCTCATTAGTAGATAAAAATACAGAAAATGTTACAAAATTGGACATTAATTATATATGAATTTTGTGGTGCCATTATACACTTTTTAAATATCCATATTTTTTTGCTAGCACTTTACACTTTAGTTTACCTGTGAATTGATGTATTTTTTGGTACATAGGATCGTTTGCACTATTTGGATAGTAATTTGCACTAATTTGAAGGTTTATGCACTCTAGCATCCATTAGGAATGATTTAACCCCACATGGTTACTTACATTCTTTTGGCAGCACCATTCACCTCTTTACACTTTATATTAATACTTCACTCAGTGGAGTTTCCACGGGAGGCAGCAGCCACATTTCTACCTATGCGCGGAATTATACCTATTTTAAAAATAAATCATAAATTACAATAAAAAAATCTGAAATATGCTATTCTGTCAAGAATTTGTAAATATTTGCAATGATTTTTGGCTAGCAGAGAAGTTTTAGCTTTTAAATTAATACATCTTTGTAAACTAGGTTCTTGTGCACAGCATGGGTAGTTTCTCCTTCATTACCTTATCCCTCACTCTCACAGGCTTCTACCATTCTGTGTGACCAGTCCTCTTAAACTGCTCCTCTTCAGAGCTCCATCTATATCGACTCTAACATCATCATGTACAATGTGGGATCAGCAGTCCTACTTATTTCAGCTTTTACCCTCGCAGCGTAAGGGGCTTAGCTTTAAGAACTCAGATTTCAATGCGGAGCAAATTCTAAAACCATAATGTCCTGCTTCACACCAAGAGCTTATCCTCTGAATGCCTGAAATTTTCAGGTCAAATTAGCCCCTCCAATTCACAACTGATTCCTCTTTCAGGATATGGTTTCTTCAGTAGTAGCACCCTATTGTACAAACATGCACCAATATGTTTCAGAATAGAGCCTGCTTTCACCCATGTGACTCTGTTTTCAATGTTTTCATGTCTGTCCATCAATATGAGTGGCTTATGAAAATAGATGTAAATTTAATTAAATTAAATCTACTGATAAGTCTGTATTCCCCTATATAACCATCAATACATATTCCCATTGTATTATAAAAATGATTTTGTTTTAAAATGAAACACTTGCCAAATTTTAACAACAATGGACAGATGGATACAACATTAAAATAGAATTGATATTTCTCTGCTGTCATAGTAGAATTTGTAAGGCATTTTATCCAAAGAAAGTTAATTTGAAAGTTGGAGCTCCCTTCTTCTTACAGATGCAGACTATAGCTTTGTTTAATTACAAATTCATACTAAGTACCACCTGTCCAATTACAGAGTTCAATAACATTTTTTAATTGAAATAGAAATTCCAGGCAATACATAAAACAACTCAATGAGCTAATAATGTTGTCAAGGAATCACTGCAACTGTGCCAAAACCAGAAAGTTCAAAAAAAATTGCCCAAATGTAAACCTTTCACGAAGAAAATTTGAGGTCTTCTACTGCTGACGTTTCCCACTTAAAGTGGTTGTAAAGCCTCCCCCACAACTTTGTCCCATGTAAATCAGCATAAAAAAAACCCTAATGAACACTGCTTGTAGATCTCTCCTTACTTGCTTAGTATTGTTGTAATCCTTTTTGTTGTTTAGAATGAAGTCACTGAGCATGCCCAGATCTCCCCTGATTTACGGCACACTCTCTATGTCTTATCTATATGTTATCAGGACTTCCTACGGCACACCACTGAACTCCCAGGAGACTTCAGAATCATTCAGGGCTTCCTTCTACACACCATGTGACCATGTGACATGACATGCAGTGTAAACTTGGTCATTACTGCAGTCTTATCAGCTGAAGCTGATAAGACTGACAAAGGGAAACATTAAACATCCGGCACAAGTAAATACTATGAAATAAAACAAGTCAGCTATGAACAGGGAAGCAGGGTTGCCATAGAAACGATGGATTGAGAAAGAGGCTTGGTTAACAGTACAGGAAGTGCTCAATGTAAGGGCGGAAATACACTACACTGTGGACTCAGAAAACAATACTTAAGATGGTGCTGCCTAACCCCTGGAAACAAGTTTTTTTAAAGTTTCTTTAAACAGTAAGTAATATGCGATTTGGGCTGGATTACATTGGCTATAGTCTGATAATTACTTATTATAATGGACTAAATGAAGAGAAGCATCAGAGTGGGAAAGTTTAACTTCCTCTTTAAAATGTCAGTTGCCTGGATGTTATTCTGAGTCTTCGGCTTCTAGGTTTGCTGAGTCACTGAGTGTAATGGATACACAATTCATAAAATTTGTGGCAAAATTTAGAATTTCTTGTTGCATACTTGTTGTAGTGAATAGAATTCAAGCAAACTCTGGGAAAAGTAAAAATCCTCCCTTGCAGTTGAGCTGTGCCTGCACTGCAAGGATTAACTGCTCCTTTCTGTCTAGGCTCAGCTCCTGTAGTCGACTGTCCCTTCATGTCCTTATGTTGAATACAAGGCTAGGGTCTTTAGAATGGTCTTGATTATTTCAGAGCAGTGTAGCCCACCAGAATGGGGGGGGGGGGGGGATAAGAAGCTGCAGGGATTGGTCTAGCAGCATGGAGGAGCCTGCAGGAGCAGAGGATCAAATAAGTAAAACTTCCTTACTCTATCCCCTAGACAAGGACAAGAAGTTAATCCTTACTAGGTATTGGCCGAACACCCCACGGTTCAGTTTGCACCAGAACATCTTGAGCAGGCAAAAAGTTCTAGAAAACATGCAAACTCTATTAAAGTCTATGGGACATGAAAAAACAAAAGTCCTAATTTTAAAGAAAAAAAGTTTTTAAAACAATAATTTTTAACCACTTGCCGACTAGCAGTTGTACTGCTGCAGAATGGCTCGGCTGTGATGAAGGCCGTTATGTAATGTTGCTTCTTCCCGTGGCCACTAGGGGAACGTGTGCGCCCCCTGCTCGCCCACGGAGCCGATGCGAGTGCCCGGCGTTCGAGATCACCGCCAGGCTCCGGCGTTCACTCGCACATGGAGAACTGGGATCTGTGTGTGTAAGCACACAGTTTCTGGTTCTCTGAGGGGAGACGTGACAGATCATCTGTTCATACAGAATATGAACAGTGATCTATCGCTTCCCCTACACAGTCCCCTCCCCCTTCAGTTAGAACACACACTAGGGAACACATTAATCCCTTGATCGCCCCCTGGTGTTAACCCCTTCCCTGCCAGTGACATTTTTACAGTAATCAATGCATTTTTATAGCACTGATCGCTGTAAAAATGCAGATGGTCCCAAAAATGTGTCAAAATTGTCCGATGTGTCTACCATAATGTTGCAGTCCTGATAAAAATCGTAAATCGCTGCCATTACTAGTAAAAAAAAATCAGAATAAAAATGCCATAAAACTATTTTGTAGGCGCTATAACTTTTTCTGCAAACCAATCAATATACGCTTTATTACATTTTTCATTTCTTACCAAAAATATTTAGAAGAATACAATAAGCCTAAACTGTGGGAAAAAATTGTTTTGTTATGTATTTTTGGGGGATATTTATTATAGCAAAAAGCAAAAAATATAGCGTTATTTTTTTCAAAATTGTCGTTCTTTTTTTGTTTATAGTGCAAAAATAAAAACCGCAGAGGTGACCAAATACCACCAAAAGAAAGCTCTATTTGTGGGAAAAAAAGACGTAAATTTTGTTTGGGTACAGCGACAAACGATCGCGTAATTGTCAGTTAAAGTGGCACAGTGCCGAATCGCAAAAAGGGCTCTGGTCAGGAAGGGGGTAAAAGCAGATAAAGAAGCAGTGATTTTAATGATGCTTAAAGCGGAGGTCCACCCTAAAGTGGACCTTCCGCTCATCGGAACCCTCCCCCCCTCCGGTGCCACAATCGGCACCTTTCAGGGGGGAGGGGGGTGCAGTTACCTGGATAATCCAGGTAACTGCACCCACTTCCGGGACAGCTCTCTGCGGAAAGGGACGTAACTTACGCCCATTTCCGCAAGTGCCCGCCCCTTCCTGCAAGTGCCCCGCTGCCTGCTGGGAAACGCACAGCTCCCAGAGGCAGCGGGGAGCGTCCTTATTGCGCAGCGCAATTCGCGCATGCGCAGTAGGGAACCGGGAAATGAAGCCGAAAGGCTCCATTTCCTGATTCCCATACCCAAGATGGCGGCGGCAGGACCCGACAGACGACCTAGCGATCGGCTTCGGGTGCCGACATCGCGGGCGCGCTGGACAGGTAAGTGTCACTATTTTAAAAGTCAGCAGCTGCAGTATTTGTAGCTGCTGGCTTTTAAAAAAAAAAAAAAAACGCGGAGTCCCGGTGGACTCCCGCTTTAATGTGAAACAATAAAAATTTAATATTTCTTTAAATATCTTGCTGGGGGGGTCCCCTTAGTCTGCCTGTAAAGTGGTGCATCTGTACGATGTATAGAACATGCTTTAGCAATAATGACATTTCTAAAGGAAATAATGTAATTTAAACTTGCTTGTGGCTGTAATGTATTGCTGGCTCCCAGCAATACAGATAAATGATGTGCAATCATGTGCAAGCTAGATCCCCCCCCCCCTTTTGATCTGGTATGGATTTTAAGGGGAACTCCAAAATAAAAATAAAAAAATGGCATAGGGACCCCCAAAATCCATACCAGAACCTTATCTAAACATGCAGCCTGGCAGGTCAGGAAAAGGGCGGTAAGCAAGCCCCTCTCCTGAACCATACCAGGTCACATGACCTCAACATGGGGGTAGGTGCTTTGGGGTCACGTGTCAGAAGGGGCAGTGCCACTGGGTGACGTATCTGGGTGGCCCCACCCCTTGCCATATAAGAATTGTCAAAGCAGAGAAAAGGCAGATGGCCAGGGGCCTCCCAAGAGATGACAGTGGGATGTTTCTTTTTTTTCCCCTATTTTTGTGGGCATCATGTTTGACAATGGATTACATAGAGGGACATTATTTTTTTTCTTTCTTAATAAAAGACTTATCAAAAACTGATTCCTGTGGTTATTACTTTTTGACACTTTTTTTGGTGAATGGGTAAGGTGTACAATGGGGGCGGGGTCAGGATCTGGGGGTCCCCTTGTTAAAGGGGGCTTCCAGATTCCGATAAGCAGATCCTGACAACCACAGCCCAAGGTTGTTGGTAAGAAGTCCCCATCAAGGTGCTTTGGGATGGGGGCACAGAGCCCCCCACCCCAAAGCACCCAACCCCCCATGTTGAGGTCATGTGGCCTGGTATGGTTCAGGAGGGGGGAAAATGACGGAACCAGGAGATGACAGCTCAGGGCTTTTTATTTAATAAAGGACTTGTAAAAAAACAGGTCCTGTAGTTTGTTAACATTTCACAGTTTTTTTTTTGGTGAATGGGTAGGGGTATGATGATGTACCCAATATCCATTCACATAGCAAGGTGGGGCAGGATCTGGGAGCCCCCTTGTTCATCTGGTCCATCACCAATCCTTACAAAGTGGAAGTGCCACTTTTCATTTACCTGGAGTTTAGTTTTAAGATATTGAAGCAAGAGGGAAAGCAGCTAGCATTTTCATAAGGATAGGTCAGCGATTACATTTTTCTTTGAACGATTTATTTTAAGAATCCCACCTAAAAAGCTCTTTAACCTCTTGTTCTGCAGAGAAGTTAAACACGGAATTTTGTATTTTTGTTATATAGTACTCCATAGTAAGTCAAATTTTAAGTTGCCATTCTTCTCACTTTACCTTCTCAAGTCAGAATTTGTTAAATTGTTGTTGTCTCTCAAGTCCATTCATAAAAAGTCCCAACTATTAGATTCTGACTTAGAATCTAATGAACAGGAGCCATTTTTGATTGGGCTGGAATGAAATTAAAGTCCATTCATTTGATTCTGATTAGGAAAGTTCACTATGTCCTCATTTTACTGCAGAGCTCCAAAAAATAGCTATGTTACACAGACCATTTATAACATTTAAATGAAGAAAAATTGGCTAATTTCACTCTTGCATACTACCCAACAAGAGAGATAGCAATAAAAACCTGACAGAGTTCCTAGCCCTCCTCTGTTCTATGTTAAAAAAGAAAAAAAAATCTGTGGATTTATACATTGAGCTCAATTCAGAGATCATGTATTGGAGGTTAACATACACTTTTATTCTGTTTGTTTAACACCATTTCTCTTTTCAAATAAAACTTTGCTACAAATTACCATTTCATGACCCAACTTTCTGGCACTGCAATGTTTACATGTTAGTGAAAGAATAAATCTAATACATAGTAGTGTGTAGTAATTTAAGAGGTTCCACCATAGTTGAGTAACCATTACTCACATATTTTATGTTATCAGACATGTTATTCAGATAAAAAAAACAAAGAAACAAAATAACTTTTTAGCATTTAATGAATTAGCGTGTTAATGTTAGTGCTACTTCATAATATTCAGTTTATATGTGCAATATAGTGAACTTTAGGTTTGGGTTGAAGATGAATTGGACCCAAACCAAACCTGTTCACAGTTCATTGAACAAGCAGACAACTTGGCCATATTTGGCCAGCTCACCTGCCTGAGCCTCCGGCTGATGTTTTTCAACATGACATTATCAGAATCATCCTGAATGACATGACAGTATTATATTTAATATATTTTTTTAAAACATATTTTTGAATTGGTACATGTCCCGTTTGGCATTGCCAGCTACCCATGCCCTTTTTTTTAACAGAAGCATGTAAATTAGAATTGAAAAAGGCCATAAAAATAACAAGATTCAAATCCTATAGGCTTTAATCACTACGCATGGGTTTAGTGGACTTTTTCTGAGTTTTCCTGCAAACATATAAACCGATCTTTGCCCAGTTCACTCATCACAGTGTATTATTATTTGTTCCTAGGAATGGAATTTGATTTACAGATTCCATTACCTATAATAAAATAATACCCTATTGGTCACATTTAATTAGTCATTAAATGAGTTATTATCATTTATATTATTAAAATTGTATCTAGCTGTTTGTTATTTATTGACCGTAAGTTGATTTCTCAATGTTTGCTGTCTTCTAACCCACCAACTTGTGTTCATTGGTGCACAGCGGTTAATGCTGTGCTGGATAGAGAGCGACTTACTTATTAAAACAGGGGTTGTGTGAATACATTTAATAAAATCTGGTCCTCTTGGTTATCCTCCCCATATCTACCCTGTTTCCCCGAAAATAAGACCTAACGTGATTGTCGGTGATGGCTGCAATATAAGCCCTACCCCCCAAATAAGCCCTAGTTAAAGTCCTTTTAGGTCTTATTTTCAGGATAGGCCTTATTTTTGGGGAAACAGGGTAGGGCTTATTTGGGGGGTAGGGCTTATATTGATACCATCACCGACAATCACGATAGGTCTTATTTTCGAGGAAACAGGGTAGTTGCCACAGGTGTGCATGATCTCCCTGACTCTGCCAATAGTGATGCTGATCTATGAGGAGTCTACAGTGCGGAACTTAACTGAATTACTGATTGTGTTGTAATGTTAACATTGCTCAGGGATGACTGCTATATATCAGAATGAATTATTGTTAATATATACATATATACAGTGGGGGTTATTTACGAAAGGCAAATCCACTTTGCACTACAAGTGCACGTGGAAGTACACTTGGAAGTACAGTTGCTATAGATCTGAGGGGAAGATCTGAAAAGAGGGGAAGCTCTGCTGATTTTATCATCTAATCATGTGCAAGCTAGAATGCTGTTTTTTATTTTACTTGCATGTCACCCTCAGATCTACAGCAACTGCACTTCCAAGTGCACTTTCAGTGCAATTTCAAGTGCAATTTCAAGTGCACTTCTAACCTCCAGTATCTCACAAAAGTGAGTATACCCCTCACATTTTTGAAAATATTTTATTATATCTCTTTATGTGACAACACTGAAGAAATTACACTTTGCTACAATGTAAAGTAGTGAGTGTACAGCTTGTATAACAGTGTAAATTTGCTGTCCCCTCAAAGTAACTCAACACACAGCCATTAATGTCTAAACAACTGGCAAAAAAAGCAAGTACAACCCTAAAGCTACTTTCACACTAGGGCAGGTGGGTGCCGGCGGTTAAGCAGTGCTATTTTTAGAGCCGCTTTACCGTCATTTTAGCTTGCGCTATTCGGCCGCTAGCAGGGCAGTTTTAAACCCCACTAGCGGCCAAAAAAAGGCTACAAACTGGCAGGTTTGCGGCACTGCCCCATTGTTTTCAATGGGAAGGGGCGCTTTAGGAGCGGTGAATACACCACTCCTATAGTGCTGCAAAGATGTGGCTTGCAGGACTTTTTGGACTGTCCTGCAAGCGCACTGCTCCAGTTTGAAAGCCCTTGGGCTTTTACGCTGGAGACACAGGAGAGGCGTATTACAGGCGCTATACATGCACTATTTTTAGTGCTGTAGCTCCTGTAAAGCACCTCTGTGTGAAAGTAGCCTAAGTGAAAATGTCCAAATTGTGCCCAAAGTGTCAATATTTTGTGTGGTCACCAATATTTTCCAGCGCTGTCTTAACCCTCTTCCGCATGGAGTTCACCATATCTTCACAGGTTGCCACTGGAGTCCTCTTCCACACCTCCATGACGACATCACAGAGCTGGTGGATGCTAGAGACCTTGCGCTCCTCCACCTTCCATTTGAGGATGGCCCACAGATGATCAATAGGGTTTAGGTCTGGAGACGTGCTTGGCTAGTCCATCACCTTTACCCTCCGCTTCTTTAGCAAGGCAGTGGTCATCTTGGAGGTGTGTTTGGGGTCATTATCATATTGGAATACTGCCCTGCGGCCCAGTCTCTGAAGAGAGGGGATCATGCTCTGCTTCAGTATATCACAGTACCTGTTGGCATTCATGGTTCCCTCAATGAACTGTAGCACCCCAGTGTCGGCAGCACTCAAGCAGTCCCAGAACATGACACTCCCACCACCATGCTTGACTGTAGGCACACTTGTACTCCTCACATGGTTGCCGCCACACCCGCTTGACACCATCTGAAACAAATAAGTTTATCTTGGTCTCATCAGATCACAGGATATGGTTCCAGTAATTCATGCTCTTAGTCTGCTTGTCTTCAGCAAACTGTTTGCAGGCTTTTTTTGTGCATCATCTTTAGAAGAGGCTTCATTCTGGGATGACAGCTATGCAGATCAATTTGGTGCAGTGTGTGGCATATGGTCTGAGCACTGACAGGCTGACAGCCCAACCCCTTCAACCTCTGCAGCAATACTGGCAGCACTCATATGTCTTTTTTCCAAAGACAACCTCTGGATATGACGCTGAGCACATGCTCTCAACTTCTTTGGTTGACCATGGCAAGGCCTGTTCTGAGTGGAACCTGTCCTGTTAAACCACTGTATGGTCTTGGCCACTGTGCTTCAGGTCAGTTTCAGGGTCTTGGCAATCTTCTTATAGCCTAGGCCATCTTTATGCAGACCAAAAATTCTTTTTTTTCAGATCCTCAGAGAGTTCTTTGCCATGAAGTGCCACGTTGAGCTTCCAGTGACCAGTATGAGAGAGTGAGAACGATAACACCAAATTGAACACACCTAAGACCTTGTAAGGCTTTTGAGTCACATGACACCGGGGAGGGAAAATGGCTAATTGGGCCCAATTTGGACATTTTCACGTCGGGGTGTATTCACTTTTGTTGCCAGCGGTTTAGACATTATTGGCTGTGTGTTGAGTTATTTTGAGGGGACAGAAAATATACACTGTTATACAAGCTGTACACTCATTAATTTACATTGTAGCAAAGTGTCATTTCTTCAGTGTTGTCACATGAGACATAATAAAATATTTACAAAAATGTGAGGAGTGTATTCACTTTTGTGAGATACTGGGATTGATTTACTAATACAGTGAAACCTTGGTTTACGAGTAGCGCGATTTACAAGCATTTTGAAAGACGAGCAACTTTTTAAAAAAGAATTACACTCACAATGTGAAGGAGTCTGCTGCTCTTCCATAGAAAGCCGCTGTGTATATGTACAGTGAAGCCGCTGGTGTACAGCATACAGTACAGCTTTGTATGTGGCCAGAGATTTGTGGGCGATGGTGGCTCCCAGCGCTTCCTGGAGACGCTCCGACCTTCCCAGCAAGAGCGGGCATACCCGGAAGTGATGTCAACAGTTCCCAAGTTCTCTAGGAAGCGCTGTGAGCTGAACCTGTGGCCACATACAGCATTGTACTGTACTCCAGCAGCTTTACTGAACATACAGTACTGTATACAGAGTTTAAATAGATGAGCATCAACCTCTTGCCACATTGTGTGTGTGTATATATATATATTGTTATTGGCTTGTTTTGTAAGGACATTTGTTATATGTTTTGTCTGCATATGTGTATATATGTAAACTTAATAAAAAGTATTTAATTAAAAAAAAATAGTTATAGTATGCAATGGGACAAAATTCTGTCTCATCAGTCCACAGAATATTTGCATAAAAGTCTTGGGGATAATCAAGATGTTTTTTGGTAAATGTGAGCTGAGCCTTTGTGTTCTTTTTGGTCAGCAGTGGCTTTGGCCTTGGAACTCTCCCATAGATGCCATTTTTGCCCAGTCTCTTTCTTATTGTTGAATCGTGAACGGTGATCTTAACTGAGGCAAGTGAGGCCTGCAGTTCTTTAGATGTTGTTCTAGGTTCTTTATGGACCACATAGATGAGTCATGTCATGCTCTTGGAGTAATTTTTGTAGGCCGGCCACTCCTGGGAAGGTTCACCACTGTTCCAAGTTATCTCTATTTGTGGATAATGGCTCTCCCATGGTTCACTGGAGTTCCAAAGCCTTAGAAATAGCTTTGGAATCTCTCCTAGACCGCTACATGAACATTACTTTGTTTCTAATCTGTTCTTGATGTTTTATAGATTGTGGCATGATGTGTGGCTTTTTGTAATCTGTTAATATGCTTTACTTTGTCAGACAGCTTTTTTTTATGTGATTTCTTGATTCAACAGGTCTGACAGTAATCAGGCCTGGGTGTGGCAAGTGAAAAATTGTGATTAATCACAGTTCATTCATGATTCAGCATGGGAGGGGACAATTACTTTTTCACATAGGGCCAGGCAGGTTTTTTCCCGTAATAAATGAAATAATAATGAAAAAAATGCATTTTGGATTTACTTGGTTTATCTTTGTGTAATATTAAAATTAGTTTGATGTTCTGAATCATTTAAGTGTGAGAAATATGCAAACAAAATCAGGAATGGGACAAATACTTTTTCACAACACTGTATATATTCTTCACAGGTGAGATAGACAGCACACTCTCCCTAGTGCAAGCAACCAAGCCAAGGGATCCAGGGATTGCTGCACTTAAAAAATATTATTGTATAAAATTCACATGTAAATAGGTTACATATGGTTCCAAATACAACGGTTTTGGGCTATAAAGCTTAAGCTACCTTCTTCAGGTAGAAACAAGATATACAATGAAAGCCTTCTCCTGATATAAATTCTCCTGATATACTTAAAATTTGGATTTACATATGAGATACATTAAACCTGGGCCTTTAGAAAGCATATGTATATACAAAAGGCTAGCACTTGCGCTAGCGCCATAAGTAACCTACAAAATTGAGTTCATAGTTAAATAAAAGTTTAGTCTTAAAAGGGTTGCAAATGTGATCACTGGAACCCTGCTGCTCTCTATACCAGCGGTTACTGGAAACTGTAGACAGAAATACAAAGAGAGGGCACACAGGCTCTGGTGCAGTAACCTTTAATAACTGAATTAAAAACAATAAACATTGCACTCACAGACAGTTGCTTGTAAAAGGTATATCAACAAGAGCCTCTGTGAAATCCCTAATAGTGATAGGATCCATCCAACTGTTATAAAAATGTAACATGAGCCGATCATGTATAAGCTCCCAGGAAGGAAGGGACACTTCAGGCACACTGACAGCTCCTCAGCTCCAGTGTCCGCAACGGGATGGAGGAAGTCCCTCAGCCGCTGGAATAGCAGCGTTGCCTGGGATGTCACGTGATGAAGAAATCAGAGGATTGGATGGCTAGACTGTTGCTATGATGGTACATCTTGGAGGGCGGGACTTCCTTTCTCAAGTTCACCCAGCAATGTGACGATCATTTCTAAATATCCCTGCTTAAAGTCAGAAATCTTTAAATATTTCTGAACTAATTAGAATATCTGGACTAAGGACTATATCAGATAATATGTTGCTATTAGTGTATGGTTAGCATTAGTTAATACTCTACAATGAAACAATATATGACCCTTTCGTGGCATATCTGTTGACTGCAAGTTAACAAGCAAGCCAATGTATTGTATAAAATAAAAATATCTACTGACAGACCTCCATTCTTTCTCTGTCAGGAGTGATCGCGGGTGCCCAGCAGACATCGGGGCTGACAGGTATGTGCATCCATCGGCTCCGTCATCACACTACCAGCGTGCGTGGCCCCTCATGCTCTTAAAGCGGCTGATGTATAGCTACGACGGCTCGCCCAGAGAAGCCAACCTGTCACAGTATAACTGCGGGGGATTGTCCTCAAGTGGTTAAAGATGATCGTTATGTTGCTGGGTGGACTTGAGAACCCGAGACGCATGCGCAGTCTTGTATCTCTGTCCGCTCACATCCGACGTAATTCACTTTACGCTGGGTGTGTGGGAGAAAAAAGGCACACCTACTCCGCAGGTGTGTCGGTCCTGCTAGACATCACAGCATGGAGACTCCGTCGTGAAGGTTAGTTTTTTGATAAGAACTGGGTCTATCCACACAGCCCATGTTTCTTCTCCTATTTTTAAATTACATTTACTTCTTTCTCCCCGCTTTAGGGGTTTCTTCATTCCTTACTATTTTTGACATATTACCACCTATAGGTCTTACACACGTCGGCTGACTTATCTGATTGCTGCAGTCCATTGCTAAATTCTTCAATCAGTGTGAGCTTACACTGAACCCAGTGAAACACTGCAATACCTCTTTTTTTGTTCTGCGCATGGTAAACGTTTTCCCAGCGATTGAATTTAAATTAACTGAGCATAATGCCATTTTAAAATAATAGCTGAATTGTTTTTCTTAATGAATTTACCCATGTTTATAATTTATTTAACTATTTTGTTTTGAATATATGGGCCCCATTTAGGGTAATTTCTTACCAATTTATTTATAATTTAGGTCTATACCTTGACACTACATTCTTCTGAGAACATGCGTACTTGCATTTAGTAGTTCCCCTGCTGAGACACACTCAATATCAATTTGCTTAGGTAGGTTCTCATTGTTGTTTAATTATAAACCACAGTGGTACTTTTTCTAAATCTGTTAAACTGTGTATGGGTGCCCTTTCTGGCCCCATGTTCTTCAACTATAGTGGATTTTTGTCTGTTCCATTTGTCTCCTGCAGCCACCTTCTGGGGATTCTTGGACTGGTCCGCTCTCCACGCTTTTAAGGCGTCTTTATTGCATCGTGCGGGCGGGGCTTTCGGTTGGAGATTGGTATGCATAGTCATTGATTCTAATTTATAACGGGCCCTTATAGCCCAACAACATTTTTGAAATTTGTGGGCGTATTCAGAGTTTGGGCTGTTTTTCATGTTTAACCACTTGCCGACCGCCGCACGACGATATACGTCGACAGAATGGCACGGGCAGGCATATGGGCGTATATATACGTCCCTGCCTTCCCGCGGTGGGGGGCCCGATCGGGCCCCCCCCGGTGCCAGCGGCGGTCGGTATCTGTTCAGGAGCGATCCGGGATGAGGGGGCGGCCATTCGTTCATGGCCACCCCCTCGCGATCGCTCCTGACGAATGGAAGTGAGGCGTGACATCACTTCCTCTCCTGTAATGTAAACACAGGCAGAGGAAGTGATGTAATCTCTCCTTCGTGTCGGTATTTTTCGTTCTGGCACCGAGGAGAGAGGATCGGTGAGTTGCACCAACACGACACTACACAGTAGAACATGCCAGGCACACTCTCACCCCCCTTCACCCCCCGATCACCCCCCCCAATCACCCCTGCCCCCCCAGTCACAGTGACACCAATTGCATTTTTTTTATTTTTTTTATTTTTTTTGCATTGGTGTCATTTGTGACTGTAATAACTGTTAGGGCAGTTAGGGTTAGCCCCCTTTAGTTCTAAGGTACCCCCTAACCCCCCCAATAAAGGTTTAACCCCGTGATCACCCCCCGTCGCCAGTGTCACTAAGGCTGGGTTCACATTGAAGCGGTTTATGAGAACGGATGTGATTCGCACCGCACTGCAGTGCAAATCACATCCGATCTCTGTGCGATTCGAGTTCAGCCATACAGATAGTATGGCTGAATTTGCGTCGCACCCGCCGCACCCGCCGCAAATTCGCACGGGACCCTTTTTTTGGTCCGCAGCAGAATCGGATCGCATGGGTGTACACACCATGCGAGCCGAGTTTGCAGATCGCACTGCGATATGCGAACTGATCTGGGGGTGTCATTAACATTTCACTGACACTCCCAGCAGTTCGCATAGGGCAGTGTGAACTGCCGCCGGGAGGCATGCGATGCGGGAACCCGCCGCGGATTCGTGGCATTCCTGCATCGCTCCAGTGTGAACCCAGCCTAATAAGCGATCATTTTTCTGATCGCTGTATTAGTGTCACAGGTGACGCTAGTTAGGCAGGTAGGTATTTAGGTTCGCCGCAGCTTTTTATAGCGCCAGGGACCCCCATATACTACCGCATAAAGCCCCCTGATTGCCCCCTAGTTAACCCTTTCACCAGTGATCACCATATAACTGTTACAGGTGACGCTGGTTGGTTCGTTATTTTTTTATAGTTTCAGGGCACCCGCCATTTATTACCTAATAAAGGTTTAACCCCCTGATCACCCGGCGGGTGTCATTTGTGACTGTAATAACTGTTAGGGCAGTTAGGGTTAGCCCCCTTTAGTTCTAAGGTACCCCCCTAACCCCCCCAAAAAAGGTTTAACCCCGTGATCACCCCCCGTCGCCAGTGTCACTAAGGCTGGGTTCATATTGCAGCGGTTTATGAGAACGGATGTGATTCGCACCGCACTGCAGTGCAAATCAAATCCGATCTCTGTGCGATTCGAGTTCAGCCATACAGATAGTATGGCTGAATTCACGTCGCACCTGCTGCACCCGCCGCAAACTCGCACGGGACCCTTTTTTTGGTCCGCAGCAGAATCGGATCGCATGGGTGTTCACACCATGCGATCCGAGTTTGCAGATCGCACTGCGATATGCGAACTGATCTGGGGGTGTCATTAACATTTCACTGACACTCCCAGCAGTTCGCATAGGGCAGTGTGAACTGCCGCCGGGAGGCATGCGATGCGGGAACCCGCTGCGGATTCGTGGTGTTCCCGCATCGCTCCAGTGTGAACCCAGCCTAATAAGCGATCGTTTTTCTGATCACTGTATTAGTGTCATAGGTGACGCTAGTTAGGCAGGTAGGTATTTAGGTTCGCCGCAGCTTTTTATAGCGCCAGGGACCCCCATATACTACCGCATAAAGCCCCCTGATTGCCCCCTAGTTAACCCTTTCACCAGTGATCACCATATAACTGTTACAGGTGACGCTGGTTGGTTAGTTATTTTTTATAGTTTCAGGGCACCCGCCATTTATTGCCTAATAAAGGTTTAACCTCCTGATCACCCGGCGGGTGATATAAGTTTGAGGGTCAGATAAGGTCTTCGTCGCCCCAGGCAGCGTCAGGTTAGTGCCAGTACCGCTAACACCCACGCACAAAGCATACACCTCCCTTAGTAATATAGTATCTGATCAGATCTATATTAGCGTCGCCAGCAGTTTAGGTTTCCCAAAACGCATTGTTAGCGGGATCAGCCCAGATACCTGCTAGCACCTGCGTTTAGCCCATCCACCAAGCCCAGACCAGCCCACCCAAGTGCAGTATCGATCGATCACTGTCACTTACATAACTGCAGCGTTCGCAGAGTCAGGCCTGATCCCTGCAATCGCTAACAGTTTTTCTTGTAGCGTTTTGATACAGTCGCTGACAGCCTAGGTGCTTTTTTATCTGTGAGTCTCACTAGTGTACCCCTAAATTTAGGGGTGTCTACTTTCCAAAATGGGGTCATTTGGGGGGGGGGGGGGGGGTTGTGCCATCTTGGCATTTTATGGCCTTCAAAACTGTAATAGGTAGTGAGGAGTGAAGTCAAATATTTACGCCCTTAGAAAACCTGAAGGCGGTTCTTGGCTTTCGGGGCCCCGTACGCGGCTAGGCTCTCAAAAAATCCCACACATGTGGTATCCCCGTACTCAGGAGAAGCAGCAGAATTTATTTTGGGGTGTCATTTCACATATGCCCATAGCATGTGTGAGCAATATATCATTTAGTGACAACTTTGTGTAAAAAAAAATATATATTTTTTTTTGTCATTATTCAGTCGCTTGAGGCAAAAAAATAAAATATTCAATGGGCTCAACATGCCTCTTATCAATTTCCTTAGGGGGTCTACTTTCCAAAATGGGGTCATTTGGGGGGGTTTTGTACTGCCCTGCCATTTTAGCACCTCAAGAAATGAGATAGGCAATCGTAAACTAAAAGCTGCGTAAATTCCAGAAAACGTACCTTAGTTTGTAGATGTGACAACTTTTGCGCAAACCAATAAATATACAGTTATTGACTTTTTTTTTACCAAAGACATGTGGCTGAATACATTTTGGCCTAAATGTATGACTAAAATTGAGTTTATTGGATTTTTCTAATAACAAAAAGTAGAAAATATAATTTTTTTTCAAAATTTGCGGTCTTTTTACGTTTATATCGCAAAAAATAAAAATCGCAGAGGCAATCAAATACCACCAAAAGAAATCTCTATTTGTGGGAAGAAAAGGACGCAAATTTTGTTTGGGTACAACATTGCATGACCGCGCAATTACCAGTTAAAGCAGCGCAGTGCCAAATTGTAAAAAGACCTCTGGTCATTGACCAGCAAAATGGTCCGGTCTGAAAGTGGTTAAAGACCTAATTCACTAAATTTGTTGTATTTTGTTTACAGTGAATCTCTCTTTTTTTGTTTTTAAACTACCTCTTGTCAATTATTGGCTCCCCTGAAGAAGCCTCTGTGCAGGCGAAACATGTCGGGATTCCATCAGAATAGCCAAGAATTCCTTTATTTGAACTAATTGACGGATTGTGGTCATTTGTAATTTATTTGAATATACCAGTATTGTTATTTGTGATTTCAAAATTTTGAATTTATTTTAATTATTATCTCCTTTTTTTTTTTATTATTACATTTAATAAAATCTTTTTCTATTTTTATATCAAACAATCTCTTTACTTTTAAAGCACCGCAATAATCCCACCCATTCCTTTCTTTTTCTATCTGACATAATTGGGATGAGGTGCGCTGTTAAATTCTAGCCCGACCTGGCTCTCTCTCTCTCTACATTTACAAGTTTTAGTGGGTATTGCCAAAATGCATGAGTTTGAATAGGCCTTAAAACGTTTTGTAAAAGATGTTAGCAGAGGGTAGCACTTGGGTGCTGAGGTTTGTATGCTTGCATATCAAAGCAATGAAAATGCAGTCCTATTTAAAATGTTTGGATATTCAGAAGTAACACAAGAACTGTTGCCTTCAGGCACTCAATCCTGATTTATTCTATACATAAAACCAACTTTTTCCTTCCAAGATACTATGCATAAGAATACGTATATAAAAAGGAGTACCTAAACATAGTGCGTGCAATCAGTGGCAATTTATTCAGGAAAGAGAATAAAATATACAATAAATAATATGCTGATTGTTCCCTGGAAACATAACTTACGTTCTAGGCTGCAAATTTTGTCAGTTTTTTTTTTTTATGGAGGTGAAATTGAAGGGGTTTGTGAGGGAGAATTTATGAGTATTAATTTGATATTGCCAATGGCAATGTATATATATTAAATTAATATACTTTAATCTAAAGCACAATTGTACAACAAAACATATGTAGGGATTTAGATTTAAAAAAAAAACAAGAGTAGAAAATGTAAATGTTTTATTATTACAACAAGATATACTGTAATTTTAATCTATAACCAAAATAACCTATTTTCTAAAGTTTCTGGAAAATGTGGTAATATCGAAATTTACATAAAGAATACTTTTATTTTTGTTAACAAGTAATAAATGAGTTTGCCGATAAGTTTTACTGATTTGTTTTATTCATGGTATGTAAAATAAAAATATTTCTCAAAAATTCTCTCAACCAGTGAAAGATTTTGGTAAGCACTATTTAGTATTATGATAGTGACAGAAATGTTACTAAATTTCCATGATATGAATAAATATGAGTTCTCTGTAATTCCCTACAGAATAGGTGCTCACACCACTATAAGGGCTCATTCACACTAGCGGTTGGGGGGCAGGAAAGCCCTGCAGTGGAGCCATGCTTTTACTGCCCCCCCCCCCCCCCAGCCACTACCCCATTTAGCAGCAAAGACAGCAGGCAGTGGTGTACACATGGCACAGCTGCAATGGCTTTCTTCTTCTGTGTGTGCAGCAGGAATGTAACCCCCTTTTGCTTTCGTTGAGCATAGTGCCAACCAAACTCACCTCATTCAAAGGAATAAGGCCTCACTGCAAGCATCTGCAACTACTGTATGTGCAATGTGCTAGTACAGCGATCAAGGGTCTAAAGCAGGCAGTGGTGCAACACCTCTCTCTCTTCTATCAAATAAACCGCAAGTGTGAACAAACCCTCTCTTTGTGCTTCCTACAACATTTACTTGCAAAGCAGTTTTCAATTTAATTGTGAGAAATGCCTACTTGCACTTTTCATTCGAGGAATTCAGTGAATTGAGAAGCATCAAGGATGGTATTCCAGCATCACCCACAAATTAGTTCAAGGGTCACCTTATTACAGACAAAAGAAATCGAGGTGGACTGGCGCAGAGCAGTAATCTTTAGAAGAGAAACTGGATTACTCAACAGGTATTCTGTGCCTCCTACTGTATATGTACAGTAGTTGAGACTTTGGCCTGAATGTACTTTAATAGTTAATATAGGACATAAAAGGAATAATTGTATTTTGTATTTTTGGGCCAAACCTTTGGATATGGAAATCACTTTACAATATATTACTTGTGTCCACAAGGATTATTTCTAATTAGTGAGAAGAACTAATGTTGTATGAATGTCCTTTTTTATATATATATATATATATATATATATATATATATATATATATATATATATATATATATATACACTACACCAGAGGACCTTCAGTTCAAATGCAACAAGGTCTATAGTGAGCACTACAAGAACCTGCCAGCTGCCTTTAGAGCTATCAGGAGACATCAGTCTTCATCAAGCCCTAACATATGCCCTCTAGTGCATTCTTTCATAAAAGAGTGGATTTTCCCCTAAATTAATTAGCTTTTTTTAATGCTCTTAACCATTAAATGTTTAAAAAAAAGTCCTTCATGTGAGATGGACTTTTGTGACAGGTGCTCCTCAGTACACATCCAAAGTGCTCACTTATGCAATGTACAAATGAGCGATTTTGCCGTCGGAATAAACTCTGAAGGTTTCTCTGACGGAATTCCGATCAAGCTGTCTTACGTACCCACGGTCACACCAAAGTCAGACCGTCAAGAAAGCAGTGACGTACAACATGTACGATGGGACTAGAAAAAGGAAGTTCAATAGCCAGTAGCCAACAGCTTCCATCTCGTACTTTCTTCAGAGCATGCGCCGTTTTTGGTACGTCGGAACAGGATACAAACGAGCGGTTTTCCCGATAGGAATCGGTTTCCGTCTGAAAAATTTAGAACATGTTCTCTTTCTAGATCCGTCAGAATTTTCGATGTAAAAAGTCTGATGGGGTATACACACGATCGGAATATACGAGGAAAAGCTCCCGTCTGACTTTTTCTATGTTGCAAAGCCTTGAATGCTTGATGATAAGATATAGACAATGTGCCTTGATATCCAGAGTTAACCAATATAACCCTGTTTCCATTTTAATAATTGTATAGGACTGCCTCAGTACCCCTTATATAGCCAGGAAATGTACCTTACCAGCAATCCTAACCTCCCTAGCAGAGACCACATGCCTGCTGCTATGGGGTAGCATTCAAGAGGCATCCCCTATGTTAGAAGGAAACATGGTTTAATATCATAATTCTGGAGTTTTACTTCCTGGTTGATACAGCCATTTGGCCTAAGTTGGAGTTTGCAAGTTGACAAGGAGTCATAAATGTAAATGCATATCCTAACAAGATGTTCTTGCAGGCCTCCTGATTTGGGGTATGGGGGTAGAGAAGCACCAGATAAGATCTCCTGGGGAGGTGAGAATTAAAATATCAGAGTTACAGAAGATCAAAAGCCAGTTGTTAATGAAGATTTCACCTGGGTCAAATAGTGGTGATACATGGACAAATGCTGCCCCTAGTGAACACTACAGCATACTTCATGGAAGATGGACCAGAGAAGAATATACTTCCTGGTGATTTGGAAGGACTGCCTCTTATGGATTTTTAATTGGACAATGGGTGTTTGTGTGGGTGGTGTCTGAGTGGGCTGACTAAAAGTACTGACCGGCTGGAGTTATAGCCACTCTTCCTTGAGCTCAGCCAAGACAGCATCTTGATGAGGACCTTACGTAAAGTATAATTTATGCTCTTTTGTTTTTTATGCTCTGTAATAATTTTCTTTAGTGTTTTTATGTTAGCATTCCTACTTTCTTGGGAAATAAATGAGACCCTTGCTTTGGTAAAGCAGTGTTTTATTTTTATAGCAAACCTTGTTATTGTACCATCACCATTAACTTTATCAGAGCTTTGATAGACTAGCTAATTATAGGAATAGACAAGTTAATACAATATTTCACCCTACTTATGTGATTTGGGAGGTGATGAAAAACCGAAAAAGTGAGGGAATACCCCAAAAAGTACCATGTTTTTGTTTTTTTACTAGGAACATCTATATATTTGCCCTATTTAACCACTTCAGATCCACGCTATTGCCAAATGACGGCATTAGCGCGGACCTACATTTCCGGGACTACGTCTATTGACGTCGTCCCGGTTACGAGCGGCCTGCGCGCCCCCTGAGGGGCGCGCGCGGCGCGCTCTGTGATCGGCGAGTCCGTGAGACTCGCCTGATCACCGATCCGTGTAAGGGGTCGATCCCGACCCTTTATCACGTGATCAGCTGTCAGCCAATGACAGCTGATCATGTGATAGAACGGAGCCGGTAATCGGCTATTATTCCTCCTCGCGCTGACAGCGCGAGGAGAGAAAAAAAAAGCCGATCACCGGCGGCCGTGATCGGGACATCAGTCCCGATCACGGCCATCAATACAAGGGACCACCTGCCACCTGCCTGTGCCCACCTGCCTCCCGCAGTGCCATCCTGAAGTTAAATAAAAGCAAAAGTAAGTGCCCCCCGTCAGTGCCCCCCGTCAGTGCCCATAGTGCCCACAGTGCCACCCACAGTGCCACCCACAGTGCCACCCCACAGTGCCACCCCACAGTGCCACCCCACAGTGCCACCCCACAGTGCCACCCAATCTGCCTCAAAGGTGCTGCACCCCAGTGCCGCCCATCAGTGCCCAGCAGTGCCGCCCATCAGTGCCCAGCAGTGCCGCCCATCAGTGCCCAGCAGTGCCACCTATCAGAGCCACCTATCAGTGCCACCTATCAGTGCCCATCAGTCCCATCTATCTGTGGTACCTATCAGTGCCCATCCGTGCCACTTATCCGTGCCACCCATCCGTGCCATCTTATCTGTGCCCATCTTTGCCCATCAGTGCCGCCTTATCTGTGCCCATCGGTGCCGCCTTATCTGTGCCTATTAGTGCTGCCTTAACTATGCCTATCAGTGCCCACCGGTGCAGCCTATCAGTGCCCACCAATGCAGCCCATCAGTGCCCACCAATGCAGCCCATCAGTGCCCACCAATGCAGCCTATCAGTGCCGCCTAATCAGCGCACTTCAATGAAGGAGAAAAATTACCCGTTTGCAAAATTTTATAACAAACTATTAAAACATGATTTTTTTTTTTTGCATCTTTTTTTGTTTGTTTAGTAAAAAATAAAACTCCGAGCTGTAACTAAATACCACCAAAAGAAAGCTCTATTTGTGGGAAAAAAAATGATAAAAATTTCATTTGGGTACAGTGTTGTATGACCGCGTAATTGTCACTCAAAGTGCATCAGCGCTGAAAGCTGAAAATTGGTCTGGGACTGAGGGGGGTTTAAGTGCCCAGTAAGCAAGTGGTTAATCAAATCTACCAATAGTCTTTGAAATGTAACTGTGGGATCACTCTTCAATGTACAATAATTATCTAAATGATTCAGTTGTCTAATTTTTACAGTTATTGGTATTTCATGCAACCACTGAATCCCCTTTATCAGCATTTCTCATTGTAATATGTATGTTATCTTTTAGGGTTTCACTGTCTGACTGTGTTTATATCCAAAAGCTTTATTTCTACTTTTTCCTATAAAGCTTCAATAGCTGCACTCCTGGTCTGTACTGTGTAAATAAAAACGTATCACCCATATTTAACTTATCCAAAATGGACACCCCGTTTTGAGAAACAGATTCGGAACACACACAATCAGGTTAGAAAGAGCTGTTAGGTCATTCAATTCAAATGTAGAAGTCACATCTTCTGTGGCTTCCTTTAAAGGATCAACACTGTTAACTGCTAAATCATCCTGATTTTCACTTGAAAAAAATGTTTGGCAATGCATTATTAACAATGCATAATTAACAAACATCACAAATGATATCAATAACACTAAGGGCACGTTCACACCGGGGCGGGCATCGACGGTAAAAATAACGGCGATTTGCCATCGTTTTTGCAGCACTTTTCGGCCGCTAGCGGGCGCTTTTGCCCCCTGCTAATGACAGAAAAAGGGTTAAAAGTGCCTCCAAAGCGCTGCTCAAGTGGCGCTGCCCATTGATTTCAAAGGGCAGGGGTGATGTATACACGCTACAGCGCCTCAAAGATGCTGCTTGCAGAACTTTTTTTGACGTCCTGCCAGCGCACCACTCCAGTGTGACCAGTAGTTCTGCAACAGCTGGAGGTCCGCTGATTGCAATTCCCTGTCATACACTGATGGAAATTCAGCTTGTCCAACAAGGACAGGGTAAATTTGATCAGTGTATGTGTGTGTCCATCTCTGCTTGACAGAAGTCAATTTGTTGAACAACTTATGTCAAAGGGACATGGTGGAAAATCTTGTTCGATCAGTGGCTGTAGCCCATTGGAACTGTATTTAGCTTACACAGGACACTGGCTTCATTCCAAAGAATAATGGGCTGCATTCTTAAAGGCTAAGTTCACTTTTTTGTATCCAGCTCCCCTGTACCAATATACCAGTAATGTACCTCTGTTGCACAAAAACACAAGTTTTCTTTGGTTTTGAAGACCATGCCCCATTTCCATCCATGACTGTAGTTTGCAGATCACTTTGAAAACTTCCTGGTAGATGGAGGACAGACACACAGGATGGACCAGCCAGTTTGACCCAGGAAAGAGTTTACCAGCTGTCCTCATTAGCACACGTTCACCCATCAACTAAGTTTTCACAGCACCCCCCGCATTCCTCCATGTGTGAATTTGCCTGACTTCCCCAGCGTCCCTTCGGACAGGCTCAGGGTACATGCTAAATTCCGTAGGGCCACATGCAGCCCATGGGACATCCCTGGGACATCTCTGATGTAGCACAAGGGCCTGTCTGATTGGATACAGAGTGATTGGATTGATGGTGTCTCTTCCTATTATATAGTTTTAGTAAATCTAAAGGAGATTGTAAAGAGATTTTTCAATGGGCTTGTATAGTGTATGGCCACATTTATACACCTAAAATCACCTAGTTGCGCCTTCAGTGTCATTAATTGTTAATGGCACACCAAACACAGAAGAAAACATACATTTTGCCACTTGAAAAAAAAAAGGACAAATAACAAAATTTAACAAAGTAACACATTTACAAAAATATCCTATGAGCTACTTGGCCAAGTGGAGCGCAGCCTATTGAAATCGACTGACTGCCCTATGTGTGTCACTGGAAAAGCCAAAAAAACATGCATTCCCACAACTCTAGGTGTGAATGGGGCCTGAAAGTGAAATTGGTGCATTTACAGAAGAACAATAAGGCTCCATTCACATCTGTGCATTTCCAAATGCATGGCAAGCTGCACAGAAAATGTGCACTTTGCCATGCATTTCATAAATGCTGCAAATGTGTATAGTGTTTGTGTTGTCATCACTTGTTAACGGCTCACCAAGGGTGGCAAACACACTTAAAACTGCAGTAACACACCATGCGCCGCTCCAAAAATAGTTCTAGAGCGTCTCTGGGGCAATTGTTGCATGTAGGGCAGTCTATTCAAGTGAATGCGTGAAGAGTGAAAACCCTCCAAAACACACAAAACAAACGCATGCGGGAATGTGGAAGAACTATGGAGAACACACCTGAACAATCCATTTAATTTGTAGCAAATCAGGCAGGCTTGTATAGGAAATGTGTGGAAGGTGGTATTGTAATGAGGGAGGTGTGGTCCAGAGTGGTGAACACACCATATCATGCCCTCTTCTGTGATGCAACAAGGAAGTGAAGGCTTCTGGGAGATGACCTAACAGGAAATTAATGCTGATACAAGCTACAGGAAGTTATGTAATCTGAAAATCCATTCAAAGATACAAGAAGACAAGATTCAAAATATCACGTGAACGAGGTAAGTGAGAGAAAAGCACATTGGGAGAGCTGAGTCAGGATTGGCATTGTAAAACGCTTCTATTTATTATGAAAAGTGAAATTCTGCCCAAAAAGGCGAACTTATCCTTTAAGCCTCATGAAGCATATGCTTTGAAATAGCTAGGTGATGCTGTCATTTTTAGTCTTGACTGGTATTGCTACCTAGGGAAGGTTCCTGCAGATTTATGTTAAATTTGTAAGACGAGGTTAACAGCCAGTCCAAAAAAATGCATGCTAGACCTGGAAGAAGCCCAGCATCTGAGCTACAGCATTGAGTGGGAGGTCAGAAAGCCTTTAGCAGACAAGACTAAAGTAATTTGGTCTCAGCTAGTTAAAAAAAATAAAAAGTTAGAGCCTTTCTGTGGATTGTAACCTAATGTTACTACTACAGCAGCTCAAATGATGGATCTCACCAAATGGAAGAATGAAGAGGCAAATAAAGATTTTTTAAAAAAATGAAGGCAGTATTGTGTAAGGGACTAGCGTTAACCACCCTTCAATCAAGAGTTTCTTGTACAAACAGATGCCTTGTTCCAGGACATGAATGGGGAAAAATATCCAGTGCCATACCTCATCTGGAAACTAACCCCTGAAAAGAGGAACTTTTCAATAGTGAAAAGGGAGTATCTGTCCATAAAGTGGTACTATAGTCATTGAGGTGTTATCTCATTGAGGCAGATGGTAAAGACTGATTACAGACCATTCTCCACAGCAATTGGGGGCTCAGGAAAAAGGGAACAATAACAAGGTGATGTCTGGCTCTGCAAGAATTTTTATTTTGTGTAGAACAGAAGCAAGTAACCCAGCAAGGAAATGTTGATGGAATGTCATGTGTCCCCTATACATCGGAAAAATTTTGTTCTGAATTTTATAAAGAGTTATCTTGGATTATCAATACAATTTTATACTTTATCCCATTTACTGGGCTTGTGGGACTTCCCACTATTACTTTTTCCATCTAAACTGTGTTGATAAGTTCTATCCACCATTGTATTTTGCTGAAACGCCTCTAATCTAGCTACACTGGATTACTGGATAAACCATTTCAGTTCTGTTCCTCCTAAATATAAATATATATATATATATATATATATATATATATATATATATATATATATATATATATATATATATTATACATGTGCCAACAATAGCAAATATTGCAGGATCTGTAGTAAAATGATCACATCTATAGATACTGCTGCAGCTTAATATTGTACCTGAGTATTCTTATGTATCATTTGTTTATGATTAATTTGTTGAACTATCTGCATTAACAATTGTTATTTTCTGCAAAGATATCTGAAACCTACAATCACGTGCCTGAAAGTAATGATAGTTAAAGCAAATAGCACATGTATCATTGCTGAGTGAATATAGCAAATACATTATTCAGTCACAGTTTCTTAGTTTCTTCTCATCTTCTTTGTACATGTTTTACTTAATTTCTTTGTATTGTAAAAAACAAAACAAAATAAGAAATTTAATAAAATTTCACTATACAAATACCAACAATTTATATGTATAATTATGGCAGGACTCAAGGTAAAGATCTAAATACATACTGTATCAAATATCTACTGTAAATGGAATAGGTTTTTCTTACCAAATGATTTGTATTTCTGTCAGGGCAGGACACCTGATTTAGTTGAGAAAAAAACATTCCCCTCTGGGGGATCTATGTACATTACAAGGATTATAACAACCTTTGTTGCAGATTCCTACCTTTTGTTATTCTAAATAGGGATGAGCTCGATGTTTCGGTTGAACATAAGTTCGACTCGAACACCAGGTGTTTGCCTGTTCACAGAACAACGACCATTATGGGGAGTTTGTGGGAAATTTGAGCACTGTGGAATGCCCCATAATGCACTGCAAGATCGCAGTAGATTGCTGTATGATGAATGCCTGACCTTCATGCTTTAGTCAATCACAGTGCTCTCTGCTGAGAGAGCCATAATTGGCCAATCATGGCTCAGGGGGACTAATACCACTCCACACACTATATAAGGCTGCTTACACAGTGGCCATGTGTAGTGTGGTTGGCGTGGAGAGAGAGATAGCTTGAGTTAGCAAAGTATTTGATTATATATATAAATATATATATAGATAGATAGATAGATAGATAGATAGATAGATAGATAGATAGATAGATAGATAGATAGATAGATAGATAGATAGATAGATAACCGCTGACAACAAAAGTGAGTACACCCCCTAAGTGAAAATGTCCAAATTGGGTCCAATTAGCCATTTTCCCTCCCCAGAGTCATGTGACCCGTTAGTGTTACAAGGTCTCAGGTGTAAATGGGGAGCAGGTGTGTTAAATTAGGTGTTATCGCTCTCACTCTCCCTGAGGATCTGAAAAAAATAAAGATGGCATAGGCTATAAGAAGATTGCTATGACCCTGAAATTGAGCTGCAACATGGTGGCCAAGACCATACAAGGATTTAACAGGTTCCACTCAGAACAGGCCTCGTCATGGTTCACCAAGGAAGTTGAGTGCACATGCTCAGCATCATATCCAGAGGTTGTCTTTGGAAAATAGATGTATGAGTGTTGCCAGCATTGCTGCAGAGGTTGAAGGGTTTGGGGTGTCAGCCTGTCAGTGCTCAGACCATTTGCCACACACTGCATCAAATTGGTCTGCATGGCTGTCATCCCAGAAGGGAGCCTCTTCTAAAGATGATGCACAAGGAAGCCCACAAACAGTTTACTGAAGACAAGTAGACTAAGGACATGTATTACTGGAACCATGTCTTGTGGTCTGATGAGACCAAGATGAACATATTTGTTTCAGATGGTGTCAAGTGTGTGTGGTGGCAACCAGGTGAGGAGTACAAAGACAAGTGTGACTTTCCTACAGTCAAACATGGTGGTGGGAGTGTCATGGTCTGGGGCTGCATTAGTGCTGCCGGCACTGGGGAGCTACAGTTCATTGAGGGACCCAAGAATGCCAACATGTGCTGTGACATACAGAAGCAGAGCATGATCCCCTCCCTTCAGAGACTGGGCAGTATTCCAACATGATAACATGATAACCAAACACACCTCCAAGATGACCACTGCTTTGCAAAAAAAGCTGAGGGTAAAGTTGATGGACTAGCCAAGCATGTCTCCAGACCTAAACCCTATTGATCATCTGTGGGGCATCCTCAAACGGAAGGTGGAGGAGTGCAAGGTCTCTAGCATCCACCAGCTCCGTGATGTCGTCATGGAGGTGTGGAAGAGGACTCCAGTGGCTGTGAAGCTTTGGTGAACTTCATGCCCAAGAGGGCTAAGGCAGTGCTGGAAAATGGTGGCCACACAAAATATTTACACGTTGGGCCCAATTTGGACATTTTCACGTAGGGGTGTACTCACTTTTGTTGCCAGCAGTTTAGACATTCATGGCTCTGTGTTGAGTTATTTTGAAGGGACAGAAAATTTACACTTTTATATTAGCTGAACAACTTTACATTGTAGCAAAGTTTCATTTTCTTCAGTGTTGTCACATGAAAAGATATAATCTATCTATCTATCTATCTATCTATCTATCTATCTATCTATCTATCTATCTATCTATCTATCTATATATATATATATACTCTGCATTTAGCATAGACCTCCAACTGTTGCAAAACTACAAGTCCCATCATGTCTCTGCCTCCGGGCGTCATGCTTGTGGCTGTCAGATTCTTGCTATGCCTCATAGGACTTTTAGTTCTGCAATAGCTGGAGGTCCATTAATTGCATATCCCTGGACCATATATTCAGTGTTTACTCGATATTCAGTCAGTGCAGGCAGTGTATTAAAAAAAAAAAAATATATATATATATATATATATATATATATATATATATATATATATATATATATATATATATATATACACAGTCTCTTATAAATATATATATACTCTGCATCCAGTGTAGTCTATATCTACAGTTCTTTCTGTGGTGTTCTATTTCTAATACACTTCAGGCAGTGTATTAAAAAAAAAAAAATTATATATATATATATATATATATATATATATATATATATATATATATATATATATTTATATTTATTTATTATTTTTTTAATACACCACCTATACAGTTTCTACTACACTTCTGGTGGTGTACACAGTCCAAAATACAGTGCAGCCATTATACAGTTGCTAATACAGTGCAGGTGGTGTACACAGTAGCTAATACAGTGTGCACAGTTTCTACTACACTTCTGGTGGTGTACACAGTATACAATACAGTGCAGCCATTGTACAGTTTCTAATATAGTGCAGGTGGTGTACACAGTATTGAATACAGTGTGTACAGTTTCTACTACTTTTTTGGTGGTATACATAGTATCTAATACATTGTGTGCAGTTTCTACTACACTTCTGGTGGTGCACACAGTATACAATACAGTTCAGCCGTTGTACAGTTTCTAATACAGTGCAGGTGGTGTACACAGTATCTAATATAGTGTGTACAGTTTCTAATACACTTCAGGCAGTGTATACAATATCTAATACAGTGTGTACAGTTTTTAATACAGTTCAGGCAGACTACACAAGTATCTAATACAGTGTAGTGTAGTGTTGCAAAACAAAAAAATGCATTATGTCCAGAAGGCCACCAAGGAGAGGCAGATACCCACAGACCAATAAAAGTGGGCAAGCAGCCTCTGTGTCTACAGTCAACAGTGGTGGTCATGGACATGATGCATCCTTTGCAGGTTGCCGTTGGGCATGCTTGTCCTTTTTTCTGCTGCTGGCAGTGTTATTGAGACACAGCATGCAGAAGAGTTGGTGGAGTGGATAAAAAAGCTGGCCCCATCCTCCTCATCCTCTGTCACCCATGCTCAGAGTAGTTTTCCTTCCAACGCAGCTGCCAAAGTGGCTGATTCCACCGGCTCCTTGTCCACAGTCACTCCTTCCATAGCCTCACCATCGTGCACGGAGGAGTCCCCAGAATTATTTGACCACAGTGTCGGGTACATGCTGCTGGAGGATGCGCATGTTCCCCCAGCTGCAGCATACTGCCAAGTTTGCTCCAGTGATGAGGAGGGAGGGGATTATGAGGTCACTGACTGTACTTGGGTGCCTGAGAGAAGAGAGGAGGAGGAGGCACAACTTCAACAAGGCAAGATGTTCTCTAGGGGGCAGCTTAAGGGCAGCCATCCTATTGCATGACACCTCAGAGCTCCACAGGTGCAGGGCTTTGCTGACTCCCTGCTGACTTTTAAAAATTCCTTAGTGTGGGTCTTTTTTGACATGTGTGCAGCAGATTGCACCATTGCTGTTTGCAACCTATGTCTGAAGCGGACCAAGCGTGGCCAGAACAGCAGCCGCTTGGGCACCACATGCTTGAATAGACATATGACAACCTGCCATGCAGTCCATGGACAACATCACTTGAAAGACCCACATCAAAGAAAAAGGCAAATTTATCCTTGCTCCTCATCTGGGATTTCCAACCCTACTATACCTCCTGTCCTCTCAAAAACCTGCAATGACAGGAATGAAGTTATAGCAATAGGTGTCCCAAGTACTTTCAGCCAATCTGCTAGCAGTACACCACCAACTGATTTTAGCAGGTAAATTTCCCTACCCAAGTTGCTTAACCGTAAAAAGGAATTTGGTCTCAGTCATCCACATGCTCAGCGTCTAAATGCTAGCTTGGCCAACTTACTTGCTAACACTGCAAATGCTGCCTTTTCAGCTAGTAAACACTGCCCCCTTTTCATGAATTGTTGGAATCAGTGGCAGTGGCAGGAATCAGTGGCAGGTTCCATAATGGCATTTCTTTTCATGGAAGTCCATTCTGTCTCTCTACCGGCATGTGGAAGGCATGTAAGGTTCATATTACCGCTGATTCATGGTCCAGCAGGCATGGGCAAGGACGGTACCGTTCCTTCACAGCGCACTGTGTAACTCTGCTGGCAGCTGGGATGGATGCAGGACAGAGTTCAGTGTTGTTGGAGCTTGTTCTGCCACCATGCCTCCAAAATGCTGGTGGGGATTCTGCCTCAGCTCTCTCATCCACCCCCTCCTTTTCTTCTTCCTCTATGGCCTCTTTGCAGATTTTTCCTCTGAACCAGCGGTGCTCCATAAGCGTTCAAGGGGCTACGCAAGCAGTCAGGCTAAAAGATGCCATGCGGTGCTTGAGTTGGTCTGCCTAGGGGACAGGAGCCACACTTGGGAAAAGATTCTGTCAGCTCTGCAGGGGTAGGCTCAGAGGTAGTTGACGGCATGCCAGGTTCAGCCAGGAATGGTTGTTTGTGACAATGGCATCAACCTTCTCTCTGCTATGTGACAGGGACACTTGACCCATGTTCCAGTTTGGCACACGTCCTGAATTTGGTGGTGCAGTGATTCTTGAGCAGGTACCCAGGCTTACAAGATCTCCTGAGGCAGGCCAGAAAAGTCTGTGATCATTTCTGCAAGTCATGCATTGCCAGTGTTCAGCAGGCTGACATTCAAATTGAATGCAACCCCTGTCCACCAATCACCTCATTTTTGACATGGCCACCAGGTGGAACTAAACATTGGCAATTCTGCAGCTGCTGCATAGACAGCAGTGAGCCACCAATGAGTACCTGTGTGAGTATGGCACCAGGACAGGGACAGGGAAGCTATGCTTACTTTCGCCATGCCAGTGGCTACTGATCAAGGATGCATGCACTGTCCTGTCACCATTTGAGGAGGCCACAAGGATATTGAGCAGTGACAATGCATGCATCAGTGACGCTTTCCCTCTAGTCTTCCTTCTGGAGCACACGCTTCATGGAATCATGGACAGGGCACTTGAAGAAGAACAGTGGGAGGAAGAGGAGGACTTCCTTTCCTTCAAGGCCCCCTTTATGCAGATAGCATTCCTGCGGGCCTGCCAAACACACAGGAAGAAGAGGAGGAGGATTGTGTCAGCATAAATGTAGAGGATAATACTCAGCAGTAGTTTTCAAGGGATGATTTTCAGTCCCCAAAATCACAAGGAGTTGTACGTGGCTGGGAGGAGGTAGTTACACATAATGTGATCCTTAGTGACCCAGAGGACTCAGAATCGAATGCCTCTGCAAACTTACGTTGCATGGCCTCCATGATTCTTCAAAGCTTGTGAAAGGACCCTAGGATTCATGGTATCAGGGCTGGCAAGTTGTGGCAACCCTTATTGATCCACGTTACAATGGTAAGGTTGCAGAACTCATCCTGCCTTTGCAGAGGGAGCAGAGGATGAAACATCTTCAGGAGGCATTGAAGAAAGGTTTGTGCAACACATTTCCAGACCCTGGGAAGTTACCATTTCCTTTTGCTGGACAACATGTTGCTGAGGCTTCGTTCAGTCAGAGGAATAGTGGTGAAGAAGGTGGCCGGCTGACCGATTGCCAGCGTCTGCATTATATGGTGCAGAAATATATAGGAACAAGAGCAGACTTGGAGACCTTTACAACAGAGCATCCATTGGGTTAATGGGTCTTGAGGATGGACCACTGGCCAGAACTTGCTCAATATGCAATATAGCTACTGGCCTGTCCACCATCCGGACTTTCTACCGGACATTCCGGCAGAATAGGTTGGACTAAATCAGTCCATCGGATAATCCGATCATATGTGGGCTAATTCGATGGTTTTTCATTAAAAAAAAAATCAGACGGACCTAGAAATAGAACATGTTTCAAATCTGTCAAACGGACTCCATCCCTATCAGGAAAACCATTCATCTGTATGCTGGTCCGACGGACCAAATACGATGCAAGGGAAGCTATTGGCTACTGGCTATTAAACTTCCTTTTTTAGTCCCATCTTACGTCATCACGTTCAAAACTAATGGACTTTTGAATGGACTTAGTCCATTCATGTGTGGGCAAGTCCATTCGTTCGCAAGGTCTGCCGGAACACCGCTAAAAGTCCAGGAAGACCGTCAGACCTAGTCTGCCGGAAAGTCTAGTGGTGTCTACGCGGCATTACACTTCTTCACAAGACATAGGAGGTAGAATCCCAACACATAAAAGCCCCCACTCCCACCTTAGAACATGACCTACTGTCTCTCATGCCCCGTACACACGATCAGACTATCCAGTGGACTTAGTCCGGTGGACAACCTGCTGGTCTTTGCAGCAAAGGTCTGCCGGACTTTCCGAACAAGCAGACCTGCCCACACACGACCGGACTTTTCCGGCAGACTAGGTCTGGCGAACAATCCTCCGGACTATGGCGGGAGTCCGCCGGACTTTTGAAATGAATGTTCTTGCCCACACACGGAGTAAAGTTTGTTCATTTTGACCGTGGCTCTAGGTAGACAGAACTAGCAAAGAAGGTCAATGTCGCCGCCTCCATCGGCGAGATTGACACCTCGCTAGCCCCGTCACCTGGTATGGACTTAAACCACTGAAAAAACGGCGTGGGGGTCCCCCAAAGTCCATAGCAGACCCTTATCCGAGGACACAGCCCAGCCGGTCAGGAAAGGGGGTGGGGACGAGCAAGCGCCCCCCCCCCAAGCCGTACCAGGCCATGTGCCCTCAACATGGGGGAGTGCTTTGGGGAAGGGGGGCCCTGCAGCCCCCCACCCCAAAGCACCTTGTCTCCATGGTGACAAGGACAAGGGCCTCTTCCTGACAACCCTGGCCATTGGTTGTTGGGGTCTGCAGGCGGGGCTTTACAGAATCTGGGAGCCCCCTTTAACCACTTCCCACCCGGCCAATGTACATATACGACCGGGTGGGAGCTCTCTACTTCTGAGAGGACATTCAGGAACGTCCTTCAGAAGGAGAGGGAACGCGCGCGCGTGCCCGCGCAGCGGCGCGATCCCGATGTGCTCGTGTCACCCGGACACGGCGCATCTCGGATCGACAGGAGGGCTCTGTGATTGGCCCCCCTGATCGCATGATGGCTGTGTCCAATCACGGCCGTCATGTGATGTAAACAAACAGCCGGTTGCTAGGCAATCGGCTCTCCTCTCCTCACACGGAGAGGAGAGCAGATCGCTGCAGCTGGCTGGTGATCAGTGAGTATGAGCTATTTTTACTAACTGATCACCAGTCTAGTGTAAACCTACAGTGTAAACACACATGTCCCCAAAACACACATGTCCCCAAATAATAAAAAGACATGTCCCCAAATAAAAAAACACATGTCCCCCCACATATGTCCCACTAAAATCACATGTTCCAATGATTATCTGCACACATATGTCCGTGATCACCTGCACACATATGTACATGATCATTTGCGTACATATGTCCGTGATCACACAAAGCAATTATTATACACTTAACAGATTTTTTTTTTACCAAAAACATGTAGCAGAATACATTTTGGCTTAAATTTATGACAAAATTAGATTTTATTGGATTTCTTTTAAAATAGAAAAAAGAAAATATAGTTTTTTTCCAAATTTCCGCTTTTTTTGCGCTTATATCGCAAAAAATAAAAAACTGAGTCATGAATAAATACCACCAAAATAAAGCTCTATTTGTGCGAACAAAATAAAAAAAAATTCATTTGGGTACAGTGTAGCATGACCGCGCAATTGTCATTGAAAGTGCGAGAGCGATGAAAGCTGAAAATTGGGCTGGGAAGGAAGGGGGTGAAAGTGCCCTGTATTGTAGTGGTTAATATGGGCCCCCCAGATTCCAGCCCCCTACCCTATGTGAATGAGTATGGGGTACGATGTACCCCTACACATTCACCTGGGGAGAAAAGTGTACATAAAAAAAACACACCACAGGTTTTTAAAATACTTTATTAGACACCTCGGGGGGTCTTCTCTTCTTCCGTCTACGGGGGTCTTCTCGCCGGACTCCTCCACTCCTCCTCCATCTTCTGCTCTTTTGCTAGCTCTTTTACTAGCAGAGGAGCCCGGCTTTCTCCTTCGTCGCCGCCGCTGTCCGGGGTCTTCCTCCCACTTCGGGGGTCCTGTCCCACTCTTTGAGGGTCTTGTCCTGCTCTTCAGTTCTACTTGCTGGGCCTCCTCTTTCTTCTTTCAGCTCTTTAACTAACGTTGGCCCGGTCTTGTTGCCATCATCGATGAAGGAGAAAGCCTCCCCCGCTTGTAAAAGAGCTAGCAAAAGAGCAGAAGATAGTGAAGGAATTCAGCGAGAAGACCCCTGAAGACAAAAGAAGACCCCCCGGAGGTGTCTAATAAAGTATTTTAAAAACCTGTGTTGTGTTTTTTTTATGTACACTTTTTTCCCCAGGTGAATGGGTAGGGGTACATCGTACCCCATACTCATTCACATAGGGTAGGGGGCCGGAATCTGAGGGCCCCCTTATTGACCGAAATGCCTCTTTAACTCAAAAGCATATGGTCGCCTATTATGGCTACTATTTGAGCATCTAAACTCTTCAAATTCGAAATAGGCCAGAGATGCAGGTTTTATCAGGTTTCATCATGGATGAACAACAGGCTCACTAAATATACCAAAGATCCCCTTAAGCCCTGCCTTCACACTAAGCCCTGTGTAATCTGTAAGCGCTATATAAATCCTGTATAATAATAACAATAATCATGCTTTATAGAACTTACACTACTATTAGACTGATAAAAAAATTGAATTTCTTAATGCATGTACTGTCAAAGAGCTTGGCAAGGACTTATTGCACATGTTATGGAAATGCCCCCAAGTTATTCTAATATTGGTATAAAGTACTTTATGCAATAAATAATGGATTTCCATGCCAATATTCAACTGGAATCTTATCGTGCCTGCAAGGTGTTTAAGTGAATAGAAATGTAATAATATAGTGGACATTGCATTATTAGGAGCATTATTTTGCTTCACATGCAAACAACAAATATATTTCTTTGCCCCATGAGTAAACAATGGACAGTTGCCTTTAGTACTGCCAATTAAACTAAAGGACTTGAAAACGACTGATCATACAGTAGCCTTATGCCATGTACACACGACCGGACTTTCTAGCAGACTAGGTCATGTGTGGGCTAATCCGAATGTTTTTAATTTAAAAAATCTGACGGACCTAGAAATACATGTTTCAAATCTGTCCAACTGACTCAATTCCGGGAAAACCGTTCATCTGTATGCTGGTCTGATGGACCAAATATGACGCAAGGGAAGCTATTGGCTACTGGCTATTGAAATTCCTTTTTTAGTCCCGTCTTACGTCATCTTATTCAAAACGAACAAACGGACTTAGTCTGTTCATGTGTGTGCAAGTCCGTTCGTGTGGAAAGTATATCAGAACTCCACCGAAAGTCCACCGGGAAGACCGTCGGACCTAGTCTGCCGGAAAGTCCGGTCATGTGTATGCGGCATTACATGGTACAAGATCTATGCTAAATTGTTGTTTTAAAAATTGTAAATGGCTTTATTATGTCAAGTCCTGTGGGTTTTACTCCCCATAGACCCAATACATTTTCTCCTTGGTTTACCTTACCCAGGAACATGCAAAACTTAAAGAAAATTACCACCCATGTTGTATCAACAGTCAGAAGACTAATCCCTTTCCTTTGGAAGATGACGGTTGTCCTATCCCAGACTCATCTATTAGACACAGTTATGGAAATTGGGAGGATGGAACATCTGGTGGGCAAAAATCTGAGATATTTTTGAAACTTTACCTGGGATCAGTGGAATGAATCACCCTATGGTCCCCCTAACCTTCTTCTTTGCTCCTGCAGACTCTTCCTGCAGCACTCTCTTCATACCAAGGTAAGAACTTTTAGTTGGAGAGCTTGAGAAAGTGTCAATGGAGTATGAGTGTGGTGATCACCACACTCTAGTTATATTGAGAACTACAAGTCCATTTACCACAGTGGGAAATGGGACTGATTGTTTGTTCATTCACTGATCTTTGTGAATGGATTTTACATCTGTGCAGATGAAGCCCAGTACAGATACACTTATTTCAAAAGTGACTGCTAGAGAAGAACCTGTGAGTGGAGTATGTTTGCTTAGCAACATGTTACACCCTCAATATGGATGTAACATGTCACAGGTTGCAAAAGGTGGAGTTCACTTTTAAGTACTATAATATTTTTTTTCTGTTATTTTGAGCATTTACTTTTTTGGTGTTAAAAATGATAATGCTTTTCTGCAATGTGAAATCAATCATATGCTGATGGAGTCAGCAATTGTTTACAAGCTGAAGTCTGAGCATATGGAGAAATATATTAACACATCTATGTAACTACTAATGCATCATTAGATATATTTTTAAATGAAAGCAATGCAAGTTTCTAAATGTAACTTACCAGATATCAGTGTCTTTCAGTCCCTGTGCATCAGAGGTAAAATGTGTGAGGAAGTAGCAGCATAAGGAACCTATCAGTTCATGTGCTGACAAGAAGCATGCTGATAAGGAGAGGAAGCAGGGTGCAGAGATAATCAGCTCATCATTGTGCTCCTTTTCATTTTACTATCCAGTAACAGTAAGTTATGGATGGGTCCAGGATGAGCTAGGCTCAGGAGAAATGAGTGGAATGACGTTGGTCATTAGAATGTGGACAGTGGCAGATGCAAGGGAAATCTCAAAATCTCCACTTGTCTGCCACCCCCCCCCCCCCCTCCACTGTCACATTTGTCACCTTTTGAGGGGGGAGCTGGTGCTTGGTTTTGACAGGTACCCACTCTCACGTCGGTTTCAGTTCACCATGGTGAACTGAGCCAGAAGATCGCCCCCCCTTCCCCTGCAGCTTTCTGGGACACTTCACAGGTCCCAGAAGGCTGCGACCCATTTACAAAGTGCAGCATGCTTCGAGCATATGCAGTAGGAGACTGAGTGTGAAGCTGTAAGGCTTCACTGTTAATTTCCCTTAGTCAAGATGGCGGCACAAGCACCCAATAGCCAATTAAATATACGGCTCCGATGATGCACGGGGGGAGTGACCGGATGTGCGTGGAGTGAGGTGCGCGGAGAGCGCTGTGAGAATGTAGTGGGGCTGATGTGAATGCGACGCCGCCACGCTGTCTCCCCCGCGCCGGAGCTGTAAGATGCAGCCCGAGTAAGACGTGAGCTGGGGGAGGCACCAGGCTGGAACACCCAGGGAGAGCCTCGTGACAAAGTGAAAGGGCCGGAACACGCCGAACACCGCCGGGAACGGCCGAGAGTCACTGACGCCAGCCGAAGCCGGCCGAGGACACCCAGGACACCCCGGATAAGACCGAATAAGCACAGGAGCGGAGATACGGCTACAGACCGTTTGTGGTATCTGTGAGTACCCCCTATGGGGGAAATAGCTTAGGAGGAGACCCCCAGTGGCGTGGTTCAGCTGCCTAGTTGATACCCTGAGGTACCTGGTTCATAGAGCACTTAAATGTCTTGCATAAGACCTGTTTCTCGGCGGAACTGTATAGAACTGTATGGTATATATGCCTAGTTATAGAGGTACCTGCTAGTTGCCCGCCTGGTGTGGTCCCCCTATGGAATGCAAGAACTTTTTTTTTGTATTATCACTAAATGACACTCCAGCGGTGGGCTGTATAACGTATACTCTTATTTTTTTCTGTGTTTATTTGGATGAGATATAAAGAAAATAACGGATGACACAGCAATATATTGTATTAAAAAGAAAGGAAGAGGAAAGAGAGGGGAAGGAAAAAAAAAAAAATCCCGGGTTATGCTCTGATAGTATGCACCCGTAAACAGCAACCTGTAAAAAGCGTTTTTTTTTTTTTTTTTTTTTTCTCTCCTCCGTTTTTTTTTTTCCCCCTCTGCCCCTTTATGTAGCACGGAATTATAACTGAAGGGACTTAATACCCGGGACTTCTAGGATCACTTTCTGGGTTTTACCCGGGGAGGTGGATCCACCGCTCATAGCATAGCATCTTTGTCCCTGATCTTCCCTATTGGTGGTTTTTTATTTTATTTTTTTGTTCCCTCTTGGCGTTTTTTCCTCCCTCTCCTTCCTTTCCCCTCTCAACAGCCTGGAACTGGACGGAGGAATCCCCCCCTTTTTTTTTTTTTCTCGCTGTAAAGGTTAAGGGGAGAGAAGGGAAAAAGGAAAAAAGAAAAAAAAAAAAAAAAGAAAAGAAAAATGTCAAGGCGACGAGGAGAGGACCAGGCACAACAGGAAGGTACGGGGTCACAACACCTTCGCTCCTCTAAAGAAAAGGAAAAGGAAAAAAGTAATCAGGCAGCAATTACAGCTGCAGCAAAATTAGAGCGGTTTGTGCATACCCCGGTTCAAACTCCAACAAAGGGGGGACAGACGACACAAACTAAAATTCATCATGGGGGCCCTACTGATAGAAAAAGTCAAGGCCAAATAGCATCTTCGGCCATGACAGTACCCGAGTGTAAGAGCAAAGGTAGTAAGAGCCAGCGGGACACCCAAGGAGACCCGGACCCGGCTGTGAGTAATGGCACATCGGAGGAGGAGACTCCAACCCTGAAGGATGTTCTGCAAGCGGTAAACGCATGTAGATCGTCCCTGGGGGATTTGGCACTCCAGTTTACAGGAATGAAGGAGGAAATATCACTAGCACGTCAAGATATTCAAAAAGTAGTTGAAAGAACAACGGTGCTGGAAACGAGAATAAGTCAATTAGAAGATGACATTTATCCACTACAGCTGGAAGTTAAGAATATGAAAAAACAAATGGACAGCTATGCTACTAAACTAGACGAATTAGAAAATAGATCTCGTAGGGATAATATTAGGATGTTGGGGTTGCCCGAGAAATGTGAAGGTCCGGACGCAATAAAATTTCTGGAGTCCTGGTTTGTAGATACGTTTGGAAGAGAAGGGTTTTCACCATTTTTTGCGATAGAAAGAGCTCATCGGCTCCCCTTTAGAGCCCCGCCGCCTGGAGGCCGCCCTAGACCTATGCTGTTGAAGCTCTTTAATTACAAAGACAAGGTGACACTAATGCGTAAGGCGAGGGAAATGGGGAATACCTCCTTTAAAGGTTCAAGGATCTCATTTTACCCAGATTACTCCCCTGAATTGCAGAGACGCAGAGCGGAATTTCGGGCAATTAAAGCTACCTTACAGCAATATAAAGTAACATACGCACTGCTATACCCAGCAAGATTGCGCGTGATGACCCCGGAGGGGGCACAGATTTTTGAGTCAACCGAGACTGCATTACACTGGCTGGAAGATAATAAGGAGTCTCTACGGAGTAGCCAGGGGGAGAGGGAGGGTAGATAGCGAGGGAGAGGGGAGGTTACAAGGAAAAGAGGGGGAAGGGAGGAGGGAGGGGAAGGGAAAGGGAGAAGAAAAGAAAAATTTACTCGGTCTTGGAATACGTGTGATAGGACGGGGGGGGGGATAGCGGGGACGGTGGTTGTGAGTGTGAGCATAGGTGGGGTATGGATGTTACGGTCACGGTAAACCCCTTAAGGGAGCACCTTGATAGGTGGAGGGCAGGGAGGGAGGGTTGGGTAGCGGGGGAGGGGGGGGTAAAAGGGAGGGAAAGGGGAGAGGGGTGGTTTGGGGGATGCTGGGGGGTGGATGGGACGGGGAGGGGAAAAATGTTTAAAGAAAATCACGTGAAGGTAAAACATGATTATAGCACGATAAACGCACAGCAGAATAAGATAAATAAGATAAATAATATTAAGTTATGTTACAGGGTAACACATTTAAGGGTTAAATTTAAATTTAAGGCACAAATACAATTACACTAAATTTGGAAAATTTGATTGGAGGTGAAACCGGGGTTGGTGTATTTATTGAAGAGGGGTACTTTGGTAGGGTTTACGTATTTCAAGTTGTATATACACTTGTGTTATTTAGCTGTGTGGAGTCCCCCTCTTCTAGGCCTGTTTTCTCTCTCACCTGATAGCATAGATGACACAGGCTAAAACTCTTAATGCCGGGTCCTGGAATGTGAGGGGCTTGGGTACCCCAGTAAAAAAGGCGGCAGTGTTTGCTATGTTGGAGAGGTTCGATTTGGGGCTGGTCTGCCTGCAGGAGACTCACCTAACAAATGTGTCTAAATTACAACTGAACAACAGGAGATTTCAACAGCAGTATCACTCAGTATATTCCTCTTATTCAAGAGGGGTGAGTGTGTTAATAAAAGAGGGGGTGAGCTTCTCCTGCAGGCAGGTCAGCATTGACGAACTAGGTCGCTATGTTTTTTTGTATGGTAAATTGGAGGGTAGCTACTGCATCCTGGCAAATATATACATACCCCCACCGTTTAAAATGGAGGTTGTATATAAATTGATGGAATTTATTGGGGATAAAGAAAGTATCCCGATTATAGTGCTGGGAGACTTCAACGAAGTTCTCGATGTAGATATGGACAGATTTCCCCCTAAAGTGCGACCCCGGGGTATGGGAGAAACTAGATTGAGCCTTTTTTTGAAGGAAATTGGGTTAATGGACCTGTGGAGAGAGAGAAATCCGAAAGTTAAGCAATACTCCTGCTTGTCGGGAACCTACGCCACCCTCTCTAGAATAGATATGGCATTAGGAAATACAGAGATGGCACAAAACGTAAGAGATATAGAATATATGCCCAGGGGGATATCGGACCACTCCTTGGTAAGGGTAGTATTAAGCACAGGGGTGAAAAAAACTCAACCGAACTGGAAGATTAGTCCCTTTTGGTTGGAACTAATAAAGGACAAAGAGGAAGTTATGTCAAAAATACGCGAGTTTATCGGTTTTAATGTGGGTACCGCCCCAATTACCGTAATCTGGGATACCTTAAAGGCCTTTCTTAGAGGTACCTTGATCCAGCAGGTAGCAAGGATGAAGCGAAAATCCAGGTTGTGGGAGGAGAGTATTAGGAAGGAAGTATTAGAGGCGGAAAACAACTATGTAAAGGACCCAACCCCAGAAAATCAAAAAATATGGTTAAACAAACAACAAGGTTATAAGACAGCAATCATAAAAAAAGAAGAAAGTAAACAAATTTTTTTGAAACAACGGTATTTTGGAGAAGGAGAGGGGGTGGGCAGACTGCTTGCTCAGCTGGTAAAAACAAACGCCCCTCCCTCAGCCATTTCTAGCATCAGAGCCTCAAATGGGGAACCGACCCAAAGGGGAGAGGAGATAGTAGAAACATTCGGGAATTTTTATAGGGAGCTGTACCGATCACAAGGAGTAGGGGAAGAAGGGGAAATAGATAGATTTCTGCAAGGCCTGGAAATGGTGACTCTTACTCAGGAGGAGAGGGAAGTATTAGATGCCCCGATAACTATTGAGGAATTACAGCAAGCAGTGGCTGGGATGCCCAATCAAAAGGCCCCGGGCCCGGATGGACTCCCGGTAGAAATATATAAACATTATGGAGAATTGTTGCTCCCAGAGTTACATAAGACCTTAATGGGTACACTGGGGGAAGGACAACTGCCTGACTCGATGACGGAGGCAACTATCATTGTGATCCCCAAAGCGGATAAGGACCCTCTGGAGGTGGCCTCATACAGGCCAATCTCGTTATTAAATACGGATGAAAAAATCTTGGCCAAGGTACTTTCAAATAGGCTGAATCATTTCATCACAAAGTTAGTACACCCTGACCAAACGGGATTTATCCCGGGAAGGTCTACTAGCATGAACATTAGAAGGACTTTTTTAAATATGCAGATCCCCTCAGAGAATATAGGGGCAAGGGCTATAATGTCCCTGGATGTAACAAAGGCCTTTGATAGCCTGGAGTGGAAGTATCTTTGGCGTGTGCTAGAGAAAATAGGTCTGGGCCCTTCCTTTGTTGGTTGGGTCAAATTGATGTACAACGCCCCAAGCGCTAGGGTAAGGGTTAATGGCAGGTATTCTGAAAAGATCGAAATGAGCAGAGGGACAAGGCAAGGTTGCCCGCTGTCTCCTTTGCTCTTTGCGTTGGCTATAGAGCCATTGGCAATAGCGATTAGGGAAAGCCCCGGGATTAAAGGATTTCAAGGAAAGGGGGAGAGACAGGAAAAGATTGCCTTATACGCGGACGATGTCCTACTCTTCCTGGGGGATACGGGTCCGTCACTGAGTCAGGCAGTTACCTTAGTAGAGGGCTTTGGAAAATTTTCAGGATTGGCCATAAATTGGGGGAAGTCTGAGCTGCTTCGGGTCGACCCCCTGGACGGGGCGGCTGCGCCGGGGGGGATACAGGTGAGGGTGGTAGATGCTATGAAGTATCTTGGTGTATATTTGACAGTGAACCCTAATCAGTACATCAACAAAAATTTAATTCCACTGCTGAATAGATTTAGGTCTAAGTGTGACGTCTGGAGTAGGTTGCCGCTATCAGTGATGGGTCGCTCCAGCCTGATAAAGATGATATGGATGCCACAATTGCTATATGTCTTACATAATGCACCGGTATGGATATGCAAAAAGTGGTTCAAAAAACTGGACACCCTCTTCCGGGAGCTTATTTGGAGGAAGGGCACAGCCCGGATACGACTCCAGACGTTACAGTTACCGTTAGATAGAGGAGGCTTGGCGGTGCCACACCCCAGGAATTACTACCTGGCGGCGCAGCTGCAGCATCTGGCGGGTTGCGACTCGGAGCAGGGAAGAAAGTTAAGGGGAGGGATCAGGATGGTAGGAGCACCACACGAACTTATGGCCGAGGCCCTGGAGGCAGACTCCTTTCAGCACAGTAACTCTGTAACTAAGATGTTGGGCAAGATATGGAAAACGGTGAAATTAAAAATGGGCTACACAGGGCTGCTAGAATTTACACCACTCTGGGACAATAAAAATCTACCGGAATTATTTAAAATAGGTAAGATTAAAAGGTGGGAAGTGGAAGGCATAACCAAATTGATCCAACTCTACGACGGAGGGGCCCTAAGAACATTCCCGGACTTAAAGCAGATCTATGATATACCCCAACAATCATACTTTAGTTATCTACAGGTGAGACACGCCTTAGTAGCACAGTTCGGGGGGCACACGATACGGTGGGATAAAACACCCCTACTTTGGAAATTACTTACAACGGATAGGGCAAGTGGGTGTATATCAGAAATTTATAACCAGTTAGGTATGAACCAAAACCTGGAAGTTGATCACCCGAACTTAAAAAGGAAGTGGGAAGAGGACATAGGGGAAATATCAGAGGTACAGTGGAGGAGAATAATGGAGCTAGGGCCGGTGACGTCGGTCTCCCCCTCTCAAAGGATCTCACACTTGATGTTAATACACAGGGCCTATTATACACCCAAGAGACTATGCCTGTTTGGCAGGAGAGCCGACGATAACTGCCCTAGATGTCGGGGACAGGGGGACCTTCTCCACATGATGTGGCGCTGCCCAAAGTTATTTCGGTATTGGAGGGAGGTGGTGGATACTATCAATAAGATCTATGAGTTAGAATTGGTAATGAATCCGATCCTGTGTGTGCTGGGTTGTAGACAGGAGCGGAGAGAATCAAAAAGTACAACGGCGGCAGTGGTACGTTGCTTGTTCCAAGCACGTAGGCTGATCGCGCAAAGATGGCAAGCTGAGAGGGCCCCGCTGGTGAGTGAATGGACCCAAAGTATTAATGAATTAGTATGGAAAGAGAAGACACTATATGTAAAGAGAGGGAACTTTAGAGAGTGGAAAGAAATCTGGAGGCCCTGGATAAATGAGATGGGTTATCCTATTGATTAAAAGGAATTAGTAGAGGGTGATATAGGTGTTGTGGTGGTGGTTTACCGTAATCCTCGTGCTTATGTGAGGGAGGGGGGAGGGGGAGGGTTGGGGGGGGGTAGGGGAAGGAGGGGGAGGGAGGAGGGGACTGGGGGGGAGAGGGGAGGGTGGAAAGGAGTATGGGGGGAAAAGTTGAAGGAGTAAAATTAGGCTGTTGTTGTTAGTTAGTTTCTTTGTTTTTAGAACGTTTTGTAACCTTTGATGGAAAACTTAATAAAGAAGATTGGAAATAATCATCATAAGCCACGATGATGAGGAATCATGCTGAGACATAAATGAGCTGAAAGGTGATTAAGTCTCTTGCATAGGATTTCTGATGTGGAAAAGAAAAAAAAAAAAAAAAAAAAAAAAATATACGGCTCCGGTGAGGTCACCGCTAGATGGCTGGACAGGTAAGTGCCCTAATATTACTTTGAATTATTTTGGGGGGGGGGGACCTGGAGCTCCTCTTTAATGTTATATATTGTTGCAGCAAAAGATGGTTTTGTTTTTTAATCTTTAATAGGCTATTTATTTTTATCTTGTTCTTTTGACTGAAGATTTGCTTTAAAGCGGTTGTATATCCTGATTTGTGATTTTTACCTAGGTAAAATGAATATCTTGTAAACACACCCTGTTATCGGCACATGTGCTCTGTAAGTCCAGCAATGCATACATTATGCCATTGTCTTGTAGGTTTTAGTTTTTTTTGTTTTTGTTTTTCCAGAGGTTTACTACCACTTTAAGAACAAAAATGTAAAATATAATTTGATGAAATGGAACTTTTTTAAGCACTGCTTTCAAATTAGTCTTTTTTTTTTCCATTTTCTTTTTCTGTTTTTTGATCTACCGTTCAAGTCAATCTTGCACATAAAAAAACGAATGAAACAGAATTAAAATGGCCATTGCCTACTTCCACTTGATGATTGCATACAAAAGTGAACACCAACAGGGCCAATCAGCAACCTGCTGAATTTTTTGAAAAGGGAAAACATTTATGGAAATGTTTATATGAAACAAAAGACAAAATAGACTGGTTGTGCTGTTTTTTTCCCACTTTTAATATAAAACTGATCAAAATGAATATAAATAAATATATATAGCCTATCTGCTGCCTTATGTGCAGAGTTACAATTGGAAGTATAGTACTCTTGCAAAAACTTGTAAAGAAAGAGAATATATAGCTATGTATAGAACTGAAGAACCTTGCAACACCTCCCTGGAGCCTCCACTTCCTTAGTTTTGCTGCAGAATTTACCTCCAAAGGGAACACTAATTATGTTTTTGTGCAGCTCCATGTGAGTATGCGAACAAGCAGACTTACACATGCTTTATGGCAAAAAATGAACCATCGTGCTGTATAAAAATATAAGAAAAAGTTGAACTGTTCAACATAATTGCCAGTGAATTCTTTGTTTTGCAGAACCTAAAAAAGAAGGATGTGTATTATGTCAGGATACTCAAAGCACAATTTTATAAGTCAAAGGATGTATTATTTCAGCACTGCATATCAGTGCTCATGTTGCACAGAATAGATTGAAATTGCTTTAGTCTGTGTTTAAAACTATTAGACTTTGCAGTTAGGCAATTCAAAGTATTTTTTGTAATGAGAGCTGGGAAAGGATGATGTGAAACATTGCAGAAAGTGACATAGTTATCATGTCCTCAGATTTCCTTTGTGTATAGTCTATAAGTGGCCTAACAAATGAACTCAACTTGTACCTGTGAGTACCTGACAGCATGAACAATGGAAATGATTGTTTTGTGCCTGAACTAAGCATGACTTCAAACCTTAAAATGTGGTCCCTGCAGTGCACAACAGAATAGAGGATGACACCTTGATTTAACTGCTGAGCAAAGTTGGTTCAAAATAAAGTGTGTTGTCCACATACAGAGGTCGCACGAAAAAGGCCAAAAAAATTTACATGAAACAGAAGACATGGAATTAAAAGTCCAATATTGCTTATAATAGATTTGCAGATGTGTTTTTGTGAGAATAGGTATCTTAGCTGGATGGATTCATCAAAACTATACAGATGTAATTTCACACCGTCACAGGGTAACAAATGCAACTGTTTTAGACAACACATGCATTTTAGTAATTAAAGCGGTAGTAAACTGCACCAATCATTATTTTTTTTAACCCTGCAAGGTAAAGGCAGGTAAAAGTAATATGAAATACTCACCTTAGAACGAAGCCCTCCAGCACCACACTGTAATTTCTGACAGGTGCTTCCAGGTGCTTTTAAAATCTCAAATCGATGCTAGCTAGTTTTGTGGGTTTTAGATTCTCCCTAAAACATCAATGATGTTCTTAATTTTTTGTTGAACATCATCAATGTTTTTCTTGATATTCTCTAAATCGCGATTGCACCCCATTATCTTCCTGATGAGGATCTGGGAGGATCTGGGTTCAATCCTCCAGCCGTCTGATTGGCCGCACTGCAATGACGTCACTCCCGCATATGCGTGCAGGAATCATGGACCATGGCACAGAGCCCTGAGGATTTGGCACGGTTATATCAGCGCCGGTGACATCTCCAGCTGCATGCAGTGTGAATACCTCCTAAACCCTGTAGGTTTAGGAGGTATTTACTGCACCTACAGGTAAGCCTTATTATAGGCTTACCTGTAGGTACAAGTGCCAAAAAAGGGTTTACTATCACTTTAAGCAATATGTAATTACACTAAAATGTCGATATAACTTTAGATAACCACAAAAGTACCATTTATTTTTTGGAATAAAATTTACTCAAAAGGTTTGCAATAGTTATAAAAAATATATAACTGAACTATAAGGCAGTCTAACCAGAAGAGCAAATGTGCATACACAGCCTAAAGCATATTTATTTTCTATTGTGCTTTAGATTTGAAAACTTTTCTGACATAGAAAAACATAAGACTCAGTAAGCAATGTTCAGTTCTAACTGAATATATAGAGAGAAATGCAGTAAAATGTTTGAAGAGCATACAAAACACAAAGACAACAATACCAGCAACCAATACCAACCCATAAAGTGATTTTCTTTCAACTGGCTTATTTCTTAAATGTGCATTAACTTTCTGTATAGGTGTAGCACTGACCCCCGCAGGAGCTGCTGGTTTTATTGGGCTTACCGTTGCCTTCTTGACCTCGCCTCCGTCTAGGGGTGCCCGTGGTAGATGGTCCAGAGAATTACTTGAGAAAAGTCTCTGCCACAGACTTGGATATGAATTACTTGAGCATAACTGAGGGTCATAGACAAATTTAGAGAACTATCATATGGTACCAGTATCTCTCAGCCGGTCCGGCCATACCGTGAGATTGTAAGTCCATGAAGTGTTCTTCAACTGAGCCTCCAGGCCCCTTCAGAGAAACCAGGATTGTGCATGGCTTCCTCCCCTAGAGTCCTCCCCTGGATGCTTCTCCTGTTGCTGGGCCTCTCCTTAGATGAGACAGCACCAGACCACCAGACCACCTTTGAATCCTCAGGCCTTTACATCCATTCAGGCCTGTCCCTGCAGTTACTTTGCCTCGGGCTATCCAGCCCCGAAACTCAGAATTGCATGGATCCGCCCCCCAGGCCAAGAGGGCCATGGGGGCTGGTCAGAAGGACCAGGACCAAGCAGACAGAAAATATCTTCTGGACCAGAACCCCCGAAGCACATGATCGCAGTACCTTAAATATCTCCCAGAATGCACAGCAGGAAAAACACTCCCACTGGGCTGGCTCAGAGAAAAGAATGGCACTCAACATGCCCAGCTAAACTGCATTCTCATACTTGCCAGCAGTGACAGCGACACCCGCAGCCAAGGAGAACTCAGTGCAATCCAGCTAGACTGGTACTGAAACCATAATTTAGCAAAATTAGCCCCAAAACCCAACTGTGGTTTTAGGAATATTAATTTTCAAAAACATACAGCGTATGCTCGTCAGGAGCCGGCGCTACATAGGCTATGAGCAAGCTTAGGATTGGGTCTAGAATTTTTTTTCATATTGACTATGATTCCTGTTAAATATATCTAGTGCCACTTAAGTCACTTTAACCAGTGAGTAAAACATAAAATGAGCAATTAATATTATAAATAAGACAGACACGAGTCCAAACCAGGCAGTGGTTAATGGTTCCTGGTAACGGGGAAGTATTAAAATAATCACTAGTCCACTTGAGAAAGTCATTGGCTAAGCAAAAAAACAGGCTACTGGTGCTGCTTTCCATGGTCACACCTCCTGAGGCATTTCTGTATGACTTTAAGCAGCTATGTAGAGTAACACTTATTTTGGATCCAGATCCTTTTGGTGGGGTGAAGTATTTTAAGCTGATTTGCACTTTGCTCATTGTTTTTTAAATCTAATGATAGTTAACTCTTCAATAAAGGAGCCATCACTGATAATATCTTTTACATGTTTGGACATGGATACTGTCACATTTGCAACTATTATTGGGATTTAATGATCTCCTTCAACAGTTTTATTAGACAATTTATCTATTCATCACAGCCATATTGCAGGAGGCTTGACTGTGGCTCATTACTGTGTGCAGTTTCTCGGGGAGCTTTACCATATTAATGTATATATGGCCTTATAAAGCATACAACATAAGTTCTGTGCTTCAAAATTGTTACAGTTTTTTCTTGACATAGTATTATTAACACATTGTTAAAAACATGCAGTATAACATACCTAAGGTATTAAACAAGCAAAATAAGAATATATAAATATAACTGACATTGAAATGTATCCCTAAAATCACTAAAAAATAACTTACGTTTTGACCAACATTTCTTGCACAGTTTAGATTTAAATCTGTGTTTATGGCATGCTATATTTAGCACATTTGTTACGATTTATGGTGGAAGGCACAAATTCACAGGTATATGCATTACGGGTGAGCAGTAAAATTAATATTGTATCTGCTCCTTTATGATTAAATACACCAGTGTGTGCCAATTTACCCACTACATGTGTATTTTATGGGTGTATTATGAATTTACAGCCACATTACACTTTGATTATATCTTCATCTCATTTGCAAATGTCTTATATAGATTAATGTCCTCTGTTTTGTAATAAAAGTATGTTATATTTAGATGAGAAACAAAGAGCAGTTTTTTTTCACTGGCATTGAGTGACCACTGTATAAACTGAATGAAGACCATTTTGAGGACTATTTTAATTGGTTCATTATTGGATTTAGGGGACAGCACTTTGATTCCTTCTGGGGGAATTTAGGACTGTTTTGGGTTACAGTCATTTGATCAAAGGAATTTTTTGTATATGCTAATTTTGTCTATTGTTTGTGTATAAATGGATTGAGGGCATCCAGAACTGTTTATATATTGCTATATTTAATGTTAATTAAGTATAAGTAATTAAAGAAAATAAGCATTAACCCCTTGCTGTTGGCAGGCCGTCATAGGATGTCCTCGGCTTTGTGGTGGTATATCTGAATGATGCCTGTAGCTACAGGCATCATTCAGATATTGGCATTTTCAGCTGGTGATTCCCTACATCATAAGAATGATCATATCTTTTCTGCCGCTTGATTGTTCTTACAGGTGGCGGAAGGGGATTCCCCCCCCCACTGCCCTCTGGTGCTTCTACTAACTCACGGATGCGATCGGCGAGTCGGAGAACGGATTCGCCGGTCCTGGAAGTTGAGCATAGAGATTTCCGGCAGACCAGATGGTCACCGGTGTCTCTATGATTGTCGGAGGCCAGGCACGATGTTATGACATCACGCCCAGCCTCTGCATTCAAAAAACCAACGCTGGGAAGCCGTGATCATTTTTTTTCTTTTGATTTTAGGCTTCCCAGCCTAGATGTGAGATGTGGGGTCTTATTGACCCCATAATCTCACTGTAAAGAGTTCCTGTCATGTCATATTCCTATTACAAGGGATGTTTACATTCCTACATAAAGTGTCAAAATAAAATGTTTTAAGTAAAATTAACAATAAAAAAAAATGTAAAGTGCCTCTGTCCCTGTGTGCTCGCACGCAGAAGCGAACACATATGTAATCCCACCCACATATGAAAACGGTGTTCAAACCACACATGTGAGGTGTCAACATGAACGTTAGAGCAAGGGCAATATTATAGCCCTCGACCTCCTCTGTAACTCAAAACATGTAACCAGTAAAAAAATGTAAAGCGTCGTCTATGGGGAATTCTAAGTACCGATGTTTGGCGCCATTCCACGAGTGCGTGCAATTTTGAATCATGACATGTTAGATATCTATTTACTTGGTGTAACTTCATCTTTCACATTATGCAAAAAAATTGGCCTAACTTTACTGTTTTTATTTTTGAAAGCATGAAACATTTTTTTTTCTCAAAAAAAGTGTGTTTGAAAAATTGCTGCGCAAATACCCTGCAACCTCTAAGGATTTTGCTAAAAAAAAAAAAAAATATATAATGTTTGGGAGCTCTATGTAATTTCCTAGCTAAAAAATTATGATTTTTACATGTAGGAGTGAAGTGTCAGAATTGGTCTGGATGCGAAGTGGTTATGTTCAGCTTTGTAAAAAAAAAAAAAAAAAAAATACATGCACAGTTTGCAGTAAATAATTGTGCATTTATTGATTTATTTATTACTAGGAGCCTGGAAAGCATTGCACCTGTGATTATCCTTTAAGTGAAATAATGTAAACAATAAATCAAATCATGAGAGTATTTTAAAGCAAATAACAAATTTAAAGTGGGTTTAACCACTTCAGGACCGCCGTATTGCCAATGTACGTCAACACAATGGCACAGGCAGGCACAATCACGTAAATGTACGTGAATGCCTTCTAGCGGGTGGGGGGTCCCATCGGACCCCCTCCCGCTAGATACGGCGGTCCCTTTCGGTGCCGGAGCGATCGGCGATGAGGGGACGGCCGTTGGTTTCCGCCCATCCCCTCTCGATCGCTCCTGGCCAGTGACGAACTTCCTCCCCTGTGAAAATGTAAACACAGGAGGAGGAAGTGATGTCACACTCCTCGTGGCGGTCTTTTTGAACCGGACAGCGAGGAGTGAAGACGTCCAAGTAAGTGCACCAACAGTCCACTGACACATAGGTACACACAGGCACACATTTCACCCCAGTCACCCCCCGATCACCCCCCGATCGGCCCCCCGCCCCCCCCCAGTCACAGTGTCACTAATGCAGTGTTCATTTATTTATTGATCACTACATTTAGTGTCAGTTGTGACTGTAAAAAGTGTCAGGGCAGCTAGTGTTAGGCCCCTTTAGGTCCAGGGTAGCCCCCTACCCCCCCTAATAAAGGTTTAACCCCTTGATTGCCCTCCCAGTTAACCCTTTCACCCTCTTTTACCAGTGTCACTAAGCGATCGTTTTTCTGATCGCTGCAATAGTGTCATTGGTCCCGCTAGGAAGCTAGTTTTTTTTTAGGTTCAACGCCAGGTTTTTATACCGTTAGGTACCCCAATATATAACCTAATAAAGGTTTTAACCCTTTGATTGCCCCTAGAGTTAACCCTTTCACCAGCGATCGCTGCATAAGTGTCACTGGTGACGCTGGTTAGCCAGTTAGTTATTTAGTTATTTAGGTTCCCCGTCAGGTTTTTATAAAGCTTCAGGTACCCCCATATAAATACCCAATAAAGGTTTTAACCCCTGATTGCCCTTAGTTAACCCTTTCACCAGTGATCACCGTATAAGTGTTACGGGTGACGCTGGTTAGGTAGTTCGCTTTTTATAGCATCAGGGCACCCGCCATTTATTACCTAATAAAGGTTTAACCCCCCTGATCACCCGGCGGGTGATATAAATTTGGTTTTAGGGTCAGAAAGGGTCTGCGTCGCCCCAGGCAGTGCTAGGTTAGTGCCAGCACCGCTAACACCCACGCGCAAAGCATACACCTCCCTTAGTGGTATAGTATCCGAACAGATCAATATCTGATCTGATCAGATCTATACTAGCGTACCCAGCAATTTAGGGTTCTAAAAAAACGCATTGTTAGCAGGATCAATCCAGATACCTGCTAGCACCTGCGTTTTGCCCCTCTGCCCAGCCCAGCCCAGCCCACCCAAGTGCAGTATCGATCGATCACTGTCACTTACAAAACACAACACACATAACTGCAGCGTTCGCAGAGTCAGGCCTGATCCCTGCGATCGCTAACAGTTTTTTTTTGTAGCGTTTTATACAGTCGCTGACAGGCTAGGTGCTTTTTTACCTGTGAGTCTCACTACTGTACCCCTAAATTTAGAGCCCAAAATGGCAAAGCGAAGGTACACTAGTGAAGAGGCCTACACGTTTCTGAGCATGACAGATAGTGAAGAGGAAGCCACTGATCTGTCAGATTCAGGCTCAGAATACGAACCTGTAGAGGACAGCGCCTCCATGTCAGATAGCTCTGACGACGAAGAAGAGGTCCCTGCTATTGTCAGGCGTACCCGACCCCGATTTTCTGATGTTGTTGAGGTGCAGGAACCGCAAGTCCCTCGTATGGAGTATAGAGCCAGTACTAGCGCCGCTCATCCTTTTGGTGAACTGGCAAGCACCAGCGGCCTAGTACACCCTGGACGTACATCCAGCACTGCAGTATCACGTGGTGACGTGGCGAGTCCCATAAGTGCAGTTCAAGCTGGCGAGGTGGCAAGCACAAGTAGTGTCCCGCTGCCACCAAGAAGAAGAAGACAAAGACAGGCCCGTCGTACCCATAGTGCCCTTCCTGCAGAATTCGCCTATCCCAATTGGGTGCCCACCACTTCTGCAGAACCCGTACTTCCCCCATTCACTGCCCAACCCGGTATTCAGGTGGATACAGATGATTTTACGCCACTCGATTTTTATTCTCTGTATCTCACGGAAGATCTCTATAGATCTATTGTGGACCAAACCAATTTATATGCTGGTCAACGCATCGCCGCTAATCCCCAGTTGCCGTCTCTTGCCAGAGATTGGAAACCAGTTACGGTTTCCGAATTTAAGACGTTTTTGGGCCTTTCCCTCAACATGGGCACACATAAATTTATGCGGATGCGGGCTTATTGGTCCACGCATCCGGCTGACCACATGCCCGTGTTCTCTAACTCCATGTCCAGGAAACGATACGAGCAGATCTTGCGGTTCTTGCACTTCAGTGACAATGAACTTTGTCGTCCACGTGGAGACCCTGAATACGATCGGCTCTACAAAATTCGGCCCCTCATAAACCACTTCAACCAACGTTTTGCAGACTTGTTTACTCCCCAAAAAGTTGTCTGCCTTGATGAGTCCCTGGTTAAGTTTACTGGTCGCTTGTCATTCAAACAGTACATTCCCAACAAGCGTACCAGATATGGGGTCAAGCTCTATAAGTGCTGTGACAGGGCCACAGGCTATGCATGGAGCTTTATGGTTTATGAGGGTAAAGATAGTTACGTAGAGCCGGAGAACTGCCCTGATTACATAGGAAGCGCTGGCAAGATAGTGTGGAAATTGGTGTCACCCTTATTCGGAAAGGGGTACCACTTGTACGTGGACAACTATTACACCAGCGTGCCACTGTTTAGTCATTTATTTGATAATCAGATTGGAGCATGTGGCACCGTGCGACCTAATCGCCGGGGCTTTCCCCAGCGGCTTGTAGATTCCCGTCTTAGGCTGGGGGAGAGAGCCTGCTATCGGTGTAATAATTTGCTCGCTATGAAGTGGAGGCATAATAAGAATGTTTTCGTTCTTACCTCCCTTCATGCAGACACGACGGTCCAAATTTCTACGGCGACTGGTATTGTGGAGAAACCCCTCTGTGTCCACGAATATAACAAAAATATGGGAGGGGTGGACCTCAATGACCAGATGTTGGCGCCGTATCTAACTTCCCGTAAGACCAGACGCTGGTACAAAAAAGTGTCTGCTTACTTATTTCAATTGGCTTTGCTGAATGCTTTTGTGCTATACAAAACTTCAGGCGGAACATTAACCTTTCTTTTCTTCCAAAGAGAGGTTGTCACAGAGCTTCTGTTTCCAGACGGTTCTGTACCTCACCATTCCCAACCAAATGCAGTAAGCCGGCTGCATGAGAGGCATTATTCTTATGTCCTCCCGAGTACCCCTACCCAACGAGCCCCCCAAAAAAGATGTCGTGTCTGTAGCAAGCGCGGATATAGGCGTGACACCCGTTCTTATTGTCCACGCTGTCCTGGCAATCCTGGTCTTTGTCAGGGTGAATGTTTTGAACGCTACCATGAACTAGTGAAGTATTAGCGTAGGGTACAGCATTTCACAGGCTAGGCACACTTACACAGGGTCTCCCAAGATGCCATCGCATTTTGAGAGACCCGAACCGTTACAGTTACAGTTTACAGTTCAAAAAAAAGTGTATAAAAAAAAAAAAAAAAAAAAAGTAAAATAAAAAAACCAAAAAAAATATAAAATATAAAAACCAAAAAAAATATAAAATATAAAAACCAAAAATAGTTGTCGTTTTATTGTTCTCTCTCTCTCTCTCTCTCTCTCTCTCTCTCTCTCTTCTCTCAAATTTTTTATACTTTACTGTTTACTGTGTTATTGTTAACCATTTTTTATGTTTTCAGGTACGCCATTCAGCTGCAGCGTGGATTTATTTATCTTGACAGCAACAGCGTTTGCTCCCACGATACATAAAGCTGCGACTCCAGTGCTGTAGGAGGTGATTTCACCACCACAGTTAAAAAAGAGCATATATGCCGAAGCATGGGGGCATAAGGGGTGGAGGAGCGATTTTGCTCCTAATGCCGCGTACATACGGTCAAAATTCCGACGGAGGGCTTGCCCGTGGAAAAGTTTGAACGTATGTACGCAGTATAACTTTTTTGCGGGAGGATGCCCCCATGCTTCGGCATATATATATTTTAGGCACAGGTTGTGTTAAAAAATGTTTTATTTTTTACTGTTTTTTTTGGCAATTGCTTTGCAGGTATGGTATGGTAAGGTTTTACTGGGATGTTACTTTGTTTTAACGTTAACCATAATTTGCTTAGCAGGTACGCCATTCAGCTGCAGCGCGGATTTATTTATCTTGACAGCAACAGCGTTTGCTCCCACGATACATAAAGCCGTGACTCCAGTGCTGTAGGCGGTGATTTCACCACCACAGTTAAAAAAGAGCATATATGCGGAAGCATGGGGGCATAAGGGGTGGAGGAGTGATTTTGCTCCTAATGCCGCGTACATACGGTCAAAATTCCGACGGAGGGCTTGCCCGTGGAAAAGTTTGAACGTATGTACGCAGCATAACTTTTTTGCGGGAGGATGCCCCCATGCTTCGGCATATATATATTTTAGGCACAGGTTGTGTTAAAAAATGTTTTATTTTTTACTGTTTTTTTTGGCAATTGCTTTGCAGGTATGGTATGGTAAGGTTTTACTGGGATGTTACTTTGTTTTAACGTTAACCATAATTTGCTTAGCAGGTACGCCATTCAGCTGCAGCGCGGATTTATTTATCTTGACAGCAACAGCGTTTGGTCCCACGATACATAAAGCCGTGACTCCAGTGCTGTAGGCGGTGATTTCACCACCACAGTTAAAAAAGAGCATATATGCCGAAGCATGGGGGCATAAGGGGTGGAGGAGCGATTTTGCTCCTAATGCCGCGTACATACGGTCAAAATTCCGACAGGGGGCTTGCCCATGGAAAAGTTTGAACGTATGTACGCGGCATAACTTTTTTGCGGGAGGATGCCCCCATGCTTCGGCATATATAAATGGTGCATGTATGTCCATCATTAGAAGTGGGTGGATGAAGGGAGGTATCTAATGGTGGGCATACCCACCGATCAATCTCTTTTTTTTCGTTCAGACAACATGACTCTCAGTAAATAGCTTGGGGTGTCTACTTTCCAAAATGGGGTAATTTGGGGGGGTTTTGTGCTATTTTGGCATTTTATGGCCTTTGCACCCTTAGAAATCCTGAAGGTGGTGATTGGTTTTCGGGGTGCCGTACGCGACTAGACTCCCAAAAAGTCCCACACATGTGGTATCCCCATACTTGGGAGAAGTAGCTGAATATATTTTGGGGTGCAATTCCACATATAACCATGGCATGTGTGAGCAATATATCATTTAGTGACAACTTTTTGTACATTTTTTTTTTTTTTGGTCATTATTCAATCCCTTGGGACAAAAAAAAAAAATATTCAATAGTGTCAAGATGGCCCTCGGCAAATAGCTTGGGGTGTCTACTTTCCAAAATGGGGTCATTTGGGGGGGTTTTGTGCCATCTTGGCATTTTATGGCCGTCAAAACTGTGATAGGTAGTGATAGGTAGTGAGGAGTAAAATAAAAAAATTATGCCCTTAGAAATCCTGAAGGCGGTGCTTGGTATTCGGGGTCCCGTACGCGGCTAGGCTCCCAAAAAGTCCCACACATGTGGTATCCCTGTACTCAGGAGAAGCAGCAGAATGTATTTTGGGGTGTCATTTCACATATGCCCATAGCATGTGTGAGCAATATATCATTTAGTGACAACTTTGTGCAAAAAAAAAAAGTTTGTAATATTCCCGCAACTTGTGGCAAAATATAAAATATTCCATGGACTCAACATGCCTCTCAGTAAATAGCTTGGGGTGTCTACTTTCCAAAATGGGGTCATTTTGGGGGGTTTTGTGCTACTTTGGCTTTTTATGGCCTTCGAAACTGTGATAGGTAGTGAGGGGTGAAATCAAAAATTTGCACCCTTAGAAATCCTGAAGGTGGTGATTGGTTTTCGGGATGCCGTGCGCGATATATAATCATGGCATGTGTGAGCAATATATCATTTAGTGACAACTTTTTGTACATTTTTTTTTTTTTTAGTCATTATTCAATCCCTTAGGACAAAAAAAAAAAATATTCAATGGGCTCAACATACCCATCAGCAGTTTCCTTGGGGTGTCTACTTTCCAAAATGGGGTCATTTGGGGGGGGTTTGTACTGCCCTGACATTTTAGCACCTCAAGAAATGAGATAGGCAGTCATAAATTAAAAGCTGTGTAAATTCCAGAAAATGTACTCTAGTTTGTAGACGCTATAACTTTTGCGCAAACCAAAAAATATACGCTTATTGACATTTTTTTTACTAAAGACATGTGGCTGAATAAATTTTGCCCTCAATGTATGACTAAAATTTAGTTTATTCGATTTTTCTTATAACAAAAAGAAGAAAATATCATTTTTTTTCAAAATTTTCGCTCTTTTTCCATTTATATCGCAAAAAATAAAAATCGCAGAGGCAATCAAATACCATCAAAAGAAAGCTCTATTTGTGGGAAGAAAAGGACGCAAATTTCGTTTGGGTGCAATATTGCATGACCGCGCAATTACCAGTTAAAGCAGCGCAGTGCAAAATTGTAAAAAGACCCCTGGTCCTTAAGGTGTTTATTGGTCCGAGGCTGAAGTGGTTAAAGAAATGTGGTCATTATGGATCCAGCACAGCAGAAAGGACGTGAAAAGCATCACTATCTTGAGTGACATATAAAAAGAACAGAACCACAGATTTAATTTTTAGGATTATTTTACCTATTACATAGTATTTAGAACCACTAGTGCTACTGCTTTTTCTTTTGGTTGGAATATTAATTCTTTATAAACAACAATTTCAGCAAAATAATAGATTAATGCTCTCTGTTCACCTGAAAGTTGTTGTGTTTTTCTTTTTCATTGTAATAATCCCTTTTGAAATTTTCGTCAGAACTAAAATGGGACTTTTTTTTCTGGAATTGCACAGCTTAGTACTAATCCAGTTCATATGTACTGAGAATGACTGCATTGCTATTTCCAGTTCTGAATGGTTGCACAGGTAAGCTTTTATGGCTTGATTCTTCTTAGGCTTTTATCCTTGTCAATTTAAAGAGATGACATGGACAGATTCAGAATCATGGCTTTGATGGTATCATATGACTCTCAAAGATGGCAGAAGTTAGTTTATACTATAGAACTAATTGTACGCATTTATAACAGGTTATGTGCTCCATAGCAGATACATGTAGAACAACATGCTTTGTAGAAACAGGCTCCCAATGTGACCTGCAAAAGCTTTTTTTTATTCTTTTCATTACATTTCACTTATTTCATTTTTTGCTCATCTAAGAACTGTGCCTAAAACTACATGGATAGGGATTAAAGTCAGACATGCTCTGGCTTAGTGACTTCAAACACCATGAACAGTGTGAGACTGCCGTATATTGAAAGATGTTCGCTTTTGTTACAACACAAAGCACCTCATTTTGATTTCATTAGTGCATGCTCTCTGCTGCTTTTACAGAAACTCAGACACCCATTAGCAGGGATAAATATTATATCCACTGAGATTACAAGTGTTGTAATCCTTACCTTATTAGCCCAAACAGGTGCTGTTATCACACATATATTAGTTTGCTTAACTGAAGCCGACTATAGCTCTCTGCAAAAGTCACCTGTTTGGTCTTCTGACCTTCGCTTCTACAGAGATAAAAACGCACCTTGGATACTGACCAACACTCCACGGTAACCATAGAAACTACATATCTGTTTGTAACTATTTTTGGAGAATTTAAAATATGCCAAACACTTTTATCATTCTCACGATACTTATATTTATCATAAGATATTTTAATTTTAATTACCTAATACATATTTGATGGGATGCATTAATATCTTATGAATCGTTTGGATTAATGATTTGTGAATGAGCATAAGCCCCCTCTTGGGATAACACATTCAGTCCTTACCCACATAATTTAAAAGTATGATATCAAATGCAAGTATAGGTGCCTTACCTTCTAGTATGATTTATTAATGCAGCATTTGCTTTCATTATTTAAATAGCATGACATTTGGTTTATTGAATGATCTTAACGTAGCATTTTTTTTAGGGAACTGTACATGGGAAAAAGATTAACGGGCAAATATTCAGAGCTTTTGCATGGAATTGCTCTGCTTTATATTTCTCATTATCTTGGGACTTAAAGTGAACCTATATTATGCCCATGCTAGACAAAGTAACAGGCACTTTGCATAGCAGGCACCATAAGTGTCCTGCTCTTATCTTCAGTTTACTCCCATTATGCCCTCATCCACAAGGCAAAAGGGAGTGTTCATTAATTAGTCAATAGCCTGCTGTGCATCGTGGGTGTTACTTTGCCTAGTGTATGGATTAAATTTAAAGGCACACTCAAATCAGCTTCCATTTTAAATGATTTAAGCTAACACTAATTAATACCTCTAAATTTCACTTCAGCATCAATTTTAGGCAATGCTAGATCATATTTAAAATTAACTTGATGCAACATGAGACATTCACAAACTGGAATGTCAAGGAATTAACATTGGTTTCTTCCTTATTTGATCTGGGCTCTGACAACCCTCACTCCCTTTAAACTTTAGAAAAAGACTTTGCACTACCTACGCATCATTTCTTTCATCACTGGCAATGCATTAGCTACGCAAAATCCTGCTGCCTTGACCGGAATAAGAGATTTCAGTTGTCCCCGATAGACTGTTTCATATACACACAAGCTTATTCTATTTCAGACATTTATCGGCCCCTGAATCTCATGCTTACATCCTCCCAGTTGAATCACTTACAGATAAATTGCTGAGCGGTAAAATAGAGTATCTCCCTTGTTCACCAATGAAATCTGCTGAGAGTCACAGCTCAAAATCATTCATAGAGCCTATATTCCATTCCTCTTGTCAAAATCCAACCCTCAGTCTACTCTCTGCCTACTCTGTCTACCTATTTTGAACTATTGGAACCAGTTGATCAATTTCATATACAAAGTTACTCAATAGCCTATGCCTAAAGCCCCCGCCCCCGCCCCCGCCCCCCCCCCCCCCCCTTTGTGTATGATAGCCCAATTTCTCAAGAGTCACAGTCTACACAGAAGAGAGTCTTTTAAAAAAAAAAATCGAATATATGTTTTTATTATTGAAGAGAGCATTACAAGCAAGGCACAGATACAGTAATGACATAGGAAAATCTACAACATAATGACTCTGTTTTTTACACACTCCAGAGTATTCCTGGTTCACTGCATTTCAATATATAGAATATGGTTGGATGGTATAACAGTTACTGCAATGCTAAGGAGAGGTACGTCTATTTTGGAAAAATATTGTCAGTGCGGGATGGTCTGTCAATTGAATAAACAACCAACATGGTGCAATCTGAGTTGTCTGGTCCCTGCCCCTCTTACGCTCCAACTTCATGAATAAGAGGGAAAGAGGAATATGAGGAAGGAGGGAGGGATCCACGGAAGCAGGGAAAGATGTTGGAGATACAAGAAGTCCGATATATTTAGATATGTGGAAGAAAGGGAAGGGTGCAGGGGGTGGGGGGATGTAGTTATAAATTGGGGATCCAGCAGCGATAGATTTGGATGGTGGAGGGTTTCTTATTGTGCGAGCAGTGTCACTCCCTCATCAGATAAAAGGAACATGTTCCATACCCTCCACATCTTAAGCTGCATACACACTATCAGATTTTCTGCTGATTTTTGTCTTCAGATTTACCAAAACCATGTAGTGAAAGGGCATGCCTGATTGCATACAAATTGAAACTCCTAAGGTTTGAGCTCATATTATATGGTTTTGGTAAATCTGAAGGAAAAAATCTGCAGAAAATCTGTATATGGGGCTTTAGAGTGCCTCTCTTGCTTATTTTGGGGTGCGAGGATTAAGGCCTCTAATTTCCTAATGTCTTCTACGCTACTCAACCAAGTCCCAATAGAGGGTAGCGTGTCACTTTTCCAGAGCAGGGGGATGTAGAATTTAGCATCATTCAGTAAGTGTCCTATAATAATTTTTGGCATTGTTACTGGTATCTCTGTGACATGGAACAGAAAGAAGGGATCATCGGGGATCTTATTATCCATGAATTTCTGACTGATATATCGTATAGTTGTCCAAAAATGTGTGACCGAGAGCAAGCCTAAAAAATGTGAAGGAATGCCCCACTGTCCACTCGGCCTCTCCAACATCTATCTGTGGTATTCGGGTAGAATTTGTGCAGAAGCTGAGATGTATAGTACCACCTAATTAGTATTTTATAATTAGTGTCCTGGCTTTTTGGACAGCAATTGTGGCAATGGCCATTCATCCCAGCAGTAGTCCTCAAAGGTTGTCAGCGTACAGTTAAAAAGGGCAGGATTTGCAAGAGAATGCAGAAAATTATGTAAGTGGATAACACTCCAGAAAGGCAACCTGAAGTGACCTGCCTCTGCTGTTAATGCCTGTAGAGGAGGCCATTTGTCTCCTTCCAGGAAGGGGAATGCATGTTCATGTCCCGCTTGGGCAAATGTCCTATATTCAGATTTTACAAGTCCTGGAGGGAATGCTGAATTCCACAGAATCTTTATTTGGGAGGGAGGAGGAGATGATTGTTTTGGAGCATGTACTAAGAGTGGTACCTATGATTGGATGAGCTTTCAGTTTCGGGGGTTATACTATCATAACACCACAGTGCTCCGTTTAGTAGGACCTCAGTCTGAGCCTGTTCCAATTGTGTCCAAAGTTAATTTTTGTAGTGCCTGCTCCAATCTATGACTCTTCTAAGGTGGATAGCTAGGTAATAGTTATGCAGGTTGGCTAGAGCTAGTCCTCCATAATGTTTGGGTAAGGTCAGGTAGTGTCTGGGTAGTTGAGGTTTTGAATTAGCCCATATGAATTTAATGAAGAGTGAATGGGCTTGTTGAAAGTACTGTGATGGCATTTTTATGGGAAGGCCTTGGAATAAATATAGAAATTTTGGGAGTATGCACATCTTGAGCAGGTTACACCTACCAAACCAAGAGTGCAGCCCCTTGTTCCAACCCTCCAGTATGGTCTGGTCTTGGTCAGTAAGGGTGGAAAGTTGAATTCAAATGTGCGGGATAAATCCTTGGGGACATAGGTGCCCAAGTATTTAAGGGCGGAATTAGTCCACTTGAACTTAAACTTCACTTGTAAAGCAGCCAGGAGAGGCTGTTACCTCAATCCCCATTGCCGCTGATTTGTCGATGTTAATTGTCAGATCAGAAAGCGCTCCGTATGTGTCAAATTCTTTGAGGTTGGGGAGGGATACTGGGTTAGTAATGGAAAACATGAGATCGTCTGCGTACACAGATATCTTATGTTGCCAATTTTGATTTTTGATATATCTGGTTTCCGGCGGAGCATACAGAGGAATGGTTCAAGAGAAATGGCAAACAAGAGGGGGGATAGGGGGCACCACTGTCTAGTGCCATTTATAATGAGAAAGAGAGTTGATAGCAGTCCATTAGCTTTAACTTTGGCCGTGGCCCCTAGTCCTATATGTTTGAGTACCGAGGACGTAAACGTCCAGTTAACTCTGTTGACCGCTTTCTCAGCATCTGTCCTGAAAAAGATGCAGGGCATTTGAATTTCGGATATCATGTAAACCAGGTTAAGTATCTTAGTGGTGTTATCCCTAGCCTCCCTAGTCGGCATAAAACCCACCTGGTCCAAATGTACTATTTGTTGTATGTATTGCGCCAGTAGAAAGTCCAGGATCTTCATAAATAGCTTGAGATCTATGTTTAGCAGGGAGATGGGTCTATAGCTACCACATGAGGCCGGGTCTTTACCCTCTTTGGGGATGACAGATATGTGGACCTTCAAAGTGTCATTGGGAAAATTTGTGTCTGAATTAAGGACGTTAAACAACTTTATCATATACGGTCCTATTTTCGGGAGAAAAGTTTGGTAGTATTGCAGGGTAAAGCCATCGGGTGCTGGTGCTTTCCCTGGTTTCATCTCCCCTACTGACTTCTGCAGTTCTTCCATCATAATGGGGGGTGTCTAGTTCGCTTATCTCACTGGAGAGCTGGGGAAGTTGGGAGGCCGCAACATACTCTTCCATTGCCAGCTTTGAGGTTGACCTATTTTATAGGTTATATAGGGAGGCATAGTAGTCTCTGAGCTCATGTGCTATTTCAGATGGTAGAACTACCTTTTGACCCAAGGGAGATATGATTTGAGGTATATATGTGGTTGCTCTATATTCTCGGACTGTCTTTGCTAGTAGCTTCCCACATTTATTGTCTGATTCATAATTAAGCTTGCGGCAGTGCTGGCGTGCCGCTTTGGCTTTGTAATGCATTAGGTCCACCATTTGTCTTCTGATGCCACATACACACGATCAGATTATCCGCCGGACAATCCGCCCATGTGTGGGCTCTGGCAGACTTTTCCTTCCCAAAAGTCCAGCTGACTTAGAAAGAAGTCTTGACTCAAAATTGACTGCCGAGTCCGGCGGAGAATGCGCCCGCCTGTGTGCTAGTCCGCTGGACTTTTGAAATGAACGGACACACACAGAGAAAAGTCCATTCATTTTGAACGTGGCTCCAGATAGACGGAACTAGCGAAGGAAGTCAATGTCGCCGACTCCATAGCCGAGATTGACACTGTCACGATCAGGGGTCAGGCTCGAAGACCAATTGCTATAGCAGTTGCAGGATTACCACTAACCAGCAGGATAGGAACACAGGCCGTCACCCTGGCAGAAGACACAGGCTCACTTGAGGTGCGGAGTCTAAGTACTAACCGGTTTTCACCAGAGCTCTAGATGGTAGAGATGGATTTAGCTGCGTGTTAGTACCAGGTCGCGGTCCTCAGGATCGCCCCACCAGGAGGTGAGCAAGCCGGGGTTCAGTAGCGGATGAGCAGGTAAGGATCAAACAGAAGCGTGGTCAGTAAGCAAGCCAAAAGATCGGTAACGAGTAGTTGCAGATTGGGATCAGGCAGAAGCGTAGTCGTGGAACAAGCCAAGGGTCGATAACGAGCAGTAGTAAATATAAGCGGCAGCAGAGAAGACGGGAGCGAGATACAGGCTGGAGATGGCACAATATTCTGGCAAGGAGGAAGTGCAGAGACATGGCTTATATCAGGAAGTTCATGGGAGGAGCAAAGAGTTCAAGGTTCAGCTGAAATCAAGGTACAAGGCAGGGTTGTCAAAAGGATCTGACAAGGAACTGTCCAGCATCTCAGATAGCTCAGAGAGAAGATTCATTGCCAGACACAGCTGAGGTACCAGGTTCAAGTCCAGGTCCTGACAGTACTCCCCTCCTCCCAAGACGTCCAGACCCTTATCCGAGTACGCAGCCTGTCAGGTCAGGAAAGGGGGTGGGGATGAGTGAGCGCCCTGCCTCCTGAGCCATACCAGGCCACGTGCCCTCAACATGGGGGGTTGCTTTGGGGAAGGGGCGGCCTTGCGGCCCCCCACCCCGAGGCACCTTGTCCCCATGTTGATGAGGACAAGGGCTTCTTCCCAACAACCCTGGCCGTTGGTTGTTGGAGGGCTTATCAGAATCCAGCCCCCTACCCTATGTTACATAGTTATATAGTTAGTAAGGTTGAATAAAGACACCAGTCCATCCAGTTCAACCTGAGTGAGTGTCTACAATTGTCCCTATCCCTGTACATTGCACACTCACATCGGCCCCTACACTCAAGGAGCACACAATCCAAAGTCCCTATTCATATACTAGGGCCAATTTTGGACAGAAGCCAATTAAGCTACCTGCATGTCTTTGGAGTGTGGGAGGAAACCGGAGTACCTGGAGGAAACCCACACAGGCACAGGGAGAACATGCAAACTCCAGGTAGGTAGTGTCGTGCTTGGGATTTGAACCAGCGACCCTTTTTACTGCTAGGCGAGAGTGCTAACCAGTACATCACTGTGCCGCCCTAACGATGTACCCCTACCCATTCACCTGGGGAAAAAAAGTGTACATAAAAAAAACACAACAAAGGTTTTTAAAATACTTTATTAGGTCTTCCCTTCTTCTGACTTTGGGGGTCTTATCCCGCTCTTCGGGGGGTCTTGTCCCACTCTTCGGTTCTTCTTGCCGGGCCTCTGCTTTCTTCTTCCAGCTCTTTTACTGGTCTTCTGTCGCTGTCCCAGAGGATGCTGGGACTGTGACATCATAAGCGATGGGGTCACCATGTGACATCACCCAGTGACCCTGCCCCTTATCCCTATATAAGTCGCTGCACAGCGCGGCCCTGCCATTAAGGCTGGAGAGAGCGCTTTGGGGATGATGTCAATTGGTGATGTACTGTCACAAAGTTTATTGATGATGTTTTTTGTGGTATCTGTGGTAATTGGGGTCAGTGAAAACTTTGGCGGTTGTGGAATGTTAGTGTAGATATGGAAAGTGTGTGGGCAAGTCCGTTCATTTCAAAAGTCCAGCGGACTACCGCCATAATCCAGCGGATTGTCTGCCGGAAAAGTCCAGTCATGTGTGGGCGTGTGTGGGCAGGTCCACTTCAGAAAGTCCAGCGGACCTCCGCTGCAAAGTCCGGCGGGTTGTCTATCGGACTAAGTCTGGCGGGTTGTCTGCCGGACTAAGTCCACTGGATAGTCTGATCGTGTGTACGCAGCATTAGAGTCTGAAAAGTCTTGAGACTGGGGCAGAGGTTCACCTTCCAGCAGAACAACAACCCTAAACATACAGCCAGAGATACAATGGGATGGTTTAGATCAAAGCATATTCATGTGTTCTAATAGTCCAGCCAAAGTCCAGACCTAAATCCAATTGAGAATCTGTGACAAGACTTGAAAATTGTTGTTCACAGATGCTCTCCTTCCAATCTGACAGGGCTTGAACTATTTTGCATAGAAGAATGAGCAAAAATGTCACTCTAGATGTGCAAAGCTGGTAGAGACATACCCAAAAAGACTTGCATCTGTAATTGCAGTGAAAGGTGGTTCTGAAAAGTATTGACTCAGCGGGACTGAATACAAATGCATGCCACACTTTTCACAATTTTATTTGTAAAACCTTTTAAAGACCATGTATCATTCTAGTTCACAATTACATGACACTTTGTGTTGGTCTATTGTATAAAATCCCAATAAACATATTTTGGGTTGTAACATGGCAAAATGTGGAAAATTTCAAGGGGTGTGAATATGTTTTTAAGGCGATATATATATATATATATATATATATATATATATATATATATATATATATATATATATATATATATATATATATATATATATATATATATATATATATATATATATATATATATATATATTTTTTTTTTTTTTTTTTTTTTTTTTTCATTCAGCTCCATAGTTTACTAAAAACGTATTTATAGTATTTTTACCAGTTTTGGAAGAAAATCTTACTTTTGCTTGTTCTGTCACCAAGAGTCCAGCAGAAGGAGGCCCAGATGTGTTCTTAAATATATCCTTGAAAAGTGTAAATGGAAGCAATTTAACACTGACCTGAGTTAATTTCTCAATATGTGAATCTCATAGGGGTATCTTAAGGTCAAGCAAATTTTATCATCCATGAAATGCCTCTCAGAAGAACTTTCCCCTTATCTTTAAACTTTTATGTTATAGGTACAATAAAACATGTGAGAAATCTACTAAAAACCAATACACGAAGTTACGGACTGACTTGGAACATGCATAAATGTCTATGTGAGCTAAACATTAGTAGAGTGAAAATAAAAAAAAAATGTGTACCATTTCATAGAAGCTGCCTTAGCACATCTGCCTTAGCACATCTGCAAAAGAAAACCAAATTAATTATGCCTTCCCATAATAAATTGAAATCTAAAATTTACTGCCTTGTGGGTCAAAATCACCTTGTAAGATCATTGTTGGGGAATAAATAAGATTTTCTGGGTCAGCTTGTTGTCAAACTAAAACAATATAATATAATAATGATAAATGTTAAGGCTTCCAAAGTCTGTGTATAATTTCTCTCAATCCCAGGTGTCTATTAACTTCAAAAGGCATTCTTTGTTTCAGAAAATTCAACCCACATATTGTTCACGTATAAGTGACAACTGTGTGACAATTTGAGAAAAGAGGTTTAGAAAATCTGTTTCTTTAACCAGCTTCTTAATCATCTAATCATGTCATGCTTTTTTCTAGTTGTCAAAATTTAGTAAACCACAGTTTAACCATTTCAGCCCTGGAAGGTTTTACCCCCTTAATGACCAGAGCATTTTCTGCGATTCGGCACTGCATCACTTTAACTGACAATTGCGCTGTCGTGTGACGTTGTACCCAAACATATTATTTTTTGCGCTATGAACAAAAAAGGAGCGACAATTTTGAAAAAAACACAATATTTTTTACTTTTTGCTATAGTAAATATCCCACATAAATTTTTTAAGAACAAATTTCTTCCTCAGTTTAGGCCAATGTATATTCTTCTACATATTTTTGGTAAAACAATCCCAATAAGCATATATTGATTGGTTTGCGCAAAAATTATTGCGTTTACAAAATTGGGAATATATTAATGAAATTATTATTATTATTATTATTGTTTTACTAGTAATGGCAGTGATCTGCGATTTTTATCGGGACTGTGACATTGCGGCGGACAGATCGGACAATTTTGACACTTTTTTGGGACCAGTGACATTTATATAGCAATCAGAGGTAAAAAATAGGCACTGATTACTGTGTAAATGTCACTGGCAGGGAAGGAGTTAAGAAATAATGGAAATTTGTAAGTTCTGTATATAATTGTACTCTATTTTGTATGTATTTCACATTGCCCTCACTGTGCACACGGCACTAAAAATGTTATCAGTAAATGTTTACTTTCTTTCGAGTCCTGATTAAAATTAGTCTGCCTACGTTATGCCCCTTGTTACCATAAACGTACAATTGTAATATTAATGTGATACCTACGTAATCATGTGTATAAAAACCTTCAATTGTGTCATAATAAAGCAGAACAGTTATTTGGAAAGATGCTGAGTGTATCTTTTGTGTCTGTTCCCTACTGCAGTAGTTATTATTAATTTGGAACCACTAATCAATATGAGGATAGGAATTGCCTGCCTATCTATAAAATGTCCAGCTCACTGGGACATGACAGAGATCACTGTTCCCGACCACTGGGAACAGTAGATCCCTGTCATGTCACCTGTCAGAAAGTCAATTGTGGGCCGCCGGAGGACATCGAGTCCTCCCAACCTGCGGGCACGCTCCTACAGAATGCTGCGGGAGTGAACGTGTGCTGCCGGCGGGATGTCTCGCCCGCATCTGAGCCTGTGTGAGCCACCGTACAGCTATGGCAATTCGCGCAGGAGAGCCATTGTGCCACCACCAGCTGGTCTTAAAGCGGTTAAAATGTACATCTTACTATCATCTTACTCATTCAGGGGAAAAGTGACAGTGTTTGTGCCAAGACCACCAATAGGTCCAATGTTAAATTTTTCAATCACTAGGCTCAACCACTGTCACATGAGGTAGAGAGGTTGACACCAGGTATTTTGGTGGTGACTCTGATGGAGAAATGTTGGGAGATAACTAAAAATGGTTTGGGAAGCGAGGTTTAAAAATCCTGTCACTTTGTGCTGCATGGGCAAATTGAATGTGTGTCTTGAAATTAAATTATTACATAAATAACTGAAAAAATATAACAGCTTAAAACATGAAACCCATTACATACAGAAAGCAGTAAGGGGCAACTTTATAAAGTAATAACTGTGACATTTACCAAACATTCATTGCAGGTGAACCTGCCAGGTGTGTGTGTATTCAATGACATTAATTCAACACCAATAAATGTTTAGTGAAAGTTACATTCACTGCTTTATACACATGCCGCCAAGGGTCTAAACTAAGGGTCTAAACTGACTATACAGCAAACATCTTTCTTCCCAAAACTGATCAGCAGTAATATTACAGAACAAGGCCATTATGTATTGCTTGTTATATTAGACATTAGACAGATTTCTCTTTCTTTTTCTCCTGTTTTGTACTGTTAATAATAGATAAAAGCTGAACTCTGGACACAAAAACATTCTCTAGTTGTCGATGTGCTGCTGGCATTGTATTAAAGAGAAAGGTATTATGCTACACTCCAATATTACCATCTAAAAGGACTTTTTAGGCAATATACAGTATCTCACAAAAGGGAGTACACCCCTCGCTTTTTTGTAAATATTTTATTATATCTTTTCATGTGAAAACACTGAAGAAATTACACTTTTCAATGTAAAGTAGTGAGTGTACAGCTTGTATAACAGTGTACATTTGCTGTCCCCTCAAAATAACTCAGCCAATAATGTCGAAACCACTAGCAACACAAGTGAGTACACCCCTAAATGAAAATGTCCAAATTGGGCCAAATTAGCCATTTTCCACCAGGTCTCAGGTGTGAATGGAGAGCAGGTGTGTTAAATTTTGTGTTATCGCTCTCACTCTCTCATACTGGTCACTGGAAGTTCAACATGGCACCACATAGCAAAGAATTTTTGCTCTACATAAAGATGGCCTAAGCTATAAGAAGATTGCCAAGACCCTGTAACTGAGCTGCATCACGGTGGCCAAGACCATACAGCGGTCTAACAGGACAGGTTACACTCAGAACAGGTCTCATCATGGTCGACCAAAGAGGTTGCGTGCATGTGCTCAGTGTCATATCCAGAGATTGTCTTTGGGAAATAGACGTATGAGTGCTGCTAGCATTGCTGCAGAGGTTGAAGGGGTGGGGGTCAGCCTGTCAGTGCTTACACCATACACCGCACCCTGCATCAAACAGGTCTGCATGGCTGTCGTTTCCCAGAAGGAAGGCTCTTCTAAAGATGAGGCACAAGAAAGCCCGCAAACAGTTTGCTGAAGACAAGCAGACTAAGAACATGCATTACTGGAACCATATCCTGTGGTCTGATGAGACCAAAATAAACGTATTTGGTTCAGATGGTGTCAAGCATGTGTGGCAGCAACCAGCTGAGGATTATAAAGACAAGTGTGTCAGTCAAGCATGGTGATGTGAGTGTCATGGTCTTGGGCTGCATGAGTGCTGTCGGCACTGGGGAGCTACAGTTCATTGAGGGAACCATGAATGTCAACATGTACTTTGACATACTGAAGCAGGGCGTGATCCCTTCCCTTCAGAGACTGGGTCACAGGGCAGTATTCCAACATGATAATGACCCCAAACACACCTCCAAGATGACCACTGCCTTGCTAAAGAAGCTGAGAGTAAAGGTGATGGACTGGCCAAGCATGTCTCCAGACCTAAACCCTATTCAGCATCTGTGAGGCATCCTCAAATGGAAGGTGGAGGAGCACACGGTCTCTAACATCCACCAGCTCCGTGATGTTGTCATGGAGGAGTGTATGAGGACTCCAGTGGCAACCCGTGAAGCTCTGGTGAACTACATGTCCCAGAGGGTTAAGGCAGTGCAGGAAAATAATGGTGGGCACACAAAATATTAACACTTTGGGTCCAATTTGGACATATTCACTTAGGGGTGTACTCACTTTTGCCAGTTGCCTGTGGTTTAGACATTAATGGCTGTGTTAAGTTATTTTGAGGGGACAGCAAATTTACACTGTTATACAAGCTGTACACTCACTACTTTACATTGTAGCAAAATGTAATTTCTTCAGTGTTGTCACATGAAAAGATATAATAAAATATTTACAAAAATGTGAGGGGTGTACTCACTTTTGTGAGATACTGTATGTTACAATCATGTCTCATAAAATCATATGTCTTTATTATACACAATTTAAAAAAATGATTGTTCAAATAAAATTCTATAGTGGTGGATTTTTTGTGCAACATGTGCATTTTTTGTACATATACAAGATTGCAGAATACCCATCAAGTCTTGACGGCGATTCTATATCAAATTCATATTTCTCAGTTTGTTCAGTTTGTCTGCACCAATCAACAAATTCAGGACAGACCCAACAATCCAGCAAGTTTTAATTATTCTTCTTCAAGGATTGAGGATATGCCATATAATATGAACCGCAAAAAATGCACAAATAAATCAGCTAAAATTATAAAATCAACAACCTTTCCATTTCACACCACCAGCAGTCCCACCAAGAATTTTTTTTCTCATCTACCACCACTTGGATCGGATGTTATGTTCAAAATGGCCAGCCTAAAATTGGTATTATTGATGTGTTAGGGATGTTGGCTTAGGTCTTGCCGCCACCATTTTTTTTTTTGCATTATGCTACCCACTGACCTTACCCTTCTGAATTCATTTTTTTTACAATATTTGAACATTTGACAAACCTTTGCACCTCAGGCACACTAGAAATTACCCTCCTTTCCATGCTCATAAGATCAATTGTAAGCACCAAGACAGCTGTTCTTCATTTCTACCTTATAGCTGTCAGAATGGTGATACCCAGACATTAGAAATCTAACCTCCCTCCTTCCACCAAGGAATGGGTGAAAAAAATACCCCATCTGCAGAAAATTGAAGAACTGATAGCCCAGCTACATGACACATTTACCCAATTTATACAGTATCTACTTGGAGTATATGGATCTATTATATGAGCTCTGGCCTCTTCAGAAGCCTTTCAGAACATCTGCTTTCAGTGGCTGCCCCACCTACCCCTCTCCTCTTACTTATCCATATACTTAATCATCTTATATGTGCCACATATCATCTCTCTACTCAGTTTTTTCCCACTCTTTCCCCAACCAGACCCAGACACAGCTATTCATATTTATGTCAACCCTTTGTTTCCCACAGTGACCAATTTACAGTGTATGGTACCTTTGGACTCTACTTATCCTATTTATAGAGTTGTCAATATGTTTTCTCAGTGGTTGTGTATTATTTTGCCTGGTCAATTCATGTGGGAAACAAACTCCCTGTACTGTTTTTCGTACTTTGTTTTGCAGTGAAAATGTTACTTAATAAAAAAAGAGACATGAAAGATATAAACTTCCTATGTATGCACCAAATGTTCTTATAAACTCTTGTGCAGAAAGCAGAGCTGTTTGAGGAACCCAACAGGTCCACCGAATAAAGACTGTCTGTACCTGCAGAACCAGGATACAAGACTGGTCACCGTATTGCTAATACAGGAAGCTCCTGCACAGGGGTAAAAATCACACTTTAATACTGCACAGATCTAGAAGGAATAAACAAGCCACATGGAAATTCAAGTAATAATATACATGTCTTTTGTACTTACCGTAGACAATATTTGCTTTCCCCAGAGTTCAGGTCTAAGCTCTAGGGTTCAATAGGGACTCACAGACCTTGGATTTGTGTGATTTTGTTTGACTGCCCCAAATCATGGGGCTGCTAGACTCATGCCGCGTACACATGACCGGAGTTTCTGGCAGACAAGGTCAGAGAGAATCAGTCCGTCAGATATTACGATTGTGTGTGGGCTAATCCGATCATTTTTCATTTATAAAATCCGATGGACCTAGAAATAGAACATGTTTCAAATCTGTCCGACGGAATCAATTCATATCGGGAAAACCGCTCATCTGTATGCTTGTTCGACGGACCAAATATGACGCAAGGGAAGCTATTGGCTACTGGCTATTGAACTTCCTTTTTTAGTCCCGTCTTACGTCATCACGTAAAAAAAGAACAGACTTTCGAAGGACTTAGTCCATTCATGTGTGGGCAAGTTCGTTCATTCGGAAGTTCGCTGAAAGTCCATTGGGAAGACCGTCGGACATAGCCTGCCAGAAATCCGGTCGTGTGTACGCGGCATCAGAAGTACATTTGCTGCAGCTTGGGTATGAGCTTTATGTCCTGCTATAGGTCCATAATGTATTGGAATAGCATTGTTTTCCACAGGTAAATAGCTATTTACTTTGAGTGTTTATTACAGATTTTTTTTCTTTTTGTTTGTTTTGTCTACAGTTCTTTTTAATGGCTTGTTTTATGTGAAGTGATGTATTTTCTTACAAACAATCTAAGACCACAACTCTGGCCTTCTGCATTTTTCGAGAACAATATACATTCAAAAATATCTCAGGTGCAGCTTCTTTATTTTCATCATTAATGAATATTAAGGTGTTAGGAAACATGATGTACATTTAGAATATATATATTAGACAAAGGTTAGATATTTCTTTATTACTAAATGGTAACATTAAAGTTTCAGGTTTCCTTTAGTTTATAATTGCAAGCATTTTATGACTGTGCTTAGAAACCAAACAAATAAGCAAACTCTGAAAGTGATGGAGGTTTTAAATATATCCAAGCCTGTGAAAACAACACATAAACATAAATGAGTTGTCACATGTTAACTGTGAAACTAAGCTTTTTCATTTTTATGTCTAAGCTTTCATTACGCATTTGGCTTACTAATGTGCAAATTAGGGCTGTAAGGATAACATTACTCGATGAATGGTTTGCTCAAGCCTTGTTTTAGGAATGCTATGCAAAACATTACCGTATAAAAGGCCTGTATTTTCTTCCTTCATGCTCATAAAATCCACAGTAATGTTAGACAAAGTATCACAATATGTGCCTGCTACTGAAAAGTCCTCCTGGCTTCTTGCTATTTGCGAAAGTAAGGAGTTTTAATGTAGAATACAGGAAACCAAAGCAGAGCTAAAGTTTAATACCCACTTGAAATTCATAAATGTGAAAAGTTTGTTAAGCCAGTCTTTTAATTCACATGTCTCTGCTTTAATGCAGGTAACATTTTCTCTCAGCTGTTAAACATTATGTGTGACCTTCCTGCTCATTGGTTAATACAGCAGCGTTATTGCAGTACTATGTGATTTTTTTTTCAGTGGGTAAAATTGTATGCCAACATGTATTACAATTAAATTATTACAACATGTTGATGTAAACATTTGCCTGGAAATATTCATTATATATCCTGTGTTTATGATGACCAAAATATATCTTGTAGGGAGATTTATAGACCGGTTTAGCATGGATAACACAGACTATAGGCTTTTTTCTAATATGCCAGTAATTGGCTTTTTACATTTAAAAATCTATAGCATACAGCCTGGACTGAAACAAATGTGATATACAGTATATCTATCTATCTATCTATCTATCTATCTATCTATCTATCTATCTATCTATCTATCTCTATATATATATATATATATACAGCTTGTATAACAGTGTACATTTGCCGTTCCCTCAAAATAACTCAGCACAAATCCGTTAATGTCTAAACTGCTGGCAACAAAAATGAGTATACCCCTAAGTGAAAATGTCCAAATTTGGCCCAAAATGTCAATATTTTGTGTGGACATCATGGTTTTCCAGAACTGCCTTAACCCTGTTCACCAGCTCTTCACAGGTTGCCACTGGAGTCCTCTTCCACTTCTCCATGACAACATCATGGAGCTGGTGGATGTTGGAGACCTTGAGCTCCTCTACCTTTCATTTGATGATGCCCCACAGATGCTCAAAAGAGTTTAGGTCTGGATACATGCTTGGCAAGTCCATCACCTTTACCCTCAGCTTCTTTAGCAAGACAGTGGTCATCTTGGAGGTGTGTTTGGGGTCATTATCATGTTGGAATACTGCCCTGCGGCCCACTCTCCGAAGGGTGGGGATCATTCTCTGCTTCTGTATGTCACAGTACATGTTGGCATTCAGGGTTCCCTGTCAGGGCTGGGTGAAGCCCTTCCTTTTCTGAGCTGGCTGCTCAGCTGTTGGCTAATTGCCAGCTCCTATCTCTCCACAATTACTCAGCTGTTGATAATATCCTGCTCATCAGTCCTGCCATCCAATCCAGAGGGGCTCTGCCTTCGCCTTGGTCAACATCACAGAAACTGAGACACCCTCCTGCGAACTTGTTCAAGACTTACTTTGCTGATATCCCTTCTGGCTCCAGATCCTGCTTGCTGTTCCACCACCTTGATCCCTGACTTCTAGCTTGGCTGACTTTCCATTCCTGTTACTGAACTCTGACTATGCTTGCTCTTTTTACTTTTGTTATTATACAAGTGTGATTTAACTGTACTTCTGTCTTGGCCCGTTTTCATGGTTTCTGACATTGCCTCAATGAACTGTAGCTCCCCAGTGTTGGCAGCACTTGTGCAGCCCCATATCATGACACTCCCACCACCATGCTTGAATGTAGGCAAGGCACACTTGTCTTTGTACTCCTCACCTGGTTGCCACCACACATGCTTGACACCATCTGCAGCAAATAAGTATATCTTGGTCTCATCAGACCACAGGACATGGTTCCAGTAATTCATTCCCTTGTGTCTGCTTGTCTTCAGCAATCTGTTTGTGGGCTTTCTTGTGCATCATCTTTAGAAGAGGCTTTCTTCTGAGACACTAGCCATGGAGACCAATTTGATAGGCTAACCTCTCATCCCCAGATCATGACAATACCACCACAATGCTTGACTGTAGGCAAGACACACTTGACTTTGTACTCCTCACCTGGTTGCTGCCACACACGCTTGACACCATCTGAACCAAATAAGTTTATCTTGGTCTCATCAGACCACAGGACATGGTTCCAGTAATCCATGTCCTTAGTCTGCTTGTCTTCAGGAAACTGTTTGCGGGCTTTCTTGTGCATAATCTTTAGAAGAGGCTTCCTTCTGGGAAGACAGCCATGCAGACCAATTTAATGCAGTGTGTGGCATATGGTCTGAGCACTGACAGGCGGACCCCTTCAACCTCTGCAGCAATGCTGGCAGCACTCATACTTCTATTTTCCAAAGACAACCTCTGGATATGATGCTGAGCACATGCACTAAACTTCTTTGGTTGACCATGGCCAGGCCTGTTCTGAGTGGAAACTGTCCTGTTAAACGGCTGTATGCTCTTGACCATCTTGCTGCAGCTTAGTTTCAGGGTCTTGGCAATCTTCTTATAGCCTAGGCCATCTTTATATAGAGCAAAAATTCTTTTTTTCAGATGTTCAGAGAGTTCTTTGCCATGAGGTGCCATGTTGAACTTCCAGTGACCAGTATGAAAGAAGGCGAGCGATAACACCAAATGTAACATGCCTGCTTCCCATTCACACCTGAAACATTGTAACTCTAATGAGTCATATGACACAGTGGAGGGAAAATGGCTAATTGGGCTGAATTTGGACATTTTCACTTAGGGGTGTACTCACTTTTGTTCTAATCATAAGTTATGTAAATAGGAAGTGATAAGAGATCCCCCAATGGTTGCAAAGACACCAATAAATATCTTAAAGACCTTCTGAGTATACTATCCTCCAAAAATTGTACAGAATCTGTGATTCCTCTTCATAATGTGTAGTTACCTTTGGCTAAGTTTTCCCTTTATTTATTTGTGTGTGGCAATGTAATGTATAGCATATTTATCAGGTGCCACCTTTTTTTCAGCAAGCTTTATATACATTTATGTAAGGTTACAAGCAGGGAAGACCTATGTTTTTGTGGTTCTTAGTGATTCATGTTGAAACTTCAGTTGTAAATTAACCAGGTGCTTAACCTTGCAAGTTCAATATAGAATTCACAGGATAATCAATTGCAGGAAGAAAGAGGACAAACCAAGGTAGATGACTCCAATAAAACATAGCTGTTACTGTTCTGTGTGTAACTATTGTCTCCTTTCAGTTTGTATCACCAGAAAGACTACAAAATCAATATCAGAAAAACATATAAATCTACAAGGAAGAACTCATTACTAGGAGTGGAATGCTCACTTTAAATTGGCTCTTCAAGATGTTCGTTTGATGGATATATTAGTTTACAAACAAATGCTGCCTTATAGTATTTTATTTATTTTTTATTAGTTAAAGATTTCCTTTTGATTTGATCATAGTACTGTGATCAAGACAAAACAGAATTTATGGAGGTCAAGACAGCGAAAGCAATTGTATAAGAAATCATCGCAAATTGTCAGGTTGTAAAGCCTTTTCAACTACTGTTTGTTGTGGAATTTAGTCAAGACCACTTACAGTATCTAATGGTGAAACAGAAAGCATGTTTAACAATCATGGGCATGGACATTCTCCAGGAAAATGCCCACTAGATGCTCTATAGCCACTAGTGGAGAAAGCACTTACTGTGCATGATTGTACAACAGCATATACAGATATTAGAACGCTTTGGCAGCTAATTTGAACAGATTGTCAAAAATTGCATGCCGCACTAAAGATTAACAACAAGCAGGGTACCGAATAATCTTTACTTAACATATGCTACCAGACGGTCATAGTCATAAAACTTTCACATTTTCCTGTTGTAGCTACCCCAAGAGATTTTTAAGACAAAGGTTTGAATCATAATTGGCTCAACAGCAGTAATTTTTCATCTCCACGAGGGCTGAACGTGGTTGTGAGGGCGCCCTGGCACCTCCTCCTGTTCACGGCACCCGTTCATGTGACCTTGGGGGCAGTCCAGTGGCGGCACACGTTTGTTTATGGATGGCTGCCCTGGTTGGGCTTGGTCACATGGTGTTCCTGCATACAATAGTTCTCATGTCCCTCCTGGACCAGGACTCTTTTCTCCCCCTTCTCCAGCACCAGCTAATTTTTGTACAGTTTTCAGTCACTTTGGTTGTCGTTCATATACACTCCTGTTTTCAGGCTTCTTGGTGGCAACCCTTCGCCATGGCTGTCCACTCTCACTCCTGTTCATTCACCCCCCCCCCCCACCAGTCCCCTTCCTTTCCCCTTCCCCTGTATACATTAGTCCCACCACACGACACAGACATCACTATCATCATACCCCCTTTTACACCAATTTTGCACTACATTTATTTGGCCTAATCATCTCCTACTCTTATTGTCACATGTTCACCTTAGATATGTCTATGGTATGCTGCCCGTGATATGTAACGCCGTTGGACCATCCCCCCAGCTCCCGACATTGATGCCTTTGGGTGGTCCGTGGTCCTTGACATTACTCCTCTAGGTGCATATATACTTGTAAGTGATCTATCGGAAGGTCTCCATTTTCATTCTCCTCCCGTCTATTGATACAAGATTATTTATCTAGTTGTTCATCTCCCATTTGCAGATACACCACTTGCTTGCTCCTGAGCGGCACCAAGCCATGAAATGCATCGACCAACAACTACCCTATATCAGTATACTACAGCTCTAATGCCCTGTACACATGATTGGATTTTCCAATGGGAAATGTTTCATGTGAGCTTGTTGTCGGAAAGTCCGAACGTGTTTATGCTCCATCGAACATTTGCTATCAGAATTTCCGCACACAAATGTTTGAGAGCAGGTTCTCAAATTTCCCACCAACAAAACTTTGTTGTCGGAAAGTCTGATCGTGTGTACACAAATCCACACAGAAAAGTTCAACACATGCTCAGAATCAAGTACAAGATTGAAGCGCTCAGTCTTGTAAAACTAGTTTTGACTAGTTTTGACAAACTGATTTTTTATTATTTCTCGTGATCTCATTAATCATCTTTGTTTTTGTTTTGTTTTTTATCAAGATCTTCAGAATTATCATTTTTAAAATTTGTTATAGTGATCTCCTTTATTTTCATTTCTCCAGATATCCAGAATAATTTTTTTTTATAGTGATCTCCATAATATTTTTTGTCGTTTTGTGTATCAAGTTACCACAACACCATTATTATCTTGTATTTATTTTACCACAAAGAGGTTGATTGGTGTTGGTGTCCCTTGTTAATTTGACATTGTATTTTTTAAATATGCCTGCCTACTCACAAACAAACTCTCCTTTTTGAAGTAAAACACATAGCCAAGTATTTGTCCAAACAAAAATTTTAAATTTATTAGGGGTCATAAAAAAATAAAGAGGTAGGCAACGCTGGAGAAACACTGGTTGGAATTGGTGAAGCCTTTGTACTGACATCAATTATTTGACAGGCAAAATTGGTAACCTGAGGAGTCCATTTAATAGGGAGCACAATACGGTCCAGGACTCCAAGAGATCGGGAGCAGCAGCAGATGACATATATGTCCCGAGGCTGTGGTCTTACAACAATCTGCATCTTTTGCCAGACCACACCAAACCCAGGCCATCACTCTCAACACTTGGTGGTGTTGCTGGAGGTGGTGGAGGAGTAATATGGTCCAACTCACACAAGTGGCTTTTAGTTGTGAGTTTCCCCTCGTCCCCTTGTTTAGGACCTGAAGTATTATCTCCTCACAGATGAGGTGTTGGCCCTCTTGTTGGCCTTCCTCCATTAGTTCCAGTTTACCAGCTGTCAGACAGCCATACAACTCAGGCCACCAGGGGTTGTTGTGAGGTCTGCAGTAGCCTGCCGAATCAAAGGAGTCACTGACTTCTCCAGGTTCCTCGCATTCCTGGTCCTTTTTGTTGGAAGGCGGAGGGGCGGAACCTGGGATTCAGTCAGGCTACAATTTATAATGTATCATTTTTATTGTAAGCTTGATATATACTTGTGTATTTGTGGACGAAGCTGGATTTTTTAGTCTGATCCTGTTCATATTTGCTCAGACTGATCAAGTGTACTTTAGTCAGTAGTCACATCATGATGATAATAGCTCAGCCAAGTGTACTTTTGTCCTCATCCAAAGACCTGCTTCCATAATTACAGCAGCAAAGAGCAACTTCAACAGTGCACTCTCCAAGGATACCTACATGGCTCAAAGACAATGTCTGTTTTGTAATACAGTAATTTATCTTCAATTTGGAGCTGTATCTAATCAAGTGATCATTGTGAAATATTAGAACTAATGTATGAGGTGGGGAGGCCATAGGGTTTTCCACCTCTACTGGTATGCGGTCATCATACGACATCACACAACAATGCTTCTTTGGTCTTTTGCAAAGCTTGAAATCTTCTACTAACACAAGATAAACATGAGCTTAGCAGAAGGAGCCCAAAGGGATGAAGGCACATGACCTTACCAGGTCATGGCCTCATTGAAAGTCCCAATGTTCCCCCTCCGCCTTTTTCCCAATTGCTTTAACAGGGATGGAAGCACGTGGTTGCAATTAATTGGTTCTATCTATTTAACTCATTCTGTGTCTCAGTGGCCCATTGATAACCTTCCCTGATTTACCCCAATATAATTTGTATTATCTATTATATTGTTCTCTATCCCCTTGGTGACCCACCTCTGCAATTATTAGGCATTATATTTTGTGGTTGTGCAGCTGGTGGCATAAGTTGTGGCCTACGTGCCGCCCGGATTTCATCTTGTCCGGGAGCTGCGATGCGCACTGTGGGGTGACCCTTCCTCCCTCCACCCCTTCTGATGCTCAGGGGCCTTGTGGCACTGCCTCCCCGGTGGGCATTTTCCATCTCCATGAGGGCTGAATGTGGTTGTGAGGGCACCGGGTCTTTGCGTCTCCTCTCATTCATGGTGCCCATGAACAAGAGGAGCAATAGTTTAATTATGTAATAAAACAGCAGTAACAGTTTAATTATGTATCTTTATTTGATATTTAGATTCAATTCTTTATCATTTTCTTCAAAATAAAAAGGTCTTGTTACTTGACAGCATGCAATGATTTTTACTAAAGCTATTTATGTATGGTATGACTCTAAACTTACTTTGGCTATTAAACTCTATTAAGCTTTTGTGCCAGAAGACTTTACCTCTCCTAGCAAAAAGTATATTGCTTTGATGTGTTATAATAGTAATGTGGAACTTTATTTTAATCAATTATACACTGTGATTGTGTCAGTGTCACAATTTGAAGCTGGATGGACCATATAGTAAAATGAAATTTTATTATTAATATTATAATCATAATTATTATTTATTTATAAAGCTTTGACATTATGAAATGCTATACATTAAATAATAAAAGAGGGGCAAAGTATGGATTCCAGACAAAAACAAGTAAAGAGGCATGATACAGGATTAAAAAGGACCCTTTCAGAGGTGAGAAAGCATTAGAAACAGTAGTGTAGATTTAGTAAAGGCAAACAGTCTGTTAACGTTGGAAGGGAATTCTCACTTTGCAAGAGAGTTTTGCCGTAGCTTAGTGAATGAGGCGAAACTGCTATGTTCCATCACCTTAGCATGTGCAAACAAAAACATAATAAAAATGTCCTTGCATGAGATTGGATATTCCTTGCTAAGTGAATTTTTACCACATGCATTAAGGGAAGACTCCCTTGCAAAATGCATGCAACATCCTATTTGTCATTAGTAAACCACCCCTAATAAGTAAGGGAGATAATGGTGCAGTTGAGATAGAGAGGATAAAGGATAAACAATCTGGAAATGGTGGGTTGAGGGACACTTTAAGCCCCATATGCATGTGGTGCAATAATGCACATTAAAATGCTTATTACTGCAACATGCAGCAACACATTTATTTTAAGTGGCACCCCAATGCTGAAAAAAAAAGCAGATATCTGCCATCTTGTGATGCAGTGTACCACAATGATCAGTAACACACTACTGTCAGTTGTGGTACAATGCATCTGCAAAAATAATATAGGTCCTTAAAGCTGAACAACAGGAAAAATTATTTTGCAATGGCCAGGATAACAAAAGGAAAAGACAAGAAAGGCCCAAAAAAATCACTTGCTATAAAATATAAGGTATATATGTATGTATGTAAGTATAGGAGGCAAAGATAAAATAATTAACTATATAAATGTAATTGTTTAAACCAGTAGTCTTTAAACTGTGGCTTGCTTTTGTCTGGTCCTTGGGACACTATTTCATTCACTGATACCAACAATGGGGCATAATTATACCCCACTGACACCAATGAAGTGGCAAAATTCCTCCCTGTGTAGACAAATAATGAGACACAATTCCTCTCCCAATAACATGAGTGGTAGGGCACAGTTCTTCCCCATGACACCAAAGATGTCTTTTCTCACTGATATCCAGAACTGCCAATGGCCACAGTCCAAAATGTGAAGGACAGTAAACCGGCCCCTTCTTTAAAAAGTTTGGAGACACCTGGTTTTAAACCAAGGTTTAATATTGCAGCTGATTTGTGGTCATGTTAATCTTTTCTACAGTGGTGTGAAAAAGTGTTTGCCCCCTTCCTCATTTCCTGTTCCTTTGCATGTTTGTCACACTTAAGTGTTTCGGAACATCAAACCAATTTAAACAATAGTCAAGGACAACACAAGTAAACACAAAATGCAATTTGTAAATGAAGGTGTTTATTATTAAAGGTGAAAAAAAATCCAAACCATCATGGCCCTGTGTGAAAAAGTGATTGCCCCCCTTGTTAAAACATACTATAACTGTGGTTGTCCACACCTGAGTTCAATTTCTCTAGCCACACCCAGGCCTGATTATTGCCACACCTGTTCACAATCAAGGCATCACTTAAATAGGAGCTGCTTGACACAGTAAGGTGCACCAGAAGATCCTTAAAAGCTACACATCATGCCGAGACCCAAAGAAATTCAGGAACAATTGAGAAAGAAAGTAATTGAGATCTATCAGTCTGGAAAGGGTTATAAAGCCATTTCCAAAGCTTTGGGAATCCAGCGAACCACAGTGAGAGCCATTATCCACAAATGGCGAAGACATGGAACAGTGGTGAACCTTCCCAGGAGTGGCCGGCCTCCCAAAATTACCCCAAGAGCGCAGCGAGGACTCATCCAAGAGGTCACAAAAGACCCCACAACAACGTCCAAGGAACTGCAGGCCTCACTTGCCTCAGTTAAGGTCAGCGTTCATGCCTCCACCATCAGGAAAAGACTGGGCAAAAATGGCCTGCATGGCAGAGTTCCAAGGAGAAAACCACTGCTGAGCAAAAAGAACATCAAAGCTCGTCTCAATTTCTCCACAACACATCTTGATGATCCCCAAGACTTTTGGGACAACATTCTGTGGACCGATGAGACAAAAGTGGAACTCTTTGGAAGGTGTGTGTCCAAGTATATCTGGCGTAGAAGGAACACTGCATTTCATAAAAAGAACATTATACCAACCGTAAAATATGGTGGTGGTAGTGTGATGGTCTGGGGCTGTTTTGCTGCTTCAGGACCTGGAAGACTTGCCGTGATAAAAGGAACTATGAATTCTGCTGTCTACCAAGAGATCCTGAAGGAGAATGTCTGACCATCTGTTCGTGTACTCAAGCTGAAACGAACTTGGGTTCTGCAGCAGGACAATGATCCTAAACACACCAGCAAGTCCACCACCGAATGGCTGAAGAAAAACAAAATGAAGACTTTGGAGTGGCCTAGCCAAAGTCCTGACCTGAATCCTATTGAGATGTTGTGGTATGACCTTAAAAAGGCCGTTCATGCTCGAAAACCCTCTAATGTAACTGAATTAGGACAATTCTGCAAAGATGAGCGGGCCAAAATTCCTCCAGGACGCTGTAAAAGCCTCATTGCACATTATCGCAAACACTTGGTTGCAGTTGTTGCTGCTAAGGGTGGCCCAACCAGTTATTAGGTTTAGGGGGCAATCACTTTTTCACACAGGGCCATGATGGTTTGGATTTTTTTTCACCTTTAATAATAAACACCTTCATTTACAAATTGCATTTTGTGTTTACTTGTGTTGTCCTTGACTATTGTTTAAATTGGTTTGATGTTCCGAAACACTTAAGTGTGACAAACATGCAAAGGAACAGGAAATGAGGAAGGGGGCAAACACTTTTTCACACCACTGTATGTGTCATTGTACACAATTGATTTTAGTAGGGATCACACTTTGTAGAGGTACATCAGAAGTGTATAAAGCAAAGACTTCTACATATACTAATATTTACACATTTTTTAAAGACGGGTTTTGGATAAGGTCCATTCTGGTTTCTGGTGGAGCAGGGAACCCATTTGTTTTATAAATTGTAGTGAATAACCCCACCAAATGTATAATTTGGTGTGTATTTTAAAACTTTAAAAATTTGGAATAAACAATTTTCAAGATTACATTGCTCCATTATTTATATCTCATAGCTGCAGGTCACTTTAATTATTTTCATTACACAACTAAGAGCATGAACCCATGTTTTTGAAAACTATAATAATTTTACATTAAGCTGATTTTCACGAAAGCAGTACAACTACAGATGGTGTTCAACTGCATAAAATTAATTAGTATATGTGCTGGTTCTACATAATTAATTCCGCTGAGGCCCATGAAAGTGATTTTTAATAAAGGATTTTAGCTTTTGTGTGATGTTATTTTTTATACTATAAGATCCAGATAAGGTAAAATAGAAATTCAATATTTAAAAAATAGATAAAGATAAAATTTATTTTTTGCAGATGTTCAACAATACCAAGAATATCCTGAAATATGGATTATAGATTATAAAGTGAAGAACATAATATAAATATTGATAATAATGCAAAAATAAATTGTTATAAGTAATTTGTGAAGTAGGGTGAATAAACAAGCAGTGCGTAAGGCATAAAAAAATAGTAAAGGTCTTGCGAGCTACCAAATCAAAGTTCCCCTATCTTATAATAGTATAATGACAGCTGCTAGCACTAATCACGTCCCATACTAACGTGTGAGAATCACAGATAAATAAATCATGTGCTACGCTATCCCCTTAATGATTTGCTGAACCTGCAGCAAAAACCTAAAAAAACAAAATTGTTATCTAAAGTAAGGTGCCTATAAAATCAAATCCAAGAATATAATAATAATATTATATAAGCGACTAAAGTCGTCATTTAGCTTTCAACATCATATAATGTCAATATACACACATTTCATAAAATATAAATATTAATACAAAAGTGATCCATAAAGTGCTCGACTGCATATAAGTCCGTGATACTCTGACCACCCAGGATCTGTTTTCAGTGTCCTTAATACAGCAATAATAAATGTGACTTGATAGGTGACTGTGAATATAGCGATTTGCAGCAAGGTAATGGCTGCTCACCTCAGAGCATGTGACCTCACAATTACGTTTGGTCAATACGCACTTTTGAATCATCAATAAAAGATTTTATTTACTGCAAACAAAGCCCTATTATAGGGTACTCGCATGGGTCTAATGCGTTACCCTGGGTCTAATGCGTCACTCTATAGCATGCCTTAATAGTGCCAAGCTGTGGATGAGATCGTGTGCTACTACTCCATGAGGTAGACCAGCTGTCTCCTGCGCCGTCCAGTCACCCCCCCCCCCCTACACACGTCGATACAAGGGAAATGTCGTATCTTCTTCAGGGAGAGTGCCTAAGGCATATTGTAAAGTATCTGTACATGTTACTTATAATAACTGAATAATTTAAACTGTTATATGCATGGGTTTTAACAAATTATAAGGCCATGACAAACCCAAAGGGCTATAAACCAGACCAGTAAGACAAACATGACTAATAAGTCAAAGTTTAATTTTACTAAAAAAAGATTGCACATATAGTAGGAAACAGGAACCCCACTTGTCGCTTACACTGAAATTACAGAGCACTGTAATATATAGCAATATAGCAATTCTCTATGAGATCCACTGTATCTCAATAGTCAGATTTTAGTCTTTATACATGGGCTGTAGGACCAGTATATGTTACTATTTAAAGCAACCCTTTCTTTCTACCAATGTATAGAGAAACTGCTGTCAAATTTAAAGTATTTTGCTTATAACCAAATCAGGGGTGCAAAATCAGTAAATCCTTGGCCTTTAAAACTTTTATTTGGTTTGCTTTAAGTGCATATCATGCAATATAATATATTAAAACTATAGAAAAGTAACTATTTCAGTGGCGTATCATTTTACAATGAGTAATGTAGTACATTTTCATGTAAATTTTTGTTTCAGGACTTCTTGGTGGATATTCCAAAGGTTTTCTTAATTTACTGGGAGGCTAGAAAATGTGTTGATTTAACTAGTATGAAGACTTTTACAGACATGCAGTGAATAATGATGGGTAAATATACTGAATTCTGACACTTTTTAAGGCTAATAGTCAAGTTATTGTAAAAAGCTTTGGGTGCAAGGCACTGCCATGGGGAACAATTAAACATATTTTTTAAAGGATATGGTAGGAAGAGGGTAATTTTAATGTGACTTTGATAGTGACATAAAACAATTCAATCCTTTAGGCTGGGTTTCCCCGCATACAATTTGCACTCAATGGAGCCAATTCACACATCTCTGGAAATGCTCACGAGTGAATTGCACAGGAGTCCTGTGTATCTTCTGGTCCATTTCAGGTCCGATTGCAGCCAACAATCTGGACTGAATTCAGACCTGAAATGGTAAACAGGGACACACCAAACCCCTATTGCGAGCCACTCTGTACTGCAGTGTGAATCCAGCCTTAAAACGTTTGTAAACCCAACATTTCCTATTCCTGTTATGTGCCTGCTGTGTCATGTACCTTTAGGAAAAGGTATCCTGTTCCCAATGTTTTGCTTCCTTTGAGTGAAATACATGTTATTCCTGCCAGTCCCTTTGCTTTCCTATTAAAAACTGACTACACTAAGCAGGAGGATACACCACAGTCAGTTCTCTAGGTATGCTCCTTCAATGATCAGACTTGTCTTGACACGCTCCTCCTGCACAGCCTTTCACTGGGAAGAGGAGTGTGCTGCAGCTTCTCCTCCATCAGCTCTTATTCATCAGAGAACAGAGGGAATGTGATTACTTATTAAAAAAAGGGAAAAAAGGTATTTATCTTTTTTTTTATATTTATACACAAATGTTTTGCCTTTCATTTCTATTTTACACTGAATGTGTTGTTGCGCAAAATGTTGGCGCTATATAAATCCTGAATAATAATAATAATAATAATAATAATAATTTTACAAGGTGATGGTTCACATTCACTTTAAAATGATATGCTTGGGAGGTGCCTTTAAGTTGTGCGTGGTACGGTACAGTACAATTACAGTACGGTACAGTACAACTTTGAAAGACAGTCTCAGAAGCTAAATGCTGGCATAACATTTTGGATTTTTCATTCATTTTTTAATTATTACATTTAGCTTGGCTTACATACAGCAGCAGCAACCATTTCAACTTTAAATTTGCTTTTTTAAATAGTTTTGTCTGATACACCTTATTTTGTATTAAGTGGTAATATAACTAAAGCCTTAAAAAAACTCCCAGTGGCAAAACAGTTTAGTATATTTTTTGCGCTTATTTTGTCACAGTACCATACTGCATTGTCTTAAAAGTTTAAAAAAAAGAGTGCACGAAAAATAAACCCAAATCTCCATGTCCCCCAAAACCCCTCCCATCTCAATATCCCTAATTATATAGAGCCAAAATATAGACTTAAAATATGTGTTTGGTAGAAATTGGCCTGAGTCAGGTCCATACATGAGCACCTGAATAGGCAGACAAGGTAGATTTTCTCTTGAAGTAAAAAATGCTGCTGCAGTTGCGCTTTGCCGGCAGTATAGCAGCAATGACCCATTGATTTCAATAGGTCAGAAAAAAAACCTTCTGGTTTGCTTTTTTGAGAGCATTTTTCTAGCAGAAAAAAATGCTATCTGCTCCAAAATGCTGATACTTGTCTTTTTTTTCTACTGAACATAAAGGAACTGCCCAGAAAAAAAAGGATGACTCGCTGTACAGGAAATCCTGTATGTACAGGAAGTTTCTGGAGACACTGTCCATTTATTTGTGTGTGTTAGGTGAAGCCACATGGTTCAGCTAGGTCTACAAAGATGGTTAGTCAATTTTAGCTTATTGAAGCTGTCCATAGGTACCCCTAACTGTAGGATCTCTCACACCTAGCTCATAAGGACAGGGTCACCAAGAATTTGACCTGGAAGGAAAGTGAATCCTTGCTAATAAGAAATTGGAGAGATGGAGAATTGTTGTAAGTTGTTTTTTCTAAGCCTTATGTTTTAACTAATCCTGATTTCTATGCATATACTTACCCATTTTTTTAGACAGTAAAAAATCTACGCACCTGATGGAAGTCAATGCTTGAGAGGATGGAGAGAGAATTAAAGACAGAGAGCAAGGTAGAAGTGGATCTGCAGCACAATGTTCTGGTCCTGGCCATCTGTATGCCACACAGGTAGGGCTTCTATGGAGAGCAATGCAGTCCCGATAGTAAGTAATATTTGTTAAAATTGTATTTTTTGTTTATTTATTTTTTGGGATCATGTGAATCTTTGTTTATTTTTAAAATTTACTCTATAGGACCACAGGAAGCTCTCAACATATATGTGATAATGCAGCAGAAGAGGGTGCTTGGGAGCCTTCCATACTGTCTACCTCAGGCACTAGCAACCACCCTACCAATCATGCTCAAAGGATCGAACCTGTCTGCAAGTGTTAATTTGCCAGATCAGCTACAGAAAGAAGGTTTATGGAAGGGATTTTTGGGAGTATCTACTTACCGGGATGTGGCACCATCATGGCTACCAAACTGGGCATTCAGATAAGAATTTTTGCTATCGAATGAATGTTTTTTTGGTTATTTTTTATTTATTTTTTGCTTTTTTGGGGCAGAGGCTGTAGGAGGCAAACTACAATGCTCCATGTAGACCAGCACTTCATAGATCTGCTGGGCAAAGTCCATCACCATTAAAGAGCCCTTTTGCAGCAGGATCCCTTTGCTGACCCTGGGGCTGTGTTCTGGTTTTTGTGAGAGATGAAAATGAGCATGGGATGCGTAATGCTACTTGAGCCTTTATTGCAGACTGGCAGGCAGTAGAACAAAGTGGCCTGCCATTTTCCTTACTGGGAAACTGTCCTGCTTCTCCAATCGCTGTGTCCCCCTCCTGTCTACCACCACCCCCCAATTCCTCAAGGCCCCCCCCCCTTTCCACCCCATGCCTTTAGCCACCTACTCAGAAACATCTCCCAGCCCTCCCCTCATTTTTCCAGTGCCTGGCCTTTTTCACCATATCCTGTATATCAGGACCTGTAGGGTTTTTTTTCTTTTTTTGGTTGTCTGGCAATTTGTTCTGCAAAGTTATGAAGAAAAAAATTACAGGGCCATTTTTGTGGCCTATATTTTTACTATTTTTTGGCACTTATTATTTAACCTCAATTTTTCTACATTTATTGTAGACCCCTTATTTATTGGTCATGTTTTGTAATCATTTTAAGAAAAGATTTGAAAAATTTTTTTACATTTATTTTATTTTATTATGAGTTATCTTGTTATCTTCCATTTATTTCATTAATATGTCAGCTGCATGACAGCCAAAATCTTGAAATGTATTCCTCCAGTTAGGTGGTTTTTAATGCAGGGTTAATTTCTTGTTAATGCACATTTTTCTATGTTACATAGAACTGAACCGTGCCTTACAAACGAATCAACTGTGAATGTACAGTTCTTTGTAATACACAAAAGAACATATTAAAAAGATCTCAACTGTGGCCAACAAACGACCGAACTGTAAATGCACAGTTCCGTAGTTTGTAAGGCAGATTTCCGGTTCTGTAATGCACAGTTTTGTTAGGACTATTACAGGACAGATTGTATCACTTCTCTGTAACAAAACCTCCTGCTGTGCTGAAGGACCTCTCAGGCAGCACACTAGCTTCAAGGCAAGTCAGAAACTCCAGTGCTTACTGTGTATGATTCAGCTAGTAATCCAGCCTACAAGTTCTAGACCTGATGTAGTCAGCAATCATTTTTTTCAGGTGCTGTTTGTGTACTTTCTGTAGTCAGGCCTGGCTGCTGTGGTTCAGAAAAACTCTGAAAAGCAGCACTGTGGCATACATGGCTTAAGAGACTGTAAGAGACTGGGGACATGGCACAATAGATGACCAGAGACTGCATACATAGCCCAAGAGACTGTCAGAAACTGCATACATGTGGGGGTTGACAGAGAGAGACGGGGTGACAGAGAGGGGGGGAGATAGAGAGAAACAGGGTGACAGAGAGAGATAGGGTGACAGAGAGAGGGGGGTGACAGAAAGAGACAGAGGGGGTGACAGAGAGAGGCAGGGGGTGACAGAGAGAGACAGAGGGGAGTGACAGAGAGGGGGGTGAAAAAGACAGAGCGGTGAGAGAGAGAGGGGGCGACAGAGAGGTGTGATGGGGGTCATCGCTCCTGATCCAATCCCTGATTACAGAGGGGGGCACTTGATCTCCCTTGCCCCTACCTGCGGATGCCCATGCCCCAAATGATGTTGTTTTGCAATTCAATATTACTTTATATATTTCAAAAAAATTACAGACTTTTTTATATTTAATAGAGTTAAGAAAAATGTGGAACTTTTTGAAGAACCCTCGTACATATACTTTTTAATGGGAGAAGCCTGTTGTTGGTTATAAAACAGTACTGTGGTTTTTAGATTGATTTGTATTATACTGTAGACCTTGGTCCCTTTCCTTTAAATTACACACATTTTTTGTGGAATTTTTCACACCCAAAATTCTGTGTAAATAGGCTCCACACCCCCACCCACAATCTCTGGAATTCTGATTTACACAGGTATGGATAAACTATGTGGTCTATTTTTAACTTTGACTTCCGTCTTTGGTATAGCAAGCATATTCAGTTATTTACACGCTATTAAACTAAGTTTAAAACAGATACTTATGCAAAGGTTTAGGTAAGATACTAGTTATTGGAAACCAAACTGTAGACATTTCAAAGCTTTCGTAGCTGGGATCAAAAGATTTGGGAAACTTTACTGTGCAGTGATTTCAAGCACTGTGTTGCTTTGTTATATATACATCTTTTGTCTCTTAAAAAATATGATTTTATCCTGAGTATAGTATGTCTTTCTTATAATGGCTTACTTACTCTGATATATGTAGTGAGTTCCCTTGGGAACTCATTAATGTTTTTTGGTTTTCAAGGAAATAAAAGGCTGCATTTTGAAACAAGCCTAACAACTTTTTATTTGCTGTCAAAAAAAGTTGCCTTTAATTTAAACTGGCATGATGATATGTGATGAAATTAAATCAAGAGAGATGACTAAAGTCACTTTAATTAAAAACAGGAAATAGAAAAATTATCATGATTTACCCTTTGCTCTTGTCCCTGTAGTGTACCATTGTGTTCTACTTTACTTATGATGAAGTAATTTTGTTAAGAACCAGTGTGCAGTTAAATATATTCTTAGTGATCTTCTAATGCTATTAGCTTCACAGTGTTTCTATTAGTCATTATCCTGGGTTATAAAAGGAATATATTTATTTTTCAGCTTCAAATAGGAAGAGAAAATTTACTAAATAACATCATCATTTTGACTGCATAGCCACAGGACATGTAGTCAATGAAAATAGAACTAAGGTCTCTTAAAAGAATATATTATAATTATACAGTATAGGCTTACCTGATAAGATGAGTTTTCAGGGATCACCTTAAGCAGACAGAAGAGCAAATAGCAATAAAGGTTGAGGGAGGGAGCTTCAGAGGATGAGAGTTAAGCATGAGTTAAGGCTTTTTCGAGGCTCTATCCTCAGACCCCTTATACCCTTCTAGCCGAGGTGACTGCTATCAGCAGTGTTCATTTTAACAATTCAATTGTGGCTTCTTCTGGTGGTTCAAAAGGTCTTCTAGTCAGACCCTACAAAACAACTAATAAATCCCATTTGGGAAAACACTTAAATGGAACCGGTTTAGCTCTAGCTAGTGCGTAATAACCCAAGAGTCTAGAGATAACCTTCTCTCTAGAAAAAGTGATAAAGCAGCTACCTGAACGTTCAAGGTGCTTGTTGCTAAACCCTTCTCCATTCCATCCTGGAGAAATTCCAGAATGGAAAAGTTCTCCTGTGAAGAGTCGTTTTTTGAAACACACCAGAAATTGAAGCATTACCAGGTCTTAAAATAAATGGCCCTTGTGACCTTCATCCTGCTATTTAGCAGGGTACAAGTTAAACTATCAGACAAACCCTTACTCCTCAGGAATTACTCCTCAGTAACCAAGAGGTCAGCTTGAGATGACCTACGTTGGCATGCAGCAGGGAACCCTGAGTCAGCAAGTCCCTTTGGACCGGGAGCAACCAATGGGATTCAACCGCCAATTTTAGTAGAACTGAAAACCAAGGCCTTTTGGGCCAATACGGGACCACTAAAATTACAGTTGTCCTTTCTCCCTGTAGTTTCCTGAGCACTAAAGGGATCATTTGTACAGGGGGAAAAGCGTAAAACAAATAAGCCAGTGCATCCAGACCCTCTGCTTGGTCCTACCTGTTCAGAATAGTAGACCAGAACCTTTGCATTTGTTTGTGCTGCAAAAAAGTCTATCTGTCCACAATCCGCTGAAAGACCTCTGGACTTAAGCTCCATTCAGACTCTAGTGCCCTTCTTCTGCTTAAAAAGTCCACAATCTGGTTTAGGTTGCCCTTCAGATGTACTGCTGTTATGGATACCATGTTGTCCTCTGCCCAAGTCAGAGTCTGAAGGGGCAAGTTTACAGTGGTGTGAAAAAGTGTTTGCCCCCTTCCTCATTTCCTGTTCCTTTGCATGTTTGTCACACTTAAGTGTTTCGGAACATCAAACCAATTTAAACAATAGTCAAGGACAACACAAGTAAACACAAAATGCAATTTGTAAATGAAGGTGTTTATTATTAAAGGTGAAAAAAAATCCAAACCATCATGGCCCTGTGTGAAAAAGTGATTGCCCCCTAAACCTAATAACTGGTTGGGCCACCCTTAGCAGCAACAACTGCAACCAAGTGTTTGCGATAACGTGCAATGAGGCTTTTACAGCGTCCTGGAGGAATTTTGGCCCACTCATCTTTGCAGAATTGTCCTAATTCAGTTACATTAGAGGGTTTTCGAGCATGAACGGCCTTTTTAAGGTCATACCACAACATCTCAATAGGATTCAGGTCAGGACTTTGGCTATTCCACTCCAAAGTCTTCATTTTGTTTTTCTTCAGCCATTCGGTGGTGGACTTGCTGGTGTGTTTAGGATCATTGTCCTGCTGCAGAACCCAAGTTCGTTTCAGCTTGAGTACACGAACAGATGGTCGGACATTCTCCTTCAGGATCTCTTGGTAGACAGCAGAATTCATAGTTCCTTTTATCACGGCAAGTCTTCCAGGTCCTGAAGCAGCAAAACAGCCACAGACCATCACACTACCACCACCATATTTTACTGTTGGTATAATGTTCTTTTTATGAAATGCAGTGTTCCTTCTACGCCAGATATACTTGGACACACACCTTCCAAAGAGTTCCACTTTTGTCTCATCGGTCCACAGAATGTTGTCCCAAAAGTCTTGGGGATCATCAAGATGTGTTGTGGAGAAATTGAGACGAGCTTTGATGTTCTTTTTGCTCAGCAGTGGTTTTCTCCTTGGAACTCTGCCATGCAGGCCATTTTTGCCCAGTCTTTTCCTGATGGTGGAGGCATGAACGCTGACCTTAACTGAGGCAAGTGAGGCCTGCAGTTCCTTGGACGTTGTTGTGGGGTCTTTTGTGACCTCTTGGATGAGTCGTCGCTGCGCTCTTGGGGTAATTTTGGGCGGCCGGCCACTCCTGGGAAGGTTCACCACTGTTCCATGTCTTCGCCATTTGTGGATAATGGCTCTCACTGTGGTTCGCTGGATTCCCAAAGCTTTGGAAATGGCTTTATAACCATTTCCAGACTGATAGATCTCAATTACTTTCTTTCTCAATTGTTCCTGAATTTCTTTGGGTCTCGGCATGATGTGTAGCTTTTAAGGATCTTCTGGTGGACCTTACTGTGTCAAGCAGCTCCTATTTAAGTGATGCCTTGATTGTGAACAGGTGTGGCAATAATCAGGCCTGGGTGTGGCTATAGAAATTGAACTCAGGTGTGGACAACCACAGTTATAGTATGTTTTAACAAGGGGGCAATCACTTTTTCACACAGTGCCATGATGGTTTGGATTTTTTTTCACCTTTAATAATAAACACCTTCATTTACAAATTGCATTTTGTGTTTACTTGTGTTGTCCTTGACTATTGTTTAAATTGGTTTGATGTTCCGAAACACTTAAGTGTGACAAACATGCAAAGGAACAGGAAATGAGGAAGGGGGCAAACACTTTTTCACACCACTGTAGAAGACACCTGCTTCTTGTGCCCCCCCTGTCTTGAGATGTAGGCCACTGATGTGGTATTGTCTGACAATACCTGGATGTGTTGGCCCCTGATCATCTTGAAAATGGCCCTTAATTCCCTCCAGTTTGAGGACCTCCTGGATTTCTCCACTGACCAGGACCCCTGGGCCAACTGGAAATTAGGTTTGATTTTTCTTTGTTCAAAATCCAATCCAAATTCTCTAAATGGCTCTGTGCCCTTTTCAAATCCCTGCATAATAGGTCCTTTGAGCTGGTGAACAAAAGAAGGTCATCCAGATCAGGTACTTACAATACCCCCTCCAACCTGAGCGGTGCCAATGCTTCTGCCATAATCTTCTTGAAAATCCTTGGGGAAGCGAAGAGACCAAATGGGAGAGCCCTGAACTGAAACTGTGACACCACTCCCCCTGCTTTGATTGCCAGATGCAGATATCTCTGAGACGTTGGTGTTATGGGAACATGCAAATATGCATCCCTGAGATCTATGGAGGCTAGAAAGCACCCCGTGGGAAGAAGTTTTCTCGCAGAATAAATGTTTCCATACAAAAATTTTTGTATCGGACGGACCTGTTTAAGATCTTTAAATTCAGTATTAACCTGAATTTTCCTGACAGCTTCTTCACTAAAAAAACATGATGCCACCTTCTTTTTGTCCAGAAATGCTTTTTTTCCTTATCTGCTGTTCTGTCTAGAACAGCGTCAAGATCAGGCTCAAATACCAGATACCCCTCAAAGGGTATACTGCACAGCTTCACTTTAGAGGCTGCCTCGCCTGACCAGGTCTTTACCCACAAAGCTCTTCTAGCTGAATTAAAGCTGAAGATCTTGCGAACATCTTCACCGACTCAGCCGAGGCATCTGCTATGTAACCTATAGCCTTTTATAGGACTGGAAGAGTATCCAACAGATCTTTGTGAGAGAGGTTCCTGCCTCAATATGGCCCTTTAGTTGTTCCAACCAGTATTCTAAATTCCTGGCTACCATTGTAGATGACGTTGATGGTTTGAAATTAGCCAGCGTAGAATCCCAAGCCTTTTTTAACAAAGAATCAGCTCTTTTGCTCATAGTGTCCTTTAAACCCCCATGTCCTCAAAAGCTAAGTTGGTGTTTTGTGATACCTGTGAGAAAGTTGCGTCAAGTTTAACTCTCTTGTTCCAAACGTGCTCGCTATCTTCATCAAAAGAGAATCTCCTTTTAAGAGACCTAGAAAAGAAGGGGGCCCTCTCTGGGTCCTTCCACCATTCCTGCTTTATATATTCTGTCACACTTTGTGCACTGGGAACACCCGATGCTTGACCTCATTCATACCCTGATTAATCTTGTCATATAGGGACAATTGGGTCTTATCCTCCTTAATATTTAGGGTCGTATGTATGGTCTTTAGAAGGTCCCCTACCTCTTCCAAAGATAGTCTATAACGAGAGGAAGATACCTTTTTTTTTGCCTTCCTCATCTGATCCTGAAGACTCACTTTTCTCCTCACCCTCAGATTCACTAACCACTCTCCTGTCTGCAGAGGGAATATGTGTACTGGGAGGAGAACTATCTGCTGACTGTGCTGCCAGATGCTTGTCCAGATAGGAACGGAAGGTATGAAATGTATCTTCCAATTCCTTCCAGAAAGAAGTGAGCACCTCACTAGGTTGGGCAGAGGGTGCTTTAGTGGAAGTTTCCTCTCTAACCTTGTCTGCTATGCAAGTTTTGCACAGCAGTTTGGTCCAAGCCTCCTCAAGGGAAGCTTTACATGAAGCATACCGTTTCTGGAGGGAGGGGAAACATGCTTAGTCTTTTCTTTAGATTAATCTGAAATACACCAAGCCAACAAACACTTTGTAAATATGCTGTGCATTAGATCTCCTCCCCAGCAGATCCCCAAACAACAGTCAGTGGCACAAAGACAATTCCCCCGAAAAAAACACTGCTGTAAAACAAACACACACTGACCAGAGAAGTCCCCTGTCTAGTGTGAGACTCCCTTCCCCCCAGTATAGGGGAGAAAGGGAGGGACATAAAACATACATAGCCCAGATATCTAACAGAGACCACTGCCTCTCCTACCTGGGTCTGGCTGGTGTACGTGGCTCCTGCTCCCACCACCGCTGCTGTTTGCTTTGGCTCCATTTCCCCAGTACCCTGCAGCCGGTTTCATTCGCCGCTGCCAGGACCGGAAATTGCACTGCCGAGGCCACCTCCCACTTCTGCTTTACAGCGGCTGGAAGCCGCCACACACTTCTGGAAGTCCTGCCCCATCCAGCAGTGATGCCACCCACCACTCAGACTGGCTAAGTACAGACCTAGAGGCTCCACCATGGTGATTCCCCCAGCCTTCTCTCAATGGCCTATCAGAGCGGGATCCCCGCTTGCCTCTGCCCTCGCTATGTTCAAGAAAAGGAAGACACCGAAATACCCCCCACCCACCAGGCCGTTTACAAAAAACGATATCCAAGACAAGTAAATGAATGAGTGACTTGTATAGCGCTACCTATGCAAACTGAATCGCCTCAGGGCGCTTTCTTGCCACCAGAGTCCATCTGCGGCTTTGCATGGTCCTTTACCCTGTAAGGTCCTGACATGCTTACAAACACATACAACATTGACATACACATACACATATTAAGGCCAATTTTTTTAGACAAGGTCTAATTAACTTACCAGCATGTCTTTGGAGTGTGGGAGGAAACCAGAGGAAACCCACACAGGCACAGGGAGAACATGCAAACTCCAGGCAGATGGTGTCATGGTCGGGATTTGAACCAGCGACCCTATTGCTGCTAGGTAAAAGTGCTAACCACTACACCACTGTGCTGCTCTAACCCACCTCCACCCGCAGAGAGCACATCACACCCCTGGTCCCCTGTGCTCAAGCTCCATGCTCCCTCCCACAGTCTGTGATCAGCATTACCATTGGAAGTCCCCTCTTTGTTCACCTCCCGCTCTCTGTACTACTTCTAGCGCCTCCCTCTGAGTTCACAGGAGCCAGAACTACAAAGGAGGCATCAGTTATCAATGCACGTTGACAATAGATAAAGGGGCTCTAGATAGAGAAATACAAAGTAATATTTTAGAGCTTGATCTGCAACAAATGAACAAATGAAAAAAGACCACAAATTTTGAAAAAAAAGTGTTTCTAAAGCCTCATACACACAATCCAACTTTGTACAAAACTTTCACGTGGATTTTTGTACAAAGGGCGTCAGCCATGAACTTGTAATGCATACACACGGCAGGACTTTTTCAGCCAACTTTCACCAAATCACGTGGTTTTTCTGCTCTTTACCGACACCTTTGGTCAACTTCTGTATTGTTGTCTGATCTTTTGCATTGGTTCTGAGCATGTGTGTTTGTACATTGTACAAAAGTCCTATGGTTTTCTGTACACACGATCGGACTTTGCTCCATCAGACTTTTGTTGCTGGAAAGTTTGTCCGTTCTCACAGCCAACAAAAGTCAGATGAAAACCGAAAAAGTTTGTCTGATGGAGCGTACACACGGTCGGATGTTGCTCCAAAACGGCTAATTTGCATGTCTGTTGTCAAAAAGTCTAATCGTGTGTATGGGCCTTTAGTTTCTGTAATAAATGTTTGCAAACAGGTAATTTTTCTCCTTCACTTATGTGCGCTGATGAGGCTGCACTGATGGGCACTAATATGCAGTACTGATGGGCACTGATAGGCTGCACTAATAGGCACTGATGAGGCGCTAATAAGGTGGCACTGATGGGCACTGATTGGCAGCACTGATAGGCACTGATAGGCTGCACTGATGGGCACTATTGAGGTGGCACTGGTGGGCACTGTTTAGGTGGCACTGGTGGGCACTAATAAGGAGGCACTGATAAGGCTACACTGATATGAGGCACTGATGAACATTGATAGGCAGCACTGATAGGCACTGATAGGCCAATTTGCTTGGTCTCCATGGCTGCACTCTCCATTGGTTTGAATCTTACCTATCTCATTGCATCTCCAGTGTCACTTCCAACTCCTCTCACCGTTGGGGTCCCCCCAAGTTCTGTCCTTGGACCTCTACTATTCTCGATCTACACATCCTCCCTGGGTCAGCTGATAGCCTCCCATGGTTTCCACTACAATTTATATGCTGATGACACCCAAATCTATCTCTCTGCCCCTTAGGTCACCCCATCAGCCTCCTCACGCATCACTGATTTTCTAACAGTAACAGACATATCAGCCTAAATGTCAAACCACTTCCTCAAACTGAATCTATCTAAAATGAGCTCTTAATATTTCCTCCCCATGTGCCCCTTCCCCTGACTTCTCTGTCAAGATCAATGCCACATCTATCAGTCCGTCCCCACATGCCAGGTGCTAGGGGTAACCTTAGACTCTGAACTGTCCTTTCAGGCCCACATCTAATCCCCCCTCCACCTTACCAACCATTCAGTATCCTACAACCCCTCTCTGCCAATCCCTCCACTGGCTTCCACTCACCCAACTAATAAGTACTAACAAAAATTTACAAAGCCATCCATAACTCTGCCACCAGCTACATCCCTAACCTAGTCCCAAAATACCAACCAAGCTGCTCTCTTCTGTCCTCCCAAGACCTCCTGCTCCCTAGTAGGCTTGTGCAATTCGTTTCATAACGAATCGAAATTCGGACAAATTTTGCATCTTTCGGACATTCGGATGCATCCGAATGTCCAAATAAAAACATAACAAATAACAACGAATACGAAAGAAATATAACGAATGAATTCGAATGAATTCAAATTAATTTGGTAATTCTTTAACCAGTTGCCGACCGCCGCACGCCGATGTACGTCGGTACAATGGCACGGGCAGGCATAAGGACATACATGTACGTCCCTTGCCTCCCGCGGGTCGGGGGCCCGATCGGGCCCCCGCCCGGTGCCTGCGGCGGTCGGTATTCGTTCGGGAGCGATCCCGGACGAGGGGACGGCCATTCATTCATGGCCACCCCCTCGCGATCGCTCCCGACGAATAGAAATCCCCGGTGACATCACTTCCTCTCCTGTAATGTAAACACAGGAGAGGAAGTGATGTATTCTCTCCTCCGTGTCGGTATTTTTCGTTCCGACACGGAGGAGAGCGGATCAGTAAGTTGCACCAACACTCTACACACACAGTAGAACATGCCAGGCACACTCACACCCCCCCTTTACCCCCCGATCACCCCCCCAATTACCCCTGCCCCCCAGTCACAGTGACACCAATGTCATTTTTTTTTTTTTTTTTTTGCATTGGTGTCATTTGTGACTGTAATAACTGTTAGGGCAGTTAGAGTTAGCCCCCTTTAGTTCTAATGTACCCCCCTAACCCCCCCAATAAAGGTTTAACCCCGTGATCACCCCCCGTCGCCAGTGTCACTAAGGCTGGGTTCACATTGCAGCGGTTTATGAGAACGAATGTGATTCGCACCGCACTGCAGTGCAAATCACATCCGATCTCTGTGCGATTCGAGTTCAGCCATTCGCCGCACCCGCCGCACCCACCGCACCCGCCGCAAATTCGCACGGGACCCTTTTTTTGGCCCGCAGCAGAATCGGATCGCATGGGTGTTCACACCATGCGATCCGAGTTTGCAGATCGCACTGCGATATGCGAACTGATCTGGGGGTGTCAGTAACATTTCACTGACACTCCCAGCAGTTCGCATAGGGCAGTGTGAACTGCCGCCGGGAGGCATGCGATGCGGGAACCCGCCGCGGATTCGCGGCGTTTCCGCATCGCTCCAGTGTGAACCCAGCCTAATAAGCGATCATTTTTCTGATCACCGTATTAGTGTCACAGGTGACGCTAGTTAGGCAGGTAGGTATTTAGGTTCGCCGCAGCTTTTTATAGCGCCAGGGACCCCCATATACTACCGCATAAAGCCCCCTGATTGCCCCCTAGTTAACCCTTTCACCAGTGATCACCATATAACTGTTACAGGTGACGCTGGTTGGTTAGTTATTTTTTTATAGTTTCAGGGCACCCGCCATTTATTACCTAATAAAGGTTTAACCCCCTGATCACCCGGCGGGTGTCATTTGTGACTAATAACTGTTAGGGCAGTTAGGGTTAGCCCCCTTTAGTTCTAAGGTACCCCCCTAACCCCTCCAATAAAGGTTTAACCCCGTGATCACCCCCCGTCGCCAGTGTCACTAAGGCTGGGTTCACATTGCAGCGGTTTATGAGAACGGATGTGATTCGCACCGCACTGCAGTGCAAATCACATCCGATCTCTGTGCGATTCGAGTTCAGCTATACAGATAGTATGGCTGAATTCGTGTCGCACCCGCCGCACCCGCCGCAAACTCCCACGGGACCCTTTTTTTGGTCCGCAGCAGAATCGGATCGCATGGGTGTTCACACCATGCGATCCAAGTTTGCAGATCGCACTGCGATATGCGAACTGATCTGGGGGTGTCAGTAACATTTCACTGACACTCCCAGCAGTTCGCATAGGGCAGTGTGAACTGCCGCCGGGAGGCATGCGATGCGGGAACCCGCCGCGCATTCGTGGCGTTCCCGCATCGCTCCAGTGTGAACCCAGCCTAATAAGCGATCGTTTTTCTGATCGCTGTATTAGTGTCACAGGTGACGCTAGTTAGGCAGGTAGGTATTTAGGTTCGCTGCAGCTTTTTATAGCGCCAGGGACCCCCATATACTACCGCATAAAGCCCCCTAATTGCCCCCTAGTTAACCCTTTCACCAGTGATCACCATATAACTGTTACAGGTGACGCTGGTTGGTTAGTTATTTTTTTATAGTTTCAGGGCACCCGCCATTTATTACCTAGTCTCACTAGTGTACCCCTAAATTTAGGGGTGTCTACTTTCCAAAATGGGGTCATTTGGGGGGGGTTTGTGCCATCTTGGCATTTTATGGCCTTCAAAACTGTAACGCCCTTAGAAAGCCTGAAGGCGGTGCTTGGTTTTCGGGGCCCCGTACGCGGCTAGGCTCCCAAAAAGTCCCACATATGTGGTATCCCCATACTCAGGAGAAGCAGCAGAATTTATTTTGGGGTGTCATTTCACATATGCCCATGGCATGCGTGAGCAATATATCATTTAGTGACAACTTTGTGAAAAAAAAAAAAAAAAAAAAAAAGTTTGTAATTTTCCCGCAACTTGTGGCAAAATATAAAATATTCCATGGACTCAACATGCCTCTCAGCAAATAGCTTGGGGTGTCTACTTTCTAAAATGGGGTCATTTGTGGGGGTTTTGTGCCATCTTGGCATTTTATGGCCTTCAAAACTGTAATAGGTAGTGAGAAGTGAACTCAAAAATTTACGCCCTTAGAAAGCCTGAAGGCGGTGCTTGGTTTTCGGGGCCCCGTACGCGGCTAGGCTCCCAAAAAGTCCCACATATGTGGTATCCCCGTACTCAGGAGAAGCAGCAGAATTTATTTTGGGGTGTCATTTCACATATGCCCATGGCATGCATGAGCAATATATCATTTAGTGACAACTTTGTTAAAAAAAAAAAAAAAAAAAAAAAAAGTTTGTAATTTTCCCGCAACTTGTGGCAAAATATAAAATATTCCATGAACTCAACATGCCTCTCAGCAAATAGCTTGGGGTGTCTACTTTCTAAAATGGGGTCATTTGTGGGGGTTTTGTGCCATCTTGGCATTTTATGGCCTTCAAAACTGTAATAGGTAGTGAGAAGTGAACTCAAAAATTTACGCCCTTAGAAAGCCTGAAGGCGGTGCTTGGTTTTCGGGGCCCCGTACGCGGCTAGGCTCCCAAAAAGTCCCACATATGTGGTATCCCCATACTCAGGAGAAGCAGCAGAATTTATTTTGGGGTGTCATTTCACATACGCCCATAGCATGTGTGAGCAATATATCATTTAGTGACAACTTTGTGTAAAAAAAAAAAAAAAATTTTTTTTTGTCATTATTCAATCGCTTGAGGCAAAAAAATAAAATATTCAATGGGCTCAACATGCCTCTTATCAATTTCCTTAGGGGGTCTACTTTCCAAAATGGGGTCATTTGGGGGGGTTTTGTACTGCCCTGCCATTTTAGCACCTCAAGAAATGAGATAGGCAGTCGTAAACTAAAAGCTGCGTAAATTCCAGAAAACGTACCTTAGTTTGTAGATGTGACAACTTTTGCGCAAACCAATAAATATACAATTATTGACTTTTTTTTTACCAAAGACATGTGGCTGAATACATTTTGGCCTAAATGTATGACTAAAATTGAGTTTATTGGATTTTTCTAATAACAAAAAGTAGAAAATATCATTTTTTTTCAAAATTTGCGGTCTTTTTACGTTTATATCGCAAAAAATAAAAATCGCAGAGGCAATCAAATACCATCAAAAGAAAGCTCTATTTGTGGGAAGAAAAGGACGCAAATTTTGTTTGGGTACAACATTGCATGACCGCGCAATTACCAGTTAAAGCAGCGCAGTGCCAAAGTGTAAAAAGACCTCTGGTCATTTACCAGCAAAATGGTCCGGTCTGAAAGTGGTTAAAGATCTAATGAAACAAAAGGTCATCTCAAAGTAAATCTTATAGTCCAATCAGCTAATTAATTTTGTGTCGGAGGTTGGATTACTGGCAAATTGCATTCCTGAGGACTGAGTTAGAAGGGTGTTGTATTGTATTTGAGCCGAGGAGAAGAGATGTTGTCATTGTGTGTGTTAAAATATTCAATAAAAAAACGACTTTCTAAAACTACGAATCATTATCACGAATGTCTATACATACATAAATAGCGAATTTCAACGAATACGAACGAATGGATTCGACACTCTACGAATAATAATGAATTATCCGAAAACGTATTAACGTAACATAACGAATATAACAGAACGAAATGATGTATTTTACGAATGACAACGAACCGAAACTAAACGAAATTTTCCGTTGTGCACAAGTCTACTCCCTAGCTTTCTTGTCATCTCCTCCCATGCTCACTTCCAGGATTTCTCCAGAGCTTATCCCATCCTTTGGAACTCCCTAACCCAATCTGTTCGACTGTCCCCTAATCTATCCATCTTTAGACAATCCCTGAAAACCCTTCTCTTTAAAGAAGCCTATCCTGCTTCTAATACACTGTTTTACTTCCTCAATCAGCTCATCCCCCAGAGCTATTCCATCAATTGACCCTCCCTTTTTAGATTGTAAGCTCTAATGAGCAGGGCCCTCTGATTCCTCTTGTACCAAATTGTAATGTACCAAGTAATATCTGCCTTTATTTTTTTTTAAGTGCTGTGCAAACTGTTGGCTCTATATAAAGCCTGTATAATAATAATAATAGGCATCACTGATGGGCACTAATATACAGCACTGACAGGCACTAATAGGCGGCACTGATGGGCACTGATAGGTGGCACTGATGAGGAGGCACTATTGGCAGCACAGATGGGCACTAATTGACAACACTGATCAGCGCTAATTTGCAGCACTGAGTGGCAATTTGTGCCACTGATTTGTAACACTGATAGGCACTGATTGCCATCTCCGGTGGGCACTGATGGCACTGATAAGGAGGCACTGATGAGGCTACGCTGATATGCGGCACTGATGGACATTGATAGGCTGTGCTGATAGGTACTGATAGGTGGCACTAATGGGCACTAATAGACAGCACTGAGGGGCACTGATAGGCAGCACTTATGGGCACTGACAGGCGTCACTGATGAGGACGCAGTGATTGGCAGCACTAAAGGGCACTGATTGGCAGCACTAATGGGCACTAATTGACAACACTGATCATCACTGAGTGGTATTGATTTGTAGCGCTGATAGGCACTGATTGGCATCTCTGGTAGGCACTGATAGGCACTGTTAGGGCTGCACTGATGATCAGGACAGTATAGATGTCCACTTTCACACTAGCCAGTTACCAGCTCTCTCCTAGCTTGAGGAAAGGAATGCTGATAAACAGCAAGTGTGTTTACGTTGTGATCAGCTGTGATTGGACACAATTGATCATGTGCTAAGGAGTCGCTGTGATTGGCACTTTACCCCGATGTGACAGGACACAGAAATCACAGTCAGATTTTTGATTTATGATGAAACAACAGTTACACTAATCAAATATATAAAAAATGGATTTTATAAGCAATTGAGAAGGAAAATATAAATTCCATTGTTTTAGTGTATATACAAAAAGGTAATAAAATCCATCTCAAAGACACTTCAAAAGTATATGGATACATATTGCAATCTACTGTATATGTTATATAATTGTCTAACTGTAGTTTCAATACTGTGGTACCACACATTTGTTTTAACCTTTTTGGTCAATGCATTCTACTTAATTTTTTTACTGTTGAATGAAGTTAGTTTCATCCTCACTAACTATATATAACTCAGTAACAAATAATCATCCAATAAAAACAGATCTCTTTATGCTACCCCATTTTTGCTACATGGACAGCCTCAGGAGACACATGAAACCCAGAAAGATATCCACCTTGGCATCCCAAGTGTCATAATAACCAGACTTGGTCAATAACATCCACCAGTATCCCTGGCTCAGTTGTTTACATTCAGCAACAGGCCTGGGACTGTCATTTGGGATGATACTATCAGTGGACCAGCATCGCCAAGCACCGCTCATTGTGTTTGATGCTAGATCTATATCACTGGGCAACATGATTGACATTGGATTTATATCAGGGAACACTTTTTTTATAATCATAAAATACTTTTCCATGATATTTGTATTTTTATTTACTATGTACAATTTTTGAGTGAATGAGTAACAAGGAGTACTATTCTAAAGCAGGCTATACAAATGTATACTGTCCCTTTAAAAAAAGCGATGTGGGGGCCCCCTTAAAATCTACATCGGGTCTTCTGATGTGCTTCTTTGGGGGGGGGGGGCAGAAGTCAGACATCACATTTAAAAATTGGTAAGCTTCAATATAATAAAAGTTTGCTTTTGGGTTTAATATTAGTTTAATAGATTTGGTGTTTCCATCTAGAATGGACTTGTAGTGTGATGGACCCTCCCTATGATCACCTACCATCCATGAACAAATGGAACAAGGCATGCATAAGTGGTGATAATGGATTTATTATATGGAGTGACAATTCTACTCGATATGAATACTTACCTCCCACCTGATGATGTTGAACTTTGGTTCATGAAACATGTCATGAATTTGTGTCTCGCATTATCACTCTGCATATTGATATCGTTTATTGATGGCAAATGGATATACAGGCTACCTGGGCTTTTACTTGTATATGTCATGTATATGATAGGTAAGATGTTGAACATTTGTTTGTTTGTGTTGTTTGTAAGTGACTAGTCAATAAAATGGTACAGGTTTTAACAGTAAGGCTCAGTTTACACTCCTGTGACTTATGCTGGCCATACACTATACGAAAAATTGGGCAAAGCTGTCAGGGAAATAGGAGTTACCTTGTGGGACGCGATCGTGTTAACGCGCGTCAGCGCCCACGAAGACGCAATATGATTCCCAGACGAACGCCTGATGGAGCCTCCGATCGAGTACGCGTGCGCCGGGTAGTACGAACGCATTACGTTACACGTCGTAGGAGTACGGACGCGGTGGCGCGCTCACGACGTAATCCAAGCGCCGTGTCTATTTAAACGTTCACCTGACAGCATCACATTGCTGGTTTATCGTCAGCTCTTCCTGAGTACCCGTGCCTGTTATCTCTGCTACCTGATCTCCTGTTACCGACCCGGCTTGTTTGACCTGCTTCCGATTACTCTCCTGGCTCCGACTTCTGGCTTGTCCCTGATACTCCTTGTCTGCTCCCGGCACCCGACCTCGGCCTGGCTTGACCTCCGTTCCTGATCTCCAGTTCAGTATCCATCCTTCTTACCTCCGGATTGACCTCCCGTGTTTGACCTTCGGCTTGACCCTGACCCTGCCTTGGACTTCTTGCACAGTTGCCTCCAGAGACTGGTCTGCTCAGCATTTCCATCTACTGCTGCTACCCGGCAACCTGTGCTACTGTGGGCACTGCATCCCTGTGCCATCTCCAGGGTTGCACTGCACTCGGCCGCAAGGGGAGCCCTCTCAGCATCTCGGCCTCCTAACCTCGGTAGTGACAGTATAAACCAGCCAGATGTCAGAGGCCGACAGAGGCAACTCCCCGATAGAGGCCATCTTACGGGAAGTCATGGCCCTGACCCCAGCGATTAAGGGTCTCCAAGAGAAGTACCTTCGATTGGAGGAACGTCTGCAGCACCCTCCTGAGCCATCTGTCCTCTCTGGCCAAGATCCTAGCGCTATAGTCTCAACCTCTCCCGAGCCACGAGTCCCTGCACCAGAATATTTTCATGGGGACCGAAGAAAATTTAGAACCTTCAGGAACTCATGCTACTTGTACTTCTCTCTGCAGCCTCAGACATTTACTTCTGAAATGACCAAAGTGGGTTTTACCATCTCACTACTAAGGGACGATCCCCAGACCTGGGCTCACGGCTTACTAGAGCAACGCAGCTCTTCCATTAGTACCTTGGATCAGTTTTTTCAAGCTATGGCCCGTCTTTACGATGATCCCTTTCGGACAACTACAGCCGAAGCAACCTTGTACTCCCTCCGCCAGGGCGAGCGGCCTGCAGAAGATTATACAGTAGAGTTCCGTACTTGGTCTGCAGATGTCGGCTGGAATGAGGCAGCTTTAAAATATCAGTACCGGATGGGGCTGTCCGAGGTCCTCAAGGACGAGCTAGCCAGATTGGAGGTTCCCCCAACACTTGAGGAACTCATCCAACTTACCACACAGCTTGATAGGCGCCTACGTGAACGCCGGTCTGAAACCACTTGGACCTTCAACTCTACCCAGGCTCCACCTCCGGCCTGCCCAGCGGCATCCTCTGTTCTGAATGGCCCGTTCCGCTCTCCCTTGACCACTGAAGAGAGGCTTCGCCGCCGTCAGGCACATCTCTGCTTCTATTGTGGGGAATCAGGACATCGTATTGACCACTGTCCCACCAGGCCAAGTAAATCCACCCTCTGCACTCCATGTCATCTCCAGGTAACGAAACCCGCTTCAACCCACATCGCCCTTCCTGTCACATTGACGATGTCAGGTCAGGAGATCCACTTACAGGCAATACTGGACTCTGGGGCCTGCAGCTGCTTTCTGGACTCAACCCTGGCTAAAAATCTTGCTCTCCCGCTTCTCTTGAAGAAACAAAAGCTGACTGTCCATCTGGCCGACGGCTCCCTACCTAGCTCTGGCCATGTCACCAGGGAAACAAGACCCATCCTAACGACCACAGATTCTGGTCATCGGGAGTTTATCAAGTTCGACGTCCTGTGTTCTCCCATGTTCCCTGTCATCCTAGGAATCCCGTGGCTTCAGGCACACAATCCTCGGATTGATTGGTCCAAGAAAGAAATAGCCTTCACTTCAGCTTACTGCCAACAACACTGTCTGGACCCCGAATCTAGAAACTTGCCCAGCTGTTTGACCGTCCAACCCGTACTCAGTCCCGCTCCTAACATACCAGCAGCGTACCAAGAGTTCAGGGACGTATTCGACAAGAGAAAGGCAGATATCTTACCTCCGCACCGTCCCTATGACTGCCCCATCGAATTATTGCCGGGAGCTCCCATTCCCTTCGGCCGGATTTTCCCTCTCTCCGAGACTGAACTTGAGGCCTTAAGACAATATATAGATGAGAATCTGGCAAAGGGGTTCATCCGTCCTTCCTCATCCCCTGCTGGTGCGGGCATCTTTTTCGTAGAAAAAAAGGACAAGACTCTGAGACCGTGCGTGGACTACAGGGAACTAAATAACATCACCCTCAAGAACCGCTACCCACTTCCGCTCATCCCAGAACTTTTCCAAAGGTTCCACACTTCCCGCATTTTTACTAAGCTTGACCTACGTGGAGCCTACAACCTCGTCCGTATCCGGAAGGGGGACGAGTGGAAGACGGCATTCAGAACAAGATTTGGGCATTTCGAATACTTGGTCATGCCCTTCGGATTGTGCAATGCCCCAGCAACTTTCCAGCACTTTATTAATGACGTCCTCCGGGAGTACTTGGACCACTTTGTCGTCGCCTACCTGGACGACATTCTGATCTTCTCGACCACTCTAGAACTCCATAGAATACATGTTAAAAAAGTGTTAGGTATTCTCAGGACCCACGGACTATTCGTTAAGGCCGAGAAATGCGACTTCGAAAAAGAATCTATTCAGTTCCTGGGACTCATCATTTCCACAGGTGGAATCGCCATGGACCCCCAGAAAGTGAAATCCATCCTAGACTGGCCCGCTCCTTCTGACAAGAAGGCTGTTCAAAGGTTCATTGGGTTTGCTAATTTCTACCGGAGGTTCATAAGGAGCTTCTCCACCATAGTAGCACCCATCACGCAGACCACTCGTCAACATATCAAGTTTCTCTGGACTCCAGCAGCACAATCTGCCTTTGACCAACTCAAAACCCTCTTCACTACCGCACCCATCCTGCAGCATCCAGATCCCGCCTTACCCTACGTTCTGGAGGTCGATGCCTCAGAGGTGGCCACAGGAGCAATTCTATCCCAGCGACAAGGTCCCAAGGCATTATTGCACCCTGTAGCCTTCTTTTCACGGAAGATGAGCCCCCCAGAGAGGAACTACGATGTAGGTGACCGGGAGCTTTTGGCAATCAAGACCGCCCTTGAAGAGTGGAGGTATCTCTTGGAAGGTGCCGCTCACCCCATCCTGGTCTTCACCGACCATAAAAATTTAGAATATCTTCGCACAGCTAAACGTCTGAGACCCCGACAAGCCCGCTGGGCTTTATTCTTCTCAAGGTTTAATTTTCATGTGACCTACCGTCCAGGATCAAAAAATGGCAAGGCAGATGCCTTGTCCCGGATGTTCCCAGACTCCTCAGAGAAGACTACACCTAGTACAATTCTGTCTCCCCAGAATTTCCTACTAATGCAACCGGACCTAAGGGCTTCGATAGCACAGGCCTCTAACCAATGTACTGACATAGAAGCTTCTTCCTTGAGAAGTCAAGACGGGCTTCTATGGCACCAGAACAAAATTTTTGTGCCTCAGCAGGCCAGGTTACTCGTACTAAGGACCTTCCACGACCACCCACTGGCCGGTCATTTTGGGGTGCGGAAGACGATTGATCTTGTGCAGCGGTCCTTATGGTGGCCTACCTTAAGATCCGACTGTAAAGAGTACGTTGATTCCTGTACAACCTGCCAACGAAACAAGGGGTCTAACGCTAGACCCTGGGGCCTGTTAAGGCCGCTACCAGTCCCAGAAAAACCGTGGAAGGAAATCTCTTTGGACTTCATTGTGGAGTTGCCCCCTTCTGAAGAGCACACTACCATCTTGGTAGTGGTGGATCGCCTATCTAAGATGGCGCACTTTCTGCCTATGAAAGGGACCCCCTCCGCCTTGGATACCGCAAAAATCTTCATTAAGGAAATTGTCCGCCTACATGGTGTACCCGACAGCATCGTATCAGATAGAGGGGTGCAATTTACCTCCAGGTTCTGGAAAGAGCTCTGTAAGTTGTTATCGATTAGAATATGTCTATCCTCAGCCTACCACCCACAGAGTAATGGACAAACAGAGAGAACCAACCAGACGCTCGAACAATATCTGCGATGCTTTTGTTCTTTTTCCCAGGATGATTGGGCCTCCCTGCTCCCTTGCGCGGAATTCGCGTACAACAATTCAGTGCATGCCTCGACCAACCAATCACCCTTTTGGGCAAACTACGGGTTCCACCCTTCGTTCTTACCCAATACCATTCCTGAATCTACGGTCCCAGCCGTTCAGGATAGAGTAAACCTCATCCAAACGAACTATCAGTTGCTCCAGGATACCATGAAGAAGGCTCAGGAGGAATACAAAAGACATTATGATAAGAAAAAGAGAATTAACCCTGCCTTTAAGATAGGGGACAAAGTGTGGCTCTCTGCTGTGAACTTAAAACTGTCATGTCCTTCTCGGAAGTTGGGACCCAAGTTCCTGGGCCCTTTTGAGATTAGACGTGTAATTAACCCTGTAGCATTCGAACTTGCTTTGCCTAATTCTCTTAGAATTCATCCCGTTTTCCATGTCTCCCTTCTCAAACGTGTCATCTCCAGTCCTTTTTCAGGTAGAGAAGAAGTGCCCCCGCCTCCGGTTCAGGTTGGTGATGAAACCGAATTTGAAGTCGAATCTATCCTTGATTGTCGTCGGAGAGGTAGGACAATCCAATTTCTAATTAAATGGAAGGGGTATTCGGCTGAGGAAAATTCTTGGGAACCTGCAAGTTTTGTACATGCACCTAGACTCATACACAGGTTTCGATGTCTTCATCCTGAAAAATGGGCTCGTTTAGGCATCCGGAGGCTGCCCCTTGGGGGGGGGCACTGTCAGGGAAATAGGAGTTACCTTGTGGGACGCGATCGTGTTAACGCGCGTCAGCGCCCACGAAGACGCAATATGATTCCCAGACGAACGCCTGATGGAGCCTCCGATCGAGTACGCGTGCGCCGGGTAGTACGAACGCATTACGTTACACGTCGTAGGCGTACGGACGCGGTGGCGCGCTCACGACGTAATCCAAGCGCCGTGTCTATTTAAACGTTCACCTGACAGCATCACATTGCTGGTTTATCGTCAGCTCTTCCTGAGTACCCGTGCCTGTTATCTCTACTACCTGATCTCCTGTTACCGACCCGGCTTGTTTGACCTGCTTCCGATTACTCTCCTGGCTCCGACTTCTGGCTTGTCCCTGATACTCCTTGTCTGCTCCCGGCACCCGACCTCGGCCTGGCTTGACCTCCGTTCCTGATCTCCAGTTCAGTATCCATCCTTCTTACCTCCGGATTGACCTCCCGTGTTTGACCTTCGGCTTGACCCTGACCCTGCCTTGGACTTCTTGCACAGTTGCCTCCAGAGACTGGTCTGCTCAGCATTTCCATCTACTGCTGCTACCCGGCAACCTGTGCTACTGTGGGCACTGCATCCCTGTGCCATCTCCAGGGTTGCACTGCACTCGGCCGCAAGGGGAGCCCTCTCAGCATCTCGGCCTCCTAACCTCGGTAGTGACAAAAGCCAATTTAGAAAAACTAACGTTCGGCCGCGAGCGCAAACGATGGTGCCATCATGTAATGACTGATAAATAGTTCAGTGGACATAAATAAATACATTTTATGTTAGTTTTTTTACATATACTTAGTATAGACAGGTCGGACGGGAAAAACATTAACCTTTGAATTTATCGTTCGTTCGGCAGAAAATTTCCAAACTTGTCCTTTGTTTTTTCGGCTCAATTTTTGATTTTGTGCCCATTAACTGGGCAAAAAAAATGAGCGAACGATCTAATTACCGAATTTCGGTTGATTTTTCATATAGTGTATGACCACATAAGGTGAACCCAAATTCGTAGGACATGTGAAATGCCATGTATATCTATGAGAGCTATTCCAATTGATACTTCTGAAGTTGCTGTGACTTCAGAAAAGGTTCTTGCACTACTTTAATCCAACTTCGAAACAACTTCAATGTCAGAGCGTAAGTTGTAGGTCAGTAAGTCTTTTTAAAAGTCATATCAAAGTTGTATCAAAGTCGCACTGAAAATCACGCAACTTTGGAGTCTGCTAGTGGGAACCAAGCCTAATAGATTTGACTAGATATTGTTTGTACCATTAAAGTCCCATATGGGGTCAAGGATATCTTGTTTAAAAATACATTAGGGAAGTTGGTACACCCCATAAAGGTAAAAAAAAACTGTACAAGAATTTATATATGATTAAATGTATATTACTTTTGCATACATTCATAAAACTGAACTCCAGGTAGAACACACAAAACACAAGTTCAGTCAACTTCATATTCATCAATACATCAGTTTTTTTTTTTTTTTTAAGTATGTTAGTGCTTAAATTTCATCTGGTATCAGACTCTTGTAATTCAATGTACGGAGGTTCAATTGCAATAAGGAAAAGCAACACAAGAAACCAGTCATTTTTCTTACACAAAGGAGGGAGAGAGAGCAGCATAATACAGAGATGAGCTAGTCAGTCTGCTACATTGTTTTCACTGACCAGTCACAGAATAAGGTAGGGACAAGACTTGTAAATGATACTTAACTGCACCAGAGAAAAATCAGGTCTTCTGCCCTGCTTGACTGAGTTGTGCTATGTCAAAGCTGTATAATGTTCATAACTAAATGAACAGAAAAAAAAATAAAAGCATAAAAAAAAGAACTTCATATACTGTATGTATTTCATTTGTGTACAGTTGCTGTTCACTGGGCATTTTAGCTTTAATGCTATTAGTAGCTATATATAAAGATTATGTATCTGCTGATTCTTTTATATTATAATTCATATATAGCCACATGTAGAACACAAAATGTACTAGCTTAGAAAAGCCAGAGGCATATTTGGATGCCATTTTTATTCCTGACCGTTTGCATGCAACAAGCAGTGTGGTTAATGACCCTTGAAACCTTTACCGTTTTGTCTAATTAAGGTATGCCCTCAGAGAAAGTGATGGCATTGAAAAATGCAAAACATTGTTTGAATGTGCTATAAATGAACTTAATTTCAAGAATGTTTTATAAAAAAAAAATAAACCATTAAAATATAATTAATTTCTTTTGTAATTAGACACCAGTTGATTTATTCACCCAGGCACATGCACTGTGTCCTGGAAACTATATTTTGTAAAACTGGCCATTTCACACAGATAATTGCAAAAGCACATAACAGACATTTACATTTATTGATACAAGGCTGCTAATCACAAATTGATGCTTGTCTTTTTCTTCTACGTAGGTTTTAATTAGAATTTATTTTTCTGCATGCGTGTTTTTATTAACAAAAGTTAAAACTAATTAGACTTTGTGCATATAAACACACTGAAGAAAAACAGATAAATCTATTCAGTCTGAGTGTGTTAGGGTGCATTCACACTTGCGAATGCACTTGCTTGACAATTAGATGAAAGAACCCTAGTGGGGGTTCCTGCAATTAGCGGCAAGAGGCAGACCCATTGGAAGCAATGGGAGGCTTCTGGCTCACACAGATAATTATGCTCACTGGCATGTAATCACTCGTGTGGTGATCACATGAGAGCGATTGACATGTGAGTGCGTGATTAGTTGCGGGAGCCAGCAGCCTTCCATTGCTTAAACTGGGGCTGCCTCTCGCATTTAATCACAAGAAACCCTGCTAGGGTTTCTTATATCTAATCATCCAGCAGGCACATTCATAAGTAACAATGCATATTACTTTGGACAACCTCACTGCCAGTATTCAGGGTAAGGTCTTTAAGTTGGTACTGAGTAAGGAGATTAGCTTCTATGAATAAGGAAATATTATATCTTTTCCAAATATCAGAAAAAGCACAGTAGTAGCATTACGCATCAAACATTGAAATAGTCCCACCCCCAGAGAGCAGCATTAGTAAAGCTGGAGCCAGAACCTGACTGCATGGCTTATACTGAACATTTTGAATATAAAAACAATCATGTGATGGTATTGCGTTCCAATATAAACTGTAACAATAATGCCAGCTAGAAACGTGGACAAAGATATAAAACAAAAAGTCAAACAATACGAGCCGTGGTCAGAAATGTGCAAACAAGCAAAATAAAGTTCAACCGAGCAAAGTACAGTAGCTGAAAGGCATTTAACAACTATAAAATGAAGCTTCAGAATGTCCATTTTATATTTATGTTGAGATTTTCGTTTTTATTTTTTCTAGTCGTTAAGTACCTTTCAGCTACTGTACTTTGCTCGTTTGCACTTTATTTTGCTTGTTTGCACATTTCTGACCACGATTTGTATTATTTTACTTTTTGTTTTATATCTTTGTCCACGTTTCTAGCTGACATTTATTGTTACAGTTTATATTGGAGTGCAATACCATCACTTGATTGTTTTTACATATTTTATATTTGGTAGTGTTTGGCCCATAAGGTAGTTGCAGCATCATTTGACCATTATTTATCTACATTTAACTGTAGCACAGGAATAACCACTTTATCTTATACATTTTGAATGACATGCCATTTCTTCCAGGGACCTTGCTATTGGGAATTAGTGGGTGATAGTTCTTCAATAGTGGTTAAACTAAATGATCCCTATCTTTAGGTTCAAGAGAGAGCAATAGCTGATTATGTTAATATTGACCTATATCTTGGTCAATATATGCAGTGCCCACTGAAAAAAATGATTAAAATAAGGAGTGGCTCATTTTTATTATAGCTACAGTTAAAATAATCAATTCCAGTTTATCTATACATTTAAGTGTAATATTCCAAAATACCTCATCTCTCCCAAAAACAAAACAATAGTTCCTTACAAATACTGATATCAACAAATATACTTAAATAAACATTCCAGTTTACCATGGGTACTTACTGTGAAATTTGAGAGGCCCCAAGTGTTAAATATGGAGGTCTATATTGGGTATGGGATAAAAGTGACACTAAATATAAGGACAAACGCTGTCTTCCAGGAATGCTACTGACAGATATTTTCTTCCTAATGGGCCTTAAGGGCTTGTTGTTACTGACAGCCTGAGAGGGCAGATAGCCATTTTCATTGGTAGCTTTTGACCCCCTAGTCATCATTACATGGCATTTACCAGAACAAATGAAAGAGATTTTGATTCTTTGTTACCAAATACATTTTGTACTGCTGAGCATGATCAAAGATTGTGTGGTTGCTACGTAACTAGTGCATGCAGGTAAGCTAGTTCAAGGTATCATTTCTTGTAGCCAATTTTTCCACTCTCAATTAATTTCAGTCCATTATAAAAATATACCTTTTTGGTATGGCTTTAGATAAGAAAATCATATCCTCTGGTTCTCTTCTGCAAGTACAATTTATTTTGTTGTTTCAGTCTAGTATATTGGTCACAGCTAACATAAATGTATTGAATAGAATGTCTTTCAATAATTACTGCTGTCCTGTCTTATACATTATATATATATATATATATATATATATATATATATATATATATATATATATATATCGTTTTGGCCAGATATTTGCCCTTTTTTGAGCATAGCAAGATATTTATTATAGAATTAAGTGGCTGCATACTGTTGGCCTCTAGCTTAATTTAAAAGTCCAACATAGAAGTCCTTAACTAATTCCTTGGATATAAAAATAAAGCTGACATGGTACAAATTTTGGCAGTAATGTCTATTACCATCTCAGCAGTACATTTGATGAATTCCACCCACAGAAGGAATTTAATTTTGTAGTCACTGCAGGGCATTATCATTTATTCACAACAGTGAACTTTACACTATAGAGCATCAGTCTGCCCAAATGACTGGCCCAGACTGGTCATTCTACAGCATGTGAATGCACAGACTTCTCATTACTGCTTTAGCCAAATATGCTCATGTGCTCTTTATATTAACTCTAAATTCCAGGAGCACGTTTTTTCCTGTCTAAGTTGAATTATGATATTCCATGTGAGATTTATGCATGTGATCTAATTTAATATACCTCTAAAATAATATTCTAAATAACCAGCTGGTATTTATTTATTACTGTATAATATATTGTAATATATTAAATAAAATATAATATTTATTAATATTGGGTGTAACACCAATAAAAGAGTTGCTATTGTGGAGTAACTTTTCTAACATTATCATCTTATAACATCTAAATGAGATAGATACGCAGTCCAAATTTATGTAATAGCAGAACTGAGAGAACCACCCCCTGTGTACTGCTATCTGACCCAGATCAAACAGGTTTGTGGATACCAAATATTATTTAATATTGGCCTCTCTTTATTATTTGCTGGACGCAGTCAGGTTTTTTTTTTATTCATCTTTTTCATCATTTAGTCATTTTTAAATATTTAACCACTTTCAGACCGGACCATTTTGCTGGCTCAACACTAGACCACTTTTTGCGATTTGGCACTGCATCACTTTAACTGACAATTGCGCGGTCATGCGACATGGCTCCCAAACAAAATTGACGTCCTTTTTTTCCCACAAATAGAGCTTTCTTTTGATGGTATTTGATCACCCCTGTGGTTTTTATTTTTTGCGCAATAAACAAAAAAAGAATGACAATTTTGAAAAAAACACATTATTTTTTACGTTTTGCTATAATAAATATCCCCCCAAAAATATATAAAAAAAAATGTTTTTTCCTCAGTTTAGGCCGATACCTATTATTTTACATATTTTTGGGAAAAGATTTTGCAATAAGTGATTATTGATTGGTTTATGCAAAAGTTATAGTATTTACAATATAGGGGATAGTTTTATGGCATTTTTAGTAATAATTAGCAGTAATTATGCACTTTTTATTAAACATTAATATGAAAAAAACAATGTCAGTAATTATTAATAAATGTAAAAAATGTATACCTCATAGAAATACCAATCCAGTGCACTGTGTCTATGGTCTGATTTTTATATAGTAAGTAGTTTGGTGAGTGCACATTGCCCTGCATTTGTGACACCAACCTGGGTCTGGTTTTCAGAAGAAGTGGTTCCCTTACTCAAAACAGCTCAAGTGTCTCAGGAAAATGTTTTGGAACTTTGGGGTGAATTCACTAACGTCTACCTCATGCAATAAGGGTATCATATTACTCATTTTCATACATTATATCGCATGCAATAAATAATGTCCAATATTTTTTGTTCTTTAACAATAACGATTATGCGGTATTTACCTGGAAAAAAAAAAAAAAAAAAGCCAACAATTAAAAATTATGAAAAAAAACCCCTAGCATGGAGCCCCCCCCCCCCCCCCCAATGAATACCAATCCCTTCGGGTCTGGTATGGATTTTAAGGAGCACACCATGCCAAAAATGACAAAAAAAATCCGGCAGGTCAGGAAAGAGGGAATGAGAGAACGGCCCGACCTCCTGAACCATTCCAGGCCACATTCCCTCGTGTTTTTTTTTTTGCCTGCCTGCCTGTCAGTATCCCACACAATCCCGGTAGCTGCAGCCACTAGATTGTGTGTAATACCCCCTGCTGTCAGGTCCATAAGATTATTTTCTCTGAAGAGAGAGGAAAATTCCCCATTAGGAACTTTTTGTCAAAAATAACCTGATGAGTTTCACTCTAACCTAAAGAACATGTTACTCCAACATTTCATATTCCTGATATGTGTCTGTTGTACCATGTAGCTGTGTTAAAAAGTATTCTATATGAAATATCTGGTGATCCTGCCTGTCCCCCTGCTTTCCTATTTCAAACTGATAATGCTAGGTGAAGGACATGCTGCAATATAAAAACTACTATTAGCTTGTCTATTCCCATAGTTAGCTAGTTTATAAAAACTCTGCTAGGCACACTGATATAACGTTATCACACTCTGCTAGGCACATAAACTGCTGCTAGTAAAAAGAATATCTTATTTATTTCCCAAGAAATTAGGAAAGCTTTCTCAGTCTTTTATACTTCGCTCTTACACCATTCAAAACCAACCCCATTGCCATCCCATCTAGACTTTTGACAAATCACAGTATTTATGGGGCATTCCTTCAACAGATTATGTTACTGTCTGTGCTGCTGTCCTTTGGCATTGTCCATGCTAATCTTTAGGTGCCTGTTGATCCTTTGATCTTTGTCACCCACCGATCATTAGACGGTCGGGAGCCAAGAGCTGAAATGACATTCCAGACTGCCCCCAGGAAAGCAAATGCTTGGTTGCAAAGAAAGCCTTTTAATTAGCCTGGGTGATTTTTGGGAATAGGAAACAGATATGTAACGGATTTATCACAGATCCAATTCAAACTCTGGATAATACCAAATCACTGTTACCCATAAAAATATGACACCAGGCCCTGTTGCTATCCAGATTCACCACTTTGGGCCTGAAGGACGCATACCACCCTTCTTCAGACATGGCTTATATTGAACAGTCCATAACTATCTTAACGCGTGTCGCTCCCCAACATGTGTTTCCAAAGCAGTACCTATGGAACAGTCCATAATAGTCTTATCGTGTTGTGCTTCCCAACACGTGCCACTTTGCCATTGAGTGACACACCACCATCATTCTTCAGCGACAGCTTCCATGTCACCATTTTGTATCTTTGGTATCTTCTCCTTTCCAGTATCTTCAGGACGAGATGCAGTACAGGCAAGAGGTGTCCATTCACTCACCATTCACCAGCGCACACTCAGAGCAACATATTAACCAGCTTTCCGATGCCGAGCCTCGAGGAGGGCCTTTTGCCCATAGTACTAGCATAAAATACACCTTTATCACACTATACTATGACACGAATCAACCCATCACGATAATATATACATATACGTGTCCCATCCAACTATGCATCCCACGCCCAACCTCCTATAACTCCTTACTGTAGATACGGGTTGGGATTAGGCAGGCTTGTTCACAATGGCCTTTCCTACCACACTTTTGGCATGTCAGCGGTATTTCAGGACTCTGACTTGGCAGCAAAGTCTCTAACTCTTACGCAGAGACCCTACCATCACTTAGTCCCCCAGCTTGCACAGATAAATGGGAGACCCTCCTATATAAATATTGAGTCTAACAACACATATAAATCTGCAACAATGACAAAAACCCACACAATTCCATCCCTATGCCTGGATTTCAGAGACCATGCCGAGGGTTTACCATGCACCTCTGCCCGAGGCAGAGGATTGTCCACCTCCCCAGCTGCATATAGTCAACTTCCCTTTACTCCTCTGCCTTTCTATTTGCCTACCAGGAGGAAGGGTGGAAGTTAGGTAAGGATATTGGTTATCCCTGTGAATGGCAAAAACACAGATTAACTTTAAATAATGATGGATCAGGACTAGAAAGAATGGAAATATTTCCAATTAGAACAGAAGTAACCAGTGGAGAATACAATTAACCCATGGGTTTGCTTACAATTGCACACAAAAACCTGTTTTCAAATTTTGGATCGGGTACACTAACTGCATCAGATTTTTGCATGTTAACAGAGATATGTCATTTTTCAAGAAATGCAAAACTGCAAAAAGTTTATATAGTCTAGGCAATGATTTCAGGTCTGCTGTTCATGATGATCTCACAAAAAAGTGTTAACTTATCATATCCAGAGCATAGGGCTGAGCAGATGCCCATCCTTGTAGGGACTACTTAATATTGATATCTAGTCTAGAAATTTGGCTCAGGCTACACTGCCTTCCTGAGCAGGAGAAGCCAAAAAGGTCATCCTCCTGTAAGATATACACTTTGGGGGCCTAAAGCAGCTCATTCCTTCTTCTGCACGCAGAATAGAGCAACAGTTAGCATTCTGCAAGCCATTAAAAATGTGAAAGTGTTACTAAACCCAGGGTCCTGCATTCACTATCTCTGGTCCCCCACAGTACACAGAACAGAGGAATGCAATTATTTTAGTAAATATAAACTGATAAATACCTTTTCTCATCAGCAGTATACAGGAATACCCCACTTTTAAGTACACAATGGGGTTTATTTACTAAAGCTGGAAAGTGCAAAATCAGGCTCGTGTCTGCATAGAAACCAATGATCGTCCAAGTTTTATTACCAAAGCTTAATTGAACAAGCTGAGGTTAGAAGCTCATTGGTTTCTATGCATAAGTGAGCCTGATTGTGTACTTGCATCCTCTCAAAAAAAAAAAAAAACAATTCTCTAGCAATACACACCAAACTGAGAATGTGCAGAGTGCAACCAGGGCTCTGTACTATAGGAAGATGGATTGGGGACTGTGGAAAAACAGGAGGATCAAAGAAGACAAGATGAAACAGCCCTTTTACACAATGCAAAGTATAACAAGCATGCTTTACTGCATATACAGACTGATTTTACTGTTGTACTCATTATTACCTAGTGTTACTAAACCCATCATTTTCTTTAATAATTTTTTAAGGAAAGTTAAACTTTTTTTGGTGCACAGAACAGAAGACCTGTGTGGGCTTAATGTGATAAACAGAAATGTGCATGCCTTTAATGTTATTTTTTGGGAGAAGAAAAAGTTTACCTTTGTAAGTACACAATGTCAAAAGAGTACAAAGTGCCTCAAATGGTTATAGACAATGCATATGTAGCGCTGGCTCCTGATGAGCAGGCGCTATGTTTTTTTTCCAAGTTAAATTTCCTGAAACCACAGTTGGGTTTTTGGGGCTAACTTTAAAAATTTCTGGTTTCAGTACCAGTCCAGCTGGGTTGCACTGGGTTCTCCTTAACTGCAGGTATCGCTGTCAACGCTGGCAAGAGTAAAAACGCAGTTTAGCTGGGTGTATGAATCAGCCCAGTGGGAGTGTTCTCCTGCTGTGCATTCTGGGAAGTGGTATTTAAGGTACTGACATCACGTGATTCAGGGTTCCGGAGATTATTTTCTGTCTGCTCAGTTCTGGTGGTCCTCCTGACCCAGCCCCATGGCCCTCCTGGCCTGGGGTGCGGAACCATGCATTTCGAGTCTCAGGGCTAGCTGGTCCGAGGCAACGCAACTGCAGGGGCAGGCCCGAGTGGATTTCGTGGCCTATTGATCCAAGGGTGGTCCGGTGCCGTCTCATCTGAAGGGAGAGGCCCAGCAACTGAAGAACCCCAGGGAAGGACTCTTCAGGAGAAGGCCGTGCGCAAGGGTGGCTTCTCTGAAGGAGCCTGGAGACTTAGTTGAAGGACGCAACCTGGATCAACACTCATACGGTATCTCCGAATCGGCTGAGAGATACTGGTACCGTATGATAGCTCTTTAAATTTGTCAAACATCCTACACTCAAGTGCACATCACAAGTCTGTGGCAGAGACTTTGTCAAACATCCTACGCTCAAGTGTACATCACAAGTCTGTGCCAGAGACTTTACAGAACACCCTACCGGCTGCTGGGCCTAGTCAGAGGAGGTCTATCTGGGGGTTGTAAAATCCAGTTGTGAAACGGTTGCTATTCTCTAGATTTTTCTATAAGGACTTCCTTTATTTCTGCAGTCTAAAGTACCTGAACTTACTCCTAACCCTCTACCCTCCATTGATAGACTGTTTCTGTTTCAAATAAATAACCCAAAAGAAGATTCAGTGTCAGTTTCCACATTTCTTTTGGCCATTTACCACGGGAATCTCTAGATGGAGAAGCAATCAAGAAGGTAACAGTACGCCCAATAAAACCAGCAGCTCCTTCGGGGGTTAGTGCTACACTTATATTAAAAATTGTGGACTAGCCAGTATACCTGCTATACAAAACTAGCAAACAGGGTTTGGGTGAACTTAAAAGAAAACAGAGCACCAAAGAACTTGTTTTGCCTGCATCCTGCACCTAAACAAGCCCAAAGGATTATTCAAGCAAATACTGAGAGAACACCATTCTAAGAGAGCTATTTAAATATAAACTCTTAACACTTATGAAACTTTTTGAACTTTTTAAGTTGGGAATACTTCTAATAGGAAAATTATCTGGACCAAATTAAACTATAAAGTAAGATATGGGCTTTAAAGGAAACATTGAGCAAAACAGGGTCTGCCATTGCTAACCTTATTCTGAAAATGCTAGCTACTTGGTTCTCTGTTTGATTTCCATTTCCATTCTTTCTGAATCATTGTACCAGAACAAGTATATGTATCAGAATAGTCACAGAAAATCCTGCATATTTTTCTACCTCAATGACTCAAAGTATTGATAGCCAGGAGAGGTCACCATTACACAGCCTCCATGTTTTTAAAGCCCATCATCAGGAAAAATTGCCCCCAATGACCTCACTCCATTAACATATCAAAACTTCTGCCCTAAGTCCTTTTAAATTTATCTGAAGACCTAATCAGGTAATCCCCTTTGCCATCTCTGGTTTGAAAACTGGTGTCCAGTCCACTGCAAGAGCCCATTGCCAACTAGAATTTTCCTTGTTCCTCATCAGGATGTCACCAACACACTGATTGAAACCCAATCAGAAGTGGGAGGTAACTGAGATTGGACCCTCCCAGTCTGCAATCCATAAGATAAAACGGTTAGGACCCAGGACATCGAGTGAACACAATTATGGGTAACTATATAATTTAGATCTTTCTTTTTTTTAAAACACTGTAGCAATTAGCTAGGGGTGGGTCATTGTTTGTTTGTGTTCGGGAGTTCAACTTTACATAAATTGAAGTCAGGGAAAACCATATTGTATCATGCCCATGCTCACCACATTCTAGTGGTTAATGAGAGTGTTTTTTTTTTCACTGATTCCGATCCTCTTAACCATAAGTGGTGAGGTGGCCACACACAAATCCTAATTTGTTGTAAATGTTTCACTTGTGTATGACTCCCAAAGAAATGGGGCCTCGTACATAGTAAGTGTTTTTTTGCAATTACCATTTGAATACACTGTCTAGTAGACTTGTGACCCCTTCCTTCCATTTCTATTTTACTAAATCTGTGACTGTGGGTGGACTAAAGCTGTACTGACACTTTAGTGGGCTGGAGCTGTGCTAATATGTCAGGCAGGGATGATTAACATTCCTATTCACTCCCTGCCTACAGCAGTTTAGTGGGGGGGGGCATGTCAGCTACAATTTCAATTTCAATTTGGGACCACAGGCATGCCATGCATTGGCACTACATTCGGTAGCTTCAAAGTAAGAAGAATTGATGCAAACTGATCATGTTAGGAGGGATGCCTAGAGTGGTCACTTAGAAATGGGAACGAGTTCTTTCCAAAGATTATGAAAGTAAATCTGATTAAATAATGTTTTAGTATTTCTTGTGCAATCTTATTAGTAAAGGAATAAAAAGTTTACTGGCGGGAGGGAAAAGGTGTCTTACCACAGTTTCAAAAACTGACATTATAAAATTTGCTCAGACTAATTTATAATGCAATTGAGTTAATATTGTTTTACTTTGTTTTCGCAGGCAGTGAAAAAATAAAAAGGCAGACTGATGCAAAGTCTTAGAGTGTGTAATTAGTCTAACAGCATGCAATACCTAATTAAATCTAACCCATAGGGTGTTATTCCGTTACAGGCAGGGGCACATCTGTAAATCAAACTACATTCCTGGGAGAAACAATAATATGTATATATACTGATTTTTCCCAGTAACATATGAATGAATGATCATTTTGTCTGTAGCACATTTATTAATCAATTTGTTTAGGCTCATTCATTGATGATACCTATGTAGCAATATATCTATCAGCCAATTCTTTGAAGAACTTCAAACTAATTTATTTTATTACATTGGATCCACACACAATGTGGATATAGGAAAACTTTCCTGCTGTCAGAATACATTGATCAGTATTGCAAGCTATAGCCACACATGCATCAAGATTCAACCGGTTCCTGCTTAACTGGCCAAATTTCAATCCATCTATGGCCAGCATAAGTTGTAAAATGATGTCCCGCACACCAGACTTTCTTTATTAAAAAATCTTTATTGCAATAATTACACCAAAATTACTTTCACATGTCTTACCACATTCATCAACCAAGAAAAGATTTATATTAAAAATGTTTAAAACAAATAAAAAAGAATCTTTAGTTACAATCCTAGATTCTTCTTAGTGATCTGACTTGTAAAACCATACATTTCATGACTGCTGGAATAATTTAGGGCTTCAGCTAAAATCATGGTCATACCTAAAAAGGATAGAAACAAATGTGTATTAGAGGTTAATAAATATTGTACAATATTCAAGGAAAAGTAATAAATAAACAAGAGCACTAGTGCAGTCCTCCATTGCTGATTAGCATCATGTACATCATGTGCATTGAAGTTAGCATCTTGTACATCAATAAATCATTTCCACTGGTTACAAATAATGATTTATAAATAGTTAATAGTATAATCATGGAAACCTAATAATCGGGAAGCAGACCTAATGATCAGGGTCAGAAAAAAGCATTCAAGTGAAACAAAAAACTTACACTTTAGGATGCACAGCTTGTGGCATATAGCTCCAGAATGCTTCTCAAGTTCTCATTGACAGTAATGTCTTTGAAGCAATTTCTGGGTATTATTTGGGTTAATATCAAACAGTTTAACTCTTTAGGAGAGGGGGGTTTCCTTTTTTATGTTGGGTGGCTAGCATTGACACAAATCTGTTATATTATGCCATTGCCTCGCTCCTAGAGTATGTCTCTGTCTCAGGGCATTAGGCACTTGTTACAGATAATTGTGGGTGATGCTTCTACCCCAGCAGTAGTAGTAGCAGTGCTACCAATTTGTCTGTCCCTGACCTCAATACTTTGAGTCATAAAGCTAGAAAAAGCATGCAATAAGTTGGGTCAGTAAAGCCAGCCATACATGGATCAAAGGAAACAAAGAAAAATGCTGGACGGCCACACTCTGATGCAACACCATTATTGTGTCAATTGAATAAAATCTAAACACTCAACCCATACAGTGACAGAGTTTTTGGGGCAAAAGCTAAGGCATTTCACATCACTAATGGGTGGTTAGTCATAGCTAATGTGACACCACTAGATTGTACATATATACTGTATGGGAATGAAAAGTCAATCAAAGAGTAATGCATTAAAGCCACCCACTATGTGAAATTAAGTGAAAATAGGAAATACATGAGGAAGAGCCCGAAGTAGATGCAGGGATGTGGAACACCTAAATGAATACCACTAAGCCTGGACCAACATTGGGAAACATCCAACAATAAACACAATTTCACAAAAACGAAATAAATAAAAATATTAGTTAATTGAAACACCATTGTGTAAAAACCATGTATAAAATAAAGACTATTGTATATACTGTACAGTAAAATCTTGGATTGCGAACATAATTAATTCCAGAAACATGCATGTAATTCAAAGCACTTGTATATCAAAGCAAATTTTCCCATAAGAAATAATGGAAACTACAATGATTCGTTCCACAGCCATTTATTCATAAGTCCTTCAGTTTATAGTCTTTTTAAGAAAGATTATAGCAATGCTGTGTAACCATAAAATGTCCATCCACAAATGGCAGCCTCCACAAGGGGATTAGAAACAAAATCCAGCAAGGTCTACAGAGTATAAAAGATAAGAGAAGCGCCTCTAATGCCACGTACACACGATCAGACTATCTGGCGGACCAGAGTCCGCCAGACAATCCGCCCGTGTGTGGGCACTGGCTGAGTTTTTTTTCCCCAAAAGACCAGCGGACTAAGAAGGTAGTTTTGACTCAAAAATGCGGCCGTCTATGTGCTAGTCCACCGGACTTTTGAAATGAATGGACTTTCCTGCACACGGAGAAAAGTCTGTTAATTTTGAATGTGGCTCCAGGTAGACGGGACTAGCGCAGGAGGACAATGTCGCTGCCTTCGGGCCATCGCTAGTAAAAGAGCTGGAAGAAGGAGCGGAGGCCCGGCAAGAAGAACCAAAGAGGGGGACAAGACCCCCGAAGTCGGAAGAAGAGAAGAAGAGCCACTGCTAGTAATAGAGCTATAGGAAAAAAGTGGAGGCCCGGCATGAAGAACTGAAGAGGACCCCGGAAGAGAGGGACAAGACCCGCAAAGTCGGAAGAAGACCCCCAGATGGCGGCAAAGAAGAAAGCCGGGCTCCTCTGTTAGTAAAAGAGCTAGCAAAAGAGCATAAGATAGCGGAGGAGCCTGGCGAGAAGACCCCCAAGACGGAAGAAGACCCCCAGAGCTGTGCAATAAATTATTTTAAAACCTTGTATTGTGTTTTATTTACATTTTTTCACCATGTGAATGGGTACATTGTACACCATACTCATTCACATAGGGTTGGGGGCTGGTATCTGGGGCCCCCTTATTAAAGGGAGCTCCTGGATTCTGATAAGCCCCCTGCCCGCAGACCCCGACAATCAACGGGCAGGGTTGTCGGGAAGAGGCCCTTGTCCTCATCAACATGGGGACAAGGTGCTTTGGGATAGGGGGCCGCAGGGCCCCCCTTCCCCAAAGCACCCCCTATGTTAAGGGCACATGACCTGGTATGGCTCAGGAGGGGAGGCGCACTCTTTTCCCTACCCCCTTTCCTGACCGGCCAGGTTGCGTGCTCGGATAACGGTCTTATGTGGACCTTGGGGGGACCCCTACGCCGTTTTTTTTGGCGTAGGACTTCCCCTTTAAGTTCATACCAAGTGACGGGACCAGCGACGTGTCAATTTCACACTCTGAAGGCAGCAACATTGACTTCCTTCGCTAGTCCCGTCTACCTGGAGCAGTGTTCAAAATGAACGGACTTTCCTCCATGTGTGGGCAAGTCCGTTCATTTCAAAAGTCCGGCTAACTCCCGCCATAGTCCGCCGGGTTGTGCGCCAGAAAAGTCTGGTCGTGTGTGGTCAGGTCCATCATTCGGAAAGTCCGGCGGACCTCAGCTGCAAAGTCCGGTGGGTGTTCAGCCGGACTAGGTCCACCGGACTAAGTCTGCCAGATAGTCCAATCGTGTGTACGCGGCATAAGTGTAGCAATATGATTACATTTAATGAAGGTGCAACATTTAGCTGGAAATGGTCCGAATTCCAAGGAGAGGGTCATTTAGGGTCCTTCTCTTCCTATTTTTACAGGTCTAGCATGGTGCAAAGTGATGTTCAGATACAGTTAAATCATATAGAGTTATCTTTACGGGATGCCCACTCCTAGGGAGAGTAGCATCAGTGCTGAACTTTCTACATTTATAGACAATTTGTCTTACAGTGGACTGATGAACAAGGCTTTTGGAGATACTTTTATAACCCTTTCCAGTTTCATGCAAGTCAACAATTCTTAATCGTAGGTCTTCTGAGAGCTCTCTTGTGTGAGGCATCATTCACATCAGGCAATGCTCCTTGTGAAAAGCAAACCCAGAACTGGTGTGTGTTTTTTATAGGGCAAGGCAGCTGTATCCAACACCTCCAATCTTATCTCATTGCTTGGACTCCAGTTGGCTGACACCTTCCTCCAATTAGCTCTTGGAGATCTCATTAGTCTAGGGGTTCACCTACTTTTTCCACCTGCACTGTGAATGTTTACATGGTGTGTTCAATAACAACATGGTAACATTTAATTCTTTGCGTGTTATTAGTTTAAGCAGACTGTGATTGTCTATTGTTGTGACTTGATGACGATTACATCGCATTTTATGACCAATTTGTGCAGAAATCCATATCATTCCAAAAGGGTTCACATACTTTTTTTGCAACTGTATGTACAATCTAGTGGTGTCACATTAGCTATAACTAAACACCCATTAGCAGTGTGAAATGCATTAGGTTTTGCCCCCAAACCTCTTTCACTGTATGATTAACAGTTTTTTTTTAAATTAAATTGACACAATAAAGGTGTTGCATCGGAGTGTGGCCATCCAGCATTTCCTTGTTTCCTGATTCTCTGCAGAGCCAGCACCTGTGAGCCCAGCAGAGCAGGAAGGCTAAAAGATCTTTCACAATAGTGGTGTGTTTCCATATATGAATCAAAATTTTGCCTGTTCAACAGGGACTGGACACGTTTTGATCCATGTATGGGGAGACAGGTTTTATATCACTTCTGTACAACCAGCCAGTCAGATTTTCACTTCTCTATCAGCACCATTGGCTATAGTCGGTAGTGCTGATCAGTGTATTCTAGCAGCTTGGATGTCTCCTCACTGTCACAATAAAATAGCTTAGTGGAGAGGAATCCCCCATCCACACATTGACAGTTTTTTTGTTGGTCAATCCACTGTTTTACTTCTGACTTATTTTGAATCAGACTCAGAAAATATTGAAAACAGGTAACCAGGTTATATCATTACCTTTGGCCATGATAGGACCTGTTTACTCCTTCTGACCACAGATTAGCCTCCCTTCTGCCTTCATTTTTCCCAGATCTCAGATCAGCTCCCTTTTTCATTAAAACTTATTTTGATCTCTACTCAGTGGTACTACAGAGCATACTGAGGTAGTCTATCATAGACTTCCCTTGGGGCTCTGTTGTGTGCAAAGCGCACAGGACCATAAACTTGAGCTACTCTGGTCTGAGGTCTGTTACCAGCACCAGATCCTGGGATAGGCCTTCTAGAACTTGGCACTGAAATTTCAGACATGGAAAGCAGCATGGTTGGTGGGCTAAACAACTACATGTGTACCAGCTGCAGGGACAGACAACCCCTAGTTCTGCATGGCCTGCTATGGTGGAAGATCTGCTACTGGGTATAAATATAGGAAATCTGGTCATTTCAGAGAAAACAATATCTTAGAGATGTTGTTGTAGTGAAGTTATATAAAGTACAATAGAAAATGTAGTATAGCACTGTCATGTACTGTAGAATTTGTGTATTTTGGTATATGGGCTATCAGTATATTGTGTTACTGAGTAATTAAGTCTCCTGCGTGTTTATCTTTATGGGCTGCAAATATATACTGTATATATATATATATATATATATATATATATATATATATATATATATATATATATATATATATATATATATACAGTATATATTTCATCGGTGTATTTCTGAATCAAATACTTTTGATTCAATAATAACCTGCTTTATTTTATTTATCAGCTGTAGTTGTTTGTACATATTGTGACCTTTATAAAAATTACTTAAGTTGGCAAACACAGTGTAATAAATATTCTGTTCGTGTTATTGCTTTAATTAATGTTAATAGAAGTCACTGATATTTAGGGTAGTGATCCAAAACTATTAGATGCTAAATTCAAATTGTTTCTTTGGCCTGATGTATCATGGTGTTAAAATGCTGCAATTATAGGATGACATGATAGGATATAACCAACAAATTTCCTTGTTTTCATAGCATTTTAAACTAGTGATGCCTTTACTATTTGGATATACAGTAGCTAAATCTGGTTTAGATTGCAAAATTTTAGAAAAAAAAAAAGAAAAAAAAAGAAATTGGGGAAAATGCTGGTGTTCAATAACAATTAAAAAGAACCCATAAAAATGACCAACGCTCTTTAATGTAAATTACAAGTTGAGTCAGTTTTTATTTTACAGCTATAAGGCATCTATAAGGCATTTACTGTCAGAAACCTTCATAGACTCCCAGAGACTTTTCTTTTGTGGAGTAGTGGATTCTCCGTTGCTTTCTGGCATCTCGGTTGGGGATGAAGTTTGAATTTGAACCAGTGTAAAATTTACTCTGAACTATGGCTGTTCAACACACGAGCAAATTAAATAGGGTGTTTACCTACTCGCTGACTCAAACCTCTGAGATTTACACATTTTTTAAACAAAGGGCTTGTCAAATGTGTCAGTGAGTTAATTTTTTTTTGTGTATGAGTAAGGTACATTGTAGCCCTTACTCATTCATGTTTGGGGGGACATTACATGGGGCTCCCTTACATAAAAAAAGCTGCCAGAATCTGATGTTGCCCCCCCCCACAGACCCCCAAAATTATCAGCCTGGGGAAGTGGGGAAGAGGCCCTTTTCCTTATCAACATGGGGACAAAGTGTTTTTCCCCTGGCAAGGTACCCTCTACATGAGGGCAAATGGCCTAGCTGGTTCAGAAGGGGAGGGGGTGCATGCTCAGATAGGGGTCTAGTATAAATTCTGGGACACTGTGTTTGTTTTGTTTTTGCATGGGTTTCCCCACATAAAATCCATACCAGACCCTTATCAAGGATAAGGGTTTTATATTAGTTCTGGGTGGGGTCCCCATGCTGTTTTTTTCATCTTTACACAGGTTTAACACAGAAATCCATACCAGGCTTTCAGCAAGGATAAGGAACTTGACCCAGGTATGTTTGACCCATCACCAGGCTCCATAGAAATAGATTAAACCCAATGTAAATGGAGTGTGTCCCATAAACCAAACTCTTTATGTCACAGCAATGGTAATGAAAGAGCTATGATCCCAGCAGAATTTACTAATTTAATATGTCCTGAAATCAAAACATTCTTAGTCTCATCATTTAATTTTGTAAACAAAATAAGAACACCTCCAATATACTGAACTTGTAAATAGACGTGAAAGACATTAGAGGCAGTAGATATTGAAGCTCTTGTATATACATGAACATGGAGCTAAATACCAAATATGACCATATATATTAGTTGATACTTGAAACAGTTTTACAAAACCAAATAACCAGGAGTCAAATTAAAGGAGGCATGAATTGGTCAAGCTTGTCCTTGGGGTGGAGCAGGGATCTATGTGCTTGGTTGTGAACGTACCTGGGTTTGATTTTGAATCAATTCAGTACACGTTACTGAAGTTCTATTGATAAATATATCCCCTACTGAAGTCAATAGGAGATGAATCTTAGAATCTTAGAAATCAGTAATGGCCATTTTTTAGGTTAATAGCTAAGGGACTGTCAAAGAAGTGGGCAGTAAAAAAAAAAACTAAATCATTTTTAATTACATTTGGTGGGAAGCAGTGATTTTAATAATGGCTAATGTGAAAGGTTCTTTGACAATATATATTTGGGAACTTTATTTTTCTTTTTAAAAAAGAACTTATCAAAAAGTGTGTTTGTGTGTTTATTCGCTATTTACTTATTTTGTGAATGAGTATTGGTACTATGTATCCCTTAGGGGAGGGGCAGCATCTAGGGGCCCCCTTATTTATAAAGAGGGCTTCCAGCCCTCACCCACACCCACTACACCTGAAGATGCCAGGATAAAATTGGGGGGACCCCATGCCATTACACTATATATGCCCTTTTAACATTTCACCTGTCAGCTTAAAACCCTAGCTGAAAGTTGAATAGGCTGGGTGGAGATATGTCATTGGTTGTTAGAATACCAGTGGCTGCTGGCTTATTGAATCTGGGTATACACATTAAGTGACAGACTCCTGCATCAAAACAATGATGTACAATGCAGGGATCTCTTCCGCTGAGCTATTGTACTCTAAGCCCTTGTACACACGGTTGGACATTCCGACAACAAAATCCGTTGGATTTCTTTCAACGGATTTTGTCCGAAACTGGTGTTGTATACACACGGTCAGACAAAGTTTTCGGAAAATCTGATCGTTCGTAACGTGATGATGTTTTTTTAGTCGCGACAGGACTACGTTCTAGTAGCCAATTGATCGGAATTCCCTACAAACGATCGGACAAAGTCATGTTGTAGGAACATTTTATATCCAGCTGCAAACTTTGTTGGCCGGACATTCTGATGGAAAAAGTCAGATGAAGCCCACACATGGTCGGATTATCCGACAACACGCTCCAATCTGACATTTTCCATCGGACCGTGTGTACAAGGGCTAACAGGGGATACCCCCCGGACAACATATGAGCACTTGCAGTCTTTGGCTACAAGCACTGAGTAAATGCTGATTTTCCAGCAATCCTGTTTGACAGAAGCTGGTTATTAGACATCTGTTGGCTTCTGCTGAACAGACAGCAGTACACATGTATTGAAAGTTGTCTGGTTCCTGCTGAACTAGCCAACTTTCGGTATGTGTGTACTGGGCTTAACAACCAGCCTGAGCAGCCAAATTAAACAATGGTAGTAAGCAGTGGTGGCTGGTGGTCCTCCATTTTTGGGGGGGAGGGCAGCAAACAAACCACCCGACCCCCTGTTTGGTCAGTCAATAAATCAATCAAACCCCCACTCCATCACTTGGCAAACAAAAAGTCCCTCGCCCGTCCGGACAATATGATTGCTTCTCCTCTTGGCCAATTGGGTCTGAAGGCCCGCTTTCTGATTGGCCAAGAGGAGAAGCATGAAGGCAATCCACCCTTTTTGAAGCCAATTAGATCCTCAGGCTCTAGTCATGTGCTTCAAAAAGAAAAACACATTGAAATCCATGCGTCCGGCACCCTGCATGTAGATTAGGGCTGGGGAGCTTGGATTAGGAGGGCGGTGCCCTTACGCCCCTAATGAAGCGGACGCCACTGGTAGTAGGAATGCTGCATAATTTCCTAATTTCCTGAAGCAGTCAGAGGTATAGCTCAGTCAAAAACTCATTTAGTTTGGACATTTACCAAAACCTCTGAACAAGCAATGTTCAGTCTGAGCATTGGTTTGGTCCTAGCTCATTCCTAGTGCTGGGTCTCCCCACTAGGACCTTAGAGAACATTGAAGAAACAGTAAATTATTTCCTGCACCACACCTGAAATTGAATAATCAGTTTTACATGGATTTCTGTTTGTAGATTGATCTTGTCATTATCAGTTTATCAAGATCTTTTGTCTTGATCAGTTTGCTGAGCTTCCATGAAACACACAATTTGCACACAATTTATTGTAAATGAACCTAGTGTTATAAAGAACATTTTAAACATATGTCAGAGGTTCCTTGTTCCTTTTTTTGGCAAATTAATACATTTTTTTGTATGTGTTTATCAAAAAAACAAGATAATCATACAAATTATTATAATGCAAACAAAGATATTTTATTATTTTCTAAGAAAAACATTACTAAATAGTAAATAAATTAAGTACAACTTTCTGTGGCATACACCACTATATAGGATGTATTGTTAGAATGCTGGGATTTTATGATCTTCTTGTTAAAGTATTTCTTTACACACTTAAAATATATTAAACATGTTACATTTATGTCACTGCATATTTCAGACAAACTTGAAATTGTAAACCTGGCACAAATCTGATCAATTCAAACTGGAAAAATTATTAAAACAAAGCTTACCTTTAGATAAACCCATATGCCAACTAGTAGATCCAGGGATAAATGTCTCTAAATGTTTATGTAGATCTCAGTTCCTGTTGGCTGCCTTATACGTATGTACATCTCAAAATCTGTTGACTGCCCTAATTACATTGCTTCATTGACTAAGGCCCCTTTCACACGGGGCGGATCAGTAATGATCCGCCCCGTGATGATCCGCTCGCTCAGCGGGGATCGCTCCGTTGTCCCCACTGAGCCGGCGGCGGACAGGGCGGTCTCCGCACACTGTGCAGGGACCGCCCTGTCAGCTCTCCGCTCTCCTCTATGGGGATCGGATGAGCATGGACCGTCTGTCCGTGTTCATCAGATCCGCTCTGCAGACGGATAGAAAAATAGGATTTTCCTCCGTCTGCAGAATCGGACAATAGCGGAGGCAGACAATAGCAGACACCCGCTATCCCATAGGAATGCATGTATGTCCATATTTCATCTGCAAACGGATGGATGAATACTGTCCGCATGTGTGAAAAGGGGCCTAATAGGGAAGCTGGACATGGCTAATGTCAGTTGCCTTTACACTCACCAGCCACTTTAGTCGGGACACCTGTTCAATTGCTTGGTAACACAAATTGCTAATCAGCCGAATCACATGAGAGCCACTCAATGCATTTATACATCTAGATGTAGTGATGACAACTTGCTGAAGTTCAAACTGAGCATCAGAATGGGAAAGAAGGGGAATATAAGTGGCTTTGAATGTGGTATGGTTTCAAAAGCTGCTAATCTACTGGGATTTTCACGCACAACCATCTCTAGGGTTTACAGAGAATGGTCCAAAAAAGAGAAAATATCCAGTGAGTGGCAGTTGTGTGGACAAAATGCCTTGTTGTTGTCAGAGGTCAGAGGAGAATGAGCACAAAATTATTGAAAGGCAACAGTATTTCAAATAACCACACGTTGCAATCAAGGTATGCAGAACACCATCTCTGTATGCACAACACATCAGACCTTGAAACAGACAGCTACAGCAGCAGAAGACTACACCAGGTGCCACTTATGTCAGCTAAGAACAGGAAACGGAGACTTCCATTTGCACAGGCTTACCAAAATTGGACAACAGACGATTAGAAAAATATTACCTGGTTAATTTCAGCTGCAACATTCAGATGGTAGGGTCAGAATTTGACATAAATAACTTGAAAGTATGGATCCATCCTGCCTTGTATTAACGGTTCAGGCTGGTGGTGGTGGTGTAATGGTGAGGGGGGGGGGGATATTTTCTTGGCACACTTTGGTCCCCTTAGTACCAATTGAACATTGTTTAAATGCCACAGTCTACCTGAGTATTATTGCTGACCATGTCCATCCTTTTATGACTATAGTGTTCCCATCTTCTGATGGCTACTTCCAGCAGGATAATGAGCCATGTCACAAAGCTCAAAACTCATCTCAAACTGGTTTCTTGAACATGACAATGGGGGTTATTTACTAAAGGAAAATCCACTTTGCACTGCAAGTGCATTTGAAATTGCACTGAAAGTGCACTTGGAAGTAAAGTCGCTGTAGATCCGAGGGGGACATGCAGGGAAAATAAAAAACAGCATTTTAGCTTGCACATGATTGGATGATAAAATCAGCAGAGCTTCCACTCATTTCAGATCTACCCCTTAGATTCAGAGTGACTATCACACTATCAAGCATCCCTCTTGCCCTGTTTATGAGGTCCATCCATTTTACTGATGATAAAGGAGAGGTTGCATTTTTCATCCCAAGTACACCCAGAGATGACCAGCTAACAGTGTAATCGCCTTGGGGACACCCCAAGTGGGGACACTCTTTTGCTGGAACCTTACAGCAGTAAGGTAAGAGGACACCTATTCACCCAAACAAACGGAAAAGGAAAGGAATATCACACTCCCCCTTTCTCTGTTGTGATATCACTTGGGAGCACAAGCACTTTACTGGAAATATTCCAAGTTATTTGAAGGACTATAAAATATTTTTATGTTGCTTACACGGACACTTACAACCTTTCTTCGCTGAGTTTTGCACATTGTTTGCAGTGTTTGCACATTTATTATTGGCACTTGCACTTTATATATTTTTATTTATTGATTTAATTTTTTGCACTTTTTGTACTAGAATCAGTCTACTTATATAGATAGGTAGTGAATGGTATATTATTTTTATGACTTTTTTTTTACACTTTTGTGTTTATTGGATTTGATTGAGCCTCAGTTCTGACACATTACCCCTGCACTTTATAAACTTCCCCTCCCCCCTCCTTCTTTTCTTCCTTTTTTTCCTTCTAGTCCCTCTCCCTTTCCTTCACCCCATCCCCTTTCTCTCTTTCCTTTTTTTCTGTGCAGCACTATTTCATTTAACAGTATACTTCTAGCCAACATTTTTAACAGGATTATTTGATGCTGTCTCAGAGGACATGTTTCTGTGTTGTGTAAGTTTAACATATTTCTTCTTGACTTTCATATTGGGCACCTGGCTACCCTCATTTGCCATTCTCACTGGTTATTGTATTAGAAATTTCTGATGAGCTTCCAATGAGCTTCCAGGTTTTATTACCAAAGCTTAATTGAACAAGCTGGGGTTAGAAGCTCATCGGTTTCTATGCAGAAGTGAGCCTGATTTTGCACTTTCCAGATTTAGTAAATAAACCCCATTGTGTACTTAAATGTGGGGTATGTCTGTAGTCCTACAATTGAAGCTGCAAAAATACAGTATACTGTGCTCTCTTTTTCCTTTATAGTTCTCAAAGAGGGAATTTGTAACACACAGCAATATACAATTAGATGCTGAAATTCTACACAGAACCACCATTAGAAGCTGGATTAAAAGCAAATTTAGTTTAGCTCATCTGCATAATTTACTGGATAGGGTTAGCAAGCCATTGGAGGGTTTTGCCAGGTTCTGAAAGCACAATTCAAATGTATAAGTCTAAGCTGCAGCCGTAAGGTAACTAGACCCATTATAATGACATCTGACAGGAGACTGCATAACCCAAACCATTCTTTGATTCTGAATGTGTTATAAGACTGGCAATTAATAACTCACACATAAAAATGAGAATGCTAAAATTTCATGGCAATCACGTGCACTCAGCAGCAGGTATAATATGTTTTTTTCCATATCAGCCCCAAGGATTTGTGCTGTAAACCATTTCTGCAGGAAGAAGGGAAGAATAATTAGCAATAATTAGCTTTTTTTTCTGTTTGGTATTCAGAACCCTCTTGAAAATGTAAGAGATCTCATAACTATAATATTAAAAATAGATGGATATATTAGCTTATAGACTAAAACTATGCTTGCTCACACATTCAATATCTGTGAACTTTTTGTGCCGTGTTTAAGCTTACTAATGCTAATTATGCCAGTGAACTCAGTAAAATCTATATAATTAAATAAGAATGAGTATTAAATATTAAATAGCAGCTTATGGGAATAAGTGTGTTCATAGACTCAATTTAAATATGCTTCACAGTGTGAAAATCACTGAAAATGGCATGTTTAATAAGATAAATTACTTAACGCCAAAACCAAAAATGTCATATACTGCAGGTTACTAGTCGTTAGATATGGTGACTGCATTTTTTTAAATTCTATTTTTACCTGGTGATCCTGCCAATAATACAAGTCTCGCTGTTAGTTGACGCTGCTCACTCACGGTAGTGTATTTATTGCGTAGCGGTGTCTTGCCCTAGACTACTCTCCAGATTTGAACCACAAAACCTTCTTCATTACCTGGGAGGTGTTTTTAGTTCACAAAAGATAACTAGGAAATATATTAATTTTGTTTGTAATAAAAGTTCATAGTGCAGGCAGCTACAAAGACACTTGAATTCTGGCAAGATCAACTTATATTTTTTTCTGTACTGGCAGAAAATATTATTGGCCTGAAAAAAAGAAAACAAATCTAGCCACTACATCAAAGAGCGTGTAAGCTGGGAAAAAAAAACCTTTAGGCTTTTGATATACTATGAAACTATGCGTCGAATTGTTTCCGAGCATACGTAATTTTTTGCGCGTCCGAATTGCATACAGACAAATGCATTTTTGGATAGGAACTTTTTCCGACCAAAAAATAGAAAACCTGCTCCCAATCTTTTGCTGGCTGGAATTCTGCCAGCAAAAGTCCGATGGAGCATACACATGGTCGAAATTTCTGACCAAAATCTCCATCTGACTTTTGCTGGCAGAATTTCCAATCGTGTGTATGTGGCATAAGAGTATGGTACATCTGGGCAGAGACTGATTCAAAGTCGATAAAGTTAGCCAGGGGGCTGAATCATTTTTGTTGAATTAATGAAACACTGACAACCTCCTATGTGAGCAACCTGATGTAAGGACTTATTTTTCCTCTTTGAATAAAAGTGGAACAACAAGCCCTAAAATAATGTTCTTGTTTGGCCTGAACTCAGTGTCAAAAGCTCTACAATGTTTGAGTGACTTGAAACAAGAAAATTGGATAGGCTGCACACCCACACATGCCTGTACCCATCCAGTGCTTTTATGATTCTTCAACAAAGTGAATGAATTGCTACTATTGAGCATGTACAGACTATCCGATTTTAACATTTCACATGTGACTGCTGCAGTGGCAGGGCATACACGCCACTCCATGGAATTCACTTTTGGATCACAGCTGATGCCAATTCACCTGTGAGCACCTCTTGAGAAATAGGAAGGAGGGAGCACCCACAATGCCACATCCGTAATGTATCAAGGGAAAACAAAGAAGAAACCAAATAGATATCAACATGTCGGACTTTTAAGGCATGGAAGCAAATAGGAAAGTAGAAACAAATATATTTTATTGAAAAATGCAATATCATAACAGTGTTCAAAACAATATAAAAATCATATGAAATTATATAATTTGTACATTGAGCCCTTGTGTGTCGTGTCTACGCGTTTCGCCTCAAAGGCTTCCTCAGGACACGTAAAATGGTTCAAAGACGTAGCAAAAGAGAACAACAATAAATCTCACTATCTTCAAATGAGCTGCGCCTCAAGTACAAATGTCATAGCAACCAGGACACATCCAAATATATGGAGCAGTCAACCACACTGTGCTGGAGCGGACAGCAAGTGGCACATTCTGATGAGTACAAACAGAAATTGATAGTTGCTTATAGCAGTGCACAGCATTGGGCTGTCTCCCAGGGGTATGCCTTCATTGTCTCCATAAAAATACTTTTACCTTTAGTCTTTATATGCTGTTTCGCCATAATAAATTGATAGTTGCATATAGCAGGGGCAGGAAAGAAGTCTCAGTCAGTAAATTACCATCAATGGGGACGGTCAATAGAGGACAATGCACCAATGGGACCTCTTGTTACTGTCTGAGTGACATTTCCCAGATCTCAGCACACATACATTCTTGTTTCCCTGTGCTGTATAGTGGCATTATTTTTAGAAATATAACTTTGACCAGGCTATGGACATTAAAACAATGAATTGACTAAATGTATAATAATCTAATGATATATGTAGTTAATACATCTGTAAATAATTTGGGCATACAATTCATATTCTTAACAAGCAGTTTAAATTATTCCTCTCTAATCTATGCAGCTGGAAACATATCTTATGCTCAAAGTTTACAAGAGATGCAGAGAACTAACCTAATAAGGGTATCGGCACCCAGCTTTCTCGCTTCTTCTTATGTACCAGTTCCATGTTTACATTATGGGTTAAATGGATAGCAGGCAGCCAAATCACACCTGGCAAGAGAGAATAAAATGATCTACTAACAGAAAAATGAAAGGGTTTTTTTTCTTTACTTTGAGGGTGTATTAAGTCTTAACTTGGAAAGTTCAGTGAGGACTTGCTAATTTATTTTGCCTCATATATAATCATGTAAGTAGCTGACTGTTTATTAGACATGTGCATTCGTTTTAGTCCGAATGCATTTGCGTCTGAATTTCAGGTATTTTCGTTATCGTTTTAACAAACGATAATGAAAGTGCAGAATCCGAAAAACTAAAGATCCAACATAAACAAATGCTTTATTTTTGTTTTCGTTATGACAACATTTCAATACAGATTGGAGATTCGACATGACGCTGACAATAACAATCTGTTTCTATTGAAACTGTGGTGGAATGTGCCTAACCTTAACTCTATTAGTCCAGGATTATTCTACATAGAGAAAAAAGATTCGACAGAGAGAGAAAAGATTTGACAGAGAGAGAAAAGATTGCTGCTGGAATTGGGTGGGGGAAGTAAAATAAAAATAATGATGATGATGAATGTTATTGGCTGATTGTAACCAAAGAGGAGGAGCAGTAAAATAGCTAGAACTAAGTACACACTTACAGCCAACTTACTTAGGATTGCTAGCAGAGAGAGACACACACACACTGAATCATTTCAGAAGTCAAATCTTAGTCGGTCCGTTTGTCAGAGAACCATTTAACCATAAGCACAGCAGCAGAATAATCGTGAAGCTACAGATCAACTTAACTTTTTCATAATAATCTGCTTCTATTGTGTTAGTGTTGAGAGCCTGATAGTGATACTAGTGTTGTTAGTGTTATGATAACCTCAGAGGCTGCCCGTGTTGTGGGGGGGGGATTTATTATTATAGATTCTATATTATAGATTGAGATTCTATATAGATTCTATATACCCTATCTTGTTACCTGTCTGATCAGTGATCACTATCACCAGTCCATTTTCTGTTTGAACAATATACATTCAACTTGAATCACAAAGAGTCGACAAAGCAGCGAAAAACATACAAACATCGAATCTTTGGCTTATGGTGTCTGTCGAAAGTTATAAGAAGATTCGACGGAGCAGCTAAACTATATGGAGTCATACAGTTTAGCTGCTCTGTCGACTCTTCTTTGAACATTCGACAGACACCATTAGCCTTCAATGACAGATTTGACCTTAATTAATTTGGATTTTCGTGCGAATGCAATTTTTTTACAAAAAACAAATTAAATAAAAACGAATTTCGGGAATAACTAAATAAATGTATTTTTTGGACAAAAATGAAATTCCGAAATTAAATATTTCAGTGTGCACATGTCTACTGTCTATGTCTACTAACCTCCCTGGCAGTATGATTATTTCAGATGTTTTAAGCTGAATGCAGTACAATTATTTTGCATGGAAATTTTGTGTTTTATATTGTAGGTCTGTAATTCTTAGGAACAACACACTTAAATCTGTCCAAACAAGAGTCTAGTAGACATCCTGGGTATGATAAAGTCTGAAAAACAAAATCATAAATTATAATATAATACATAACTATGAATAACTATAACAAATAATATTATAATAATAATAAAAATTATTCAATAATGTAATCAAAACAAAAACGGAAATTTGCTCAGTTGCAGAATTGTCGCTGTCATTACTTTCAGTGTTTGATGATGGATTTCCCCACAAATCATTATTGCTCAATTCTGAAAATGATTCTAATTTATTATCACTGTTTTCTAGCTGGTTTAAATCCATTTTTGATGTAAAGGGATGGTTTTGGTTGCTAAGGACAATCTCCAGTTTTCAGGCAGAAAGAACAGTATTTATATAATATAACATTGCGTGCAGGGCACTGGACAAACTACTAGGGACAAAAGGGATCTTAAATAAATTGATACAGTAATGTAATCTGTAAGATTACAGTGTGCTGTATATGTATTGTGTGTTTTACTTTTTTGAATTTGGTGCCGTTCTCCGTCCCTGTGCATTGCAACGTTCGCAGGGAACGGAGCTCGGCTCTGTGATAGATCGATCAGAGGATGGCTCGCACGCACAGCAGGGAGGACATCGCAGGATCCTGGGGACAAGGTAAGTAACATGTATCTGGATCCTACAATGCAATCCTGAGTTTAGCTCCGGGTTACCGCTTTTGGTGTTGAAAATACACTCTGAGCCAGACTCTGGAATACTGTCAGGGAGGTTAAAGAGATTGCAAAATCGAATGCAGCTTTGCATGGTAGCCAATCAGGTTCTAACTTCAGCTTGTTCAATTAAGCTTCGGTAAAATAAAACTGTTAAAAAAAAAATTGATACAAAAATAAAAAAATAAAACTTGAAGCTGATTGTTTTCTATGCAGACTGCGCCAGATTTTCCACTTTCCATTTTTTGTCCAAGGAATCTTGAAAGTGTACTATTTAGGGATTTCAAGATGTTTACCTGAACCCCAAAGAGATCAGTTTTTGCTGCAGATAGTGTTAAAGTAGATTAAATATGCTTACGGAGCGCACAGATTTGAAACTGTGCACAACTGCACTGAGAAGTCAGTTAAAAAAAATAATAAAACCCTAAAAATCAAACCATTTTGGAATTATATTATATCTGTATGGATATGATTGCTTACAACATATTGATTGTGTTTGGAGGGATTCTTTATGTAACTTTTGGTTCTGTCTTGCTTTCACTTTTAAAATAAGTACAAATCTCTTGACATGCAGTTTCATGGTACAACCAATAGAACAACTCTCCAAACATCTTTTGATATTGGTTTTCCCAATGTTTAATAACCTGCTATTTAACAAGTGAAAGAGAAGAATATACCATGAAGGTGACTGTAAATACATGACTTGCAATAGTTTCAAAAATAATCTGCAACTAGGTTTAGAACCAATTTAAACATATTTTACCTATTTTGTTTTTCATATAGAAAAAAATATAGAAAAAAATAAAACTCGAAACCTCTACTATAGAGCTTGATGTTCATGGTTGTAAAATGTTTATATGCAATTCACAATATTAAGAAAATATACACATTTGCAACAGCTTAATCATGCCTGATTCTTAAAATACACCAAACAGCATAATTATTGGCCTATATTACACCTTAAAAGCTCTCTACACCTTCAATCAAGAAACTAAATCAAATCACTGTGCTATGAAATTTTGTGATCATGCATGAAAATTGAATATGAATAAATCTTTTTAAGTGTGTGGTTGTTTATGTTAATTATAAATATACATGCTTGGAAAATGTGCAGATTACGCATTTTCGTTATATTTATCACCATGAATACATATTTCATTTTATAATATTGATATATTTTCAGGACAATTTAAAGTTAAACTTTAGGCAAACAGTGAAATGCTAATCCCTGTCTTGTAGTCGAGAAGACCTGAATTTTCTCCACTGCAGTTAAGTATTACATCTAGACAATGGGGGTTATTTACTAAAGGAAAATCCATTTTGTACTGCAAGTGCACTTGGAAGTAAAGTCACTGTAGATCCGAGGTGGACATGCAAGGAAAATAAAAAACAGCATTTTACCTTGCACATGATTGGATGATAAAATCAGCAGAGCTTCCCCTCATTTCAGGTCTACCCCTCAGATTTACAGCGACTGCACTTCCAAGTGGACTTGCAGTGCAAAGTGGATTTGCCTTTCGTAAATAACCCCCTATGACTAATGGGAAGGCGAAGAGGAATACCAATGTGCTCATCTTTCTGTCACTCTGCTCTCTGTTCTATTGCATAAGCTTTGCAGCACTACTTGTACTACAAATTATGTCTCCCTCTTTTACTCTGTGTTCTATTGTATATGGAATGGCAAGAGGCTGATACCAAGGTATATTCAAAAATAAACCTGCTGTATCTACATTTAATAATATATTAATGAATGCAGAGATTCTATATGTCGTGCCTTTTATATCTGCCTGGCGCGCAGCTTTACATTTCACATTCATCCTCCATTTGCAATGATTTCTCTTATTTTTAGTCCAGCTCCTGCACATTTATAACCCTTATAGATTAGAGAAATTGCTATATTTTTGTCATTACTTATTACCCTGAAATAATACATATATTAATTTGTTCTGGAAAAACAAAGCATTTATCAATATATTTTTAAAATTGCAGTGCTGCATTCAGTGCTGGTTCACACTAATCGGTGTGGGGACAGCATGCAATTTTGAACAGGAATTGCACCGCATTCCTGTTAAAATCACATGCAATTCTTTAGCAGTGTAATTTGAGCCATCATTCTGTATGGCTCAAATCACAATGAATCCCTACAAAACCACACAGGTTTGGGCAGCACTAGAAATGGATCACATTGACGTTTTGCGTATTGCGAACCGATTTAGGGGTGGCGTACTTAACTACTTCTCACCCACCATATAGTAAAATACCAGCTGGAAAGCGGTCATGTTGTTCTGACTGGACGTCATATGATGTCCAGCAGGATAAGCCGCAATTGCACACCTGCGATCGCGCACCTGTCTGACATACCGCATCTCCAATATAGGTAAAGAGTCTATGACGTAGGCTCTTTACCACGTGATCAGCTGTGTCCAATCACAGCTGATCACAGTGTAAACAGGAAAAGCCATGTATCGGGTTTTCCTCTATTCGCACTGACAGGCACGAGTAGAGGAGATCTGATCGGCTGCTCTCCTGACAGGAGGGTCTGCGCTGATAATCAGCACATTGATTATTAGTGCAGACTCATCAAGGATGCCCTCCCATGACCATCAGGGATGCCCACCCATAGCCACAAGGTATGCCCACCCATGGCCACCAGGGATGCCCACCCATGACCAACAGGTAAGCCCACTAGAGCCCACCAGGGATGCCAATCAGTGCCCATTAGGGATGGCACTCTGTGCCCATCAGTGATGCCTGCCAGTACCCCCTGATCAGTGCTGCTTATCAGTGTCATCTATTGGTGCTGCCCATCAGTGCCCACCAGCGCTCATCAATGCCACCTATCAGTGCAAATCAGTGCCACCTATGAGTGCCTATCAGTGCCACCTATCAGTGCCACCTATCAGTGCCCATCAGTGCTGCCTATGAGTGGCCATCAGTGTCCATCAATTCCGCCTATGACTGCCCATCAGTGCCACCTATCAGTGCCCATCAGTGCTGTATATCAGTGCCTATCAGTGCTGGATATAAGTGCCTCATCATCAGTGCCACCTCATTGGGGCCAATCAGTACTGCCTCATCAGGGCCTGTAAGTGCAGCCTCATCCGTGCTCATTAGTGGAGAAAAATTACTTATTTACAAAGTTTTGTAACAGAAACAAAGAAAAACTTTTTTTTTCAACATTATCAGTCTTTTTTTATTTGTAGCGCAAGAAGTAAAAACCCCAGTGGTGATCAATTACTATCAAAAGAAAGCTCTATTTGTGGGAAAAAAAAGTTCAACTTCACATGTGATAGTGCTGAAAGCTGAAAATTGGCCTGGGCAGGAAAGGGGGAAAGTGCCATGTATTAAAGTGGTTAACATACACACCCACAGCAGTTCGCATAAACATGGTGTGATTTGGATGTGGAATCCACAGAATTTGCTGAAGTATGAACCAGCACTAACTGACATTTAGGTTTCTTTGACAAAGGATCACAGAATGTATACCTTGAAAGACAGTTACATAGTAGGCGAGGTTGAAAAATGACAAAAGTTCATATAGTCCAACCTATGTGTGTAATTTTATGTCAGTACTACATTGTATAAAACTGTGTTCACTTCCCTCATGCAATCATGTCATCACAAAATTCAGTTTTTTACAATATTCCTTATATGTGATTGGGGCAAATACATTGAACATAGATTTCACTTATGTGTACATCAATGACAGTTGCTTTAAACGGCACATAAAATAACAAATTTAAATACACTGTAACAAAGTATTGCTGCAATATATTAATAAACAATTCCTGATAACACTGTTCCCAGGGTTTCTTTCATGCTGCTGCAGCACTTCTGTGACACAGACCAGGACCCAACTATTGAAATATCATCTAGGCTGGCAGTTTCACGCAACTCTGGAGCTTTAAGGGAGATAACGGAAGATAAAGATGATGGGGGTGGTGTAGAACCAAGGCATATCAGGTAACTTGAAGTTTTTTAGGGCATACCATACACCCACGTTTTTTAACTGGTAGGATAAAACACAAATTGAAAATTTAGCACTGGGTAAGGTTTAGTCCACACAACAAGCTTTTACCTACATTGGCAAGTCCTGCCACACCGTTCTGTCATCAGCCACCCTCCACCAACATTCACACAACTCTCATTTAGTGGAGAAATTAGGGGGTTGTAATTTTAATTTTCTGCATAAATAAGAATACAGTCACTGTAGTGCTGGAACTGTATAAATCGCATAAATGTGGGCAGGAGCCACAGAAGTAACAGTCAGTTTGGGATTTAACACTATCATGACTAAGCCCATTTCTGACATTTGGTGTTTACAAGTTAAAATCCGTATTTGTTGCTAGAAAATTACTTAGAACCCCCAAACATTATATATATATATCTATATATATATATATATATATATATATATATATATATATATATATATATATATATATATCCAGGGCCGCTGTTAGAAATCATGGGGCCCCATACAGCCTACCTGACGGGGCCCCATTGACCCCGCCCACAACCCATCCTGGCTCCGCCCATAACCCCACCCCTGCCTCCACGTTGTCAGGGCAGGAGGCAGGAGCTGGAACATTTAACATTTACAGCGCCCCACCAATCATAACTGTATCTGAATGGGAGAGATGTCAGTGTTTTGACATCTGTGCCCATTCAGTTTGTGTCTTCATACGGAGCTTTCAATCAGGTCTGCATGAAAAAGGACCTAATTGCAAAGCTTGGGTGAAAGGTTATGAAAGGAGAGTGGTTTGGGGGTGGTAAAAATGCAGCTTGGCTATGTATTTTTACTGTCCCTTCCCCCATCACATGTGTAAAAGTAGCATCTCACTATGTGCTCATGGTCATTATCATTATGATGATCAGAGCACAGCAGGTGCTGTGTGGCTCTGTCAGTGTAACATGACTGTGTGATGCTGACTTTGTTATGGCTGTGCTGAGTTATAGTCTGTAACACACAGTACAGTCATATATCAGGAAAGTCAGCACCACACAGTCATGTTACACTGACAGAGCCATACAGCACCTGCTGTGCTCTGATCATCATAATGATAATAACCATGAGCACACAGAGTCTAGGGACTGCACATGCTACAATAGTGTGACCTGTCAGTGTGTGTGTGTGTGTGCAGGGGACTGCTTGCCTGTGCACCACTGCCATTGTCCAGATTACTCCTGCTGCTCTGTCTGTCTCAGCCGTCCCAGTGATAAGTCCCTCAAGCTGCAGCACTTACTGGATGAAGGGAGCCGTATAACAGTAATATCCATCCGCCGGAGAGGCATACAGTGAGCAGGAAGAACTTTAGTTTGTGCAGGTATACTGAGAACAGCATGCGGCACAGCATTGTATCCCTGCACCCGAAAATAGAAAAAAAGTCCCTCTTCTGCTTTCACCTCCTGGGCCCCTCTGGTAACCTGATGGGGCCCAGGAAATGAATATATATTCCTTATATATGTTAGTAATCAAGTGGGTGCAGGTTAATATAGTTATTTTTTTTTTTTTTTTTTTTTTTTTTTTAGCTAGAAGTTAAAAGCTGCTCGGGCCCCCCCTGCTGGCTGGGCCCGGTACAACAGGGCTGGTTGTACTGCCCTATCAGCGGCCCTGTATATATCTATATATATATATATATATTTATGGTCTGGAGCCCTCTGGCCGATACGTATAAGGATGACAAACAAGGTTAACATAAACTCCCTTCCCAGAAATAGACCTGAAAGTGTGCCCTGGTCTAACGTACGGTATACCAAAATAAGGGGGCATACCCTAGATAGAGAAATGGGTATAAATGAGATAAATATGAAATGGAGTGAAATGAGTACTCTCATGAGGAGTATAATGCCTGAGAAATGCCCTAAAAAGGGGATGGGTGGGTGGGTATCGCGCACCGGAACCGACGAGGAAGGCAGGCGAACGGGCTAGTTATATACCCCACCGGGCTCCTCCCATAATTCCAGGCCACCATACTGGCCTTTCTATTTATGGTCTGGAGCCCTCTGACCGATACGTATAAGGATGACAAACAAGGTTAACATAAACTCCCTTCCCAGAAATAGACCTGAAAGTGTGCCCTGGTCTAACGTACGGTATACCAAAATAAGGGGGCAAAAACATTCAGGTAGGGGTTATATTTATTGTTTCAAGTTTGAGACTGGGTGAGCTTAACAAAGGCCTGGGCCATCTCCACTTGCGGGTTGGGTATGTAACGGGCGAAACAGGTGGACTTCCATCTGCCCAACTTCTTGATAACATGGTCCGGGACCCCTTGGCGGGAGGCGGTTGAAGCTGCTCCGATACGGAAAGAATGTCCGGAGTAGTGATTAGGATTGAGGTGAAGGATGCCCAGAAGTATCCTGACATGTTCCATAAACTGGGCAGCGTTCAGTGGTTTAGTGTGAAATGGCAGAAGCAGGCCAGACCCTGGTTGACCGTCCAGAAGGTTTAACAAGCGGGTGAGAATGGCGACCGGGCACCAGCGGTTGTTGGTCTTATAGAAATGTATGTCAGTACCCGAGCCAAGCTGCTGCGTCTTGGAGACTGCTAAGTGTAGAATATAATGATCTTCGTATCGGATCAGGTGGTGCTTGCACAGCATGCGTGCTGAGGGGCCGTTACAAGTAAACTCGCCTGGCCGTAAGAAGCCGTAGAAGGCCAGGTGTATGGCTGCTTGCAAGACGATACTTATGCGGAGACCAAAAGGTGAAGTGGCCAGAATATCTGACATATCTCTAAAAACGTCTCCTGTAATAGGCAGCCGTTTGGTGCGGGCCACTGGCTGGCGCTTCTGGATGCCGCGCATAAGAGCCCGTACGGCGTGATAAGAAAATAAGGAAGGTTCGGTAGGGTCCTGGAGGGACGAGAAATGTTGTACACCGGCCAGATATAGCCGGATTGTGTTAAAGGACAACGCCAACTTCGAGTGGCAGTGGGAAATGAAGCCTAGGACTTGCTTGACCCGGGACGTCTCTGTGCTGTGACACGTCATGAAGCGATTAAAGGCCCTCCAGGCCGATTGATAGGCTTTGAGGGTATTGCGTGAGAGGGAGTGCTCGATGAGTTGGGTCGCCGCTAGGAGGTGTGGTGCTAATCCAGGGTCAGCTGAGACCAGTCCGGGATAGCTGCTGATGTTGGTCCAGCTCCGGGTACCTGATCAAAAAAAGAAACAAAGTTAAAGCGGGAGAGGGCGTCCGCTGCCTGATTGAATTTACCTGGGATGAAGGAACAATGGATATTGAACTGAAATGATAAAGAAAGCTGGACCAGTCGGCGAAGGAAGGACATAATTGCTAGAGAGTTGGATCTGCCTTTATTAATGATCTCCGCAGTGGCTAAATTATCTGTAGAAAAGGTCACCGTTTGCCCCGACCAACTGCGGCCCCATGTGTGAGCTGCAGCTACGATAGGGTACAACTCAAAGAGGGAGGACGTCTCGGTGAAGCCAGGAATAGCCAGTATCTGGGGAGGCCAGGGAGCTGCGAGCCACAGATGGCCAAAAATAGCCGCAAAGCCTGTGGAGGCCTGGGGTGAGAGAGAAGACACAGAGGGAATGAACAGGGACACGCCAATCCAAGAGGATAGGAACTCCTCCCACATAGCAAGGTCTGCTATCGCCGCGGGATCCAGGCTGAGGACTTGCTCCGGGTCCTGTGAGAGGGACAGTAAGACTAATAGGCGTGACACGAATGCGCGACCCTGAGGGATGATGCGCATAGCGAAATTCAGCATGCCGAGTAGGGACTGTAGCTGTCTTTTGGTGCAAGTTCTGGCACGGGTGAAGTCCCTCAGGACCATCCTGATGCGGGCCAGTTTATCCAGGGGGAGGCTGGCCTGCATAGTGTTGGTGTCTAGGCTGACCCCGAGAAAGGTGATGGTCTGCGTCGGACCGTCTACCTTGTGCTCGGCAATGGGGACGTTGAGGTTGCTGAAGACCGCCCTCAACTTATGCAGATCTCCTGGAGGTGAGCCGGGTGGCTCGATCAGCGGGAAGTCATCCAGATAGTGTATGACTCCCCGACACTGGGCTACGTGTAGCAGGATCCACGTGAGAGTCTGAGCGAAAGTATCGAAGAGCCAGGGGCTGCTCTTGGACCCGAATGTAAGTTTGGTGGCAAAATAGTACCGCTCCTTCCACTTGATGCCATGCCAGCACCAGAGAGATGGGTGGATGGGAAGGAGCTTGAAGGCGTCCGAGATGTCGGCCTTGGAGAGCCAGGTTCCTGTGCCTGTTTTGAGAATGGCCTGGATGGCCGTGTCTACAGATGTATACTTGAGGGAGAACTCCTCTGAGGGGATAAGGGAATTAAGACTGGGGACAGAAGAGGAATGAGGCGCTGACAAATCGTACACCAATCTGAGTTTATTAGAGAACTTGCCCTTGACAAGCCCAATAGGGCTGACTCTCCAGGTGTTGAATGGGGGCTGTGTGAAAGGGCCTATGATGAAGTCTCGGTCTAACTCTGACTGTAGTAGTTGGTCAACGGCTCGTTCGTCCATAGCTGCTGACCGCAGGTTCTGGCATTCGTGCGTGAGGTGGGGGAGAGAAATGAGTCCAGTGTGAAAGCCTTGAGTGAAGCCCTGAACAAGGTAGACGGATAGTGAGGGGGTAGGATGATCGGTGAGGTAGATGCTGAGCCACGAGACGTTGACCCGGCCTAGTCAAAATTTCTTAACCGGTTTGACCTCACACATGATCCTGGGATGAGCCCTAGGACACTTTGTGCATACGTGGAGCAGCCTGCACTGACTGAAATTGCATGAGCCGCTATTGAAATTGTTGCAGATTGCTGCGCCCCCCATGGTCTTGATCGGGCGCCCAAATTTATCCGTCTGCGGCAGGCGTGCCGGCGCTTGTGAGCCCTGAGCGGTACCTGAGGTAGAAGGACCGTCTGAGGGCGGGGCTGCCACTGAGCTAGCGCACCAAGTCGCGGTGTGAGTAGCCGATTGGCAAATCGCACAAAGAGGAGACCGTAGCCCCGCAAAGTGGCGGCAGAATAGTTCTGTATCCATGACGCTCCAATCAGTAGGCGTCTGGAACTGGACAAGTCTGGCGGCCGCTTTGGCGGAAAAGGAGCGGTGGTAGTCGTAAAATGAAAACCCGCCGTATTTATAACCTAGATCTACTACCACATGGAGGTAGCGATCCAGCTCCTCCCTCCTGCCAGGGGAGACTGAGCAGATGATGTCCCTCATCATGCCGAAGGCCAGTGTAAATTCGGTGACAGAAAGCTTCCTGTCCAGCCTGGGGTCTTTGGTCTTGAGGACCACCGACACGTCCCCCCATGTATAAGCCTTGTTTTCTGCCAGTTCATGAATGAAGATGAGAAGCGAAGCCAGATTGACGTCCTTGCCCTCTAAGATGTCCTTCCTGATGCTAGCTGATACCAGATGAGAGGGGTACACCACTGATGTACGCTCGGTGGTACCTGCGAGAGGGTTAGTCACTGCCTGGGATGCTGGTACTGGAGGAGACACGGGCGGGCGGGTCTCGAGGAGGGCCACCCGATTCTGACATAGAGGTCGTCAGGGAAGACACCAAGGTATGGAGCTGCGAAATAGAAGAGGCGATAGAGCCCAGTGAGGCCTGCTGGGTACTAGCCTCAGCCGCCGCTGGGGGAGGAAAGAGGAGCCTGAACAGCTCGGCTTTCCTGGCTGTTGCCGGAAAGGGTACGCCTCTGCGCCTAAGCTCAGCTGTCATCCTAGGAATGGTCCATGCTCTGAGGGACCGTTGGCTGCCACTCTCTGAGACTAGAGATGGAGACAATGGGGCAGTGAGGTCCTCGCTGTCAGCCCGAGACATGGTGGCGTAATCCAGGCCTGGCGAGCCTTATTGGTCCTTGGGTTCGGGTTTTCTCCTACGCGGAACCTAAGGAGGCACCGTCCCACCAGGTGCAGGGTGGACCTACTGAAAACTCGACTGACCTGAGGAGATGAAGGTGAAGTTTGAGAGTTCTATACCTGAACAGAAATGCTAGCCAAAATAGTGATTTCATGGAGGTGAGATTTTTTTTTTTTTTGGCAGGTATGAACCTTTGAAGCAATTTATAGTGAAATGAGGTCGGTGAGGCAGGCCCCCGGTAGGAATCCAAAGCTTGAAAAATCAACTGGACTTGAACCGGGAAGCGATATGACCGTGAAATGAGTGAATCCGCCATGACAGATGTCCGGATCGCCATGCCGCCGTCTTGCGACCGAGCACGAAACGGATTCTGGAGCATGTACTGAAAATGAGGCCTGTCCTAGGGCACGCCGAGACGAATTTGGTGCACGGATGTGACTATTCGTACCGGAGCGTGATAGGTGAGATGAAATGATACCCATGACAAAGACAAGAATCAGAGGATGTGCCCATGAATGAAACAAACGAATCCTGTCTTTGGAGCATGTACTGAAATGAGGCGTGACAGCTGGGCACACCGGAACAAATCGGTGCATCAATAAATGCAACAGGATTTGAATCGGAGTGTGATAAGTGACAGAAAATTATATGCCATGACAGAGACAAGAATCAACGACTGGACAAATGGTTACAACAAAGAATCCTTCTCTGGAGCATGTACTGAAATGAGGCGTAGCAGCTGGGCACGCCGGAACGAATCGGTGCATTAATGCATGCGACGGGATTCGAATCGGAGCGTAATAAGTGACAGAAATGGTATGCCATGACAAAGACTAGAATCAGAGATTGTGCCTGAACCTGCGAGTGACTCAGTCTCTGGAGCATGTACAGAAATGAGGCAGAATAACTAGGCACTCCGAAGCGAATCGGTGCATCGGGGATGCGACAGGATTCGCACCGGAGCGTGGTGAGTGACAGAAATGAAATGAATCGATCTGATATCAAAAAGATTGAAATGATGCGAAGTGACATGAAATGATCGAAATAATTCGAACGGAATGAAATGATCGAAATGACTCAATATGTATGAAATGAAACGTATTTGGAACGGTCGGACCGGTTTACCATTTGAAAGGACACGACATTCAAAATGATCCGGACTGCTAGAATTAACGTAACGAGCAGTCGGCTGCGGTATCGGAGTGATTTCGACCGATTTGAATATTTAAGTAATGATTGGGAAGTCGTTCGGCTCGACCTGATGTGCCTACGAAATGAAGTGCCCGATGTGGCACGACCGACGCGTCTCGAAAGGAAATAACAACTTTCCTTCGCAATAAACAGGAGTAGTGACATGAGGTAACGAGTACGAGTGACACGGTTTAAAACATTCGTGAAATGAAAGGTGAGAGGTTCGTGAGTTCAGGATATCGTGTTTGAGTGACATTGTAACACATGAAATGAGAATATGGGTGCCGAAGCCCTACCTGCGACAGCCGGCCCAGACGCGTTGTACGACAACGGCAATTTCTTTGAGTATTGCGACACTCGGACGGAAAACACACGAACGCCAACGATAAGACGACTGACAACACGGACACAATCAAGACAAACACAGGGACTCACGAACACAACTCGCTACGTTTGGTCTCAACAGTCGGCCCTTGATTTCTGACATATCAGATATCGCGCACCGGAACCGACGAGGAAGGCAGGCGAACGGGCTAGTTATATACCGCACCGGGCTCCTCCCATAATTCCAGGCCACCATACTTTCATGAATTTAAAAAAACAAAAACAGTAAAGTTAGCCCAATTTTTTTGTATAATGTGAAATATGATGTTACGCCCAGTAAATAGATACCAAACATGTCATGCTTTATAATTGCACGCAGTCGTGGAATGGCGGCAAACTACAGTACCTAAAAATCTTCATAGGCGACGCTTTAAAAAAATTTTTGGGTTACCAGGTTAGAGTTACAGAGGAGGTCTAGTGCTAGCACTCGTCTAGTGCGGCGATATCTCACATGTGTGATTTGAAGACTGTTTACATATGCGGGCGCGACTTTCGTATGCATTTTCTTTGCTGCGCAAGCTCGCGGTGAAGGGGGCGCTTTAAAAAAAAATGTCTTTATTTTATCTATTTTAAAATGAATAAATTGTTTTAAAAAAAAAATGCGATCACTTTTATTGCTGTCACGAGGAATGTAAACATCCCTTATGACAGTAATAGGTGGTGACAGGTCCTCTTTATGGAGAGATCGGGGGTCTAAAAGACCCCAAATCCCTCCTTTACACTTCAAAGTATTCAGATCACCATTTTGGCGATTCTGAATACTGTATATTTTTTTTTAAACTGGCGCCATTGGCAGCCAAGTAAACGGGAAGTGACGTCATGACATCGCTTGCGTGTTTATATCAAGGAGACTGAAATGAAGCCACTTCATTCCAGCCTGCCCCTAGCCGCCAGTAAGAGCGGCAAGAGGCGGCGGCGTCCCCTCCCGCTCCTCCGGTATAACAGCCGAACGGCTTTTAGCCACATTGGTTGTAATCCCTGGAAAGCCAATCGCTGGCTCTAAAAATCAGTACTGGGATGATGCCTACAGCTGCGGGCATCATCCTGGTATAACCCCTGAAAGCCGAGTATGCACATCTAAGCGGTATTCCCGAGCCAGACTTCGGGATCTCATCGGTGGATCCATGTAGGGGGTTACTTACCTTGTCCTCTGGATCCAGCAATGAGTCGTCATGTCTCGCTCGATCTGTGACAGTGCCGAGCTCCGTTCCCTGCGATCGCTGCGACGCATGGGGACTGAGTTCGGCGCCAAATTCAAAAAGTAAAAAACACAGTATAGATACAGTATACTGTAATCTTACATATTACAGTACTATATCAAATAATTACACATCTCCTTTGTCCCTAGTGTTTTGTCTAGTGTCCTGCATGCAGTTTTATATTATAAATATTATTGTTTATGCCAGGAAACTGGAGATTGTCCATAGCCACCAAAAAATGCCAGTTTACATCAAAAGTGGTTATAGACCAGCTAGAAAACAGCGATAATAAATTAGAATCACTTGCAGAATTGAGCGATAGTAATTTGTGGGGAAATCCATCATCAAACACTAAAAGTAATGACAGCGACAATTCTACAACTCAGCATATTTCAGTGTTATTGATTTGATTACATTATTGAATTTTTTTTTTATTATTATATTATTATTTGTTATAATTACATAGTTACATAGTTAGTCAGGTTGAAAAAAGACACAAGTCCATGCAGTTCAACCACAAAAAAAAAAAATAATAATAATAATAATATATAATAATATCATACCAGCCCATATACCCAATTCTATACCCACAGTTGATCCAGAGAAAGGCAAAAAACCCCAGCAGAGCATGATTCAATTTGCTAAAGCAGGGGAAAAAATTCCTTCCTGATCCCCCAAGAGGCAATCAGATTTTCCCCGGATCAACTTTCCATATAAATGTTAGTACCCAGTTATATTATGTACACTTAGGAAACTATAATTATTTATAGTTATTTATTATATTATAATTTATGATTTCATATTTCAAATTTTATCATACCTGGGATGTCTATTAGACTTGTTTGAACGGATTTAAGTGAATTATTTCTAAAGGCCCGTACACACGGTCGGACTTTTTGACAACAAACATGCAAATTAGCTGTTTTGGAGCAACATCCGACTGTGTGTACGCTCCATCGGACAAACTTTTTCTGTTTTCATCGGACTTTTGTTGGCTGTGCGAACGGACAAACTTTCTGGCAACAAAAGTCCGATGGAGCAAAGTCCGACCGTGTGTACGCAAAAGCATCGGACTTTTGTACAAGGTACAAACACGCATGCTCAGAACTTATGCAAACGATCAGACTACAATACAGAAGTTGACCAAAGGTGGCGCTGGAGTCATTGAACGTCCTCTTTTGATGTGGCGTCCGTACGTTGTGACGTCACCACGTTCGTGTTTGTTGTCAAAAAGTCCGACCGTGTGTATGCAATACAAACTTGTGGACCACGCCCTTTGTACAAAAGTCCACGGAAAAGTTTGTACAAGTCCGACCGTGTGTATGAGGCTTTAGAATTACAGGCCTACAATATAAAACGCCAAATTTCCATGCAAAATAACGGTACCGCTTTCAGCACCTAAAATCTGAAATAATGATACCTCCAGGGAGGTTAAAGCAGAGGGTTGCCAGCAGCATTAAAAAAAAGAAAGAGCTTAGAAAATCTAAAGAAATAGTGGAATTGCATATTGTACCAACTATAAGGTATGCTTTTTGACATTTTCTATAAATGTAATGGTAATATGACAACTTTGGATAGCTATCAGCGCTGGGCCCAGCCGTTCCTTCTTTGAGCTGGCTGTTCAGCTGTCGGCTAATTGCCAGCTCCTATCTCTCCACAGTGACTCACCTGTTGATGATCCTGCTCTTCAGTCCTGCCTACTTAAGTCGTCCAGTTCAAATGATCTCTGCCTTCGTCTTGGTCACATCTCTAGAGATGCTCACCTGTGTTCCTGTTAAAGACTTGCTTGGCTGACATTCCTTCTGGCTCCCTGGCGCTTGTCTGGTTATCCATTTAACTGTACTTCTGTCTCTGTCTATTCATTTACGCCATTGAATTTGGTACTCTGGCAGCAGAGGTTGCTTGGAACAATGAGGCCCTCATGGATGCTTTTTCTCATGGTCTCTTGGATACCATCAAGGATGAGAAAGCAGCCCGAGATATACCCACTGAGCTGGAGAAGTTGATCATGTTTGCCATCCTCATTGACTCCAGACTCAGAGACTCTCTTTTAAGGAGCGCTTGCGGAACCCTTCTGTACACTTGTCACTGAGCTTTGCATTCCCACCCTTGCCTCCTGGTACTGAGTTGGTCAGTGAAGGTGAACCCATGCACTTGAGTTTCACGTGTCTCTCTGTGGATGAGAGAACCTTTAGGAGGAGAGAGAGATTGTGCCTTTATTGTGGTCAGGGAGGTTACTTTTTGAAGTCTTGTCCTACCCGTCCAGGGAATGCCCGGACCTTGAGGTCCTGTCATGGACAGACTTTAGGTGGCATTGTTTCGTCCCCAGTTATCCAGAAGGATAAGCCCCTGGTTTTGGTTACCCTTTCTTGGGCTAAGTCGTCTGTTGAGATACAGGCTCTAATCGACTCTGGGGCTGCAGGCCTGTTCATTGATGCTGCCTTTGTATCGAAGCACCCAATTCCGCTGCAGCTGCGTAACACTCCACTTGCCATTGAGGCTCTTGACAGGAGACCTCTACAGCCTGCCCATGTGACTCATGAGACTGTTCCATTGTCCATTGCCATAGGAGCTCTTCACCATGAGATGATCCAATTCCAAGTTTTTCCTCATCTAAGTTTCCACTGGTTGTTGATTATCCTTGGTTACAGAGGCACAATCCCTCTTTTGATTGGTTCCATACTGGGGATCTCTCCTGGTCGCCACAATGCAATAACACATGCTTCCAGAAGGTAGCCAAGGTCCTGTGCACCTCTTCACTATCCTCCCCTCCTGGAGGAGTAACGCGATTTTAGCAAAATCTTTGACAAGGGTCAAGCCGCAATTGATCTTCAACCTGGTGCCGTACCCCCTTGTGGGGCAGGTTTCATCTGCAAATCCTCATCTCTTGCTGGTGCTGGTTTCTTCTTTGTGAAGAAGAGGAGTGGCGAATGAAAGGTGGTCCTATCTCAGCCCCTCTTTCCTGTGCTCGAGCTGGACTTTGATGATCAATGGAAAAACTATCTGACCTGTCGGATAGTCAAGACACCATACACAAGGTGTGGATGATCAAGAATACAAAGGTTTATTCTGGCCTCACAGAATAATATGCAATAAATCAACTCTAACCGCAAACGCATCCTGCTTCACACTTCGCCTTAACACGTCTGGTAAAATTTAGCACAAGCTTAGCATGAGATGAAAACATTTTCTAAAACATTATCTTCTAAAACAGATTCTAAGGAGTAACTCTACCTTTCCTTACAGTGAACTGAGACCTTGTATTGATTACAGGGCTCTCAATCGTTTCACAATTAAGAATGCCTATCCAATTCCGTTAAATACCAAGTTATTGGACCACCTCAAGGAAGCAACGGTTTTCACAAAGCTTGATTTGGAAAACTGCATTTAATAACAGAACAGGCCACTATGAACACCTCGTAATGCCTTTTGGCCTTTGTAACGCCCGGGCAGTTTTCCAGGATTTATTACAGATGTCCTCTGTGAATTGTTGCAGTTATGTGTGGTGGTTTATCTCGATGATATCCTCCTATTTTTTAAGTCCCTAGAGAGCCACCACACAGATGTCTGCCATGTGCTTCAGAAACAAAGAGAGAACAATCTCTATTGTAAATTAGAGAAGTGCGAATTCTATCGTGAAATTAAATTCCTTGGTTATGTCATTTCCACTGCTGGTTTTTCGATGGACCCAGAGAAAATTTCAGTAGTGCTACAGTGGCCTGACCCATGGGTTTACGTTCTCTGTAGTGTTTTCTTGTCTTTGCCAACTATTATCAGAAGAAGGGTGTGATGGTCTCTTTTCTTGTCAAGTTTCAATTACATTGTCTGAGTTCTTACCTGGTACTAAGAATGTAAGGCCTGATGCTTGTCACGACAGTTTTCCTCAACTTCTAAGATGGAGTTGCTTCCGGTTCCTGTGATTCCTCCTGATCCTATTCTAGCTATGGTTCGCACCAGTCTCACTTCTCCTTTGGGTAACACAATTCTTGCAGCTCAGGTCCATGCTCCTCCTGAGAAACTTTGTGACTGCTGCTTTGTCCCAGAGAGTCTCTGTACTGCCGTGCTCCAGACATACCATTCTCCCAAGGCTGCTGGCCACCCTGGGAAGTCTTTTGGGCCATTTCCCAAAAATTCTGGTGGCCTAGTCTACGTGCTGATGTTCGTGTGTGCTCAGAGTAAGACTCCATGACACCTTCCAGTGGGTCGCCTACAACCCATACCCATTAGAGAGAGGCCCTTGACCCACCTGTCTATGGATTTCCCATATGAATGTATTGATATAATGTACAAAAGACAACTTTGGACTTAAAATAATAACACATTTGAGTCATATTTTTTTAAATTAAAAATCTGTATTAAATAATATGCCTAAAATCACAAAAAAAAACAAAAAAGAGTTTATTTTCTACACATGTAGAGTTGGTTTACAATTGTCATCTGGCCACCAACCCTGCAGGATCGCTCCCCACAAATAGACAAAAGATTTCCCCCCTGTCTGGTGTCCTCCCTTCCTCACTTTTATACTATCTGGTAGCCAAGAGCACCTTTTTGTGGGAGCACTTCGGGATACCTGATTGCAGGACTCATATTGGCTTAATTGATGTTTGCTACAGATATATTAGATACCTATCATATGAATGCCACATTGATAGAAGATGGATGCTGGAGACAGTAATGCTTCTTTTTCAGATATAATATTCACAAGTGATTCTCCAAGGTCATTTGTGTTTGGGTTTTCCCTAGCATACCTATTCTATTCTGGAATTACCTGTGCTATGTGAGTTGGAATATAGATGCATGGCTTGGGGAACATACATACACATAACCTTACTCCACTTATTACTGATGAAAGGGCCGCTTTTTTTTTGCCAGAGAAAATTCATATTGCTTATATGTAGAGAAGTATCTAGCTACTACATTGGAAGAAACATAGTTTAAAGTGGTTGTAAACCCTTACAACACACTTTGACCTACAGGTAAGCCTAGATTAAGGCTTACCTGTAGGTCCAAGAAATATCTCCTAAACCTACACGGTTTAGGAGATATTTGCCGAAAGACAGGCACAACTGCCTATGGCGCATGCGTCGTAGACAGCTGTGCGCAGGCACACTGAGCACGGCACCCTTCAATGGTGATATGCCGCGTGTGGCGGCTCCCGTGCGCATGTGCGGGAGTGATGTCATCACGGCTTTGCCGTATGACAGCGGCGGAGCAGCGAGACCCACTGAGAAGATGGATGCGCCGGACTACAGGGGACAGCGGTGACATCGCTGGCTCCTGTGTCAGGTAAGTGACACATAATGGACTACTATGCGATGCATAGTAGTCCATTATGCTTTACCTTTGCAGGGAATGAAAGAGGAAGTAAACTCATCAGGGTTTACTTCCTCTTTAATCAATAAGAAACTGCAGAAAGCATTGCCTAAGAACATTCAATATGTCAGATTCCCACAAAATGAAATTTCAAACAGTTTCAACAGCTATGTATTTTTTATAAAGAGACCTCTTAGTGATTAGGAAGTCCAAAACAATATATCTTCATGCAGGCTTTCAATTCTCTTGTGTGCATTTTCTTAAGTGAAGCAGCAGTCCACCACCTAACGATAAGTATAATCATATCATAATAATGTTTATTAAAACCGAAGATTAAAAAAAGGAAGCTCACTTACATTCAGAATGTGCACAAACAGGGCCGCTGATAGGGCAGTACAACCAGCCCTGTTGTACCGGGCCTGGCCAGCAGGGGGGGCCCGAGCAGCTTTTAACTTCTAGCTAAAAAAAAAACGAAATAACTATATTAACCTGCACCCACTTGATTACTAACATATATAAGGAATATATATTCATTTCCTGGGCCCCATCAGGTTACCAGAGGGGCCCAGGAGGTGAAAGCAGAAGAGGGACTTTTTTTCTATTTTCGGGTGCAGGGATACAATGCTGTGCCGCATGCTGCTCTCAGTATACCTGCACAAACTAAAGTTCTTCCTGCTCACTGTATGTCTCTCCGGCGGATGGATATTACTGTTATACGGCTCCCTTCATCCAGTAAGTGCTGCAGCTTGAGGGACTTATCACTGGGTCGGCTGAGACAGACAGAGCAGCAGGAGTAATCTGGACAATGGCAGTGGTGCACAGGCAAGCAGTCCCCTGCACACACACACACACACTGACAGGTCACACTATTGTAGCATGTGCAGTCCCTAGACTCTGTGTGCTCATGGTTATTATCATTATGATGATCAGGGCACAGTAGGTGCTGTATGGCTCTGTCAGTGTAACATGACTGTGTGGTGCTGACTTTCCTGATATATGACTGTACTGTGTGTTACAGACTATAACTCAGCACAGCCATAACAAAGTCAGCACCACACAGTCATGTTACACTGACAGAGCCACACAGCACCTGCTGTGCTCTGATCATCATAATGATAATGACCATGAGCACATAGTGAGATGCTACTTTTACACATGTGATGGGGGAAGGGACAGTAAAAATACATAGCCAAGCTGCATTTTTACCACCCCCAAACCACTCTCCTTTCATAACCTTTCACCCAAGCTTTGCAATTAGGTCCTTTTTCATGCAGACCTGATTGAAAGCTCCGTATGAAGACACAAACTGAATGGGCACAGATGTCAAAACACTGACATCTCTCCCATTCAGATGCAGTTATGATTGGTGGGGCGCTGTAAATGTTAAATGTTCCAGCTCCTGCCTCCTGCCCTGACAGCGTGGAGGCAGGGGTGGGGTTATGGGCGGAGCCAGGATGGGTTGTGGGCGGGGTCAATGGGGCCCCGTCAGGTAGGCTGTATGGGGCCCCATGATTTCTAACAGCGGCCCTGTGCACAAAGCACAATGTATATCTCATAAGGTATAAAACCCTCCAGCAACAGGTCTGAAATACAAATACACCCTTTCTTTTTTTGGCCTGGTGACCATTGTCGCTTCAACTAAGAATGATAAGAAATGAAAGTGCAATAGAAGATGAGGGAAAATGTTTAAGTGGGGATACTTGTTTCAGTGATGCATATATAGGAAGGGAATTTATTTTAACTTCCTTTTGTGTTGCTGTAATGGGAAGTGAAGGGAAAACTCCCAATGGCACAGTAGACAATAAAACATACAATGGTTTTAACCTTTAACCTGGTTTATCCAGAGCAAAAATAAAGGTTTTGGGATAAATGTTAACGATTATTGCCTTAACCATTTACCGACTGCACTATAGTCAAATGACAGCTACAGTGCGGCTTGATAACTCTGTGAGGGCGTACATTGACATCCTCCCAGAATCTGACTCAGTGGCCCAGTGGGGTGAGCACTTGGGACTATCCGTGCTCGCAGTGTTCCCAGGACCTGGCGCAACATGGATCTTGGTAAAGGGCCAATAACAGTGGCCCTTTACCACGGAGCGATCACAATGTAAACACAGCAGGGTCATGCAGAGATTCAACGCTCTGCTCTCCTCACACAGATACAGCATGAGTGGAGAGGACAGCGGTCAAGTGAAAAACTGAGTTTCTTGCTATATTACTGTGCCCAGCAGTGCCAAACAGTGCTACATCAGCGCTCCACCGTGTCATCTGTGCCAACTCTGTGCCACCTGTGTCACATCACTGATAATCAGTGTCTCTACAGTGCTCATATGTTCCACATCAGTGCCACTTGTGCCCATCAGTGCCACCACAATGCTCATCTATGCCATCAGTGCCACTAAAGTACCATCAGTGCCACAACAGTGCCAATCGGTGCCACTACAGTGCCAATCAGTGCTACTAGAGTTCCAAATGGTGCCGTCTGTGCCCATCAGTGCCACCACAGTGCTCATCTGTGCCACTACAGTGCTCATTAGTGCCCCTACAGTGCCCAATAGTGCAGATCAGTGCCCATAAGTAAGTGCTCATCAGTGCTACCCTATCAGTGGATGCTCATCAGTGCCAGTTAATCAGTGCAGTCACAGTGCATTAGTGCACATTAGTGCACCCTCATTAGCACCCATCAGTGCACCCTCATTAGAACCAATCAGTGCACCCTGACCAGCAGTGCAGCCTCTTCAGCACCCAGCATTGCACCCTCACCAGCACCCATCATTGCACCCTCACCAGCACCCAGCAGTGCACCCTCACCAGCACCCAGCAGTGCAGCCTCTTCAGCACCCAGCAATGCACCCTCACCAGCATCCAGCAGTGCACCCTCACCAGCATCCAGCAGTGCACCCTCATCAGCACCCAGCAGTGCAGCCACACCTGTCCTAGTTTACGTATTACAACACAGTCACCAGTATGGCAAAAACATTTTTACCAGTGAGGAGGCCTACCAGCATCTTAGCCTAAGCAATGAGAGCAGCAGAGAGCTCTCTGAGTCTCAGTCTGATTCTGATTCTGCATATGAACCCATTACAAGCAGTGGGTCTGCTACAGAATTGGAGGAAGAGGAACGTGTGCCCATGAAAGAAGGCGTTCTGGTGTGGAGTAGCAGACTACTATCAGCAGCGCAGTGCCATCCACCTCAGGCACAGTGCCGTCCACCTCAAGCGCAGTGCCACTAAAACCAAGGCCAGTAGGGTGTCATCTCAGCCCCAAAGGGATAGGGCCCATGCCAGCCTTCCCTATGCCCTTCAAAACCCCTGTTGCCTCCCACCAATTCTGGAGCACCAAATATCCCTCCTTTCACCGCCCAACCAGGTGTCCACGTGAACACCAATGATTTTGCCATGCTTGATTTTTTTCATTTAATTTTCACTGAAGACTTACTATTGTTCATCGTGTCCCAGTGCAACCTCTATGCACAGCAGTACATAGTAAGCAACCCTGGTTCTAGTTACACCCGTCCTTTTGAGTGGAGAGAACTTACTGTAGAGGAATTCAAAGTTTTTTAGGCCTAACTTTTACTATGGCACTCACAAAACAAAAAAAATAGTGCTCCTATTGGTCTACCAACCCCATCACCCACATGCCAATCTTCTCATCCATTATGCCAAGATCAAAATACCTTATGATTATGTGGTTTCTCCACTACAAACCCAGCTTTTGACAAATGATTTATTTGAATAATTCCTCCAGTTATATACCCCTGACCAGAATATCTCCTTGGATGAGTCCCTTGTTAAATTCACAGGCAGGCTGGGCATCAGTTTATCCTCAGCAAAAGGGCCCAATATTGGGTTAAACTGTACAAATTATGTGACTAAGCCACGGAGTACATCTACGCCTTCCTGGTGTATGAAGGGAATGACTCCCAACTGCATCCCCCTGAATGCCCAGATTATATTGGAGTTAGTGGAAAAGTTGTCTGGGAGATTGTCTATCCACAACTTTGAAATGGATTACCATCTTTATGTGGATAATTTTTATACGAGCTTGCTCCTCTTCCACAATCTTCATCGGAGGGACAGCCCAGCATGTGGTACAGTGAAAGCCAATAGAAAGGGCTTCCCACAAAAACTCTTCAATGAAAGGCTACAACGAGGGGAGATGGCAGAACCAGGAGCTATTGGCTGTCAGGTGGAGGGACAGACGCAACGTCCACATGCTCACATAAAACCAAAATGACACCTATGTAGAAGTTCCCAGAAGAAACAAGCTTGTGTCCACGACTATAATTTGTTCATGGTGGGAGTGGACTTCAGTGATAAAATGATCGAACTCTATCTTCCCACAAGAAAATCCCGCCATTGGTATAAAAAGGTTTATTTATTTTTTCAGTTTGGCCATGCATAACAATTATATTATTTACCAAAAATCTACCGCGACCCCCATACCCTATCTACATTACCAAGAACAAGTTATTTCCACCCTGAAGGCCCATCAGAAAATATTTGCTCTGATTCAGCGAGAAGACTCCATGAAAGCCACTTTCCTGAGAATATTCTCAGATGAAACAGGCCACAGAAGTCTAAAGAATTGCCAGGTGTGCTCCAGAGGAGGAGCTAGAAGAGATACCACATATTATTGTCCCCAATGTCCTTCCCAACAAGGCCTCTGTATAGGTGACTGTTTCTGCCGTTACCATACTTCTCTACATTATTAGGGAAGTATGGTAAACCTAATTCTCATTTCCTGTCATTTTCCTCCACACCCCTTATGCCACTGCATTGAACTGTACATACTGTACCTCTGCCTTCTCCAGAACCAACCCTGGCCTGTTATATGACCAAGCTTCTGCCTAACGCTAAACATACCTCTGTCTTCTCCGGAACTGACCCTTGCCTGTTATACAACCATGCTACTGCCTAACGCTAAACTGTACCTACCTCTGCCTGCTCTGGAACTGACCCTGGACTGTTGGACCACGTTTTTTGCCTGCCTCTTCTACTGATTTTTTACCCTGCTATACTAGTGAGAACACAGGGGTTTCACATATGTGAGGGGCTCCAGAATAGTTTTTCTGGATGAAGAAACCACATTTTTTAGTTTTCTCATTCCTGGATTAGGGTCTGGAGACTCGGAGGCTTCAAAGAGATTTGGGTGGGAGAAGCCTCTACCCCTGACCCCATTCTTTTCTGGCCTGCTACTTGGACCATGTTCCTGCTTACTACCAGGACCAATATTTTGGCACTGCTTTCAATATCTTTACCTACACTAACCCTGGGCTGTATATGGACAGTGTCCCTGCCTGTACTAACTATAAACAATATTCCTGCCTGCTTCCTGGACAATTACATTCACTTTTGCTGACCACATCCCTGCCTGCTGCCTGAATCAGGGCTCTCCTCCTGTGGACAACCACACTACTAAAAGCACAGGTAATATTTTGTTTCTCCTTTGCTCAGCAGAATGTATTTTAAGGTGTAATACTTGGTATGTACATGCTATGTGTTAGAAATATGAAGGGCCTTCAAAAATGTAATAGATTGTAAGGGAATTAGATGCATAATTTATGTTCCTAAAACACCTGATGGTGCTCCTTGGATGTTGGGCCTCTGTATGTGGCCAGGCTAGGTAAAAGTCGTACACATGTAGTATCGACATACTCAGGAGGAGTAGCAGAATGTATTTTGGGGTGTCATTTTTGCTATGTACATGCCATGTGAGAGAAATAGCCTGTTGCAATGAAAAGTTTGTGTGAAAAAATAAATAAAAATAATCATTATTCAAAGAATTGTGGGAAAAAATTACAACTTCAAAAAACTAACCTCTTACTAAATACCTTGCAATGTCTACTTTCCAAAAATGGGTCATTTGGGGGGCATTTGTACTTTCCTGCCTTGTTAGTGTCTCACAAATTGAGGTAGGCCTTCATTACAGGTGTGATCAGGTGTGATCAATTTTCAATAATTGGCACAAAACTTGTAGACTCTAACTTTCATAAAGACCAAATAATTTACACCAATTTGGGTTATTTTTGCCAAACATATGTAGCAGTATAAATTCTGAATAACATTTATGAAGATACATTACAAAATTTGCAAAATGTTGTAACAGAAATGAAGAAAAATGCATTTTTTTTTTACAAAATTCTTGGTCTTTTTTTATTTATAGCACAAAAAATAAAAAACCTAGAGATGATCAAATGGCACCAAAAGAAACCTCTATTTGTTTGAAAAAAGGAAGAAAATTTCATATGGGTACATTGTTGTATGACTGAGTAATTGTCATTCAAAATATGAGAGCACTGAAAGCTGAAAGTTGATCTGGTTAGGAAGGGAGTTTAAGTGCCCAGTGGGCAAGTGGTTAAAGAACCCCTTTCTGAACTGATGGTAAATTCACATACTGTATGAATCAAAGATAAATTCACCCATGCATTTTGTTTTAATGCTTGGAATAAAGAGGTAATTTGCCCGTTCCTTAAATTAACTTTGGTTATATCAGTAATAATGATAACGAGTTTCTTTTTAAGATACAATTTTTCTAAATGTAGCACCCCAATCTGTAGGCCTTTCATTCCCTTTTATTAGCATGGCTTACATGTATAACCTTATCTTTATAAACATTACATTTAGCTGTTTCTTTACAGTATTTTGATTTGTTTTTAGTAAGAAAATTAACAAAAATTATAATTCCTCACCCACAAGAATTATTGTTAGGAATAGTACACAAAAACATAGATACTATATAAACTGATAACCATGTGCACAGTGTAAGCCAAAACCCTGTTGAGGCCAGGCATCTTGAATGGAGGATTATCAGATAGGAATTGTTCATTTTTCCTGATGAGGTGGTGTGAGTAATGCCGCGTACACACAATCACCGGATTGTCCGCCGGACTGTCCGAACGAGCGGACCTGCCCGTGCATGGGACTTTTCCAGCAGACTAGGTCCGCCTGACTATCCGCCGTATAGTCCGCCGGACTATCCGCCGTACTTTTGAAATGAACGGACTTGCCCCCACACACGGAGGAAAGTCTGTTCATTTTGAGCGTGGCTCCAGGTAGCCAGGACTAGCGAAGGAAGCGTTGCTGGCCCCGTCACCTGGTATGGACTTAAAGGGGAAGCCCTACGCTGAAAAAACTGCTTGGGGTCCCCCTCTAGGTCCATATCAGACCCTTATCTGAGCACGCTACCCGGCCGGTCAGGAAAGGGGGTGGGGACGAGCGATGATGTCCCCGCCCATTATGATGTCACAGTCTCAGCATCCTCTGGGACTGTGACATCATAATGGGTGGGGACATCATCCGGAGATGTCCCTATATAAGTCGCCGCACGCCGAGTGCCTGTCATTGTGACCGGAGACAGCGACGAGGCAACAGCTCGAGGAGAGAAGAAGAGAAGAATAGAAGACCAGAAGACGGCGACAGCAATGAGAGCGGCGACAGAAGACCACCGCTTGTAAAAGAGCTAGAAGAAGGCGCAGCGGCCCGGCACGAAGAACCGAAGAGGGGGACAAGACCCCCGAAGTTGGAAGAAGACCCCCAGGCGGCAGCGAAGAAGAAAGCCAGGCTCCTCCACTAGTAAAAGAGCTAGCAGAAGATAGCGGAGGAGTCCGGCGAGAAGACCCCCGAAGACGGAAGAAGACCCCCAGAGCTATGCAATAAACTATTTTAACCCTTGTGTGTTTTTTTTTACTTTTTTTTCACAGGTGAATGGGTAGGGGTACATTGTACCCCATACTCATTCACATAGGGTGGGGGGCCGGGATCCGGGGGCCCCCTTATTAAAGGGACTCCTGGATTCCAATAAGCCCCCCGCCCGCAGACCCCGACAACCAATGGCCAGGGTTGTCAGGAAGAGGCCCTTGTCCTCATCAACATGGGGACAAGGTGCTTTGGGGTGGGGGGGCCGCGCGGCCCCCCTTCCCAAAAGCACCCCCCATGTTGAGGGCACACGACTTGGTACGGCTCAGGAGGGGGGCGCTCGCTCGTCCCCACCCCCTTTCCTGACCGGCCGGGTAGCGTGCTCGGATAAGGGTCTGATATGGACCTAGAGGGGGACCCCCACACCGCTTTTTTCAGTGTAGGGCTTCCCCTTTAAGTCCATACCAGGTGACAGGGCCAGCGACGCTTCCTTTGCTGGTCACGGCTACCTGGAGCCGCGCTCAAAATGAGCAGACTTTTCTCAGAGTGGGAAAAGTCCATTCATTTAAAAAATGCGGCGGACTAGCACACACACGGCCGTATTGTCCACCGAAATGCGAGTCTGGCGGACACTTTTGAGTGCAAAAAGACTTTCTTAGTCCGCCGGACTTTTGGGTAAAAAAAGTCCGCCGGAGCCCACACACAGCCGGACTTTTACAGCGGATTGTTTGATCGTGTGTACGCGGCTTTAGGTAAGTTTGTCTCTGGGTTAGGGCAATGCGTCATATTGGTTGAGGTGTGGATAGCAATTTTAAGATATTGCAGCTAATTGTCAATGCTGCAAAAGCCCTTGTTTTTGGAGTAGGCAGACATTGATATGGAGGGGAAACATAGAATCATTGTAATGTAAAAATGATATTACTTGGGAAAGTTGAGTAATAAAAAAAGAAAGACCAAGAAAGGTAGATAAAGGAAGACGGTAAAGAAGGAGAAAAAAAGATACAAATTAAGCAAGTTATTAAGGTGAATGGAGGGAGAGAAACCCCCCCAGAAAGAGGCTACAGATGACCACTTAATAGTCAGTTAAGAGGCTAGCTTCTATTAGTGAATTGGTGTGTTCTAACCAGGGTTTGCCAGATGCATAAAAATGTACTGTGTATCTCTGAGGATGCTGGTCTATTTTAATTTATCTTTATCCCATTAAGTTTTATTTTGACCTCCTTTAAATGAAGAATTGCTTTTTTTAAGGTTACTTTTTATTTAATTTGTGAAGTATAAAGAGTAAAAAGAACTGAGTCCTATTTTGTGCTTTAAATATAGTCAAAGTGAATTTGTTCTGTTCACAACTGCCATTTCAGTACTCAGTCTTTAAGAATTCACTTTTAGGAATTCCCTTTATGCCTTTTAAATAAAATATCCCTGTTCCCCATTATCTGTTTCTATTCTTTTTTTTTTTTTTTTTTTTTTTTTTTATGTTGTCTCCCTAAACGTACATACAGTATCTCACAAAAGTAAGTACACCCCTCACATTTTTGTAAATATTTTATTATATCTTTTCATGTGACAACACTGACAATACTACACTTTGCTACAATGTAAAGTAGTGAGTGTACAGCTTGTATAACAGTGTAAATTTGCTATCCCATCAAAATAACACAACACACAGCCATTAGTGTATAAACCGCTGACAACAAAAGTGAATACATCCCTAAGTGAAAATGTCCAAATGGGGCCCAATTAGCTACTTTCCCTCCCTGGTGTCTGGACTCATTAGTGTTACAAGGTCTCATGTGTGAATGGGGAGTAGGTGTGTTAAATTGGGTGTTATCGCTCTCACTCTCTCATACTGGTCACTGGAAGTTCAACATGGCACCTCATGGCAAATAGCTCTCTAAGGATCTAAAAAAAAGAATTGTTGCTCTACATAAAGATGGCCTAAGCTATAAGAAGTTTTCCTAGAATCTGAAACTGAGCTGCAGCACGTTGGTCAAGACCATACAGCGGTTTAACAGGACAGATTCCACTCTGAGTAGGCCCCGCCATGGTCAACCAAAGAAGTGCTTGTGCTCAGCTTCATATCTAGTGGTTGTCTTTGGGAAATAGACATATGAGTGCTGCCAGCATTGCTGCAAAGGTTGAAGGGGTGGGGGGCCAGCCTTAGAGGTTTGCATCTTCACTGGTCTCACGATTCGATTCAAATACCATTATCTGGTCAACGATTTAATTTGTTTGGATTCCGCGATGCATCACGATTGCTGATGAACTACCACTTCCGATTGGGCCACCTAGGCGGCCCTTCCTCCCGGCAATCTTCTGGGACACATCACAGGTCCAAGAAGATTGCCCAGCCATTCAGGACAGCACAGTGAGACATGCACATCTGGCTGTGAAGCTGCAAGCTGTCACATCCGGATGCTCACAGTAGTATTGCCAGCATCGAGGACAGGCTGGGGAGAGAAGGGAAGGTTTGAGTGGCCACATCACTGGGTTGTGGAACAGGTGAGTGTCTTTTTGTTAAAAGTCAGAAGATACATTTTTTTTAAACAAAAAAAGAGCGACAATTTTGAAAAAAATACAATATATTGTACTTTTTGCTTTAATAAATATCCCCATTTTTTTTTTAAGTTATTTTTTTCTCAGTTTAGGCCGATGTGTAGTATTCTACATATTTTTGGTAAAAAAAAAATCACAATAAGTTTATATATTGATTGGTTTGCGCAAACGTTATATCATCTACAAAACAGGGGATAGATTTTTTGAATTTTTATTTTTTACTAGTAATGGTGGCGATCTGCAAAATTTATCATGACTGCGACATTATGGCGGACAGATCAGACACGTTTGACCCATTTTTGGGACCAGTGACATTTATACAGCGATCAGTGCTATAAAAATGCATTGATTACTGTAAAAATGTCAATGGCAGGGGCAATGGCAAGGGGCTAACTGTGTTCCCTAGTATGTGTTTCTAACTGTAGAGGACTGACTAGAGGAAATGACGGATCATGATTCCTAGCTAGTAGCAACACACTATCTGTCTCACCTCACAGAATAGAACAGGGATCTCTGCGTTTACACACATTTGTCCCTGTTCTGCCTCTCGTGCCCGTGATTGCTTGTGGCCAACAGCCATCGTGACCGTTGGCAATGTGACTGCCCGGCCCGCCTCTCTCTTCTCACTTCCAGGTCTCCTGTCACATCTCATGTCTCTCCTGACGTCAGCGGGGAATTCTCAGCCTCTCCGCCTCTCTTTTGATTTGATAATACACCGGCAATAGATTTTCACAGTCGCATGCATCGATGCTGCATTGGGGACACCCAAATCGTGATGCATCCATGCATTGATTCATTTAAGCACCCCTAGTCAGCCTGTCAGTGCTCAGACCACACTGCATCAAATTGGCTGCATGGCTGTTGTCCCAAAAGGAAGCCTCTTCTAAAGGTGACGCACAAAAAAGCCCACAGTTTGCTGAAGACAAGCAGACTAAGGACATGGATTACTGGAACCATGTCCTGTGGTCGGATGAGACCAAGATAAACTTATTTGGTTCAGATGGTGTCGAGCGTGTGTAGCAGCAACCAGGTGAGGAGGAGTACAAAGACAAGTGTGTCTTGCCTACAGTCGAGCATGGTAGTGGGTGTGTCATGGTCTGGGGCTGCATGAGTGCTGCCGACACTGGGAAGCTGAGAGGACCATGAATGCCAACATGTACTGTGACATACTGAAACAGAGCATGATCCCCTCCCTTTGGAGACTGGGCCACAGGGCAGTATTTCAATATGATAACGACCTCAAGACAACCACTGCCTTGCTAAAGAAGCTGAGGGTAAAGGTGATGGACTGGCCAAGCATGTCTCCAGACCTAAACCCTATTGAGCATCTATGGCATCCTCAAATGGAAGGTGGTGGAGCGCAAGGTCTCTAACATCCACCAGCTCCGTGATGACATCATGGAGGAGTGGAAAAGGACACCAATGGCAAGCTGTGAAGCTCTGGTGAACTCCATGCCCAAGAGGGTTAAGGCAGTGCTGGAAACAAATGGTGGCCACACAAAATATTGACATTTTGAGCCTAATTTGGACATTTTCACGTAGGGGTGTGCTCACTTTTGTTGCCAGCAGTTTAGACATTAATGGGTGTGTTGATTTATTTTGAGGGGACAGCAAATTCACACTGCTATACAAGCTGTACACTCAGTACTTTACATTGTAGCAAAGTGTCATTTCTTTAGTATTGTCAGATACAAATATAATAAAATATTTACAAAAATGTGAGGGGTGTACTCACTTTTGTTTTAATATTCTATATCAGAAGATGCTGTACTATTTTTGAAAGACAATACTCATCACTCTTTATTACATCATGTACAATTATCAAGGTTCGCTGATTAATTTTGATGTTAAAGGATATTACACAATTGACTGAAGCATGTTACAACAAATGTATTTCAATATTATAATTATATTTAAAGATACTAGCATCATTGTAAATATCCTCAGTTTTAGGAAACATTGTATTTATATTTTATTTCTGAACCTGAACTGCATAAGAACATAAACTGCAAATTAGTTTTAGAATACAGGAAAAAAATGTTAGCTATGTGTCCGTACCTACAGAATAATAATAGGTATTGATCTTTTCATCTAGCAGACAAAATAAAACACTCCATATTCTTGAGTCTTCAAAGATAATCAGAGTAGAAGTTATGATTCATAAGAAATTTGTATTTATTTTGTGAATCAAAAGGTCACTGTTCTCTAATTCATGTATGTCTCATACATGAGTTTATTATACCAAATACTTGATTGTAAATGATCACCTTGTAAAACAACTCATTCCATTTACAAAAGCAAAGCATTTCTATAAATATAAAAGCATTATCAGCAAAAGAGCTGGGGAGGAGAAACAGCAGTACACTGATCTTCCCAGTGACTGGCTGTGTGTATGTGTGTGTGTGGGAGGGGGTTACATGACAATTCTGATCGCTGGATAGCAGGATGAGTTTTCAGCATAGTTAGAGAACTGTTCTGCTTAGTGTGGTCAGTTTTTATTAGGAAAGCAGGGGGTCTGGCAGGAGCACCAGAGATTTCACACAATTTCACACAAAGAAAGCAACACAAAGAGAACACTTAAAGGGCACATGGGGTGAGCAAGTGCTCAAACAAGTCCACAAAGCCCACATACATTAGTAAAAGTAAATGTTGCATCGGCAGCTACTATCCTCAGAGTTTAGCCAGCTCTGTGTGGAGGGAATGAAAAAAGAACAAAGAAGCTAAGTGCAGTATTAAAGTAAGCTGACTTATGTGTAAAGGGTTTTGAAACATTCACAAGTTGTGGTGTGGAAACATGCTCATCAAATAAATGCATCGTATTGGCCTCTCCGTCCTTCAGACACCACCAACCAGGATCCTAACAGGTGTACATGGTGCAGAATAGGCTAGGATCCTAGCCCATTCTACACCATCTACAGCTGTTGGGAATCTAGTTGGTGGTGCCTACAGGATGGAGAAGAACAGCTGATACTTGATAAGTGTGTTCCAATTCCACATCTTGTAAGTATTTTCAACCCTTTGTGAATAAATCTGCTTATTTTAATACTGCACTTAGGTAGTGTTTCTCTTTTCTCTTTTCATTGGGTTTACATACTCATTAACATTTACCTCATTGTTTCATTTTAGTCCAACCACACCTTGGGGCATGTGTACTCAATAATCACTAATTGCCGAAAAAAATTCCACTTTGGCTTTATTCAATAACGAGTTTCCTTTCTTAATTTATATAGTGTATTTATAGAAAAAAATGTTTGTTATGGCATATGAAAGCGTTAGAACCCCTGTCAGGTTTTACTGCTGTATTTTCCTCTCTGGTGACTATTGTCACTGGGACCAAAAGTGAGAAGAAATTTTACATTTTAAAGCTGTTACCAGAACAAGAGAATAATGCTTTATACAAACGGTCGGAAATTCCGACGGAAAAGGTCCGATCGGATTATATTGTTGGAAAATCCGATCGTGTGTGGGCTCTATCTAACTTTTTCTGATCTCAAATTTTCCGACAAAAAATCCGATCAGACTTTTTCCGATCGTTTGTAGAGAATTCCGATCGGACAAAGTACCACGCATGCACAGATCAAATTAAGACACCAAAGCTATTGGCTAATAGCCTCAACGTAGTCCCGTCGTAACGAACGAATGTCATCACGTTCCGAACGATTGGATTTTCCAACAGCTTTGTCCGACTGCGTGTATGCAACACCAGTTTAGGACAAAATCTGTCTGAAAAAATCCAACGGAATTTGTTGTCGGAATGTCCGACCGTTTGTACAAGGCATTAGGGAAATCTTCAAATGGGGACATCTGTTGCAGTGGCTACTGTTTAAGAGGGGTATTCTCTTCACTTTGTGGAGATTTTCTTTTACTCTGTCACCAAATGACTAAAACAGAAAGTGGAGGAAAATCTCCCTATTGGAATACAGCAAGAAATAATCCTTCCCTAATCTAAAAGTGGAAAAAAGTTTTTGTCTATGCAGCAATTTAAGTGCAGTGAGGCCGCGTACACACGCGGGGACTGTTCGCCCAACTTTGTCCGCTGAACAGTGTTTCAGCGGACAGTCCGCTCGTGTGTGGGCTTTCAGCGGACAGTTTCAGCGAACAGTCCGCTGAACAAGGTTTTTCGGAAATTCCGAAAAACTGTCCGCTGAAACTTTGTTTCAGCGAACAGTCCCCTCGTGTGTAGGCTTGTTCGTCAAACTAAGTTCCGCGCATGCTCAGAAAGGATTTACACGCCGAAAGTTATAATGCAGTGTATAGGACGTCGTATTTTTCGTCCCGTCGTACGTGCCGTTCACGTCATCGCGCACGGTTTCAGCAAACTGTTCGTTCGTCGTGTGTGGCCATGTCCGTCCATGCTAATTTTGAGCGGACTGTTTGCCGAAACTGTTTGACGGACAAAGTTGGGCGAACAGTCCCCGCGTGTGTACGCGGCCTAAGCAGTCAGCAGCCGAACAGAATTTACTCTAAAGTCCAAATGGTACAACTTCAATTCTGATAAGAGCTGCAAATATGAATTGCAAGTGAAGGCTAAAAGCAATTTACTAGATATGGATTTATGTTTTTACACTCCCAATCAAATCTGTATGTTATTTATTATTATTATTATTATAGCTTTAATTAATATAATTGAAATTATAGTATGATTATGTATTGCTAGGCAAAATGTCTGCATAGAAATGTTATTTTTACATATAACCAGCATTAATAACTACATACTGCCCACACAATACGCTAACCAGGTTTTCACAGTGAAACTTTGGACACCCTACTGACCATGTCTACTTTTAACCACACTAACAAAAGCAAGCCCATATTCGTAATCACATTTACAAAATCACCAAAAATGATTATGAAAATGGGAAATCCTTTGCCACTCTGGGGTGAGCAAAGATGCAGCCCCTGTAAGTGTGGTCTAATTGTGTGAACAGAGGGAGGGACTTAAAGGGGTATAGTTAATGAAAACCCGAACCTACTCTGGTCTATACCCAATCTTGGTTAAGCGTGCATAGGGCAGAAAGTGCAGGGGTCAGGAGTATGCAAGGCACAGAGTGCAGGGGTGATGCTTGAATAACACACAGAGTGCAGAGGTCACAAGCAAGCACTACACAGAGTAACTCCCAAGCAAAAAGTGACTTACCTTCAAATACAATTTTCTCCACCCCCATGACAAAACCTTCTCCAACACAAATTCCACCTTACCCGCCTGAATTGTACCAATATTTGTGTTGCATCTGCTATTCTGCTGGCGATCTTTGTTTTTTTTCCCTCTATTTGTGAACTATGGAGTTGCATATAATATCAATGAATCATGGTGTCATTTCAGGTCGGTCCACCCTTGCCTGTCACAGTCAGGTTCTTGTACAACTTGTCATAGGCAATCACTGTTACAGAAAAGATGGATAATAGCACTCTTTCTTTGTTGTTCCATACAGTCAAATACATAAACGATGAGCAAAGACTTTAAAATGTTTTAAAAACACAGCCTTATGCCGCGTACACACGATCGGAGTTTCGGCCAGCAAAAGACCGATGAGAGCTTTTCATCGGAAAATGCGACCATGTGTATGCTCCATCGGAATTTATCTGGCCAAATTCCTGGCAGCAAAAATTTGATAGCATGTTCTCAATTTTCCCAATGGAAAAACGTTCTATCGGAAATTCCGATCGTGTGTATGCAATTCCGACACGCAAAAACTCACGCATGCTCAGATTCAATTACCAGATGGAAGCTATTGGCTACTAGGTATTGAACTTCCTATTTCTAGTCCTGTCATATGTGTTGTACGTCACCTCATTCTTGGCAGTCAGAATTTGGTGTGACCGTGTGTAGTCAAAACAGTTTGAGCGGAATTCCGTCGGACTTCTGACGGGAAACCATCAGAGCTTTTTCCAATGAGAATTCAGATCGTGTGTACACAGCATTTGTCATAAATGTCATTCTACAATATAACTAAGCCCTTGTGAGCAATGAACATGAAACATGTTAGAAGTCCCTGTTCATCACCTGTGAACATAACACTGACAAGGCACTCCTGAAATTACAAGTGGGTGTCATAAATGCAGGATATGATAAGACCTCAAATGGCTTACTGGCAGTGATATCAAAAGCACAGAAGCACAGATTACAGTGTATCCATTAAAATCCATTTAATGGATACACTGTCCTTTATGCTTCTGGGCTTTTGATATCACTGCCAGTCAGCCCTTTGAAGTCTTAACATATCATGCTTACATGACACCCACATGTCATTTCAGGAACACCTTGTCAGTGTTTGTTTTCATGTGTTTCTTGCCACTATCCCAGTGGTCACCCTGAGGCAGCCCTTCTAAATGGCTATTGATATCTGTTATCATGAAGGGGTCTACTTGTTGAGCCACAGTGTATAGGTAGGTTGTACATGTCAGAGTAACATCCACATGAATGGCATGAAAGGTTTCCCAGCAGAACATTAACCACTTCCCGACCAGCGCACGACGATGTACGTCGACAGAATGGCACGGGCAGGCATATTGGCGTACATGTACGTCCAATATTTGATGCCGCCCTGCCATCGGGAGCGCGCCGCTGGCGGCGCACTCCCGCGCTGGTCGGGACCCCCGTGAATCCGGTCGCGGGATCCGCGGACTCGATCGCCGCGGGCATCCCCGCGATCGTCTCACGGAGCGGCCGAATGGAGGAAATGCTGTATAAACAACATTTTTCCATTCTGCCTAGCAACTAGTGACGCTGATCTCTGCTCCATGTGATTGGAGCAGAGATCAGTGTACACTAAATGAAAGCCCAACCCCCCCACAGTTAGTAACACACCCCTAGGAACACTTAACCCCTACACTGCCACCCACTGGTTAACCCTTTCACTGCCAGTGTCATTTACACAGGAATCACTGCATTTATATAGCAGTGATTACTGTATAAATGACAATGGTCCCAAAAATGTGTCAAAAATGTCCGATGGGTCCCCGACAATGTCGCAGTCACAATAAAAATCGCAGATCGCCGCCATTACTAGTAAAAAAAAAAATAATAAAAAATTATTAATAAAAATGCTATAAAACTATCCCTATTTTGTAAACGCTATAACTTTTGCGCAAACCAATCAATAATCGCTTATTGCGATTTTTTTACCAAAAATATGTAGAAGAATACGTATCGGCCTAAATTGAGGGAAAAAAATGTTTTTTTATATATTTTTGGGGGATATTTATTATAACAAAAGTAAAAAATAATGCGTTTTTTTCAAAATTGTCGCTCTATTTTTGTTTATAGCGCAAAAAATAAAAACCGCAGGGGTGATCAAATACCACCAAAAGAAAGCTCTATTTGTGGGAAAAAAAGGACGTCAATTTTGTTTGGGAGCCACGTCGCATGACCGCGCAATTGTCAGTTAAAGCGACGCAGTGCCGAATCGCAAAAAGTGGTCTGGTCTTTGACCAGCAAATTGGTCCGGTCTGAAAGTGGTTAAACAAAAACAAAGCATCATACTGCCTCAGACAGCTTCCCTTCTTCCCACAGTGCATACTGGTGTCATCACTATCAAACAAAGATTTCCTTGTTTTGGTGTTCTGCAGCTCCAAGGATTATGAGGGAGGAAGTTTGGCAATTGGCATGCCAACTTCAGAGCACAATCCTGTAATACACAGTTGGGGCTAATAGCCCTACTTATAAAGTTATAACTTCCCATCAATCTCCAAATCCCACAGATAGGAAGGTTTACACAGTTTTTCCAGTTCAAAGTCCCAATGTTTGAAAACAGTCATCTATTCAAAACTAGCTAAACATAGCCACTGGGTTGATTTACTAAAATTGTACAGAAACCAAATAGGTTCCGGGTTTTATTTCCAAAGCTTAATTGAACAAGCTGAAGTTAGAAGCTGATTGGCTACCATGCACAACTGCACCAGTTTCCGAGTGCTCGTGTTAGTAACTCTCCCCCAATGTGGCATTGGCTGTCTTTAATATGCTGCTGATCGGCTAACCATCTTTAAATTTAATGAGTGATGCTGTGACCAGCTTCCTTTGAAAAGGTTGATGTGTGAAAACAACAGTAAAAGTGGTAGCCTTGCTTGTGCTTGCAGACAAAAAGGGTGACTTCTGCTGCAAGAATGGCAGCTCCTGAGTTTCAGACAAAGGAAAAGAAAGCTTGGGATTGGCCAATCCCAATACCAGGAAATAAAGCAAAGGTCAAATCTCAAAACTTTGGGTGGCTGTGATGTTTGACCTTGTAGGAAGTAGCCCTTATTGTGTATACGTTCAATGGTATCTCTGTGGATGACCAAGACAAGCAGATATTTGACAAGTTTCAGTTATCTTCCACTTTTGCAACAAAAAAGAACAATTTTTTTTTAAAGGGGCAAATGTTAGTTATTATTAGCAGATGACAACTGAACACATAAGTCTCAAACCTCTTCTACATCGTCTAAATTAATTAGATCCTATACATTTTGAAATAGATATGAAAGAAATATATTCTAAAGGACAGAGTCTTGTGTTTTTTTTAAGAATATTCATTGGTTTTTTTACAAGTCAAACTTACAAGTTATTAAATAGAAACTAGATTAGAGATGGGTTGAATGTCTGCTCTAGATATATTAGGATAATAAAAATCATCAAAGGAGTTATTTACATCAGTCACACAAATGTAGTTAATTATTTGACTGTTTGTAATTAAAAAGACTGGGAGAAAAACATTTCATTTCACAATTTATGCAGCACTGAATTCAGTAAATTTTACCATTTGTGACACTTTATTCAGAACTTCAATTATGTGAACTGTTCTTACAGAATTTATGTTAGAAAACTGAAATTAATTTGCCAGTGCTCAGCCAGGAGTAAAATATATATAACCACTAGAAGAGCTATGCAAATATTCAGATCAAATAGAATCTAAAGAAAATAAACTCTGAGAATTACAGCTGATCCATTTCCAAACCAAATAAGGGTGAAACATTGCAAACCAAGATGTAATGGTACAAATAATACAATATGTTTGTTATTCCTATTATAATCAGGGTATGATTTAATAAAGAAGTAATTCAAGCTATTGTTCAGGTATTGTATTATTTGTAAGCACTTATGGGACACTTATTGGGAAAAAAAATGGAATTTCTGCAAATTATATATCATTTATCATTTTATCTTCTAGTAAATCACACCCTAAGCATTTAAAGGCTTCTCTATATAACCAACACTCTTTAGAATTTCAGTGTCAGTGTGGGTGACAGATTCAGGTACATACCTGTTGTACACGGGTACATTAAGCTGGGGCACACCGAGTGTGGAGGCACACTGAGAGCAGAGTGTCCATATAAACACTTTGACAGTGCTTCCTCCCTGCTGTTGAAGCTGTCACACAGACGGGGGGTTCTGTACCCCAGCGGCGGTACCTGATGGGAATCTACAAACACTAGTTCCCATATGTCAGCTCCCCTTGTAATTGACAGCAGGGTGGTTCCTTAGCCAATAGACAACCTGCTCTGTTTTTTTTCTTTATTGAAATCCCTTCATTGTTTGGCGAAAAAAAGAAATGCAAAAAAATCAATTGACAGAAACTGTGTTGTCATTAAAAGGACTAAAGTAACAGCTTTAGTCAAACATATTTGGGCTGATTTACCAAGGAGTTAATAACCCTTACACATTAAATTGTGTGAATATTAACTTTAATTATCCAATCAAGTGCAAACATGTAAACAGCAATTTTCTTTTCACAAGAATAACTGAAGTGAATATTTGCACAATTTATTCAGTGAAGTTTCCCAACTTATTTAGTAAATCTGCCTCATTTTCTTTCAAGTTCTATTCAATGAGTGCTGTCTGTGTCACCAGCTGGCGCTTGTTCCCTCTAGTTGCAGAGTGACTAACCAGGAGTTACAGTAATTCCAGCAGAAGAGCTTTGCCAGTGCCTTTGGCTACAAAGGAAACATAGATAATTACAAACAGTCTGGGATGGGCTGGATAGCCATAGGCACTTGTGGGAGAACCCAGTGTGCTCACAGTGGAAGGCACAGTCTAAAAAGCCACCTAGTCTTCACCAGAGCTCATAGAGGTGGAGATGAGTTAGTAGCAGGCAAATCCCAGGTTGCAGCCTTTTGACTCACCTGAGCAGGCAGCTACTGGGAACTAAGAGTAGGTGTGCAGGAGAGAGTCCCTTGCAGTTTGCTGGGCTCAAAGATCAGTAGGTAAAACACTCCAAGCAGACAGATGCACAGAACATATAAAGCTGTGTTCTATCAGTAGCTAAATCTAAACATACACATCTCAGCCAATGGATGACACAGTTCTGCAGTACTGAATGATCTTTCAGTAATTATGAGCAATCAGCATTGCTGAGCTGTGTTATATATAGCATCAGTCAGACACCGTGGATCACTCATTCATAAGTGAAAGCCCACACAGCAATACTGTGTGTTCCATCAGCTGGGCTGTGCATGTGTAAAAGCAGCAACTGTCAGTATTATGATTAAACAATCAGGGCTGCATGTTCATTCATAATAGTAAAAGAGCACATAGAGCGGAGGGTCTGTGCAATGTATCTGTGACTGCTTGCACACATGCATTGCATTGGCAGATATTTTACACAGAGCCACAGTTCTGAGTGATGTTTTACTATCACAAATTAATCAGCAGCACTGATCATTCATTCATAACAGTGACATATCACTCAGCTTGCAGAGAGGGGCAAGGCTCTGTGCTGGCCGTTCCTTCCCCAAAGGAATGCCCAAAATGTGTCCTTCAATAGGAGGTGGAGTTACAGCCAGCACATGGAGGTGAGTCTTGGGAACAATAGTACCCGTACATCCAACTGTATCACCCACAGCGGCAGGATCTGTGACCGATCACTGATCCTTGTACTGGGGCACTGTGAGTTGCCCTAGTACAATGTGATCGATGTGCCCAATCTTAATGAACACATGAACAGTAGTAAACAATGCTATCATTGTTTACTACTGAGTGAGCTCTAGGATCACATGATACCAGGGCCAATCATAGTGCCCCTGTACCTGGGGGGTGTCTTTAGTATGACTGTAAAGTGGTGCATTTTTCCCATGTTTAGAAATGTACCACAGCAAAATGACATTTCTAATAAAAAAAGACTCTTCAGGTCTGGTATGGATATTAAGGGGAACCCTGCTGTGCCACATTTGTTTAAAAAAATGGCATAGGAGTTCCCCCAAAATCCATACCAGACCCTTATCAGAGCACTTAACCTGGCAAGCTACAGGAAAAGAGGGGGGGCGAGATAGTGCCCCCCTCCTGAACCATACCAGGCCACATGCCCTCAACATGGGGAGGATGCTTTGGAGTAGCCCTCAAAGCACCTTATCCCCATGTTGATGGAGACAAGGGCCTCATCCCCACAACCCTTGCCTGATGGTTGTGGGAGTCTGTGGGCGGGGGGCTTATTGGAATCTGGAAGCCCCCTTTAACAAGGGGACCACCAGATCCTGGCCCCCCCATGTGAATTGGTAATGGGTACCCCAGCTAATTCACAAAAAATGTGTAAAAAAAAAATAACAATGACAAGTGACACTTTGGGACAAGTCCTTTATTAAAAAATAAAAATTTAAATTAATCTCATGCCGCCCGATGGATCGAAAAAAGAAAAAAATGCAGCAATAGCTCCGCCTCCATGGGAGGCTCCTGCCGAGTGATGCTTCTTCTCGATGACAGCTGTTATATAGTTGAGGGCGGGTCCACCTGGTGACGTACATGGATGACCCCGCACCCCATGATGCCACGTGATGTCAGAGGAAGACCCTCAGCAATATAACAGCTGTCAAAGCGAGAAGCATGCATTGTCGATGAGCCACCCATGGAGGCGGGGCTGTTTCAGATTTTTTTTTCTTTTTTCGGTCTGTCAGGCAGCGTGAGATGGATTTACATTGCGGGACATTTTTATTTTTTATTTTTTAATAAAGGACTTGTCCCAAAGTGTCTCTTTTCATTTTTACTATTTTTGACACTTTTATTTTAATACAATGTACCAGTTACCAATTCACATGGGGGGCTGGGATCTGGGGGTCCCCTTGTTAAAGGAGGCTTCCAGATTCCGATAAGCCCCCCGCCCACAGTCCTCCACAACCACCAGGCAATGGTTGTGGGGATAAGGCCCTTGTCCACATTAACATGGGGACAAGGTGCTTTGGGGGCTACTCCAAAGCATCATCCCCATGTTGAGGGCATGTGGCCTGGTATGTTTCAGGAAGGGGGCGCTCTCTCATTCCCCCTCCTTTCCTGTGGTCTGCCAGGTTGCATGCTCAATTAAGGGTCTGGTATGGATTTTGGGGGGACCCCTATGCCATTTTTTTTAAATTTGGTGCAGGGCTCTCCTTAATATCCATACCAGACCTGAAGGCGGGACCCCCACACATTTTTTTAAAAATGTTAGTTTGAGGTTTCCCTTAATATTCATACCAGACCCAAAGGGCCTGGTAATGGACTAGGGGGGGACCCATGCAGTTTTTTTCAGGACTAATCGATTTTCAAATACCATAGATTGTAGACTCTGTAACTTTCACATAGCCCTTGTACACACGGTTGGAGATTCCGATGGAATGTGTCCGATCGTACCGTTTTGTTGGATATTTAGACTGTGTGTGGTCTACATCGGACTGTTTTTGTTGGTAAAATTTTCCGACAAAATGCTCCGATCAGACATACTCCGATCATGTGTAGAGAATTCCAATCGGACAAAGTGCCACGCATGCTCAGATCAAATTCCTACACCAAAGCTATTGGCTACTAGCGTGAACGTAGTCCCGTCGTAATGAAATAACGTCATCACGTCGGATTTTCCAACAACTTTGTCCGACCGTGTGTATGCAACAGTTTCGGACAAAATCCGTCGGACAAAATCCGTTGGACAAAATCCGACGGATTTGGTTGTCGGAATCTCCGACCGTGTGTACAAGGGCTTAGACTAAATATTTTAAATTGATTTCAGTTATTTTTACCAAAGGTAAATCACTGGGTGGTCAGAAACATAAAATGGATCTATATGCAGATCATTTGTTATTATATGTATCCAACCCCTCTATCGTCTTCCCTACATTGCTGAAGGAATTCCGGGAATTGTAATTTTAAAGTTAATTACTCAAAAGCTGAACCCCTTGATATTTTCCTGTCCAGTGCGTAAGAATTATTCCCTGCAATGCTGATCTTGCTGATACCTGCACACTAAATTATCCTCCACTATAACAAAAAACTCTTGAATACTTGGAAACTCATGCTCTTTCATTGCTGATTAGGGAGGGTGGCAGGTGTTTTTGAAATGACATATACCAGAGGTATATTCCCTTTTTTTCAGACTGTACCAGTGAGAAATGCTAGGTCATTCTTTAAACAAATCTGCTTGGCTATGTTATAGCAAATTGGGCTAAATAGGCCTTCTTATGTGTGCATCTCAGATAAGAAAATATGTGGAACTGCAAAAAAAAGGATGGATAGAAGATGTCAGCCCTGGTGAGGTAGCCTGCAAAAGTTCAGAAGAGTTCAGAAGAGACATACTATGGCTCCTATGCAATAAAAGCCTTCTTATGTGTTCATATCAGATAGGCAAAGATGTGGAACTGCACAAAAGATGGATAGAAGATGTCAGCCCTGATGAGGAAACCTGCAAAAGTTGTATCACGGGAGTTGAAGTAAATAAGGTGAATTTTATTCCACTTTCAGTAGCGTAATTTTCTAAATCAACAATTTGAAAACACATTTATGGCTGCTTCATGTTACAAAGGGTATAATATATAGACATTAAACTTGGTACAAATGCAATATATTGCATACCAATCAAGACAGTTGGTTTTGCCTGCATTATCTTTTGCCATTATGATGACTAATTGGGATCTGATTTTTAGCATTTGGTAACACATCATTTGAAATCTTGGCATGAAAGCAGATGTTTCATTTTTTAATTTCCAATGTGTCACATCTATTGAAGGTGGAAATGAAAATATTAACAGATGGAGGATTATAAATAATTGGTTAGTCTCCATCAAATATGACTGCTGCAACATGAAGTAATTTTACAGTTTTTTCTGATTGCTAGACCAAGTATGGTGTTGTTGCAACCTATATCAACTAAAAATAAGATACTTTCTGGACTTTAGCAAGAATAAAATCCTAAAATAATGTCAACCCTAACAATGGACCTCTTTTATTTCCTCCCTTTTGGTTTGGTTATATTACTATTAAAAGTGTTATGTTGTATTTAAAAAACAAGGTTTTCCAAGGTTTAATTAATGTTCTTGTGTGTATAATCATACTATTTTCATGCAACTACCTTTGTGTTTGTCTAATATTGTAATTTTTTTCTGTTGTTAAAAATAAAACCAGAGCTGTTTGGTGTTTGCATGTTGTCTGAGTTATATTCCTTTTACCCTTTGGCAATTACAGTCCACCAAAGGTCTCCAGAAAATAAGTAGATGGCTGCACTCTACCTAAAGTTCAGAGGGTCTTTTGATACCACAGCCACTTTCTTGCTGCTCCCCCCATCACTTCTGTTGAATTACAAACTAAATAGATCACTCTGTGCTAACACATATAGTACAAGCAGCAGGCAAAAAAACAACGATATATAAAGTCTTTGCATACAATCTAATGTGAAATGCAGCACTTTAAAATACACTACTTAAATGTTGCAACATGCATTTCATATTTTCATGTAATATTATTCATAAAATGTATTAAAATAATAAAGAAATGGAAATAAGCCAACTGAACCTTAGAGAGGAAGCTGTCAGCAGGACTCTTGAAAGCATGTGATGTCAGTCTGCCAGAGCTCTGCAGGGGTGAACTAGCGAACTGCGGTCACATGCTAATACATTATTTGAAGCTTTTTTGTATGTTTTCCTTTAGCTTAGGAGAGCCTTTACCATCCCTGTGCACTGGGGAACAATGGAAAGCATAAAGTTCTGAAGCTTTTCCATGTCGGAAAAAAACATGCATTGACCTCTAAATGTGAGATTCTACTGTCTGGTGAGTGTTCATCCATATTACTTGGTGGTGTTTGGTGTCTATTATGCACTTAAAGACTTTCGTGCATTCATTTCCCCATATCTTGAAGGACAGATCATGGGGCTTGGGCTTTTTAGGATTGTTGCAGAGGATATAACCTCAATATGAGATACACATTCCAACATTTAAATAGTCCCTTTTATAGCACCTCATTTCACATGAGATTGTATAAAAGGATTTCTGTTGATTTACCCTCAAGTGTATATACATGGTTAAAGTAAAAAAAAAAAAAAAAAAATTCCATAGTTGCCACTGTTTCAAAGACAGTTCCTGGTTTGAAAGATTGGACGTGCTGTACAGGTTTAGCATGTTTATGTTTGAAAAAATCCATACCTCCAAAGCAAGAAGCAGTTTAAAATTCATATTAGCTCACTTATTTTTTCAACCTCAGTGTTATTGCGCTCCTCCAGCTTTTCAGACACTTCTCATCTACTGAACATGCATTTGCTCTAGTGTCAATTTCACATCTTTGCTCTGGACTGGATCCTGTTGGTAGCAATGGGGGGCTATGCTTATGCAACATGTTAGCACAGTCACTGTTTCCACCAGTGGTGCATGTGACAGTTTTAACCCCATAATAGGAATGTCTGGATCACCAGATATTATTTTAATACAAGGTTGAAAATGAGCACTTGCTCACTGGACACTTATACGTCAATGTTTAGCTTTCAGTGCTATCACACTTTGAATGACAATTGCTCAGTGATACAACACTGTATGCATATGAAATTTGTGTCCTTTTTTTTCACACATATAGAGCTTTCTTTTGGTGGTATTTAATTACCACTGGGTTTTTTATTTTTTTGCGCTATAAATAAAAAAAGACGGAAAGTTTTGTACAAAATTTTTTTTCTTTGTTTCTGTTATAAATATAAAAATGTTATATTACTATGCATGCTATGGTGCCAATCATTGAAAATTGATCACACCTGATGTACTGTCAGCCTATCTCATTTCTTGAGACACTAACAAGCCAGGACAGTACAAATACCCTCCAAATTACCCCTTTTTTGGAAAGTAGACATTCCAAGACATTTAGTAAGAGGCATGGTGAGTTTTTTGAAGTTGTAATTTTTTCCCACAATTCTTTGCAAAATTAAGTATTTTTTTTCACAAAATTGTTATATTAACAGGTTATTGCTCACGTATGGCAATACTTGCAACTACACCCCAAAACACATTCTGCTACTCCTCCTGAGTATGGTGATGCCACATATGTGAGATTTTTTCACAGCTTAGCCACATAGAGAGGCCCAACATGCAGGGAGCACCATCAGGTGTTCTATGGACATACAGTAAATTACACATCTAATTTCCTGACTACTTAGCATATATTTGAACACCCTGGAGCACCAGGACAATGGAAACACCCACAAAATGACCTCATTTTGGAAAGCAAACAACCCAATATATATTCTAGGAGGCATAATGAGTCTTTTGAACATGTCATATTTTCCCATAAGTTTTTGGAAAATGTGGAAAGAAAATGAAAATGCATTTTTTTTTTATACAGATTTGATATTTCTAACACACAGCATGTACATACCAAAAATTACATGCCAAAATACATTTTGCTACTCCTTCTGAGTATGGCAATACCACGTGTGTGTGTCCTGGTGCTCCAGGACCTTCAAAAGTATGATGGGCAGTCAGGAAATTAGATGTGTAATTGATGGCACTGTAGGGCACTGATAGTACCAAGGGCACTGCATGAGTAGAACTGTAAGGCACTAATGGCATTGTAGGTGCACTGTTGAGCACTGTATGGGGCACTGTTGGCACTGTAGGACACTGATGAGAACTGTGATGGCACTCATGTGGCACTGACTAGCACTGTGATGCATATCATAAATTTGATCATAACGAATCAGCCCTCACAGCCTCATTGAATCCAATAGGGTCATGTGTACTAAGCAAGCAGGGAAAGACTCATAGCGTATTACAGCAGGATATTCTTTATTTAAAAAGATAATTCCACTTACATTTAGGCAGTGAAAATCAGGCTTCAAACATAAAACTCGCCAGCCATGATATCTCCCAAGCTGCAGGCACATTGTGACCTCTCACACACTTTCCGACCGGCGCATTTCACCAAAAATGATGTCTTCTGGGATTGGAGGGTTTGTGTGCAATGTCAGCAGTCACCATTTAAAATGGCCGTGACACCAGAAATGCCCAACCAACAAAAGCAGCCTCTTGAGACAGAGATCACTTGTGCAAGGATGTGGATTACACCAGTTCCAGTAAAATGATTCATGAGAATTGACCAAAAAGTATAAATAGTAAGATCTTGAAATTCAAAAACAAAAACGTCTACATTGAAAATAAATAGTATAATGCAATCTTGCTAAACAGAGCTCCCTCTTGTGGATGTATATATTAACAACATTGCACGAATAATATATAAATACTATATTACATAAACAAAAATTATAAAAAAAAACCTTAAAACCACATCAGCATTAAAAGCCATATTCTATGCAAGGAAACCATATAAATGCACTTAAAATAAAAGTAAAAGCACAATTAGAGAGACAAAAAATCCTTTCTGAATCTATTCATAAAAAAGTGTTTATAGAAAAAAATACAAATGAAAATAAATATAAACATGAACATTGAAGATAAAAACAGTAGCGGAAAAAAGGGAATAATACTCTGGTATGGTAATGAGATGTAAACTAACTGATATTAGGAAAGGCTTTCACATCCCATTCAACGTTCAACTCCCATGGTTGGTAGGTTTGAGGCTGGGTTCAGACATGCTGCAGCCACTGCTCACATCATGGGGTCCAGTGTGTCCCTGTTCTCCAATTCAGATGTGAATCAGGTCCAAATTTTTCCCTGAATTTGCGGAGGTGTGTGAACCGACTCCAGGGGCGTCGGCAGGGGGTGGCTGGGGGGCTGAAGCCCAGAATATGTCCCCCTATAGCCCCGAGTGTCAGCTCTGCAGGATAGGCAAGAGCGCCGGGACCAATCTGATCCTGAGTGCCGCCAAGCGTGGCTGAGTACGGCCGAGTGTGGCCGAGCGCCACCGAGCGTGGCCGAGTGCAAGAGCAGGTCCCGCCTTCTGGAGCTTGCACATCTATGATGGACGTCCCACTGGTCCAATGCTGGGACAGCGGGACGTGTGACGTCCATCATAGGCGCTGTTGGCTCCAGAAGGCGGTAATTACAAAGAGGCTGCCGCGCCACATCCCTGCTTGGCGCTCGGGCGAACCACTCTCCTCTCCTCCTAGGCTTCTCCTCTGAGGACTGGCTGTTGTGACACCACGGCTCAGACAGGTCAGTGTATGATGTTAATGTCAGTTCAGGTAGGTCAGTGTAGGTAAGTCAGTGTGTGTTAATGTCAGTGTAGGTAGGTCAGTGTGTGTAAATGTCAGTGTAGGTAGGTCAGTGTGTGTTAATGCCAGTGTAGGTAGGTCAGTGTAGGTAAATGTCAGTGTAGGTAGGTAGGTCGGTCAGTGTAGGTAAATCAGTGTGTATTAATGTCAGTGTAGGTAGGTCAGTGTATGTAAATGTCAGTGTAGGTAGGTCAGTGTGTGTAAATGTCAGTGTAGGTAGGTCAGTGTGTGTAAATGCCAGTGTAGGTAGGTCAGTGTGTGTTAATGCCAGTGTAGGTATGTCAGTGTAGGTAGGTCGGTCAGTGTAGGTAGGTCATTACCGTTAGTGTATGTTTATGTCCAGTGTATGTACAACACCCAACCCCCCCCCCGTTTCCAGCTTGGACTCTGGGCTGAAGCTCCTGGTCCTTTTGCCACCTAGCAACGCCCCTGACCGACTCCACTGAGAGCTAAATTGACAATAGCTCCTTAAATATCCGTTTATACTATTAAAAGTGCTAAATTGTCTTAAAACATGTTTTGAAATACATTTTAAACAAATTATTTTGTGTCTTAAACTTTTTTTTAATTTGGTGATTTTAAAAAGGTTGCTAAATTGCATGCCTATTCTTTTTTTTTTTTTTTGAGTTTAAAAGATATTTATTGAAACAAAGATGATACATGGATCAAATTGCTCTCACGCAGGAGAGTCAGCAGTAAGGCACATGGTAAGGAACAAAAAACAGTATGCCAAGGAACAATACAAAGGGGGAGAATAGCACCCGCGAACAGTATCCACGAAGATAAAGGCCATGGATGCCGGGCTCGTGTGAACTGGGGGGAGCGAGTGATGCACATGGGAGTCCGCTACTAAAAGAGAAGTCCAGGGGAGGGGGAGAGGGGTACGGTTTAGTGGTAAGGGGAGAGTCCAATTTCCTTTGGGGAGCCCGGCTTCCAGACACCCCACATGGGCTCAGACTGTGCCAGGAGCTCAGAGCCCCCCAAACCCCTAACCCCCTAGGAATACCGTGTGCATCAAGCCTGACATAGGACAACTTAAAAGGAAGAATGTCAACCATACAAACTCAGTGACTGATAGCATAGCAATTAGTGCGATCCAACTCTGGACCCCCCAAAAAGGATACAAAGGGAGGAGCCAGAGTGGGGTAGGCCCTACGGGCCACAAGACAGCAGTGCCATTGCAGGCCGATAGGTAGGAGCGAATAATCTTGCTCAGTCCAGGCTCTGATCTTGTGCCATATATCCATCACCTCCCGACGAAAGATTTCGAGGGGAGGGGCGGAGTAAAGAGGAGGAGAAAGACAGGACAGAAGCAGAGGGGACAGAAGAGGAAAAGGGGGAAGGGGAAGGAGTGGGTCGGGGAGGTACCCATGTCAGGGGGAGCTCCTTAGGAAAGACGGGGATCTCGCTGTGACACTGGTTGTCAAAATTACGTCCCGTTCTAGGACTAGAGGAGAACCCCTACGTAGCGAGCCCAGGGATCCCAGATTTTTTTGAATCTTTTCGATTTATCAATGATGAGACTAGAGGTCCTTTCTTGGAACATAATCCAGGAGATTTTTTGTTTAGCTGCTGGGTACGAGACCCTTGGGGACTTCCAAGACCGGGCTATGGTCATCTTGGCACTAATGAGAATGTAATGGATCAAACATTGCTGGTATTTAGAGATTTTAGGGATTGGCTGGTTCAGGAGCGCTATAGCTGGAGTTTGGGGGGCCGCAACGTCAGTGACCTTGCGGATCAGGGAGAAGATCTTGTTCCAGTAGCTTCTGACCCGGGGACACTCCCACAGGATATGGAGAAGGGAGCCCAAGTGACCACAGCCTCGAAAACAGAGAGGCGAGGTCTGAGGGTAGAATTTAGCTAGGCGGGTCGGGACCAGATACCACCTAGTGAGGACCTTAACGTCTGCTTCAATGAGGGAGACATTAAGGATCCCTGCGAAGGCCCTCATGAAATAGGAGTGCCAAGTGTCCATGTCCCACTGCAAGTCAAGGTCTCGTTCCCAGCTTTGCATATAACTTGTTTTCTCCGAGGGGGTAGACAGAGCTGTGTAGATCAGGGAGATTCCCCCCTTCATGTCCATGGCCGATACACACCACTGTTCATAGGGAGTGACCCCGAGGCGATCTGAACTGGTGGGTAGGAGAGTGCGTAAGAAGTGAACTATCTGGTGAAAGCGGAACTGCTCCGTGGGGGGCATGGCGAGTTGGGAGATGCATTGCTTCAAAGTGACGGGGCCATTCATATTAAAAAAATGACCAATCCTGTAAAGGCCGTTGTCCAGCCACCATTGAAAAGCTTTAATATTTAAACCGGGGGGGAAGGCGGGGTTATTAAAGATGTGGGCTAGGGGGTGCCAGCTGGAAGTAACATTATTCAGCTTATGCAGGGTGTCGCAAATCGCAAAGGAATGGGAGAGAGTAGGGGACATGATCGGGGGTCTGCTTTTTGAGGGGCGCCAAAGAAGAAAGTCAATGGTGAAGTTGGGGATTGCCTGTCTCTCCATTTCAATCCAATCTGGTTTGGGTCCTCTCGAGTAAACAGTCGAAATTTGGTTCAAGTGAGCAGCGTGATAGTACCAGCGGAGGTTGGGCAAGCCCAAGCCTCCTTTCCGTCTGGGTCAGAATAGAGTGTTCTTGGGGAGTCTATGGGTGGAGGACCCCCAAATAAATCGGTTAATGGACAATTGGAGTGTTTGGATGTGAGATTGGGGAACAAGAATGGGGAGCGAGCGGAATAGGTAAAGAATCCTAGGGAGAAGGGTCATTTTGACCGCGTTCACCCTACCGATCCATGATAATTTGTGGAGGGACCAGTGATCTAAATCCGTCTTGAGCTTCTTAAACATAGGGGGGTAATTGTGTTTGTAGAGTTGGTCGAATTTGGGAGTGAGGTGAACTCCCAGGTAGGGAATGGAGGAAGTGCTCCAGGAGAAGGGGAAACGTTCCGTGAGCCGGTCTACTGTGGCTTGGGGGGAGGAGATATTAAGGGCTAAGGATTTGTACATGTTAACCTGTAACCCTGAAGCTTGCCCGAATTGAAGAAGAAGTTGGAGGATATTGGGAGTAGATATAAGAGGGTTGGTAACAAAAAGGAGGACATCATCAGCAAATAACGCACACTTATGTACGGATTGGCCGCATTGAACTCCATGGATGCCTGGGTGGTTCCTGATGGCGATCGCAAGCGATTTGACGCCTATGGCAAAGAGAAGGGAAGATAGGGGACAGCCCTGTCTGGTGCCTTTGGAGATCGGGAACGGGTCAGAGAGGTGTCCCTGAAGTCTGACTTGAGCCCTGGGCTGTGAGTATAAGGAACTCAGGAGGGTCCTGAAAGGAGAACCGAATCCCCAGTTCTCAAGGGTGCGAAATAAAAAGGGCCAAGTGATAGTATCAAATGCTTTCTGTAAGTCAAGCGAGAGGAGGAAGCCCTCCTGGCTCCCATCCCACCGAGCCTGAAGGACAGAGATAATGTCTACAGCTCTCCGTATCTGGTCTGGGCCATGTCTACCCGGGATAAAGCCTACCTGGTCTTTGTGGACATAGGAACTTATAAAGGAGCCCAATCTGTTAGAGAGAATTTTTGTCATTATTTTGAGGTCGTTGTTGATCAAGGAAATGGGTCTGTAGTTGCTCACTAGGCTCTGGTCCTTGCCAGGTTTAGGTATGACAGATATGTATGCGAGATTGGAAGCTGGGTCAACGGGTGAGTTCTGGCCCAGGGAGTTAAAGAATCGGGTCAGGAAGGGGGAGAGGATTTCCGAGAAGGATTTATAGTAACAATTGGAGAATCCGTCCGGGCCAGGAGCAGAGTTTTTTTTAAGGGACTTGATCACCTCACTGACCTCCTCCTCAGTGAAAGGGGCATCCATGATGGATCGGTGGGCAGCAAAAATTGTGGGGAGGGGAATGCTGTTAAAAAACGAGTCGATCGATTGGTCGTTACCTGGGTTAGGGCCCGAGTAGAGGTCGGAATAAAAATTGTGGAAGGCTTCTAGAATTTGTTTGGGATTTTGGGTCAGAGAGCCAGACAGGGATCTGATTTTTGGTAAAGCTCTTACTCTATATTTCGGGGAGAGTTTAGCTGCGAGATGGGGGCCGAATTTGTCAGAATTAAGGTAGAATCTACCGCTTACCCACCGCAGGTGCTGTTCCGCGTTGGAGGTGAGAGCTGTATTAAGTGCAAGCCTAGCCGCGTCGAGGCGTGCGAGAGAAGGGAGGGAAGGGTTAGCTTTGTGGGCTTGGCTGATGGAGCAAAATTCTTTCTCAAGTTTTACGATGTCCACTCGTTTCTCTCGCTTTAGGCGTGAAGAAAGTTGTATGATTTTACCCCTCATGACCGCCTTGTGGGCTTCCCAAAGAGTACCAGGAGAGATATCATCAGTGTCATTGTGACGGAAATAATCCTTCAGTTCATGTTCAAGCATAGTGCGGTGAGCTGCATTGGATAGGAGAGAGTCCCCAAGGCGCCATTGAGGGGTGCTTGCCTTGTTCAACAGACCTGAAAGCGTAATAGAAACTAGGGAATGATCAGACCAGGGGACTTCGCATATGGTAGCCTGAGAGGCCAGTGATATGTCTGAAGAGTGTAGGAAGATATGGTCGATGCGGGCATACGTGTTGTGCGGAGCAGAAAAGTGTGTGTAGTCCCTAGTTGTGGGGTGAAGCTCCCTCCAGGCATCAATCATGCCCATCGAGTGGAGGAGTCGTGCGATAGTGAGGCTCTGTTTGGGCGGCCTTTTAAGGATGGTTTTGTGGAGGGATGATTTATCAGAAAGGAGGTCGAAGGCGACGTTTGAGTCGCCTCCTAGGACCACTTTACCTTCTATGTGAGGAGAGAGGGAAGTTAACATTGAGGAGAAGAAACGGGTCTGGCCCTTGTTAGGAGCATAGTATGAGATGAAGGTGAACAAAGTCCCATTCACATGGCCTTTGACAAGAAGGTATCTCCCCTCACTGTCTCTGACTATATTGGAGAGGGTGAACGGGATGTGTTTAGAAATGAGAATGGCCACTCCTCGCTTCTTATCCTCAGCGTTAGCAAGAAAAAAGGTGGGGTAATTACGATGTAAGAAGGTAGGGTTAAAGCTTTTCGGGAAGTGGGTCTCTTGTAGTAGAATAATGTCAAGTTTTCTCGAGTGGTAGCTATGGAAGTCTTCATTGGGGAATTCAGGCCCTGCGTGTTGTGTGTCCCTATCCGGAGGGATTGGAGCGTGGGGGGATCATCAGCCATGGACATGAGGGTGGAGGAGCAAAAAAAGGCATAAGGGTCTCACCTGATCCAGCAGAGAGGAGTTCATTGGAGACAACAGGCGGGATCGATCCCGGGGCCGCTTGGAAGACGGGTGGGGAGCTCCCCTTGGAGGTACCTGAGGGAAGAGGGAGAAGGGGGCAAAAAAAAGGAGGGAAAGCCAGAAAGGGGGGAGAGAGAGAGAAGGGTGAGAAGAGAGCAGGTCCAGGAAAGAAGCTATTCTGGGCTGCATGTCAGCAGGGCTGGGTGGCCAGCACCTGCTCCGGTTCCCTAAACAGAATAGGGAACGGTAAGAAGGCATCCCTACAGTGGGATGAAAGCCTGGTGGCGTCCCGAGGGAAAATAAGGAACCCTCGAGACTACAACAGGGGGAGCGGCAAAGAGTTCCGCTCCGGCCGCAAGGCATTACACATTTCAAAATGACGGGGGGACCACCAGGGGTCCGATCCACGTAGGTGAACCATCAAAACATTGGGGTTAAACAGACAGGCTCAAACAAACAACACATAATGATGAGATAGATAATGATACAATAAAAAAAAAAAATTAATAAGGGGGGTAAAAAAGGAAAAAAGGAAAAAAAAAAGGGGTGTAAAAAAGTAAAAAAGTAAAAAAAAAAAAAAAAAAAAGGTTCAAATAGTAAAAGTTCAAAAGAAAAAAAAAGAAAAAATGTTCAAAAAAGCAAGAAGTTCAAAAAAGCAAGAACTGTCTGGGTATATAGGAGGATCATTCCTAGAGAAAAAGCCGGCTTAGGCAGAGGATTAGGGCCGTTCCCAGCAGGGAACACAGGCCGAGGGAGTCATCTTGGGGGGATGGAGTCACGGTATCTCTTCGACTTTTGTTTCATCCACATCGGGGGAAGCGGGCTGGTCGGAGGGGGCCTCTTAGAGGAGCTGGAACGGGTTTCCATCTGGTCATGGTCGACATCCTGGGAGATGAGACCAAGCTGGAGAAGTAGGCGTTCGCCGTTTTGGAAGTTTGTGAAGTTGTAGGATTTCTCCTTATATTGGAATTGCAGGCGAAAGGGGAAGGCTCATCTGTATTTAATCAATTTCTGGGAAAGGACTTCCAGGAGTGGTTTGAGGGATCTCCTCTTCTGGATAGTGGCCGGTGAGATGTCAGCAAAAATCTGGATTTTATTGCCGTGCAGAAGTATGTCCTCTCTATTACGCGATCTCTTCATGATTTCCTCTTTGACCCCATAAAAGTGGGGTTTGACAACAATATCCCTGGGGAGGCCATCTTGACGAGGGGCTTGAAGGGCTCTATGTGCCCTATCCAGTTCCAGCCTGTGGTCAGGAATATCAGGGATAAGATCTTTAATCAGGGCTTTGACTGTGTCCTGCACATCTAAAGTGGATTTGGGGATGCCTCTGATATGGAAATTGTATCTTCTGCTTCTGTTTTCCAAATCTTCTAATTTGGAATGGGCAGTTTCAAGTTGGTCCTGAAGTGATTGTATACACAAAGTGTTCTGGTTTGTGCGTGCATTAGAGTCATCAACCGCTTGTTCAATCGCATCTATCCTGGGCCCTAGGCTCTGTATATCTGCTTTAATGGATGTAGTAATCTGCGCAGCATTTTGAGCAAGGCCTGCTGCCAGCATGTCAGAAAAGCTGTTAAGAAGCTGTGCCATGTCAGGGGAGTGAATAGCCTGCGTGACAGGGGCCTGTGGGGAAGCTAGCATACTGCCCGGTGTATTGCTGAGGGGGGAATAAGGCATCCCGGTCTGCAGTCTGCCCAGGAGAGATTCAGTGGATGCCGGGGATGAGAAGGGATGTTGGCCACTACTCACAAGAGGAAGAGGAGTCAGCGGAGGGTCTGCATCGATGGGGCCTGTAGCGGTGCTGCTGCATGGGTTCAACGCGGCCGCCATCTTGGAAGGCTCAGGGGGAACCAGGCCAAAGTTAAGATGCCGGTTAACGTCCCTCTTGGGAAGCCCCTGCGACATACGGGAGGTGTCTCTGCCGTGTCCGGAGCGCGTGGATGGTCTCGCTGTGAAGATTCGCTAACGATCGCGCTGTCTGGATGCCTTAGACGGCCGGAGCGGAGCCGAGCTCCCGGTTAGCATGGCGATCCGGAAGTCCCGCGCATGCGCACTTGCATGCCTATTCTTATACCTCACAGGCCAATGGAAGACTACTGATGGGATTGTTACAAATAGTTTCTTTTATGTGGTATGTAACCACTTCCCATCCAGGCCAATTCTGACATTTCTCTCCTACATGTAAGATTCATCATTGTTTTGCTAGAAAATGACATAGAACTCCCAAACATTATACATATATTTTTTTAGCAAAGACCCTAGAGAATACAATGGCGATCGCTGCAACTTTTTACCTCGCACAGTATTTGCGCAGCAGTTTTTTAACACTTTTTTTGGGAAAAAGTTTCATGCTTTAAAAAAACAAAAACATTAAAGTTAGCCCAATATTTTTGCATAATGTAAAAGATGAAGTTATGCCAAGTAAATAGATACCTAACATGTCATGCTTCAAAATTGCACGTGCTCATGGAATGAGCGCCAAACTTTGGTACTTAAAAATCCCCATAGGCGACGCTTTCAATTTTTTTTACTGGTTACATGTTTTGAGTTACAGAGGAGATCTTGGGCTAGAATTATTGCTCTCGCTCTAACGTTCACGGTGATAACTCACATGTGTGGTTTGAATACCGCTTTCATATGTAGACTGGACTTACGTATGCGTTAGCTTCTGCATGCGAGCACACGGGGACAGGGGCACTTAAAATTATTATTTTTTATTGTTAATTTTGCTTTTCTTTTTTTTAGTTTGACACTTTTATATTGCATGATCGGTCCTCTTTACAGTAAGATGTGGGGTCAATAAGACTCCACATCTCACCTCAAGGCTAGGAAGCCTGAAAAAAATAAAAAAAATAAACGATCTTGGCTTCCTAGCCGAGGCAGCGCCATTTGTTTGAATGCAGAGGCCGGCGTGACATCATAACATCGTGCCCGGCCTCTGAACGATCATAGAGATCTCTATGATCACCATCCAGGGCTGGCGGATCCTGTCTCTGACTCAACAATGGAATCTGTGAGTCGGTAGACCCACAGGAGGGCGGCGGGAGGGGAGATCCCCTCTCGCCACCAGTAAGAACGATCAAGTGGCGGAACAGCCGCTATGATCATTCTTATGGTGTAGGGAATCGCCGGCTGAAAAAGCAGATATCTGAATAATAAATGGTGATAAAATATGATGTACCTTGGGCGCGGAGTAGGTAAATTTACAAATGTACATGTTTTGCTATTTTATTCTTGGGATTGCTCTACTTTATTGGTATGTTATAAACAAAGTCTTTAAAGAAGAAATGAGCATCATCTGAATACCACAAACTGAAAATGCTACTTAATTCATTTTTGATTTTTAAAGCAAACTCACCCATTCATTCGTGGCCCTAGCTTTATTTTGATGGGATATCAGTTTTAAAAACACCCATAGCATTTCTAGGCACAGCCCTCCTGAGCAAGGATAAATAAATTATTTAGTATTTACTTCCTTGAATCTATCTGCCCTTAACTCAGTCACGCAGGAAGGAGAGTGTGCTTAGCTAAAAAAAAAAACCTCTTCCTCTCCTCCAGATGAAAGAACAAATGCCTTTCAAGACTAGAGCAGAAATCAGGAATGTAAAAATTAAATATAAGATACCTATTTAATACTGCTGCTGGCAGCATAAGGCTTAAAATAGTTAATGTTAATTGAGAGAGTCTGCAGCCTATCGAAGTGTTTTTTTCCGGTTGAAATACTCTGTGGGTTGATGGGACTGAATGCTGTAACTAGTACTACTTGCATTTAGGACCCTATGCATTCAGAGATGAATGCACAGACTGCATGCATTTGTCCAGGAATGCATAGGGCCCTAAGCGTGTGTACCACTCAATAACTCAGCCTTCAAAGACTTTAACAGGCTGTAGGCAGCAGGGCCGGATTCTCTACCTGTGCCTTTGCGGGCACACAAGAATACAGAGCGTGCAAGGAGCCACAAGGTGATGCATTGTGGGTGTATTGAGAGCTAATTACAATTCTTAAAATGCTGTCTCTCTGCCTATGCTGCATAGTCTGTATATAAAATATATTTTTTTTATCAGATTTTATTTTCCATTTTTTTCATACCACAACAACAAATACACAGCAAAAAAAAGAAAAAAAAAATCAATTGAAATTAAAACACACATATTCATAACATCACAGAGAGATACAAAAAGCCCCAAAAAAACCACACCCCTTCCACATTCCTTCAATTGTCAAGTCAATACACAATCCTTTTATCCTATAAGTTAGAACTATTTTTTTTTCCATACGTCTATATTCCTCCTCAACTCAATCTCGTATGCATTAGTTCAAGCCACGGCTTCCAGATAATCGAACATCTTTGATGAATTCATCATAAAAAAAAAATATGCCTCTGATAGGAAATGCTTCTTTTCAGATCGAATATCCAATCAGATATAGTCGGAAGGTGAGGGGAGGTCCACTTAATGGCAAATTGTGTCCGAACCACAAGGAGCACTCATGCAACAGTAAAACACCTTGGTGGTTTAAGCACCGAGCTATCAAGGTAGCCCAGTAAACATATTAAAGGATCCACTGAAAGATTCAAATCGAAGATCCCATTAAGTGTACCCACAACCTCTGCCCAATACCTCTGAAGTTTCATGCCTCCCTATAGTAAATGTATCAATGACTCTGGATTGGCACATTTGGAGCAAGCAGAGTCAGTTGTTAAACCAATGTTAACCAGGGGTCCTAAGAAATATAAAAATTGTAGGGGGCGTGGCCTGGTTTCTGCCTCTGTTGGACGTCTGAACCTCATGATCCGGTCTCCATGGGTTCTTTCACAAGAGGAGCCACATGCCCTCGTTGACATAGGGAAACGAAGGGGAATACATCCCCATCCTGATCCTGATCCCCCAGGAGGCCCGAATCACAAGCGGAGTGTGGCAGTGCTATTCCGGTCACAATCATGTGAGGCCCTGGCTTCATGTCGGGCCTACTCCTCCACATCGTGCTCCTTCAGCCTCAGCCTGTCTGGCAGACACCAACAACACTCAGCTTTGCCAGACCTGACGGCTAAACAGCCCGTGACCATTAGAGACCTGAAATCAGTGACAGAAGACATAAAAGCAGTGTGAGCCACAGCGATCACAGACCTTAGGAGGGACATCCAGGCAATGGCGGTGCGCATGGAGGATATTGAGGAAACTACAGGCTACAATGCAGATTCCATCCATCAACTCCAGGTATCACAGAGAATGTGAGGGTTCCGGAAGATCCTTGAATCCTGTGAATCGTTGAACATACCCTGCATTGAAATACCTGACTGGTACAGAACCCTCAAAACCCCACATCTCAGACGATCCAATTCAATGGATGCAAGAACAGTACGTGATGACACGTGCAGATCCAACTCACCCAGATCCAATCTGCAGGACCCAGGAACACCGCAAACAGCAGCCCCACGGCTTTACCTGCCCACAGGAGACCCACCACAGAGGCACTGAATAATGGATCAACGCATTCTTCTTCATGTTTCACTTGAAGCCTTTACACCCGATTCATAACAAACAGCATATTAAGTCACTCTACGCTCAAGCACCCAGGATAGCCATTATTCACACCTAAGACCTTACCATCAGAGAAGAATTACCTCACTTCTCACAGGTCCAATATGCAGCATCCACCTTACATTAAGCAAGCTAGTCGACCTCTACTTCGACCCCAACACTAACTGAAAATTGAACGTCAATCCTATATCTCTACTACGTGGAACCCACCCAGACCTGGGACTCACCTCAACGCTCGACCACCTTCACATGAGGCAATGATCAGTGAACTCTCCAAACTTGTCTGAACTCAGCCAACCTGAACATTCTCATGCAAGCATGACTATCCACCAATAATTGGATGAACGTTCACGAAGTCTATTACATAGCCCAGTAACCAGCTCCCCCTCTCCATTTCCTCCCCATAGCCTTAAGCCCACACCTTTTTGCCCAACTCCCTATAATCTCCTCTCAGTCCCCCTGTAAGACCACGTACACACGGTTGGAGATTTTGCCAACCAAATCCGTCGGATTTTGCTCGTCGGATTTAGTCCGACGGATTGTGTCCGAAACTGTTACATACACACGGTTGGGCCAAGTTGGCGAAAAATCCGATCTTACAGAACGTGATGACATAATTTCGTTACGATGGGACTACATTCAGGCTAGTAGCCAATAGCTTTGATGTAGGAATTTGATCTGAGCATGCGTGGCACTTGGTCCGATCAAAATGCTCTACACATGATCGGATTAGGTCCGTCCGGCCCAGTTGGTCGGGAAATATTTCCAACATGTTGGAAAATTGGGTTGGACGGAGATTCGGACGGAATCAGTCCGATGCATACCACACACAGTCGGATTATCTGACGACACGGTCCGATAAGACTCATTCCGGCAGATTCTCCGACCGTGTGTACAAGGGCTTAGAAGTCTTTTCCCTACTCTGATTTATGAAACAGGTTGGTTCGAGACAAGGTTTTCTTATAACAACTTATAGCCAGCTGATAAAAGACAGGACATCTAATCAATATAATGAATATCTAAACCCTTCTTCAGAGGGGCAAGCATGCATGGAGCTTGAAAGCAATTCTCATCACCTCTGATTATGACCTTTTCCATAATTATACAACCCCAAACAACCCTTCAACCTTCTAAAGAGATTGCTTCTCTATATACATACTACCTCTCACCCCTCTCTTAGATTAGCCAACAAAGGAACATGAGTCATGTAGCCATGAAGGGCCATGCTCAATTTACAGATGTATCCACAATGACAGGCTCCATGCAGGGTCGCCCGATATTTATACATGTTAACACATGTTGCTTGCTTAGAACCTACATTTGAGACAAGACCCCCAGACAAGCTGAAAATTCCAGAAGAGGCCACCATTACTTAAAACTCTCAGTTGATGTGTTTTGGTTTAAGAAAGTTTCATCTCCCTTTCTTATTACTCTCAGGAAATGACTATATGACCGGTTTCGTTTACATGTTCTTCTCATTTCGCAAAATGTTTCCGTAACTCTGTTTACTTTTCTGTATTGTTAAAGGAATGTCTCCTAAATAGCTGCACTGAAGAACCTCGTGGACCTCTGGTGTGAGACCTGTCCCGACACCTTGCCTACAATATGTCTCTCAATTCATCGTTCTTTAAGTAGGCACATATCCAGGTGTGGGCGGCTAGTCCATTCTCACAACTGGCCTGTGGACACCCACTCACAAATCAATCGGGGTTTGGTCCCGCGTGCCAGAGATCCAACCCAGAAGTGTTAAGATACAACAAGGAAAACATGTGTAATGCAGAATATCTAGCTAGTAGAGCAAAATAACTTCTACGGTTGAATCACCTCCCTTCCCATGATAGACTTAGATCTGATATACTAATAATTAACTGGGCTCTACCCTCACGACTATTCTGACATGTCACAAAAGAAGCAGATACACTCTGCCCCCCAATTGACCTCACTGGATATCTATATTCACAATTTTCCACCATCTCACAACCAAGCTCTCCCCCTGTCGACCCATAGTCTGTCTACTTGCTGAGATAAACCAATGGCTCCCCCACGCATCACCTTGAATCCCCCACCCCTGGAGGCCAGAGGATTCTTCAGTCCAACCAAAGCAGGTTGTACCGACACCTTCCACCTCCCCACATGATGGGAACCTACTTTTATCAACAACCCTTACCGGTGTATGTAATACCCTGCAAGGGGGGTCTTTGAACCCTTCCCTACATCCAGAACACTTTCCCTTTTTCTTTGTATCTCAATTCCCCATCCTCGACAGTTTCCCCTCCTTACTTGACTTCCTACTATACCCTCCTCACCCTCCCCGGACCACGTTCCCTCCTTTTGGTCACTCCCACCCCCACTGCCTTTTTCTTCCTCCCCCTGACCTCCCTCCCCACCCTGCCTTCTCGGTCTCCACCGCTCTAATACTGCTAGCTCAGTATTCTCCAATTGACACAACAACATTCGTACAGCTTATCCTATACAACAACAAAAAAAAGAAGAAAAGCCGGGAACACCCTGTACAAGTCTATGGGAGAAATCTAAAGTGCTAATTTTAAAGGCTAATATGCAAGTTATTGTCCTAAAAAGTATTTGGGGACCTGGGTCCTGCCCCAGGGGACATGGATCAATGCAAAAAAAAGTTGTAAAAAATTACGTTTTTCGGGAGCAGTGATTTTAATAATGATTAAAGTGAAACAATAAAAGTGTGATATTCCTTTAAATTTCATACCTGGGCAGTGTCTATAGTATGCCTGTGAAGGGGCGCATGTTTCCCATGCTTAGAACTGTCCCTGCACAAAGTGTCATTTCTGCAGGAAAAGAAAAAGTCTTTTAAAATCACTCGCGGCTATAATGAATTGTCGGCTCCCGTAATACAGAGAACACTCTTCGAAAGTCATTGATAAAAAAAAAAAGCATGGGGTTCCCCCAAATTCAATTACCGGGCCCTTCAGGTCTGGTATGGATATTAAGGGGAACCCCGCGTCAAATTTTAAAAAAAATTGACGTGGGGTTCTCCCTAAATATCCATACCAGACCCTTTATCCCGAGCACATAATCTCTGTATTACGGGAGCCGACAATTCATTATAGCCGCGAGTGATTTTAAAAGACTTTTTTTCCTGCAGAAATGACACTTTGTGCAGGGACAGTTCTAAGCACGGGAAACATGCACCCCTTCACAGGCATCTTATAGACACCCCCCAGTTACGAAATTTAAAGGAATATTATACTTTTATTGTTTCACTTTAATCATTATTACAATCACTGCTTCCGAAAAAACGATAATTTTTAAAACTTTTTTTTGCATTTATCCATGTCCCCTGGGGCAGGACCCAGGTCCCCAAACACTTTTTAGGACAGTAACTTGCATATCCTTTAAAATTAGCACTTTAGATTTTGAACGTTCGAGTCCCATAGACTTTAATAGGGTTCTAAAGTTCACACAAAGTTTAGGTCTGTTCGCAGGTTCTGGTGTGAACCAAACAGGGGCTGTTCGGCTCATCCTTTCTCACAGGCAAAGACCAAAGGAGTAGCAATCTTGATATCCAAAAACCTAAAATGGGAACTCACTGACTTGCTTATTGACAAAGAAGGAAGATATATATTTTTAAAAGGCAGAATCCAAGGTCGACATATAACCCTGGCTAATATATACATCCCTAACTCGACCCAAGCTAGCTTCTTTAGAGAAATCGCCCAACTGTTGGCAGGTTTTACTGTTGGTTTAACCATACTTGGGGGTGACTTTAATGTTGCACTATACCCACTATTAGACACCTCTTCAGGCTCCACCTCACTACCCTACAGAACCCTACGCCATATAAAACTACAATTCCAAGAGCTACTCTTACATCACACATGGCACAGTCTCCATCCAAAAGAAAAAGACTACATGTTCTTTTCCGCCCCTCATAATATATATTCGAGGATAGAATACCTCTTCCTCTCCCAAAATGACCTTCCTTTTCTCTCCCATGCTACAATTGAACCAATGTTCATATCTGACCACCACTGAATCACTATGAGGTTAACCTTCCCAGACCACGTAACGTTTCAAAGATTTGGCGCTTAGACTCCTCTTTACTGACCTTAGAGAAAGACATCAAAGACATTAAGCAAGACATACACAATTTCTTTCTAGAAAATTACAACAGGGAAACTGCCCCTTTAACACAATGGGAGGTCCACAAATGCGTCCTAAGAGGCAAATTCATTGCGCTGAAGACGCTGCAGAAAAAAGCACATCAAGCTAAGATTTCAAACCTGATTCATGAAATTAAAACTCTAGAACGAGTTCACAAACAAACTCAGGCTCAACAGACATACCAAGACCTCACACAAACTAGAGAACACTTACTTGCAGAGCTGTCCCACAAAACAAAATGTAAATTCATTCTGCAGCAGAAATTATTCTATGAGTTTGCAAACAAAAGCAGCAAATACCTAGCCAAAGCCATTCAAACAAACAAAGCTCACATTAACATCCACACTATCAGAGATTCCCAAGGTAGGCCTAAAGTCACAGCCCCAGAGATAGCCACCCAATTCAAAACATATTACTCTACTCTATACAACCGGAATAAGCAACCAGACTCCCCTTCTATGGACAACACCAGAAGTTCCCTTATTAAAAACTTCTTAAAAGAACACTGCCCCAAACCCATCAAAACATAAGACGCCCGCCAACTAGAACTTAAAAAATGCGATCAAACAACTAAAAGTAGGGAAAAGCTTGGACCTGGATGGATTCACAGCCGTGTATTTCAAAACCTTCACAGAGGTACTTACTGGTCCCTTCCTCAAGCTTTCAACTCCCTATCCTCTGCCACTCTCCCCTTCTACAGGCTTCTTGAAGCACACATCACAGTCATACCAAAAGAAGGGAAAGACGTGACATTAGTTACCAACTACAGGCCGATTTCCCTTCTAAATGTTGACATAAAACTGCCAGAATCCTAGCCAACTGCCTGCTCCCTCTTTTACCATTGCTAATAAGACTGGACCAAGTTGGTTTCATTCCTGGAAGAGAGTAAAGGGATAACACTATCAAAGCCATAAATCTCCACCACTGGATGACTACCAACAAGCATAAAGGGTTCTTCCTGTCATTGGATGCGGAGAAGGCGTTTGACAGATTGGCCTGGGACTATATGGGAGCAGTACTGAGACCCATAGGACTCCAAAGCCATATGTTAAACTCAACCATGTCCCTATACACGACACCAACTGCTAGAGTGCAATTAAATGGCCATATGTCAAATACTTTCTCCATAACCAATGGAACGAGGCAGGGATGCCCCCTCTCCCCCATCTTATTTGTACTAACCCTGGAACCCCTGTTAAATTGCCTCAGAAACAACGATAATATTAAAGGCATACCAATAGCAGGCCACACCTATAAGTTAGCAGCCTTTGCTGATGACATCTTACTTTCCTTGAGTGAACCCCATATTTCAATCCCAAATTTACTAAAATACTTTAAACTCTTCCAACATCTCTCTAATTTCAAAATCAGCCTCACTAAATTCCATGCCCTTAATGTCACCATCCCGCAAGAGACAGTTACACAATGTGAAGCTAACTTTCCCTTCCAATGGCGACACAACACAATAAAATACCTAGGGATTCACCTTACCGCAACCTAGTGGATATTTTCACCAAAAACTAACTACCAATACTCAAGACCATATCTGAGGACCTCAAAAATTGGAATAAACTGCAGCTTTCATGGTTCGGCCGTGTGGCAATTATCAAAATGAATATCCTTCCCCGAATTCTATATATCCTGCGGACCGTCTCCATTAGACTTCTCCTATCCTTCTTCCTATCCCACCAGAGGCTATGCTCAGGTTTTCTATGGAAGCAACAACGTCCGACACAACCTTTTAAAATGACCATAGATGAAGGGGAGCATTGGTTTTCCGGATCTCCAAAAATATTCTTGGGCATGCCATCTCACTAGGATCGCAGACTGGTCACTACACAACCAAGGTAAATATTGGGTGAGACTGGAGGACTCCTTCTCTCCTTTGCCACTATGATTGACACTATGGCTGTTGCCTAAACACATCCCTAATGCTCTCAGAAAACATCCCCTCATCGAACCGACTCTCTGCTGCTTCAGAGAAACCTGCAAAAAACTACACATTTCATCCACCCGGGACCTCTGGCTCCTATAAAACTCAACCTGGCCTTCCCCCAGGAATGTACGCACAATTCCTGATGCATCAATGGCAGCACCCAGACATACTAGCTTATTATTTTTTCCACAATGGCACTCTCCTAGAATGCTTAGAACTAACGCCCATGCTCACAAACAGCTCTCTACCATTCTGGACCTATTTTCAAGTTCGCCACTTCTTAATCAATCAGGTCAATCGAGACTTTTCCATCACTCGATCACTTACACCATTTGAACACCTGTGCTCCCAATCCAAAACCCAACAACACTTCATCTCCAATATCTACTCCATGCTATTTGCAGAGATCTCCCCTAAGGAAGGGAAAGCTTATAAAACATGGGAAAGAGAAACACAAATAGAACTCCCAGAAGATCAATGGGAAGGGATATTTACAATTGCCCATAAAGGCTCTCTAAATGTTTTGATTCAGGAAAATAATTTCAAGACCCTAACATGCTGGTATAAAACCCCTGCTATTTTAAACAAAATTGACCCTTCATATCCCAACAAATGCATGAGATGTGACGAAGAACCGGCAACATTATGTGGTCATGCCCTTTAATCCAAACATTTTGGATGCAAGTTCGAGAACTCACAGAATCAATAACCACATACACCCTAGATCACTCCCCAGCCTAATGCCTCTTTCATCACTCAGATCTTTCAGCACAATACTACCATAAGACATTGATCCTACCCCTAATTAACGCTGCAAAAATGTGTATTCCAAGACACTGGGGCTCTCCTCACATTCGAACAGTACAGCAATGGTTTAAACAGATCAACAAAATAGGAGAAATGGAAGAACTAATTTTCATCTTCCGAGACTCCCCAGCCAAATTTTCAAAGACTTGGGGTGAAAGAGATACAAGTGGAAGAGCCTGAAGAATCCTATAACAGACATAATCAGAGATAGGGCCAATATCACACTCCCATTTCTCTCTAGATGGACAATGAAAATTATTAGAAGTACATTGTAATAGAGTCTTATACGTAGCAGATATTAGACCTTTAGTAGCGGTTGTTTGGACTACTCTTTCCAAGACTGAGACTGGGGGGAAACAAAAAAGAAGAAGAAGAACATTTGGCATATAAACCATGATGCAACTGCAAAAATTGATAGAACCATCTAGAGTTCAAAGAGAATTCCCTTACCAACTGATCAAAGGATTTAAGTACACATACATTTGACAGACGGTAAGAATGCCGCTCGTTCCTGTTGCTGAAAGCCCTGGGGGGTCAATATCTCAGGTAGCCTATCATTCTCCTTGGTCACATCTCTAGAGATTCTCTCCTGTGTTCCTGTTAAAGACTTGCTTAACCGACATTCCTTCTGACTCCAGATCCTGCTTGCTGTTCTACTAAGCTTATCTCTGGCTCCCTGACATTTTGGCTTGTCTGACTATCCGTTCCGATTCCTAACTCTGGCTATGTTTTGACTATGTTTACTTTGTTCATCTTTTTTTATTATTATTAAATAAGTGTGATTTAACTGTACTTTTGTCTCAGTCGGATTCATGGATTCTGACAGTAGGCGAAGGCCATGAATTCAGAAGATGCAATTAATCCACTTGTTGGTAATATTTTTTACAGATTGGATGAGCAGGATCACCACATGGATCAGTTTGCCATGGCATTACAAATGCTCCTGAGTCACACAGCTCACCTGAAATCTCCAACTGTGGCTGCTCCGGTACAACCTGTGTTGCAGACCATCCCTGCTGCTCCTGTCTCTGTACAGGCACCCGCCTTGAGTATTACCTCTATAAGAGGTATGTCTGGTTCTGCTCCGCTTCCCCAGTGATTTGGGGCGATCCAGTCCAATGCAGAGGGTTTCTCAACCAGGTTGAGATATACTTTGAGATGCTGCCCCAGGCGTTGCCCATGGGCAGAAGCAAAGTAGGTTTTGAAATATCTTTGCTTTCTGAGAGAGCCTTGATCTGGGCAAACCCTCTATGGAAGATGCAAAAACCTGTTGTCTTGAGTTACCCTGAGTTTGTGATTTCTTTTAAAAGGGTACTTGATGTTCCCGCATGCTCGGCTTCTGCTGCCAAGTGCCTCATGTTCATCATAGTACGAGAACTGTTGCCAATTATGCTATTGAATTCTGTACTCTGGCAGGTTTCCGTTACATTAGAGGAGGGCGGGGTCACCCATATGTCATTGGGGAAGCCAGGCTTCCCCATTTGCGTCAGAGGGGGGTGGGGTCAGGGGACGGGTGCCCCCGCCCTCCTCATATAAGAAACGTCAGGCCGCCGGGATCCCGCAGTGTCTCCGACAGTGGAGACAGAGGAAGGATGGATGGACTGCGCTGCTCTGGACTGGAGGGAGAGATCACCCATCGCTGGATCAGATCAGCCATCGCTGGACCCCGGAGAGATGATCATCTGTCGCTGGATAGCAAGAGTGGATTACCACCGCTGGAATCTTTTTTTATTTTTAATAAAGGACTTTTTCAAAAGTGTGTTTGTCTTATTTTACTATTTTTTACACTTTCTTTGTGAAATGGTTGGGTACCATTTCAAACAGGGGGGGGGGCGGGATCTGGGGGTCCCCTTGTTAAAGGGGGCTTCCAGATTCTGATAAGCCCCCCACCCGCAGAACCCCACAACCACTGGCCAGGGTTGTGGGGATGAGGCCCTTGTCCCCATCAACATGGGGACATGGTGCTTTGGGGGAACCCCATAGCATCTGCCCAATGTTGAGGGCACGTGGCCTGGTACGGTTCAGGAGGGGGGGCGCTCTCTCGTCCCCCCCTCTTATCCTGTGGCCTGCCAGGTTGCGTGCTCAGATAAAGTGTCCAGTATGGATTTTTAGAGGGAACCCCACGTCATTTTTTTTTTTGAGATGGGGTTCCCCTTAATATCCATACCAGACCTGAAGGGCCTGGTAATTGAATTTGGGGGAACCCCACGCTTTTTTTTTATCAATAACTTTCAATGAGTGTTCTCTGTATTACGGGAGCTGACAATTCATCATAGCCGCGAGTGATTTTAAATGACTTTTTTCCTGCAGAAATGACAGTTCTGAGCACGGGAAACATGCGCCCCATTCACAGGCATACTATAGACACCCCCCCAGGTATGAAATTTAAAGGAATATTACACTTTTATTGTTTCACTTTAATCATTATTAAAATCACTGCTCCCAAAAAAACTTCAGTTTTTAAAACTTTTTTTTGCATTGATACATGTCTACTGGGGCAGGACCCAGGTCCCCAAACACTTTTTAGGACAGTAACTTGCATATTAGCCTTTAAAATTAGCACTTTAGATTTCACCCATAGACTTGTACAGGGTGTTTCGTGGCTTTTCGAATTTGCCGCGAACACCCCAATTTGTTCACTGTTCGCCGAACATGAGTTTGACTCAAACTCGATGCTCATTCCTACTTACCATTCTCCCAAGGCTGTTGGCTATCCTAAGAAGAATCAACTCTTTTGGGCCATTTCCAAACAATTCTGGTGGCCTAGTCTATGTGCTGATTTTACTGCCTTCATAGCTGCCTGTTCCATGTGTGCTCAGAGTAAGACTCCATGACACCTTCCAGTGGGCCTCCTACAACCCATACCTAATGGAGAGAGGCCCTAGACCCACCTGTCCATGGATATTATTGTGGAGTTACCCAACTCCCAGGGCAACACAGTTATCCTTATGGTGCTTGATTGGTTCTCGAAAATGTCCCGTTGTATTCCACTTTAGAAGTTGCCCACTTCTAAGGAATTGGCTTCCATTTTTTCTTGGGAGAGCTTTCACTTACATGGGTTACCTAGGGATTGTCTTAGACAGGTGTAGTCAGTTTGTGCACAGTTGGGAATTCAGCTTTCTTTCTCCTCTGCGTATCACCCGCAGTCTAATGGGGCCACAGAAAGAGCCAATCAGTCCTTGGAGCAATTCCTACATTGCTATATTTCTGACCATCATAACAACTGGTCAGACCTCTTACCGTGGGTGGAGTTTGCTCACAATAGTGCCTTGAATTCTGCTTCCCGATTGTCCCCGTTTATGGTGAACTATGGTTTCCATGTTGCCTGAATCATTTGTTCGGCAGCGTAATCCTGCATTAGGGGAGCATCTCCGTGGTCTTTGTTCCACTTGGGCACAAGTCGAGGAGGCTTTGCGACATGCTAATGATAGGTACAGACTCCATGCTGAACGCAAGCGCCTGCCTGTGCCTTTCGAACCAGGTTGGGGACAGGGTCTGGCTGTCATCTCTTCGTGTTCCCTCTCTGAAGTTCGCACCTTGGTTTATTGGGCCTTTCCGTATTCTTCACAGGATTCTTCACATGTTGATGATATCCTGCTCATCAGTCCTGCCTACTTAAGCCATCCAGTCCAGATGATCTCTGCCTTTCACCTTGGTCACATCTCTAGAGACACTCTCCTGTGTTCCTGTTAAAGACTTGCTTGGCTGACATTCCTTCTGGCTCCAGATCCTGCTAGCTGTGCGCTGTTTCCTCTGGCTATGTTTTGACTATGTTTAGTCTGTTTACCTTTTTTATTATTATTAAACAAGTGTGATTTAACTGTACTTCTGTCTCAGTCTGATTCATGGTTGCTGACAGTTCTTCAGAAGAATCCAAACTGGGGAATTATGTAGAAAATATAGTTGCGGCATCCAGACCATCTTAATTAAATTTATTACAGCCTATCACTGAAAGGGGAAGTTTACACCAAACCCTACTTTGTATTTGAAATCTTGTCAGTAATGGAGCAATATTGTTCACTATTAGACATGTGCGATTTGTTTCCCTAAATTCGTACGTTCGGGAGGATCCGAAATATGAATTGCCATGCATCCGAATTTTGTATGAAATATGAACTTTTGTTTACAAATCCGAAGGAGGAAGTCAGCACAGCACAGGGATGGTGGGAGCCCCTCATCTAACGAAAATTTGTATTTTGGATAGGAAATTCTTCAACAGAATTTCGGATAAAAACCAAACTTCCATCAGCATCGACTGTCATATTGAGGTATATTTTTGCCTTTAAATTCATCGTAACGAACGTTCATACAAGTTAACAAACCTAACGACAATTCGTATTTCGTGCGAATTGAAATTGAATTTCGGACACGAAATACGAATTCCAAATTAATTGTAATATGAAGCGTAATGGAACAGAACAAAACAAATTTATTGAGGGCGCCCATGTCTATTCGCTATATATGATAAAGGGGATGTGGTCGTGGTGACTTCCAGATATTTAAAAGTGGGAACAATTAGAAATTGTGGGCATATTGATGGCAAATTCTTTGGGAGTGGATCCAGCGGCAAAAAGCACTGACTTCTCCCAGTTAATAGCAAGCCTTGAGAACTTAGAACTTTCTTCTCATAACTCACATGTTCTGGAGCTATGACTGGACTTGCAATATATCTCCACCATGCATGAATGCACAATGCACTAACTGACCTGCATTTCCAAGTGTTTTGCCAGGTCTTGAGCTAAAGGACACTCAACACTGCCTCACTATGGAAGACTGAGAAATGGCCAAGCAGCAACATTGACAAGCATCTACAGCCTTAGCAGGAGGGTTGTTTGTAGGTTCTGCTAGCTACTACTACATCAATGAAAAGAGTAAACTCACCTGGATTTATGCCTCCTATTAGGTTTTACCCTTCTTTGTGTTGACAGCAATCTGTTGCTCTTTTATATGCTGCCTTTAGTAATATTGATTGTGCTCATCTTAATGCGTTCTTCTAGTTCTGTCTCAAGTGAGCCTGCATAATGGGTGTCATAATAAGCTTGGTTCTGCACCCAGCTGTTGCTCAAGCTCCATGGAACATTGATGCAATTATACTACTGAGAGACATATGAACTTGAACTGGTGGGTGTGTAGACATATTCCTACAACTTCCTTATGGACTCTGGCTCTCCCTCCAGGGATTTGTTTTTGCAGTAAGAACACATCACATCCCTGAAAAACTAAAAAATTGTCTTATCTCAGTCCTGCATCAGTTCACCGAATTACTTGTTGAAGGACTACATTGATGTAGATTTAGGAAAAAGTTATTTTTTAAATTGGTACTTCTAATGAGAAAAGTATTTTTGTGTTGATTAGATAAATGCAAATTAATTATTGAATATACTGTAATAATAATGATCACCCCAGAAGAAACAATCGAGTGAACAGCAGCACTAAAATAAACTACAGATGATATGTAGACAAAATGGTGAGTAAATAGAAATTCAGTGACCGAAAGTCCATAAAGAGTAGGAGAAATGTCCAAATTCAAGTAAAACTTCTTCCAAAGGGTGATAAAAGTCTTAAAATCACACGATGCATGTCACACAGAACCACTCCCCGTCAGTAATGAACTCACCAAAAGGTATTGCCTTACAATCATGTGTTTGGCCGCAAGACAGTTACCCATAAAGGGTTAAATCCACAGACAGCTCCTCTCCACTCAGTGTAGATGAGTGTGTTAAATCACATGGGGGAAGATAAGAAAAGAGCTCCACTAGTGATATGACATCTAAACACACTGAAAATTTATTGAATAAAAGCCTACATACATTGCACTTACAAGCTGTATGTATAAACAAGCATAAAAGATGTAAAACCCAGAGCGTTGTGTCAATCTCTAAGCCGAGTATCGGTGATATCTCACTACACTATCTATAAAAAACAAATGTATCTTGCTGTGACACAAGTCTTCCTACTAGTTGCCGTGCAGCCTCGCCTGCCACTTTTCATCATCTTGACTTCGTCCTGGGATTGGCTGCACGGCAACCTTCCTAATATACCCCAAAGCCGTGCAGATGATAATCACCTCCACGCCTATACCTAGGATGATCCTGAGTATCATAGTAACCCAAATATCACAGCCTCAATATCCTATTGTTTCTAAACATAGGTCATCGTAACACCATAATTAAAAAGATAGTAAATCGGAAACGGTGTCACCTCACAGGATCAGTCTGTATTCGAGACTAGAGCTAGGCGAAGGGACACTGAGGTAAATCTAAAGTAAATAAGTAAATCACTATAAGGACAGGTTGAATTAATGGACAAACAAGCTGGAAAAAATAAACCAAATCTAAAAATTACTGCTAAAACTATTTAAATCAAGTTCAATATTTAACCCATTGGGCGTTAACGTATTTGGTAGTAATATCCATTTAGAAATCTTTCTTGATCTACCTGACCAAGGCTTGGTATCAAGAGATCCCCAAATGTTCCTCTTCTTATATTATATAAGTGATTGAACTGTACTGACTGGCATATTCAAGGCTTTGGATATCTTGTTCTATCCTTTTCCATCTTTGTAAAGTTTCATTACCTTGTTATGCAGGTCTTTTGACTGTTCATTTCTACCTCCTCATGGCTCAGTCTCTAGCCTGCTTAGTGCATCCATGTGAGTGCTAACAAACTTAATGACTATTTATACACAGACACTAATTGTGATTTAAAAAGCCACAAATATGGGAAATTAACCTTTAATTGCCATTTTAACCTGTGTGTGCCACCTCCTGTGTCTGCACCAAGACCAAAGATTCCAGGGTATGTAAACTTTTTATCAGGGCCAAAATGAGAAGTGTAAATAGCTATTTAGAGCTGTCTTCAGGCCGATCATACGACTCACGGCCGCTTTTCATCTCTGATACACAGCCCTTAGTCCATGTGTAGTTAGTGTAGCCAACCCTTTGGATAAAGTGTGGAAAATCAAAGGTCTTGCTGCATATAGAAATATAGAGCACACATAGAAAAACAGGGAGGGAGCACTGACCTTGTGCATTATCAAGGATAGCATTTATTTAAATAGTAAAAACAAAGGTCATACTCACAAACGTTAAAAAAGGCTTAACATTACTCCATGAATTCCAAGCCGTGTCTTCTAGACACCTGCGACCTGAACCAGGTGTTAGGAGGAACCAGATAGCATCGCAAAACGGCTTACACATCAAGAGGGAGTACCCTCTTCATCAGAGCCTCAGCGATAGCAGACTGACTTTCTCAAGATTCCCTCTATATAAAGCCATTCGCATATCTAGTTGGACGCCCACCGGAGCCTGCCACACCCATCTGGGTCCCACCCACCATGTCACTCCATCTAACCATATCATATGCTAGATCACACTGTCAGCCATACAAATGTGTCCTACTCCCATAGAAAGGGGGCTAAGTCCCTGCACTGGCATCAGTGTGCATCTCCCGTTATCCATCCGTTATTTTGAAATGGGAGGAAACGGGATGATGGGATGATGGTCGGGTGAAAAACGGGAGATGCACCCTGATGCCAGTGCAGGGACTTAGCCCCCTCTCTATGGATGGGTGTGGCAGGCTCCAGTGGGCGTCAGCCCAGACATGCAAATGGATTTATATAGAGGGAATCCTGGGAAAGTCCTTCTGCTATCGCTGAGGCTCTGATGAAGAAGGTACTCCCTCGTAATGTGTAAGCCATTTTGAAATGCCATCTGGTTCCTCCTAACACCCGGTCCAGGTTTCAGATGTCTAGAAAACACGTCTTTGAATTCATGGAGTAACGTTAAGACTTTTTTAACGTTTGTGAGTATGACCTTTGTTTTTACTATTTAAATAAATGTTATCTTTGGTAATGCGCAAGGTCATTGCACCCTTCCTGTTTTTCTATATAAGTGTTCCTGCCCTACTCCCTCGTATTTTCCCCTTACGGGTTCCTTGTTGTTGCGAGGGCCATGTTGGTTTGGGCATCCTTTCCCTCCCCCTTGTTGATTTGGTGGATAAAAGCCCCGTTTTGGAGTTCTCCAACCTTCTCCTTCTTGATGGTTTGGAGTGTGGAAACTCCCTCTCTGAGTTCTCCAATCCCCCTGTTCTCTTAAAAAAGGAACTCTAGTGTCTCTAAGTCAGATCTTCAAAATGTCCATATTGATCTATGGGTTGGAATTTGTTTTGTACTGGAATTAGATATCTATCATCATGGTATCTCTGGGTGTCTGATGGTCCCTGGTGCCAATCACCATGACCCTGGGGATATCCATATTCTGAATTCCTCTCATGACTATACCCAGGTCTCGATGACCGGAAACCCCATTTGCTGTGGTCCCTGACTGTAGTTCTGATTCCCAAAAGCCTGTCCTTGTTGTTGAGGAATATTAGCTCCACCTCCTCAAGATGGACCTTTAGGTGCACGCACTCCCGGGGGTGTTTGTTGGGGTTTAACTTTATTAGTCTGGGCCTCATCATTACCTTGATTATCACTTGACTGAGAAGTAGTATTCTGCCATAAATAGACAAAATTGGTATTAAAATCATTAGAATCTCTTTTGAACTTCTTCACTTTTTTCTTTTGAGTGTCCTGTCAACTTTATCCAATTTCTTCTTCATATTAATATTGAACTCTTTATATTCATTTGAATCCTTAATCAGATCCAATTTGACTTGCAATTCTTTTATTTTTTTTATTAATCAGGTCCAAATTGATTGTTTTCCTTTTTAAGACTAACACCTGTAATTCTCTACCAGCCCGAGCCCGATTAAAAAAAATCGAACCATTCGTCCATAAACTCTTTATCCGTGAGCCCATCCTGTGGTAATACCTCCCTCCATAAACTTCTAAAAATAATATATTCTTTAAAATAATGTTCAAAAGTAAAAACATCCCATCATGTCTTAATCTGTTTTTCTAATACATCTTTCAAAGTTTTGAAAACAGACAAATAGTCACATTCACTCCCAGTGACTATTACATTGCTAGAGAAGACAGCTTCTGAACTGAACTGTCGATTACTTAAAAAGTCAATAGCCTCCATGGCAGCACTCTGGTTAAAAACAATCAATACTCAAAAATGAACAACTAAATGTAATAATCACCTGTTCACCATTGCACCACAGAACAAATGAAATAAATGATAAGTATGTATATTTTGATACCCAGTAGCTGCTGCTTGTAAAGAAAACAGTAATAATAATGATCACCCCAAAAGAAACAATCGAGTAAACAGCAGCGATAAAATGAACTACACATGATATGTAAACACAATGGTGAGTAAATAGAAATTCAGTGACTGAAAGTAGGAGAAAGTAGAGAGTAGGAGAAATGTCCAAGATCAAGTAAAATCTCTTCCAAAGGGTGAGAAAAGTCTTTAATCACACCATGCGTGTCACACAGAACCACTCACTGTCAGTAATTAACACACCAAGAGGTATTGACTTACACTCACGTTTGGCAGCAAGACAGTTACACATAAAGGGTTAAATACACAGACAACTCCTCTTCACTCAGTGTAGACGGGTGTGTGCAATCACATGGGGGAAGATAAGAAAAGAGCTCCACTAGAAAATAAGAAAAGAGATCCACAGTAAAACCCAGAGTTTTGTGTCAATCTCTAAGCCAAGTACCGGCGATATCTCACCACACTATGGATAAAAATCAAATATCTTTTGTTGTGACAAAAGTTTCCCTACTAGTTGGCGTGCAGATGATATGTGTTTTGTCATTTTGACTTCGTCCTGGGATTGGCTGCATAGCACAGCAACCTCCCTAGCACCCCAAAGCTGTGCAGATGATAATCACCTCCATACCTATATCTAGGTTGATCCTGAGTACCGTTGTAACCCAAATAGAAAAGCCTCACTGCCCTATTGTTTGTAAATATAGGTCATTGTGACACCATAACTGAAAAGATAGTAAATTGGAAACGGTGTCACCTAACAGACTCAATCTCTATTCAAGACTAGAGCTAGGAGAACTAGTTAAATATAAAGTAAATAAGTAAATCTCCATAAGGACAGGCCGAATTAATGGACAAACAAGCTAGAGAACAATAAACCAAATCTAAAAATCTAAAAATTACTGATAAAACAATTTAGATGGGGTTCAATATTTAACCCATTGGGCATTAACGTTTAGACAAGTTCCGCACAAGATTGAACCCCCTCCAGTTTAAAAAGGCCTTTACCACAAAATTGCAGCAACGACAGATCTTTATTATGTACATTTTTAAAATGGAGTGACACACTGTGTTTTACAAAACCATTCTTGATGTTGGTCATGTGTTCTAAAATCCATATCCTCAGTATTCTTTTGGTGCGCTCCACGTAGTATAACCCACATGGGCACCACAACAAATAAACAACATGCGTTGCATTGCAGGTAATGAAGTCATCAATCAAAAAACTCATCTACAGCAGCTGTAGATCTGAAAGAAGTATGACTCCTATTTCTAATCTTTAAAGTCTTGCTGCATATACACTTTCTACATGGATAGAATCCATTTTGATCAAAAACAAATTTTTGTATTTTTGATTGTCCAGGTGGATCAAAAATTATCCAGCACCAAAAGAATGTTGAGGAAACAGGTTTCAGAACACATAACCAATGGTGAACAGGTGATTATTACAGTCAGTTGTTCGTTTTTGAATATTGAATATACTGTGCGTGAATTTCCTCTCAGGCAATCACTCTGACTTCTTTAGCAGGACTGTGGGTAGGTAAGAATGTATGTCCCCCCATTGAAGACAATGCTAAGAACCAGGTTATTGTCAATTGTGGGGCCAGGGAAACTTCAGGAAAGGCACAGTTGTATGAATGAGTGATATGTGTTTTTTTCACGCAAACAAAGGGGGAAATGATAAAGAATTTAACCTGAATATGCATGAAGCAAATCATGATTCAAACCAGTGTAATGAAGTCTCCAAGGCCTCTTGGGGTAACTACAACAGGAGTGATTGAATGTTTTATGACTATGACCATCTGGTATCATATGTCAAAGTTTATCCTTTACCTGACTTGCTTATTTATAGATATTTGGCAATCAGATTAGTTATACTATCAAAGCCTAAGGTCTACAAATTATAAAATGATGTGTTTGCTTCACTATTTAAATGTAACAGATGAACCTATACTTCTATAGAGAATATACATGCACATGTCTGTTAATAAACTTCTGTTGCTGTCTGTTCCACCATAAGACAAGGGTTTTTTACCTGAATTCCATACAAGGCCCCGTGATATGCAGTTATGCATGTGGTGTTGATTGAAAACATTAGTTTTGGAAAATATAAATATTACACTCATTCATTTATTGTGCACAAAGATTCAACTTTAGTTGCTCCACATTGAGCAGAATATTAGCATTCATTTTTAAGTATCCATATTAGAAACTATAGTTAATCATTTTCCCATCACATTTTCCAGGATCTTATTTAAAAAAGATATGTTATTTTACATTTTTCATCTGAATATGTTTGCTCAATAACAATTAACATTTTTTTTAAATCTGGAAATATATATTTCACAATATTATCACCTAACAGTAACAAGGCAATCTTGGAAATTATTAATGGAATTTAACAGCAATTTTGCTTGTCACCTTACAATTAGACATCAGTTATCTAGCAAGCTGAGTGGTGATGTATCTAAAGATACTTGATAATGTTTTTCATGGTAAAGTAATAGGAATCTGAAGGATGTGAAAGAACTGACATTTTATTTTGACAATTGTGCCATGCATGCATTTAATTAATTAATTGCAATACATGAACGATAGCAGACGTATTAGAATACCTGAATGTTAAATTATCCTGCAGCTAGAACATTGTAAAAGTCACAAATACCTAATAAAAAAAACGGTAGAAGTTGTGAAGAATGAACTTATACATATTATGCCAAAACCCTTGTCAAGTCCTGTCTGTGGCTTTTTCTGGACTGAAGGAGTCTACCCTGGGTTTTGGCTCCTGACTGGAAGGTCATGGGAGCTTGATTGGTGTGCACACAGGATCTATCTATAATAGTGGAGGCAACACATCTACAGAATGCTTATATGGTGCAATATTTATGTTTGACTTTTGAAGTATCCAGTGAGGGAAGGTTTTTTGTTACTTTGTTGAAGAAGGAAGATGCTTAATAAAATCTCTTGAACTGACATTACTTGCGGACCTATCTTCTCCCTTTTTTACAGGTGTTTTAATTTCATGATAATATCCCTGCCTTTTGATGTTAATAACAATATTTACTCAAACAAGAATGGAAGGAAGCTAAGCTGTGAGAGAGTTTAGGAAAATTTGAATTAAGAGAAATATAGGGACTTTCATGTATGACCTCCTGCTAAAAATACTAGTGACCTGTGTGCTTCTAGCTGCAATAAAAAAGTTAGTAACTCAAAAAAATTAATCATCTGTGTCATTTGCAAGCCTGTCAAAGTGAAGTCAGATCTCCAGATTATTATACTCTTCCAGGTATTGAATCCATTACATCTGCATGATATCCAGGCGGTTAGTATTTTTAAAAAGGAAAGGTCAACAAAGGCAGCCTCCATGCCCCGGACAAAGGTATAAGTTTATGAAGCAGTGGAAAAATATCCACTGCTCAGTTCTCCAGCATTCACAGAGCAGATCTCTCTTCTGTGTGCCTGTTTATGAAGTGGTGTAGAGCGCTTCTTCTTTTGTGAAGTGAAGCAATCTACAATGTTTGGAACAGTGGAGGACACCCCCTGATACTGGAATCTGGTAAGACATAGTGAGATTACAGTATCAGAAATTCAAGGAAACACAGAGATGTCCGTTTATTAAGCAAAGATAAATTATCACTGCTCAGTACACTGACATTCCCAGAGGAGACTGCCCACCTTAGTTAGTAAAATAATTAGTCCCGCTGCTCGGGATCACCGCTGTTCACAGTTTCATAAACGAACATCCAAGTCCTGTTTTTATTTAATTCCATTGCACATGATTGTCTATTCACATCACATTATCAAATGCATAGTCTCCAAATTGTACCAAATGCAGTATTAGCTTGCAGCTTCTCTTTTGAATTCTATGTCAAGTGTCTGGAAGTAGCAGCAACCCAATGTATGTTTGAGCTAGTCTAAGAAAAATATTTTTTTATCACATCCTAAAGGGCCTTTATTGCTCATCCTTCTTATTTCAGTCTATAACATGAGATTCAGGAACTAACTTATATAAAGATAGCCAAAAATACTACAGTACATAAAAAAACATATAAAGGGAAAGTAAAGAGTGTTTTTAGCGAGTGTCTGTTTAGAATTGTTATTGTGATGTTTACTTTAACCTCCCTGGTGGTATGATTATTTCATATTTTAGGTGCTGAAGGCGGTCCCATTATTTTGCATGGAAATTTGGCGTTTTATATTGTAGGTCTGTAATTTTTAGAAATAACTCACTTAAATCTGTCCAAACAAGAGTCTAGTAGACATCCTGGTTATGATAAAGTTTGATACACGAAATCATACATTATAATATAATAAATAACTATAAATAATTATAACAAATAATAATATAATAATAATAAAAAAAATCTTCAATAATGTAATCAAATCAAAAACAAAGAAATTTGCTCAGTTACAGAATTGTCGCTGTCAATGCTTTCAGTGTTTGATGATGAATTTCCCCACAAATTACTATCGCTCAATTCTGCAAGTGATTTTAATTTATTTTCACTATTTTCTAGCTGGTCTAAAAGCACTTTTGACATAAATGGACATTTTTTGGTTGCTATGGACAATCTCCAGTTTCCTGGCAGAAAGAATTGTATTTATAATATAAAACTGCATGCAGGACACTGGAAAAAACACTAGGGACAAAGGGGATGTGTAATTATTTGATACAGTACTGTAATCTATAAGAATACAGTATACTGTATCTATACTGTTTTTACTTTTTGAATTTGGCGCCGAACTCCGTCCCTGTGCATCACAACGCATGCAGGGAACGGCGCCCGGGACTGTGACAGATTGAGCGAGACATGGCGGCTCACAGATCACAGCAGGGAGACATCGCAGGATCCAGGGGACAAGGTAAGTAACCTCTACATAGATCCTGTGATGCAATCCCGAGTCTGGCTTGGGGTTACCAATTTTGGATTTTTTTGAACCACATAAAATAAGTGCAACGGGTGGGGGAAAAAAATAGATAAAAATCTCTGATACATATCTACAAATATACAAACACATAGGTTGTTACAATAGGCCATCCGTTGCACTTATTTTATGAGGTTCTAAATATGGGTTTTTATGTTATAGAAATACTATTATGTCATCAAGTTTTTGCTCTTCACCCCTGATGAAAGTTCTGTGACAACAGCAACTGGAAACAAGTCGGGTGTGGGTCATATAGGAGAGTATTTATTCTAATTGTCTATTGGTTGGCCTATTGTAACAACCTATGTGTTTGTATATTTTTAGATATGTATCAGAGATATTGTAGGTCTGCATGTCTCTTTTTTATTCATACTTGTCCATTAACTATCAATAAAGTATATACGTGTTTTAATTGTACTCTGGTGTTGGTGGTCTTCCAAAGTCCCATCCAAGGGTTTTTTTTTTATTTTAAATTCCATTAGGGATGGGACCACCCCACCATAAAATTTTGATTCAGTGATAGTCCCTTCAATTTCAGTATCTTTATACGACTTTTACTTTTTTTTTCTTAGGTCTCCTACACATTATGAGAATGTGGGATGAAAAATATTGCTTTTGGAGTGATCGTCCCATAATCTTAGTGTTAGTACATAGCTTTCGAGAGCTGATCATGACAGTTCATGCAAAAATATCAGAAGAGACAAGCACACATTTTTTTCCTGTAGATAACAGAAGGAATGATTTTTGTTTAATCAGTACAGTATTCCCCCCCAAAAAAGTGACCAAGACCGTGCATTTTCAGAAACAAAAGAATACATTACAATACAGTACAATACACATTTGTGTCCTGTCATATGAGAATTTTCCTAACTTTAGTAACCTATTCAGTAGGGGTGCTGAAATTAATCGTTAATTAATCGGGATTCGGGTGTCCCCGTTTCGGCATCGATGCATACGGACCCGATAATCGATTGCGGGTGACGTCATAGAAACTTGCCCCGCACCTCCCAGGAAAGCACTCCGAGCATAGTTTTATAATGACTTTTTTTTTAATAAATGGCGACTTACAGTTAATGATGTGCCCCGCTGTATATGCTTTTAAAAAAAGTGTCACTTGATTCCCGAAATTCATAGTAAATACATCCCGATAATGTCCCATGCCAAGCCCGGCCCGCCTCTTGCCTCCCTCCTCTCTCCTCTCACGTCTCTCGAGTCCCGACGTCAGCGGGGAATTCTTAGCCCCGCCCGCCTCTCTTCTCATATGATAACTATAGTCAGCGGGTGGGGCTGAGAATTTCCCGCTGAAGTCAGGACTCGAGAGAGGAGAGAGGCGGGAGGCGAGAGGCGGGAGGCGAGAGGCGGGCCGGTGTTGTGCCGAGAATGGTTTCCACGTCGAAGTATGTTCCCCCTGGCTCTCGGCTCATATCGGAACTCCGCCTGTCCAGCCCTCTGCACTGCGGCTCCTCCCACTCTACCTTTGAATGCAAATCACATTTCCACCATCCCCTGTACAATATTATTAGTCTATTCTATACACACACACACACACACACACACACACACACACACACACACACACACACACACACATATATATATATATATAATTATATATATATATATATACAGTGGTGTGAAAAAGTGTTTGCCCCCTTCCTCATTTCCTGTTCCTTTGCATGTTTGTCACACTTAAGTGTTTCGGAACATCAAACCAATTTAAACAATAGTCAAGGACAACACAAGTAAACACAAAATGCAATTTGTAAATGAAGGTGTTTATTATTAAAGGTGAAAAAAAATCCAAACCATCATGGCCCTGTGTGAAAAAGTGATTGCCCCCTAAACCTAATAACTGGTTGGGCCACCCTTAGCAGCAACAACTGCAACCAAGCGTTTGCGATAACGTGCAATGAGGCTTTTACAGCATCCTGGAGGAATTTTGGCCCACTCATCTTTGCAGAATTGTCCTAATTCAGTTACATTAGAGGATTTTCGAGCATGAACGGCCTTTTTAAGGTCATACCACAACATCTCAATAGGATTCAGGTCAGGACTTTGGCTAGGCCACTCCAAAGTCTTCATTTTGTTTTTCTTCAGCCATTCGGTGGTGGACTTGCTGGTGTGTTTAGGATCATTGTCCTGCTGCAGAACCCAAGTTCGTTTCAGCTTGAGTACACGAACAGATGGTCGGACATTCTCTTTCAGGATCTCTTGGTAGACAGCAGAATTCATAGTTCCTTTTATCACGGCAAGTCTTCCAGGTCCTGAAGCAGCAAAACAGCCCCAGACCATCACACTACCACCACCATATTTTACTGTTGGTATAATGTTCTTTTTCTGAAATGCAGTGTTCCTTCTACGCCAGATATACTTGGACATACACCTTCCAAAGAGTTCCACTTTTGTCTCATCGGTCCACAGAATGTTGTCCCAAAAGTCTTGGGGATCATCAAGATGTGTTGTGGAGAAATTGAGACGAGCTTTGATGTTCTTTTTGCTCAGCAGTGGTTTTCTCCTTGGAACTCTGCCATGCAGGCCATTTTTGCCCAGTCTTTTCCTGATGGTGGAGGCATGAACGCTGACCTTAACTGAGGCAAGTGAGGCCTGCAGTTCCTTGGACGTTGTTGTGGGGTCTTTGTGACCTCTTGGATGAGTCGTTGCTGCGCTCTTGGGGTAATTTTGGGCGGCCGGCCACTCCTGGGAAGGTTCACCACTGTTCCATGTCTTCGCCATTTGTGGATAATGGCTCTCACTGTGGTTCGCTGGATTCCCAAAGCTTTGGAAATGGCTTTATAACCCTTTCCAGACTGATAGATCTCAATTACTTTCTTTCTCAATTGTTCCTGAATTTCTTTGGGTCTCGGCATGATGTGTAGCTTTTAAGGATCTTCTGGTGGACCTTACTGTGTCAAGCAGCTCCTATTTAAGTGATGCCTTGATTGTGAACAGGTGTGGCAATAATCAGGCCTGGGTGTGGCTAGAGAAATTGAACTCAGGTGTGGACAACCACAGTTATAGTATGTTTTAACAAGGGGGGCAATCACTTTTTCACACAGGACCATGATGGTTTGGATTTTTTTTCACCTTAAATAATAAACACCTTCATTTACAAAATGCATTTTGTGTTTACTTGTGTTGTCCTTGACTATTGTTTAAATTGGTTTGATGTTCCGAAACACTTAAGTGTGACAAACATGCAAAGGAACAGGAAATGAGGAAGGGGGCAAACACTTTTTCACACCACTGTATATAAAATTATATATATATATATATATATATATATATATATATATATATATATATATATATGTGTTTGTGTATTACTGCATCCACACATAGTATCATATATATATATATATATATATATAGATATATAGATATATCTATATATATATAGATATATATATATAGATATATAGATATATCTATATATATATATATATACTATGTGTGGATGGAGTAATACATGCGGTATAGTGACACATTTTTTTAAAAAGCACATACCTTTTTTAATAAATACAGCGGGGCACATCATGCAATGTAACAGTAAGTAGAGTACAAATGGGTTTGTACTCTACTTACACCTCACGCTGGCTGCATTTGAGGGGCACAGGTGGTTGCATTTGACAGGCACAGGTGGCTGCGTTTGAAGGGCACTTGTGGCTGTGTTTGAAGGGAACAGGTGGCTGCATTTGAAGGGCACAGGTGGCTGCATTTGAAGGGCACAAGTGGCTGCGTTTGACGGGCACAAGTGGCTGCGTTTGATGGGCACAAGTGGCTGCGATTGATGGGGAGGTTCAGTATTTTTCAGTTTGTTTAAAAAGACACTAGGCGGCCCAAGTGGAAGTGGGAGCTCGTCGGTAATCGTGATGCATCGCGGAATCAAATCGAATCGTTGACCAGTTAATCATAATAGAATCGAATCGTGAGCCCAGTGAAGATGCGCACCCCTACTATTCAGTTTTGATATGAGACTAGCATGCAAAAAAAGATGGATGATCATTCATTTGATATTTTTATAGTGTATACTAGGCTATACTAGGCTTTTCTTGTTTGCGCTTTCACATATTTGTTATTGTGTATCTCACTAGAGGGAACAATTACTCAATCACTTTGTCCCACTTCTCAACAACTTACACAGTAAGTGCAATATATTTAATACATTAGCCAGTTCTATAGGCTTACATGTTATAAAAGAGCAGTAAAGGAGCGGTAGAGCCTGCATTTGTTATAAGCAAATCAAGAACATGGGGACATAAGCTCAAATCAGCACAACGAAAGTTCAAAACTAACTTTGGAAAGTATTATTTTAGGATCAAGATTAGTTGAAAGAGACATTTAGCAGAGGTAATGAGTCACTCAACAGTAAGTGGATTCAAACATGCTTGGGACAAACATAGCCTTATAATGCAACATAAAAAGTAAAAAAACTGTCAGACTCCATGAATCACTTGATCTTTTTTTGTCATAACTTTTTATATTTCTAAACATAGCTGCCCATATCTGCTCCTGGCTACTGAACTGGAGAGGAGAGTACGGACCCCACCTGCAACGTGCAGCCTTTTCTCCAAACATACTGCATTTTGCTCACTTGCCCTCCTAGCTTTAGAGTTGTTCTAAACCAGTTGTTGCCCCCTTGTTAATACGCTATTCCCAACTCACCTCCCCTCTTCCCTCCCGTTTTCTTTCTTTTTCTCACTTTCACGGCACATAAGATTCAAACTCTGAATTTTACTTGTAGGTTTTTCTCTTTTGCAGCTATATTTGATTGTCACTATTATGGACCCAGACAAGCAGGGCTTATTCACAGGGCTTTATTTATTTATTGAAATGTTGTTTACCAAATTTACCAAGGAGTAGCTCTTTTGAAGATCAGTTCATTGGTAATCCTAATTGTTGATTACTTTGTGTGTATATTACAAACATACATTGATGCTATTGTCTAGGTCTAGCTGATCTCCTTAACCTATCTATCTAATACACCAAAATTAATATTCTTTAATTTTTAGGGATGGCATAATCAAAATATGACTGGGTTAATTTGGGATATTTTGCTTTAAAATACTACTACAAACTTTTCACTGTCAAGTTATAAGAGCTAGAAAGTTAGTTTCATTTTAACTTAAGGACTGTCACATTCTATATCCCGTTTGAAGAATGCTGGCACACCGGTAGTGATGAGAAGAACAATAAAAAGAATGAAAAGGAATAATGAATGACACCAGAAGGCAATTAGACATATTATAGAACTGCTGATTTATGACCGGCATGTTTTATAGCTCAATCACTAACCATTTTATAGTCCTCATTACATGTAAAATGCACAATGATGACTATAAAGGTTAAAAAAATAGAATGAAAAGAATAGCAGAACATTTACAAACAATGCTGACTATATCTAATTATGTGTGTATTATATATATTTTAATGAATCTATATATATTCTCACTCAAATAACCTTCTGTATTTAATACATGATTCACACAGGCCAGATCAAATCATCATATTTGTAATGTGCATCTCCCTATCTTCGCCCACATGCATGTTGAGAGTGAGCTGTAGCTTTTATATTAAAATGATTTTATGTTTAAAGCCTAACTCCAACTATTGGTTTAGTTAGGGAAGAGTAAGACATGTTGGCAGGTTTTAAATGCGATTTGGGCCTCCTATGGGGACAAAGGCAGCAGAAAATAGTTGACGGATGTACTAATCTTCCCACATTTTTTCAAAAAAATAAAATAAAAAATGGAAGTGCAAAATGTCAAATGTTTTAAATGCTCTTTTTTGAAGGGGTTATACAATATACATGTTTATTGGTATACAATTTTATTTTTTAAATACAGATAAGAGAAAACACAGAATAAACTACTGTTTCAACTTAATTTTATTTCGTTTCCAAACAATCCATGTCATCTTCATCCTAAAATGGTCTGTCCTAACAGAGCAACTTCAGCACCATGTGTCATAATAATGTATGTCATATACATGCTGATGGAATCATGCAAAATACAGTGTTCACGTTTTTTTCTCTTGTCACTAACATTTAGAGATCTTGGCTATGTCTCTAAATTTAGAAATTGGATTTTACATTTGTAATCTAGTTCTTGTCCTTCAAATTTGACAGAGTTAACAATTATCCTTCAGAAAAGTGGCAACTGATTGCATTCAAGATGCTGACTCGCTGTGGCCAAAACTAGTGAAAGATGGCTTCAGCTCTGCTTTCCACCCACAGGAGAGGTCCCTCAAATTTTTTTTGCCTCCTAGTGGGCCTAATAATTTTGTCCTTGACGATTAAGCCCACTAGGGGCAAAACACTTTTGAGGGACTTCTCCTGTGGGTAGAGAGCAGACTCAAAGCCATCTTATACTATGTGGTTCAATTTTGGTTACCGTAAGTTGGTGTCCTGGGTGTGACCAGTTGCCATTTTATGTAGCACATTGTAACCTGACCAGCAGTTTTACATGATCTGCAAAAGTTCATTACATGTCATGTTGGCTGATGTCAGTGATAGTAGCATTAAAGCAGTATTAATTTATGTTTTTCCACATAACAGTTATCCTTCTTACATTCATTGTTTCATTACTTCTCCAAATTAATATTTTTTTTGGTTAAAAAAAATATCTCAAGTGGTGGTTGCTAAACTATAGACTTTTAAGCATTTACAGTATATGTTATGACAGCCAGAGAAATGTGTTGTCTTTTCATATACCCCCCCCCCCCCCGACAACCTATGACTAATTAGGATTCAGACTCTTAAAAAATGTCCATCAATTTCTCAAGTCAAGGGTATTTTTTCTATATAGCAGCTGTTATTAGAGAACTGAAGTGAAAGGTTTTGCCCTTACTGGATGCAAAAATTATTTTGGCAAACTCCTATCAGCTGTGTTAATTAGTCTGATACTGGAATGGGTGGAGGAAACAGTTAGTACATGTTTCAATAGTATATACTATAGTATACTTATGACCATTTACGTAAGAAGGGAAATCAGAGAAGATTCAGAAATCTTTATCTGGACATTTGTTCTAGGTTAGTGATTTAAAGTATTGAAACCAGATGGTGAGAGTGACCGCAAGACAACAAACATTTTAGACCACTATAACTGCATCTATGTTCTACTATGTCAGATTCCCATTAAGTACTGAACAACAGCCATGTAATGGCTAGCTGGGTAATGTACAATTGCTACAACACCTTATGCCCTTTGGAACCACAATAACAATAGTTTTACTACTGAAGGTAATTTGAGGTTCATGCTCATGATAGGCAATGCTCTGTACAACAAACATGTAAAGTGAAATGGTGGTGTGCCATGTTAAAAAAACAGAAAAAAAATGCAATGACTGGACTAGAGGGCCCACACTGTAAACAGGTTGAATAGCGGGGGTGCACAGAACTGTATCTGGAAATCTGTTTGATCTGTAACTTTATTCCTGAATGGTTTTCAAGCATAATTTATGGAGTAATTTCATAACCATGTAAGGCTTAATACTAAAACTGACCATGCACAGTATCACCTCACTGTACAATGTTCTTTTAATTCATTTATTCTATAGTACATGGGCCAGCATGTTTGAATATAAACTAATTTGTTGTTAAGGTAGACCCCATACTGTAGATAGTAGTTTGTTAATCTGAAGAAGAGTGTACATCAACAGGGTAATGTGCGTGGCTAGCTTTATAACAAAACAACATGAGCTTTTTTTAACCAGTTTCAGTTGTGCAAGCCCACCTTTCTTTCATTGTGATTGTCAAACATAAATTACCTTACATAGTGGGGTTGATTTACTAAAGGAAAATATATTGTGCACTTTGAAAGTGCAGTTGCTTCAGAGCTTAGTAAATGAGGTGAAGAGTGCTTCTGACTTCCATTATACAATCACGTGCAAGCACAATTGCTGTTTTTTTTTTATTTACTCTGCATGTGATTGCGTATTCTTTGCAAAGTGAAGTTTTACCTCATGTACTAAGTTCTGGAACAACTGCACAATAAATGTGTGTTTAGCAAATGAACTCCAATGTATCAATCACAATAATGGTAAATGGAGAGGATATTACACGTGATGTGACGATACGCGTTGGGTTTGGAGCAATAGGCGGAACTGGAAGTGACGGAAGTATATGAGCTAGGTGCTCATGGAGTTTTACCTGTTTTTTTAAACTAAAAGTGAGTGTATCTATCTTAACTTTTTAATACATTGGCATATTTTAAACAGGATTACGCTATTGGAATCTTTCTTCCATTTTCCTACCTCCCTAAAATGAGCTTACTAGAGGAGAAGATTACATCACGATCAATCTCTGTAAACACCAAAGATGGACCCTCTGAGGACTGCTGCATTAGATCCATTCATGCTGTAACATTCAGGTGTCCCTACAGTGGATTGGCCTGGCATTGGCCATCTATTTCTGTTGATGGTGGAGGGATATACCACTTGTCTCAACATTGTTTGATTGTCACAGTATATTTTGGGATTGTGTTTGCATGATTAAGATACTCTAATCTAAAGTTGGACTTTTTCATTTATATTTATGTTCATTATTGCTATATGCTATCAACTATTTCAAGACTGCACATTAGTAATATTTCACTGTTTTATCATTATGTGATTGCTTCCAAGTCGCCACCATCAGGTATTGATGAATACTGATTGTAAAAAATGTGTTTCACCTTTAGATTACAATTGTATAGATATACATCTTTGTGTTTTCGATTATTATATATATATATATATATATATATATATATATATATATATATATATATATATATATATATATATATATATATATATATATATATATATGCACACACATGCAAACACAAACACACAATTGGTATGACAAAGTAATGCTGCTGACCTGTTTTTGCTTGTTCGTATGTCAATAACTGCCGTTTCTTCAAGTCTAGCTCCTGGGCACTTTGGTTTAGCAAACTGGAGGGATAAAGCTTGAGAATGTAAATCAGGTACATTTTCAGGGTATACATAGGTTTTGCAAAGTGAATATTATCCACTTCATTTGTAAATCAACTTTTTTGCATGTAGCTGTTAGCAACTCCAAGAAGCAAGTGCTGTTAAAAAAAAAAAAAGATTTTTGAGAGAAAGTGAAACAATATTAAAGCAGCGTTTCTGAACTGGGGTGTCTTGAAGAGTTCTCAGTGATACAGTGGTAAAAAGAAGAAAAACTGTCCCAACCTGTGTACATTCAGATCCGAGAATGATTCTGTGTTAACTCCTGTATGCAGAGAGGAGGGGAGAGCACAGCCCTGCTGCTATCTGTGATAAAGTCAGCAACCCAGAAAGCGGTGTGAGCAGCCTGCCCACATCCTACCAACTGATGACATCATTGGTTGCTAAGGACATGTCAGGTAGCTCACACCACTTTCTGGGTTGCCGACTTTACTACAGATAGCAGCAGGCAGGAGGAAGAAAGTCGGGAGGAGAGCAGACTGTGCTCTCTCCCTCTTGTCTGTATACAGGAGATAACACAGAATCACTCTAAAATCCAAATGTACAGGGATTTATTACTGCCCTCTAGCTCTGTCCTCTGCCCTCTAGCTACTGCGCTCTAGCACTGCTTCTGTCCTGGCAGCAGAAATTGTGGGTGAAGGAAGTAATCAAACTCTGTACATAAAGATCTGAGAGCAATCCTGGAGCAGGAGGTAGAGGAGCTTGGGGGGGGGGGGGGCACCGCCAACACCTCCTTTCAGCTATCTCCCCCCTCTCTGCTGCTGTCACTGGGGGTATTTTTGCTAGGAAGGGTAGATTTGGGGGAGATTTGTGCTAGGAGGGGGGAATTTGTGCTGGCAAGGGATATTTTGGGGGAGAAGGTTTACAACCTACAGACCACTTGATCGTGAAGTATAGCCAAAGCGCCTTTGGATTACAGGAGTGCAGCTCATTCTGTACACCTGTGACCTATTTTCAACCAAACGTGGGCTGCAGCCCATTGTCAGTTGATGTCACAGATGTGGTCCACCCAGAACCTGGACCAGCCCCTGGCTTAGCCTCTCAGTGATCTGCCAGCTTCTCCTGCCCCTTCCACAGCTCTGCACTCCAGTGAGTGCTAGGGGAATAGCAGAGCTGTTGACTGACAGTCAGGGCTCTCTGCTCAGAGAAGAGGGAGAGAACTGAGCAACCAGCAGTGTTTTATAGCTCAGTTCTTACTACAGAGCCAGCAGGGGACAGCTGCAGCATCAGATCAATGCTGCATTCACCTAGTATAAGTATATAAGAATATAATTAAGTATAATGTTTGTTTTCTTTTTTTTTTAAAGCTATACTTCTCTTTCCACTGTGCCCCACAGACTACAGTTTAGGGCTTGTGCCCACCAGGTGCAGTAACAGATGTGAAATTACAAGTTTTCCTGTACCATACAAAAAAGTGCTGCCTTTCGCTGATGCACATGGGTGGCATTAATTCTTAATGCCCCAACCACACATCTAGCAAATGCATGTACTAAAATAGATGATACTGCAGTACTATTCATTTTTGTGCAACATGATTTTAACCGCTTGCCGACTAGCCATCGCCATTATACTGCGGCAGGTCGGCACGTTTCCATGAGCCGTCGTAGCTAGGGATGGCCTTGCGGTTCGCCCGGCGGTTGGTTTGTGGCAAATTTTGCGTGTTCGCGATTCGCCAAACCGGCGGACTTCTGGTGCTGTTCGCGCGACGGACATATGCGTTTACATTGTCAAAGAACTTTGACCCATGATGACACATCCATCATGGGGTACAGGACAGCCAATTGAGACATTTCAGCACATGAACAATTGGACATTCTCCCTACCTTATAAATAGACCTGATCTGGCGGCCATTTTACATTCTGTCTTTTGTCAGTGTAGGGAGAGGTTGTTGTGTGGAGCAGGGACAGACTGTAGTGACACAAATGACTAGCTATTAGGTCCACAAAAGTCCTTTAAAGGACTGGTATAGGTGTACAGTATATAGGGTTCTGGTGCACTGCTGCTGACTGCTGTGCTGCTGATTGCTGAGTGCACTGCTGACCGATTCTGCAGCTGTATTTTGTCAGTGTAAGGACAGGACGCTGTGTGGAGCAGGGACAGTCAGTTTAATCACTAGCTATTACTATTAGGTCCACAAAGGTCCTTTTAAGGACTGGTATAGGTGTACAGTATATAGGGTTGTACACGTATAATATACTTTCTTTCAAATATAGAAAGCCTATTATACTTGACTGCTGACCGACTCTGCAGCTGTCTTTTATCAGTGTAGGGACTGAGGGACAGTCTGCAAATCACTAGCTACTAGGTCCACAAAGGTCCTTTTAAGGACTGGTATAGGTGTACTATTTGGTGTGCAGTATATAGGAGTGTAATACACATATAAAATACTTGCACATATAGAAAGCATAGTATAGTGCATTTCCACTGTGCAGCATTGTGACTGCTGAGTGGTTCTGCAGCGATACTACAAAGAGTGACAAACGCAATTAAAAAAAAAGTATTATAACTGGTGTGATAGACCAGTGGCCCCCAAAAATGACAGATTAAAGCGGGGTGTTATATACCTTCTTCCACATACATACTGCACTTCTCTAGAGACTTTTGTCACAGGGTTATTTAAAAAATGACAGGCAGAGGAAGAGGCAGGCCCTTCTGTAGGGGTGGTAGGGGTGGTAGGGGTAGGGCAGGAGCAACAGACTTGAGCCAAAGTGGCAAATTGCAGAAGGTGCATTCGATTACATCAAAGGATGCACCAGACTTGGTTGAGTGGCTCACTCAGCCTTAGCCCCTGTACACACGGTCGGAGATTTTGCCAACCAAATCCGTCGGATTTTGCCCGTCGGATTTAGTCCGACGGATTGTGTCCGAAACTGTTGCATACACACGGTCGGGCCAAGTTGGCGAAAAATCCAATCTTTCAGAACGTGATGACATAATTTCGTTACGATGGGACTACATTCAGGCTAGTAGCCAATAGCTTTGATGTAGGAATTTGATCTGAGCATGGGTGGCACTTGGTCCGATGAAAATGCTATACACATGATCAGATTAAGTCCGTCCGGCCCAGTTGGTTGGGAAATATTTCCAACATGTTGGAAAATTGGGTCGGACGGAGATTAGGACGGAATCAGTCCGATGCATATCCCACACAGTCGGATTATCTGACGACACAGTCCGATAAGACTCATTCCGACAGATTCTCCGACCGTGTGTGTACAAGGGCTTACTCTTCTGCACCCTCCTCATCCTCTCGATCTGCACCCTCTTCACTCTCTGCTGTGTGCACTCCCAAAGTGCTCTCTATCTTGGGGCTGGTGTCAGTGCTCTCAATCACGGTGCTGGTGTCAGTGCTCTCTATCATGGTGCTGGTGTCAGTGCTCTCTATCTCGGTGCTGGTGTCAGTGCTCTCTATCTCGGTGCTGGTGTCAGTGCTCTCTATCACAGTGCTGGTGTCAGTGCTCTCTATCACGGTGCTGGTGTGGTGTCAGTGCTCTCTATCTCGGTGCTGGTGTCAGTGCTCTCTATCTGGGTGCTGGTGTCAGTGTTCTCTATCACGGTGCTGTGTCAGTGCTCTCTATCACAGTGCTGGTGTGGTGTCAGTGCTCTCTATCTCGGTGCTGGTGTCAGTGCTCTCTATCATGGTGCTGGTGTCAGTGCTCTCTATCACAGTGCTGGCGTCAGTGCTCTCTATCACGGTGCTGGTGTGGTGTCAGTGCTCTCTATCTCGGTGCTGGTGCCAGTGCTCTCTATCATGGTGCTGGTGTCAGTGCTCTCTATCTCGGTGCTGGTGTCAGTGCTCTCTATCTCGGTGCTGGTGTCAGTGCTCTCTATTTCGGTGCTGGTGTCAGTGCTCTCTATCACGGTGCTGGTGTCGGGGCTATCTATCTTGATGCTGGTGTCAGCACCATGGCTGAGGATCAGCACTGGACTGGCACCTCCGGACCACCGCAGTGGAGCCCTGCATAGGTGGGGGTAAGGGCCGGTCAGAGGGAGGGGCTTAAGCACAGGTTGGCACACTGGGACACTGGCACAGGACTGCGCTGCCCTGACTGTAGCACTGATCATCTCTTGCACCCCCTTCATAGCCTGCCCAGACCTTGCCTTTCCTCCATGGCCTTCATGCACTCCTAAATTATCAAAATTTCTGTGGCTGAAAATATGACCTGTAGGTTTTTAAGGTTCGCCTGCCATTAAAGTTAATGGGGGCCGCCGCGAACTTTGCGGTTCGCAAACTTTGGTGAAACGTCCCGTCGGAATTTCGTCCATCACTAGTCGTAGCTGTATGTCAGCCATTAATGCAGGGATAGCAGGCGCGTGTCGCCGCACTGCGGAGGTGCCGTTGCACCTGACCGATGGTCGCAATGACCGCCGGCCACACGCGATCATGGGCACGAGAGCCAGAACAGGGATGTGTGTATGTAAACACACAAATCTCGGTTCTGTGAGGAGAGGAGAGACAGATCGTCTGCTCCTACTAGCTAGGAAAAATGATCTGTCAACTCCTCTAGTCAGTTCCATCCCCCTAAAGTTAGAACACACATGAGGGAACACAGTTAACCCCTTGATCACCCCTTAGTGTTAACCTCTTCCCTGCCAGTGACATTTACACAGTAAACAGTGATAGCACTGATCGCTGTATAAATGTCAATGGTCCCAAAAATGTGTCAAAAGCATCCGATTTGTCTGCCATAATGTGGCAATCCTGATAATGGAGTATAAACGAATTAGACCATCAGTGAAGTAGATGAAGTAACAAAATATCTCACCTAGTCAATTGGGATGTGTGAGGATTGACTAGGCCCAATTGACTAGGTGAGATATTTTGTTACTTCATCTACTTCACTGATGGTCTAATTTGTTTATACTAAATTATATTGATTAGTTCTATATACTCTCTTTATCAACTAGATATACCTACTTTGTTCCAACTTCTTGCTGATGTTATACTGTCGAAGCTAACTAGTTGGCTTCCCAGTGGAGACCTTCTAATCACAGTAACCACGGACACCTCTGGCTAATTAGCCCTATTCCTTATAGCGCAAAATCGCTTATTTCACGCTAGGCATGGCTCTACATATTGTGGCAATTTTGAACCGTTGCATACTTTCACCCCCTGCTGGCTATCATTGGTATTTGGTTTTGGATGGTATGTATCATTTACATTTTTTGGACCTTGTTATGCACTGTTATTCATGACCTGTTTGCAAGCCTTTTACACGTATTGATTTGTATACAGTTGTACTAATATAATTATATTTACATTTTAGACTATGTAAATACGAGATAAAATATATGCCTAGGAAAAAGGACGGTTGGTCCGAAAATTGTCGGCATCCTTCTCAAAATGTACATAAGTCGCAAGTCCATTGTTTACATTATTGTCATGTCTAGTCATTTTTCACATATTGCCACTACAATGTTCTTTTATCATACATGTATGTAATATTTTCTACGAATAAATATATTGTATTACACTTTTCTTACGGTCTGGTCTATCTTACCCAAACATCCCCAGGGGTACCGGCTGTGCTATTCACACTAGGCCAATTTTTCTAGTATTGTTCTATTGGGATGTGATTGACCAGCCCAGTGTTGATCACCAGCCTGCACGAATTATATTGGTTTTGATTTTATGGGAAAAAAATTACATCAATTTTGTTTGGGTACATCGTTGCATGACCGCGCGACGTAGTGCCGTATCGCAAAAAATGGCCTGGTTACTAAGCAGTTAAATCTTCCCGGACTGAAGTAGTTAAAAAAAAGGCTGGCACAATTTTGTTTTTTTCACACACATGGAGCAGCTAATTAAAAAATGCAGTATGTGGGAATGTGCAAAAAAGTGCGAGCGCTCAGACGCACCTCTTGGTGTGAAGGTGTGCTCCAGAATTGTGCACACTTCTAAAGAGAGCCTTGACTGAAAAAAGGTTGAGAAACACTGGTATAACGTACAGTAAGGGCTAAAAGGATACATTTTTTTGTTTTTACATGAAGCTAGTTGGACATTTTTAAACAACATCCATGGTTTTGTCTGCTGTGGTGATCTGTGTGCCATAGGCTCTCTCTCCCAGAGGAGACATGCTCTACACTTTCCTGTTTATTCTATAGCCTCCAATGCCCATGGACAGCCTAAGCAAACTATAGAATGGCTAAAGTTTTCCTCCAACATGATTGGGTATTGAAAATGAACAAAGTTTCAAATAATTTAAATAATTTATAAAAGTTCACTTTGCAAAGTGAAAATTCATTTTGTTAGGTGAATCTCCTGATTGTTTTAGTAGTACATATTCTAATGCTTTTTTGTTGGAGTTGTACCAGATATATACATTCATAAAAAAAATATTTCTTTGTATACTTTAATAACTTACCAATCTCTAGTGTCTGCTCTGGAGCAGTAGAAACATTTGCCCCCTCAGGTCTTTTTCACAAAATATTAATTAATTCTCCATGTTGTCTCCAAGGAATGTAAAGCTCTATGAGATACATAAGAAAGTTATTGTCATTACACATTGCAAGATTGATATTATTTTTATCATTTTATAGGCAATGCATGGTGTTTTTAGATATTTCTTTGTTTATGTAATTAGTTCAGGACTGCAAATATTTTATGTTTATTACTTATATTCTATTACCTATGTAGCTAGAAAACTCCATGCAAGACTACCTGAAGGCCAAACAACTTTTGTTGTTTAATAAACCTGGATAGCATGGGGATTTGATTTCACACGCTATACCACTCTAAACTTCTTATCAGAGTAAAGTCAGATATAACCATCTAAATAACTCATTTTCACAAGCGTGCATGCAATTCTGGGTTTTCTTATTAGAAAAACATGCTTAGTTAATAAATGTTTTAAAGAATAATTACAACATTGAAAGAAAATGTGTTTACATAAACTTGCACAAAACATTCAAATTCCCTTAATGAAGCATACAATTTCCCCATGTTTTGTTTCATCACTCCAACATGTTTAATACAGTTAAATTAATATATTTTTTATTTTACAGAAATTGAATATCATGATTTTATCAATGTATTATTTATTCCAAGCAATTCAGCACCATTCTTTTTTTTACAGATAGTTTGTATACATGATTTTGTTGCCATCTGTACTTGTCTGTGGATGGGAGAAAGTGTCTGTAAACATTTCCCATTAGACAGTGGTAACCACACTGTGCTTGCACAATTTGCCAATAAGGTGTCCATTTTTGAACCCCTGAGGAAACTTCTGAGCTGTTTACCCCATTCTGTTTGGTGAACTTGTAAATACTTGCATGCTCAGTTTGTTACATATAATCATGGACTTATGGTTAATTGTACACCACCAGGGGAGACCAGGGCTTATTATGTATGTAGAATAAGTTGTTTTAGGCATGTGTAGCATACCCAGTGTCTACAACTGGTTAAAAAAATTAACAAGTAACCCATGGTGTTTTTGATTAGTTATATCCTCTTCATCTTAAAAAAAAAGATGCTTGACAAGGATTCTTTTTGGAGGACCAATAATCCTCTCTTGTTACTTGACTGCAAATGGACTACTGTATAATTCTCTGTTGGGAATCAATATAGTAGCACTGACTTACAGGATCATGGGACATTCCCATGGTTCATTTACTGTTCTACTATTGTTTTTAGGTAATCAATTCAGTAGGAACTAAGGAGTTTAAAAGGTGTCATTATTCCTGTTGAAAGAATGGCCAATTATACAATCAGCAACTAAACTGTGGGATTTTTTTCACTATACCATAGTCCAATACAGCTGTAGTGCTTCCCAACATTTTAAACATGTGGATTATACATCTCCCATGAAAATAGACTACTGCAAATAGTTTTAGAATAGTAAATCAGTTGTCAGTCATTAGGTACTCATACAATAAGGTGAAAGCATGGTATCTCTGTACTGGGTAAACGTTCCATCCAAACCCTCCTCTATTGTTTGAGCACTCCAACTGATTGTTCACCTTCACTGTCTAAAGTACTTAGTTCAAAATAAACCTGCAGTTTAGAAAGAGTTCAATGTGACATAGTGCTAACATGAAAAATAAACATGCATTTAAAATAACAAATGCGTTAATAAATTATACAAATTAATTAATTTGTGATATAACAGTATCATAAGGTAAACTTACTTGCTTATTAGCCTTTTAATTTTCACTCGTTTTAACAAAGTATCTGAAATGGAGAATTAATAGTAGTGATTTTAACAAACAGTATAGAACATTATTGTTTTTAAAATCATTTTTATAGTGCATTCACATAAAATAATTATACTAAGTGTATTTCTAGCTATTACTAAATTAGCATGCAACTCCAGCCGCAATGTGATATAGAGTACCACATATTACTTTGTATGTACAAAATTGTAAAAATTAGTTAACTATTCTCATCAAAAAAGTAAACCAATCACAGCAATAAAAAGCCAGCAATTAAGATTCAACGAAAATAAATATTTAAAATATAGGTAATTTTGGCAGCCCTATTTCATTTTTGGTTTTCACTTTCACAAAATATTAGGTTAGATATCTGATGTTAGCAAGAGTTGCATTACTGTTATGGTTAATTTTAGATCTGTTTAGTTACTTGATATTTAGAATTTTGATTTGACTAGTTAAGATTAATTATTGGTTTAATAGCCTAAGGTTCCTAGTTGTTATATTCTTGCAGGTTTACTTTTTTAACTATAAGTAGCTTAATAATTGGAAATATTTAACATTTGCTCGCATACTGAAAATTACATAGTTACTATTAGTGTTACCTGGTTATGGTTTAGTCATCCTTTGAGTCCTGCGACACTTTTCCTTAATAAGCATCAGCCATCAAGTCTGATAGTCTCAAAAGAAATATCAGCCCTTTAAACTGCTTTCAACATTCACGATATTTAGCACTGGAAATTACAAATAAAGTTTTTGAAGTTGAAGTTAAATAGCAACATCTGGGCAGTGACACTGATGATTATTGGTAGAGATAAATAGTTATTAAGCAAATGCAACCAACACACTCCTAAGAGTGAAAACCAAAAACCTAGACAACGGTTACATGTTAAGTAAGGTATTTAATGTTTGGGGTGATTCAAAGTTCTAGGCATTAGTACAGTCTAGTGGTTGGTGGTAAGTGATAATCTTACCTCTTAACTCCATTACATTTTCAGGAGAGAGAGGCTAGTAATGTAAACAAGTCAGAGTTTTTGTTTAGCAAGATGAAGCTTAAAAAATAATTTAGAAGCATTTATTGTTCTATGTCCATTTTCCCATTAATATGATATGCATTAATGTTTTCTAACCGCGAATCAAATGACAGTTTAGGTTAATTTTTAGAAAATTATTTAGCCAAAGCCAAAGTTATTAAAACAAATTTTAATTCTTACACAAAATACTTAAAACAAGCTTGGGATCATTTTGTAATTTTAATTGTGAAACATTTTAGGCATCCCTAGAAATGAAATACAAAAGTGATTGCAAGTTTAGTTTCTTACAAAAAATTTCAGCTTTATTGACAAATTTGAGCAAACATATTTGACAAGTTATAATTTCCTATTTAGAGAATGTTACACATCGACCTTTATGTGATTTTTTAAACAAATACAGATTAAAACACTGACAGATTCAGTTAGCTACATACATTACAGTAGCCATTTACTTCTCAGTCCCCTTAAAACAGCATTTTAAGTTAAATTTACAAACTTAATACTGAACATTTTGTTTCTTACAAAAATCCATTTTGAAACATCCTCTCTACACTTAGATTATATTATATTCAAAAATCATATAACAATAATTTAGCAACCCTACACAAAAAATCAAGGCCTGATATGTTGTGTATTTATCAAGACTTCAGCATTTTCACACTTTCATGCTTTTAAAAAAAGGTATTTACCACAATGAATAATGAATAACAGCCAAGAGAACATTATCCCATTTCATGGTTTGAAACAAAATGATCCTGCAATTATTGTTTTTCAGTCCATGTTAATAAAATAAAGTTTAAAGCCAATGCTACACCGATGTCATCGCAAATACAGGAAGTACATAAGGAAACCACAAGCAGTAATCCCAAGGTAAAAATGGACTATTACTTGTCATGTTGTTTTATGCAGCGCCAAAAGGCAAATAATTGTCTGTAAGAGGAGGCCACATATGTAAAAGACCTTCAGTATCTACCATATGGATGTTCTCTATATATTCCTCTAGTTGATCTTTGAATTGATGCTTTTAAGGTGGGTCGGGATGATGAGGACCATTCTTCAGGCCCTACAATCAAAACACAAGGAAAAAAGGGCATGTTTGAGGGCTTCCTATATGTAAAATATGATCACTTCAGAAGAACTTTCTCTACAACTTGCATGGTATTAACAGATGGTTTCAAGTCTCAAGGACAGTTATGGTAGATAGAACCCATCATCCTCTAATTTTTTGACTCATTAAAGCATGTAACTTAGTTGAACTCTCTGCACTGGCTAAATATGACATTATATGAATACACTACTTGATATCACTCCTTTTCCCCTAAGATATAGGTTTACTTTCCAAGTCATAAAGGGGTTGATTTACTAAAACTGCAGAGTGCAAAATCTGGTGCAGCTTTGCATAGAAATCAAGCAGCTTCCAGTTTTCCAGCCAAACCTAAATTAAACAAGCTGAAGTCAGAAGTTGATTGGCTACCATGCACAGCTGCACCAGATTTTGTACTCTCCAGTGTTAGTAAATCAGCCCCAAAGTGCACTCTTAAACTTAGGTCTTAACCCAAACCTTAAAACTTAAGCATGCAATAAGCCATCTTAATCTTAAAGGGCTGGTAAAGGCAGAAGTGTTTTTATCCTAATGCATTCTATATATTTAAAGTGTATTTAAACCGAAGAGCACTATCAAGTGTATGAAGTAGTGTATATATGTAATATACTGCTCCTTACCATTCCACAGGTGTGGTGACTTAATTCTTAAAACTTTAGTTTTCTGTATTTTCATCTAGTGTTTGTGCAAGTAACACATTTCCTGTCCTATATTGACAATGCTCACACCAGTACTGTTTTTATGAAAGAGCAGCATTGTCATCCTAGCTTGCTTAATCCTGATTTGGACTGTAGAGCACCCCTTATTTTCCCATCTCCATAATATTGGGGAGGATGTTTTGGCATGGCTGATAACAATGTTTGAGGTTAAAGGACAGTATTGTTAAATTCCCGGAATCGCCTACACATGATATTATATGGACACACCACTTGGCTGTCAGTCCTTTTGTTTCTGAGATATAGCTAGACTTTTTTTTTAAACCTGAAATTCACTCAAGTTATACTAAACAATATCCTTATTTTTCAATATTATCCATACACACTACTACTTATTGACCCCCATAGTCTAGTTTTTATGAAATCGTTTTTAATGCCGTATAAACACAGCTGGACTTTTCGACAGCAAAGGTCCGACGGAACAAATCCATCAGACAATTTGACCGTGTGTGGGCTTCATCAGACCTTTGCAGCTAAAAAATCACACAGACTTTATATTTAGAACATGTTTCAAATCTTTCCAATGGACTCGAGTCCGGTCGAAAAATCCATTCGTCAGTATGCTAGTCCGAAGGATGAAAACCGACGCTAGGGCAGCTATTGGCTACTGGCTATGAACTTCCTTATCGTACGTCATCACGATCGAATCCATCGGACTTTGGTGTGATTGTGTGTGGACAGGTCCGTTTCGGCAGAAATCCATCAGAACTCTGTCGGAACTCCATCGAAAAGTCCTTCGGAGTTCAGTCTGACTAAAAGTCTGGCTGTGTGTACACGGCATAACTAATTTTCTCTTGATCAGTGCCACCAGATATACCCGGCATCGCCGACACTGCTGATGAGTATATTCTGACAGCAATAGCCCTCTTCAGTATAGTATGTTCCCCATACCTGCTGACACTATAACGAGTACCAGAGGAGTTAAACACTGCACTGACCTCATAAACTGGGCAGTTCAATCTGCATGTATTTTTATAAAAAGTAGAACACTTATATTTACAGTTTGGTGGCAATTCATTTTGTTTTTGCAGACACAAAGTGCATGTCCTTTAAAGCTGGACTCCAGGCAAAGGATTTTTGAGAAGATGCGCTCAGATTCTCGGAACTGCATCTATAGTTTATTTTGCAATATAGATAACTAAACATTCTTTAGTTTAAAAACATGGAGATGTAGATTCAAATAATGCCTCTTTAATTGTATCTAGGTTATGAATGCTAAGGCTGCTAAATGTAAGTCTTTCAATCTCTGCATGAAATTAGCTTTTTCCTCATGCACAAACTTTCCAGTAAGCAGCTTTGTATGATTTTCACACTTCAATTTATTTTTGTATTTTCATGTGTCCTTTGAGATATGTAATCCTTTTCTTTCTTCACGTGCATTCTTTTTACTTTTCCTTTTATTTCTCAGATAGGCTTCTTAAACATTCCACTGTACTTTATTAAGTCAGATCAGAGTCTTACAACAAATATTCATGGGCTGTTTGGTCAAAGCCAATAAGCAAGCTTGTCTCTGGATTACTGAAGATTGCAGCTAGCTTGAATTAAAGGATTTGATTGTGTAGCTGGAGAATTTTACAAATTGTTCAATACTTTAATTTGCTAGCTGCACCCTGGAGTCCAGTATAAATATTTCATGTCTCAATTACTTTGATGATGTTATTAAAATCAGGCCAGTTCATTAACACTTCAAGATAGTAATTTCACTACTTATCCACTTGAAAATATAGAAATTAAATATTAAGGTACTGTTGATGATTTGATACAAAATGGGAGTTGCTATTTCCATAATGCAGAGTTACAGTGGATTGTAACACTCAAAATTCACTTTTTTGTAGTGTTACTACAAACTACTTTGAATTATACAAACTGATAGTTGTTAGGGTGCTCTGAGTATTTGCGCCTTGCAAGTTTTTTTTAAATTAGTAATAATAATAATCAGTTGAAACTGTTATGGGTAAATACTTTGACATTCTTTACTCTTTCCAGAAGTAAACCAGAGTACTTACCAGTAGCACAAAGGCTTTTGTGTACAGGCTATTAATAATCATTATAAACAAACATACATTTGTCGAACACACTACCTTTTACATGTCACTTTTGACCAATGTGGAGCCCACTTACCTTTGCAAAAAAGGTGTCACAGTAAATAATATAAATTAAATATAATTTAGTGAAACTGTGGTTATTTGCCAGGGTATTTTATTGCTCATAAAGGAAAAAATAACATGTTAAATAATGAAAAACAGAATTAATGTACAGAGTAAGTACTCACAAATCGACATATTGGACACCATATAAAAATATAAATCACACATGCATATGGACTCCTGGTCCTAAGCTTCCTACTGTATATATGAAAGTATAATTCACATTATTCCAAAAGAATATCTTCCCTGGTAAGACATGCTAAGTGGATACATCCCCATGGCTATCAAGAAAGTAGATTTAATTTTGAACAAGATAGTTAGTGAGTAGAAGAAAAAAAAAGCGAATGGCACCACTACTAAATTATCATAAATAGCTGCCCTTTTTCAGTGAGCATCATCATGTTCCCAGAAAAAAAATACAAAGTTACCATTCCCCAAGTTACCAAAGACCGCTGCACATCACTATGAAAATTGCAATGCATATTACAAGAAAAATTATCACAAAAGTTTCAAATTACCCAAAGGACTGCCAATAGAACTTCACATTATCTGAGAGACTTATGAGAACTGTACATCACCAAATGCTATTATCCGTAATTGCGTGTCCATCTTTATCAAACTGTTTCTCGTGTTTTTGAGGACTACAATATCCCTTTTTCAGATTGGCTGTATACCGTATATGTTTTTTTGTTTTTTACCAATCTTACTTGCTGCTATGAACTTACTGTATTGAGCAGAAGTACCCTCTGTGGTATACATACTATTGTTTAAGAGCATGGAGATGATCTACTAAAGGCAAATAGACTGTTCACTTTGCAAATGAAGTTGCATTTTACAGTGAATTTCCTCCATACTTTAGGGAATGTAGTCAAATTTTACTTTGCAAAAAAAATAAAAAATCCAACGCAAGGAAAAGACAAAAAAACAAACAAACAAACAGCATTTTTGCTTGCACATGATTGAATGATGGAAGCCAGCAGTGTTTCATCACCTTATTCACTAAGCTCTGGGGAAAATCCCCACGTAAAGTCCAACTTCCCTTGTAAAATGAACAGTTTATTTTCTTTAATAAATCAACACCCCTATGTTCCAAATATTTCATTGCTTTACACTATTGGTTAGGTCACACCTTTTATTAAATCTGCAAATATGCTGGGAATTAGATTGGTGTCAGGAGGACAATTGGGGTATATTGATAAAGCAATGGACAATGAAAAAATATTCACTGTAGGCGAAACTCCCAGGTGCCTCTGTTTTCAATGACGGGGTTTGGATTATCAAACAGAAGAAAAACAGCGCCAACCTAAGTGCAGTATTTTAGATCACAGATATTTATTTGTAAAGTAGTACACTCACTCTCTATCGGAATGTTTCAGGCACATCACGTTTTACGTGTAAGAGAAGGTTCTGGGGGACATCACAGGGCTCCCGGGGAGAAGCGGTTCCTCTTTTAGCTGTTTTTTTCCGTCCGGTGGCGCCGGTGGTTCCCAGCGTCATGGATGCCTGAGGAAGGAGCACGCATGCTCCGAACGCGTGCACGACGTCATCACAGCGCGACCCCGTACGACCAATGAACGGACCTCCCTGACGCTGCGACACCGGGCCGTGAGACGCTTGGAACCACCGGCGCCACCGGACGAAAAAAACAGCTAAAAGAGGAACCGCTTCTCCCCGGGAGCCCTGTGATGTCCCCCAGAACCTTCTCTGACACGTAAAACGTGATGTGCCTGAAACATTCCGATAGAGAGTGAGTGTACTACTTTACAAATAAATATCTGTGATCTAAAATACTGCACTTAGGTTGGCGCTGTTTTTCTTCTGTTTGTATATCTCTTAAAGGTGCCTTCTACCCTTGAACATGCTGCCTACCTGCTTGTGCTAAGAAATCCTCCTTTTCCTATGGCTATAACTAACTATTCTTATAACTATTGACTATTGGCTATAACCTATGATTCTACATCAAAACCTGCCAGCTACTTATTGACTATTATCTGCCATATTCACTAAGAACTGCAAAATTCTGTGGAGCAGCAGATTTGAAACCCTAAATCTGTTATACACCAAAACCACAGCATATACCCCATTTCCCCGTCCCATTTTTCTCCCCTCCGTTTTCCCACAAGCCTCCCCCCTCCCCCCATCCTGGACATATATAATCCAGCAGCGCAACATACAAAAAAACATTTTGGGGTTTAGATTATCACCAGTGAATGTTTGGTGAAAGTCATATTCACCGCTGTTTGAATATGCTCCTTTAGGGTATGTGTCTGTTTAATTTAGTTTAACTGTATGGAATACAATTTTCCTGGACCTGCCACAATGTGTTTGGAGCACATTACATGTTTTATGTGACAGAATCAGTTTAGCACAAAAATAAAGTACTAAGGAAATGACTGGGGCACAATGAAAAAAAAAAAAAAAATATATATATATATATATATATATATATATATATATATATATATATATATATATATACACCATGTAGTCCAAGGGGTGAGGTGCACTTCGGTAATTAGAGTGAGTGCAATGCAATCAGACCCTCCCCCCCTTACACCTGCAGATCAGTTTGAAAGCAGCCCAATAACCACTGCAGAACAGATATGTCCCTATATACACTGTGATTTTAGTAATAAACTTGCTGTCCCAGGCAGAGTGCATTTGGTATCACTCCACATATGGCAGGAGCCGGTGCTGTACAGGCAACATTGGCTTATGCAGCTCTGTTCCGCAGCTCCTTGTTTTCTCTACCACTGGCTTCATTCACAACGCTGATGCTCTAGCATGGCGGGTAGGCAACCTGCAATATGGGCTTTCCAACCCACCATCTCAGAGCAGGAGTTCGCGGGTCACATCAGAGGGCTCCGCAGGCTACACGTGGCCCGGGGCCACTGGTTGGGTACCCCTGCTGTGCACCCTATATGCATCTTAAATCCTCAAATTTGATTGAAGCTTTCTTTAACATTGGGCAACTTCAACTTATCTTACAGAGCTTTACAAACCCCATTTCAGCAATCACTTAATTTCCCAAACCAGTGAAGTTACAAAATAAATGTACTTACCATAGTCAAAGAGTGAAGAATGTAATAGAAAGCTAGCTGAAGAATTAAAATTATGTAAAAGAAAAAGGTATTCTGCACTGCTAGTAAAAAGTCCTGTTTCATTTCACCATTTAAATTTTTCATTTAGCAGTGCTATTTCATGCCATAAGCTGATATTAATTTATAGTGACATCCTTCAAGGGAGAAAGGGGAAAAATATCTGCAAATATCTGACATTTGCAAGATTACTGTCTGATATGAAGATTAATCATTGCAACACTACTATGTTTTCTACAATTTGCTTTATTTCATTTCTGAGACTCAACTAATGGTGAAAGATGTTTATCAAAGACGATTTTACACTACGAGTTAGGCTGTGATTCCATGCCATATTTTCCTAGTGATATTCAATCAGTTTAGCAGTAATTTATGGAGGCTGATAGGAAATGATAAAGCAATTATGCAGCTTTCTTGTGCCTATAATAGTATGCTTTATTTATACATCTACACCCGTGGAGCATAGATTAATGTAAAAAGACAGAGCTTTCTATTAGCATTGCATTTCTCTGGCTGCTCGGATATCTAAAGATTACCAGAGATTATTGCAACAAATTCTACTGAAGAGCCATTAAGATCTCAGAAATGGACTGTGCTAAGGCATGGGAGAGGTCTGGGAAAATTTTAGCTATAGCAAACCTAACTTAGGCTTAAAGCGGAAGAAAACCCATCCATAAAACAGTTTAATTTCCGGGGCATGCCGGAAATGTAACACTCCCATTGGTTGTGTTCTCAATCAAACTTTTAAACCATCCAATGGCTGGTGTCATGACTGATCACATGTGCAGCATCATGGTAGTTTTATATTAAACAGAGGCAAAGATGGCAGCTTCCTTGGCTGAAAATGATAGGGGGGTTTACTTACACTTTAAGTGGATGTTTCAGTTGTCACTAGGTATATTTAAAGCTAAAATCCAGATAATTGAAAAACATCTCTGAAATAAGTATGCCAAATATTTAGTCGTTTTGTTATGTTAATCCTGCAAACAGGGCCACTGCCAGTACAGTCAACCCTCCTGTATACCAGCTGTACTGCCCTATTGCTGAAACTGATCCCCCTGTGTGCCCACCCCTCCCAATGGTGCTGCCAGCTACTCCTCCTCTCCCTCCCACTGGCTGTCAGCTTCTAAAGGCCCACAGGAGGACTGTATTCAGCTGCTGAAGGCAAACAGGAGGATCGGGTTCAGGATGGAGAGTGGGGGTGGCTGATGAATATTTCATGTTTACTATGAAAAAACCCTTTTTACCTGAATGAACACAGTGGGTGATTGTTTACTATGTTTCTGTTTGTGAATAAACAAGAAATCTCTGCACAGAGCACTTTCTGTTGATTTACTCAAATTTAGCTTGCTCTTCAGAGAACAGTTGACAGGTAGTGAGTAGGTGTTGTATCGGCTCCTCACCACCTGCTTTAATTCTTTTCAACCCTACACTAGTACACCACAACCACCTACATTGCACACAGTTGCCTTATGCAGAGCAGAGCCATTAGCTTAAATGGGTCATGTTTGGCAGGGGGTATAAGTCTTGCTGCAGCTGCAAAGAAAGAAATTGCAGGCACAGCATGTGTACACCCCTAAAATAATGTAAAACATCTGTGCTCAAACCATAAAACAATAAATAAATCAGCAGCTAGCACAAATTTGTTTAAAATTATGGAAAATTTGAAATGCGGTGCTTAGTCCAGTACAAATTAATAACATCCATGAAAGCCCATTGAAAGTGGTTAATTGATAGTGTGGAACCCCCACACCAACTTCTGTGTGAAAAAAAATAGGCACACACACATCACCACAGTGGTGAGGCAAGCCTGCTTACTAGATGATATAGACCCTCGTAGACCCTCAAAGTTATAGAGAGATACAGACACGCCTTGGAGTCAATGGGAGATTCACCATACACTTCCATAGAGCATACCCATCTAGCATTAGTTTTATCAAACCATTAGAATATTACCTCATGAGAGCATAAATAAAAAGTGCCATAGTAGGGATTCTACACTATCAATCAACCACCTTCAATTGACTTTCATGAAGGTGATTAATGTGTACACCCTTAACAGCTGCCTCTGCAGCTAAAGGGGGTAGTGTTTAGTAAAGTACAGCCCAACCAAGGGATTTTACATTAACAACAACAGTCCAATACACATATCAACAGGCAAGCCAACACCTTACATAAGCCTGGTACACACTATGATTTTTTTTCTGGGTTGAACGGAAAAAAAAACCTGTCAGCTCCAGTCGGAGCCACTTTACTAACAATCCGATGTTAGTAGAACGATCTCCCCTGCTAAGCTGTTGTGTTCTGACACCAGAACACTCCAGTCAGTGCTCTCAGCCATTAACTAAGAGAGCTGATCTGGAGTCAGCATGCTGGTGGTTTTCCAGGATGCTCATCCGACAGAAGCTGGCCAAATGGCTGGCTTCTGTCTGACTGGCTACCATACACACAGGCTGAATGTCGCCCGACATTTGGCATGTGTGTACGGGACTTACATTTGAGCAACATCATTAATTCTAAATAAGGAAGAATAGCCCTATGTTCTACCTCTTATGTTTTGAACATCCAAGGACTACTAACTTTTCGATGGCTCTAAGTTTTAGAAGGATATACTTTTCAGTTTGTATCCAAGAACTTTTGTGAAAATGTATTTATTTACAAATGTATTTAATTTTTTTCAAGGTATGTAAATCATTTAAATTAGTCTGAAAAATATGTTAAAAATGCTGGCCTTACCATAATTGTTGTATTTTTCTTCCTTTGTCCCAAGGCCATATTCATAATATTCTGGTACACTGCAGTAGGGAAAAACAGTTAAAGTGTACATGCAGTAACACAATGGCATTAAAATAAACTGAATAAAGAGAGGGCGTATGTTGAGATTATATAAAGCTGAATCTCACGCAACCAAATAAATACACGTTGAAATACACAAACATGAACAATTGTATCTACTAAAAAGTTAATATTTCAACTCAACAACTTTTGCCATTCATCTCTTAAAAACAGAGCAGTCTGAAAGGTGCCAACACTATCTCAGTTGAGCTTAATAAATATGGTGGTGTCACTGCCCGCCCATAGCTTGCTAACTGAATAAATAATAAAGGACCAGAAATAGTTGATACATTGTCAACTCTGCTCACTTATTCTTCTCATATCTGCATGCTCCCTGTCAGTACATGTGCATGCAGAAGAGCCTAATGGGCTCCTAGTGCTGTCCCTTTCAAACTAAAGGCTGCTGTGCAGAGGAAGACGAGTGGCTCACTCATATCAAGACTTCAGGTACTTCTGTTAGTTGCATGCAAAATAAATGGAATTATTTTAAATTTAAATTTACAACTTCTTTGAATGCTGTTCTACTTTAACAAATACTTATTATGAAGGGTCTGAATTGCTTGTAAAATTAAAAGTAGAACTAAACTAAATGATTCATGTGAGTCAGGACCTGCAGTGAACAGAGCCATTTCACACTGACTTGGGTGTGCTAAGAATGAGCAAATTATTTTGTGGGTGAGCCTTATTGATAAACTAATTCTGGGTCTTTCTAGCTCTGCATGCAGTAGACCCCCAAAGGTGATTATGTTTTAAGGCTATAATGAGTTATGGGATGAGAATCCTCACCCTCAATTATGTACATAGCATAATAGAGTAGTATAATAATATAAGTAGTATACTTCTTATTAGGTGCCACCCTTTTAACCACGAATGATGGCTACAGCGCGGACCTGCTTTGCCGGGACTACGTCTATTGACGTCGTCCCGTGCACGAGCGGCCTGCACACCCCCCGAGGGGCGCACGCGGCGTGCTCTGTGATCAGCGAGTCTATGAAGACTCGCCTGATCACGGATCGAAGCAAGGGGTCGATCCCGACCCCTTATCTCGTGATCAGCTGTCAGCCAATGAGTCATGTGATCACAACAGAGCCGATCACCGGCGCCCGTTAGAGGGACTTCAGTAATTAGTGCCCACCTGCCCCCTGCCAGTGCCACCTAAATAAAGTAAAAGTCCCACCCATCAGTACTACCTATCAGTGCACACAGTGCCACCTATCAGTGCCCACAATCTGCCTCAACAACAGTGCTGCACCTCATATGCCACATATCCGTGCCCATCAGTGTCATCTACCAGTGCCCATCAGTGCCCAGCAGTGCTGCCCATCAGTGCCCAGCAGTGCCACCTATCAGAGCCACCTATCAGTGCCACCTATCAGTGCCCATCAGTCCCATCTATCAGTGGTACCTATCCGTGCCCATCTGTGCCCATCCGTGCCACCCATCCGTGCCACCCATCCGTGCCACCCATCCGTGGCACCCAATATAGGCTTTGTGCAGAAAGTCATATGTAATAGAAGAGTTTTATTTTAAGAAGTGCTAATGTTTGAGGGGTCTGGTCGGGACCCCCGTGAGTCCGGTCACGGGTCCCGCAGACTCGATCGCCACGAGTTGCCTAGCAACAAGTGACGCTGATCTCTGCTCCATGTGATTGGAGCAGAGATCAGTGTTCACTAAATGAAAGCCCAGCCCCCAACAGTTAGTAACACACCCCTAGGAACACTTAACCCCTACACTGCCACCCACTGGTTAACCCCTTCACTGCAAGTGTCATTTACACAGGAATCACTGCATTTGTATAGCAGTGATTGCTGTATAAATGACAATGGTCCCAAAAATGTGTCAAAAATGTCCGATGTGTCTGCCATAATGTCGCAGTCACAATAAAAATCGCTGATTGCCGCCATTACTAGTAAAAAAAAAAAATATTAATAAAAATGGCATAAAACTATTCCCTATTTGTAAACGCTATAACTTTTGCGCAAACCAATCAATAATCGCTTATTGCGATTTTTTTTTACCAAAAATATGTAGAAGAATACGTATCGGCCTAAACTGAGGGAAAAAATTTTTTTATATATTTTTGGGGGACATTTATTATAACAAAAAGTAAAAAATAATGCGTTTTTTTCAAAATTGTCGCTCTATTTTTGTTTATAGCACAAAAATAAAAACCGCAGGGGTGATCAAAAAACACCAAAAGAAAGCTCTATTTCTGAGGAAAAAAGGATGTCAATTTTGTTTGGGAGCCACGTCGCATGACCGCGCAGTTGTCAGTTAAAGCGACGCAGTGCCGAATCGCAAAAAGTGGTCTTTGGCCAGCAAAATGGTCCAGTCAGAAAGTGGTTAAAGGAGTTGTAAAGGTAGAAAGTTTTTTTATCTTAATGCATTCTATGCATTAAGATAAAAACCTTCTGTGTGCAGCAGCCTCCCCAGCACCCCTAATACTTATCTGAGACCCATCTCTGTCCAGCGATGTCCATGAGTGCCTCGGCCATCCAAGACTCTCCCTCCTGATTGAGAAAAATATAAACCATAGCGCCTTTGGATAAAAGAACTGATCATCAAACTCCAGCTGCAGTAAAAAAACTTGCTAATAAGCAAATGGCAAAGAAGCAAAGTGAGAATATAAAAACAGTTTGCTGCACTTAGGGTTGATCACATTCATGTAAATATGCAGAACACACAAACATTGACGTCCCATTAGGTAATGAAACAAAGTGCTCATGCTTAAATTGATATCTCCTGTGCAATAGTGTTCAGACTGGGTGCCCCACATAGATGTACACTCACCCTGGATGTTGACCAACTATCGCTAGTATGGTCATTTAGGCATGTGGGGATACCCCTAGGGAGCCTGTTCAAATAACGTCTCATGCATGAATTCACCTCATAAGTATGGATGGAAATGACAAAGGAGAACCTTTATTGCGCAATGCATAAAACCAGATTTATTAAATACTCAAAATAAAATAATTCACTCACATTTAAAAGTGCCTTATAGTCCAGGCACCCAGTGTGTGTAGCAAGTGATTATTAAGGGTAATCAGCCCTGATATGAAAAGCTGCCATTTACGCCGTTCAGGTCGATTCCCGGTTAGTTTCACATGGGCGGACGTTTTTTGTGTATTCTGCATGATTACATGAATGTGATCAACCCTAAGCGCAGCAAACTATTTTTATATACCCCTTCCTGATTGGCTGAGTCACAGCAGCGGTGCCATTGGCTCCCGTGGATGTCAATCAAAGTCAGTTAGCCAATCAGAAGAGAGTGGGGGCAGGGCCAAACAGCAGCTCCATGTCTGAATGGGCATACGGAGCTGCAGCTCGGCTCGGGTGCCCCCATAGGCAAGCTGTGGGGGCACTTGACAGAGGGGTGGGGCCCGGAGCAGAAGGACCCGAGAAGAAGAGGATCCAAGCTGCTCTGTGCACATCCACTGCAATAGAGCAGGTAATTATAACATGTTTGCTATTATTTTTATTTTTTTTAAACAGACTTTACAAACACTTTCAAGTATTTTTTTGGGATATAAAGACTGTGACAACTGTGCTTTCCATGCATTGAGTAGGTTCCTTTTTATTGAGACAACAAAAAGTTTGCTCATATGGAAATCTATTCTAAAAATTGTCAAACATAATCATTTGAGTATTCTGAATATTATTGAGATATCTGATCTCTAGGATACCCTAAAACTGTATAGTATTTTTTTTTTTTTTGCAGTATACAATCAGTATGACAATTTTTTTTTTAAAGTAAATTAAACTGTAACTTGAGTTTAATCACTGGAGCTGATGGTATTTTTGTGTATGGGGCAAAGTGACCATGTGAAGTTGTGGGCCATTAAAGTGATTTTATAAATGTAATTTTAAGGGAACGTTGTCTGTAAGATTGTATAGGTTTTTGTAAATGCAGCATTTCCTAAATTGAAACTTCCTTGTCCTCAGCATGTACTGTATACAGACAAATAAATTATGATGTTGTTAAATATGCCTGGTTTTAAAGGAACTGCATTTGCAGGTAATAACTATCACATGCAGAAAGGATACAATTAAGGTATCTAGCTTATTTCTGACAAACGCTACATTTAAAAAAACAACAAAAAAGTGTAGCTAATATTTTTTTACATAGCACATGTCTTGCGAAATTGCCATTATTGTTAGGTCGTCTTTTAAATATAAAGTACCTTTGAGAAATTAGTTTTATGAGTTTGCCTCTAAAGCTGGATACACACTATACAATTTTCTTCAGTTTTTTTCCTTTAAATTTACCAAAATCATATAATATGAGATCAAACACTTTCAATTTATATGCATTTAGGCAGACGCTTGCACTACATAGTTGAAGGTATATCTAAAGGAAATCAAACAACAAAACTTACATAGCGTGTATACAGCTTAAGTGATTACACAATTTCCTCCTGCAGACTCCCAGAAACGGGAATACTGTAAATTTTAACGACACGGTTGAAAACAAATCAGTGTTACATGCATTGTTTAGCACTTTTGGAAACTAAATAATTCACATTAGGGCTTGTACAAAGTGCTGTCTAGGATGCAATTGCTTCCCATATGTCTAAAGCTTTGTTAGTATTAGGGAGCTTAAAAGCAAGCCAGCCTGCTCTATGGTAACTGCTCATATCTTAGTGAAGAACAACAATAAATGCATGCTATAATATCCATAATGCAATAGTTCATAGTAGTAGGTGATTTTGTAATTGATATTGTAGCGGCCCATTTCCTAACTGTTAGCCCTTGTACACACGGTTGGAGATTCCGACGGAATGTTTCCTATCGGACCGTTTTGTCAGATATTTCGACTGTGTGTGGTCTGCATCGGACTGTTTCCGTCGGAATATGCGACGGACCAACTTTTCCAACTTGCCGGTAACATTTTCCGACAAAATGCTCCTATTGGACATACGCCGATCATGTGTAGCCTACTCCGACGGACAAAGTGCCACGCATGCTCAGATCAAATTCCTAGACCAAAGCTATTGGCTACTAGCCTGAACGTAGTCCCGTCGTAATGAAATAACGTCATCACGTTATGTACAATCGGATTTTCCAACCGTGTGTATGCAACATCACTTCCGGACCTCTTCTGGAATTAATCTGTCGGAATTACTCCGACGGATTTGGTTGTCCGAATCTCTGACCGTGTGTACAAGGGCTTACAGTTCCCCAGTACACAGTACTTCAAATGGTCACCAATTTGTTTTGAAGAATTAACACAGCCTTTTATTAATTGTACATTGTATTTTCTGCTGAAAAAGGTGAGTGTATTTTGGAAGTGAAAAAATAAATCTGGAGAATAAGTAAATAACATGTGGTTTTCATTAGATCATTGAATAAGCATCAGTTCTTCCTTCCAGTTTAAGGCTAACACATTGAGTTCTTTCTTCCAGTAATGTTCAGCCCTTTGCGTAATCCACAGTTCTGCCTTCCAGTACCATTCATCACATTAGATAATCATCAGTTCTGCCTTCCAGAAATATTCAGATAGTTTAAAAAAAGAAAATATTTCTCACTGTGCCTTTGAAAAGAGCGACAGGATTACATGCAATGGTTTTTTCACCCTATTGTATAGTTCCTGTTGTTGATGTTAGATTTAAAGATGGTTGCCTCCACACAGAAGACCACAACACTGAGCAGACCAGGGCATGGTAAGTTAGTAATCACGAAAACAGCAACTACACAGAGCCCACAGACAAAACTCCTGACTAGTGTACTGCCATCTGCTTGTCTTCTTTAAGTAAATATTACTTGTATAGTACATCAACATCTATTATGTTATAGGTCACATACTGTAAAAATACTTTTGTATCCATGCTAGGAACAAAATGCTAGGACCAGAATTATATTCCATACAACACGTGCATCCAATATTTTGGGAAATGTTTATTTATTAAATAATTCAAAATTAGAAACTGCCAGGAAATGTTTTTGTCATTAGCGCTAACATGTTGGTATTTATTTGACTGTTATCAATATATGCAAGTTGAAACTAGTCATGTGGAAGCACATCTAATCATACTCTGTGTGGGTAGTTCTGTTAAGGTTATGTGCAGCTCTTTTTGTGGCACCTTTTATCCCGAATTTGCAGCCTTTGACTTTGTCTGACAACTACACTTCAGGCTGAGACAAGATTCTGGATGAAATATGTTAACTGTGGTTGCATTTTATCTAACCTTTACTTAATTTGATCTATAAAAAGTAACAAGTGTATTGAACCTGTTAATAAAAGGGTCTAAAACTTGTGCAGGGAAATAAAATAGGTTAATTGCTTGCAATAAAGCATGTCTCTTTGCTGCCCAAGGGGAGCTTTGTGGTAAGGAATTTTTAGCAAGCCTGAAGCAAATCATTTTCCTACCTAAATGCAAAAAAAGAAGCACATACTGAAAAGTAGATGTGTCCTGAGATTAGCTTGAACTACTAAGTGTAAGCTGAGTTTTGTGAACCTTTTCAGGAGGTTTGTGTGAAGAGTATACTCAAAATGTACTAGTATGACCAAAAACCCTTTTGGCTTATTATCGAATTAATACATATGATGCAATTAAATATGTGCTTTAAATAAAATACCTACTAAGCCTAGGTACACATTGATGCAATTTGGCATGCGATTTGACATGTCAAATCGCATGCCTAATCGGCAGTATTGCCGGCAATGGCAATGTCCGAATTGGTGCGACACAGACTTTGTGGCACAGGACCGCACCAATTCCCAAAAGTAGTTACTGTACTACTTTTGGTGACTTTGGGTGCAATTTGTATAGACATCTGTGCAGGAACCTGCACAGATGTCTCTGAAATCGCTCCCGAAGTCAGACTGACATGCGGGAATGAAATCGGGTGAGTTCAGCTGAACTAAATTTTAAATTCAACATATGAAGTGTCAAATATATGTAAGACTCATATTGTCCAAAACATTGAATATGTGTAAGCAATAAATGGAAAACATTAGCACATTAAGGTTGTTCTAAAAGCAGACGGTTTTCTACCTTCATGCATTTCATGCATGAAGGTAAAAAGCCTTCTGCATGCAGCTTCCCCCAGACCCTCCCAAGACTTACCCAAGCCTGATCACGATAGAGCAAAGTGCATGAGAGCTGCTATTCTCCTGACCTTTGACACAGCAGTGGGAGCCTGGGAGGAAGGGGTGGGGGAAGCGGAACTGAGCCATGCTCTGTGCGTCCTGAATATGCAGCCTTTGACTTTGTTTAACAACTGCACAAGATTCTGGATGAAATATGTTAACTGTGGTTGCATTTTATCTAACCTTTACTTAATTTGATCTATAAAAAGTAACAAGTGATAATAGTAGTAAGTCTAACAATAATATTAAGAATTGACTATTGACCTTTGCACCTTCACACCTCAGGGCAGCTCAAGTCCTGAACTACAGACCTCAGATCACCCCCATTACTGCACTTTCACACCTCCAATCACCCCAATTCCTGTACATACACAACTCAGATCACACCAATCCCTGCACCTTCACATCTCAAATCAACCCAATTCCTGTACCTACACACCTTGGGCTAGCCCCAATTCTTTCACCTTCACACCTCAGATCAATCCAATTTCTGCACCTTCACACCTCAGATCATCCCAATTCCTGCACCTTCATACCTCAGATCAGCCTCACTTTCTGCACCTTCACACCTCAGATCAGATCCAATTCCTGCACCTTCACACCTCAGATCAGCCTCAATTCCTGCACTGTCACACCTCAGATCAGATCCAATTCCTGCACCTTCACACCTCAGATCAGATCCAATTCCTGCACCTTCACACCTCAGATCAGCCTCAATTCCTGCACCTTCACACCTCAGATCAGCCTCAATTCCTGCCCCTTCACACCTCAGATCAGCCTCAATTCCTGCACCTTCACACCTCAGATCAGCCTCAATTCCTGCACCTTCACACCTCAGATCAGATCCAATTCATGCACCTTCACACCTCAGATCAGATCCAATTCCTGCACCTTCACACCTCAGATCAGATCCAATTCCTGCACCTTCACACCTCAGATCAGATCCAATTCCTGCACCTTCACACCTCAGATCAGATCCAATTCCTGCACCTTCACACCTCAGATTAGATCCAATTCCTGCACCTTCACACTTCAAATCAGATCCAATTCCTGCACCTTCACACCTCAGATCAGATCCAATTCCTGCAGCTTCACACCTCAGATAAGATCCAATTCCTGCACATTCACACCTTAGATCAGCTCAAATTCTTGCATCTTCAAACCTCAGATCACCCCCTTTTTCTGCATTATCACTCCTCAGATCACCCCACTTCCTGCACTGTCACACCTCAAATTTTCCCCAATCCCTGCACCTTCACACGTCAGATACAATTCCTGCACCTTCACACCTCAGATCAGCCTCAATTCCTGCACCTTCACACCTCAGATCAGATCCAATTCCTGCACCTTCACACCTCAGATCAGATCCAATTCCTGCACCTTCACACCTCAGATCAGATCCAATTCCTGCACCTTCACACCTCAGATCAGATCCAATTCCTGCACCTTCACACCTCAGATCAGCCTCAATTCCTGCACCTTCACACCTCAGATCAGCCTCAATTCCTGCACCTACACACCTCAGATCAGCCTCAATTCCTGCACCTTCACACCTCAGATCAGCCTCAATTCCTGCACCTTCACACCTCAGATCAGCCTCAATTCCTGCCCCTTCACACCTCAGATCAGCCTCAATTCCTGCACCTTCACACCTCAGATCAGATCCAATTCATGCACCTTCACACCTCAGATCAGATCCAATTCCTGCACCTTCACACCTCAGATCAGATCCAATTCCTGCACCTTCACACCTCAGATTAGATCCAATTCCTGCACCTTCACACCTCAAATCAGATCCAATTCCTGCACCTTCACACCTCAGATCAGATCCAATTCCTGCAGCTTCACACCTCAGATAAGATCCAATTCCTGCACATTCACACCTTAGATCAGCTCAAATTCTTGCATCTTCAAACCTCAGATCACCCCCTTTTTCTGCATTATCACTCCTCAGATCACCCCAATTCCTGCACTGTCACACCTCAAATTTTCCCCAATCCCTGCACCTTCACACATCAGATACAATTCCTGCACCTTCACACCTCAGATCAGCCTCAATCCCTGCCCCTTCACACCTCAGATCAGCCTCAATTCCTGCACCTTCACACCTCAGATCAGCCTCAATTCCTGCACCTTCACACCTCAGATCAGATCCAATTCATGCACCTTCACACCTCAGATCAGATCCAATTCCTGCACCTTCACACCTCAGATCAGATCCAATTCCTGCACCTTCACACCTCAGATCAGATCCAATTCCTGCACCTTCACACCTCAGATCAGATCCAATTCCTGCACCTTCACACCTCAGATCAGATCCAATTCCTGCACCTTCACACCTCAGATCAGATCCAATTCCTGCAGCTTCACACCTCAGATAAGATCCAATTCCTGCACATTCACACCTTAGATCAGCTCAAATTCTTGCATCTTCAAACCTCAGATCACCCCCTTTTTCTGCATTATCACTCCTCAGATCACCCCAATTCCTGCACTGTCACACCTCAAATTTTCCCCAATCCCTGCACCTTCACACATCAGATACAATTCCTGCACCTTCACACCTCAGATCAGCCTCAATTCCTGCACCTTCACACCTCAGATCAGATCCAATTCCTGCACCTTCACACCTCAGATCAGATCCAATTCCTGCACCTTCACACCTCAGATCAGATCCAATTCCTGCACCTTCACACCTCAGATCAGATCCAATTCCTGCACCTTCACACCTCAGATCAGCCTCAATTCCTGCACCTTCACACCTCAGATCAGCCTCAATTCCTGCACCTTCACACCTCAGATCAGCCTCAATTCCTGCACCTTCACACCTCAGATCAGCCTCAATTCCTGCACCTTCACACCTCAGATCAGCCTCAATTCCTGCCCCTTCACACCTCAGATCAGCCTCAATTCCTGCACCTTCACACCTCAGATCAGCCTCAATTCCTGCACCTTCACACCTCAGATCAGATCCAATTCATGCACCTTCACACCTCAGATCAGATCCAATTCCTGCACCTTCACACCTCAGATCAGATCCAATTCCTGCACCTTCACACCTCAGATTAGATCCAATTCCTGCACCTTCACACCTCAAATCAGATCCAATTCCTGCACCTTCACACCTCAGATCAGATCCAATTCCTGCAGCTTCACACCTCAGATAAGATCCAATTCCTGCACATTCACACCTTAGATCAGCTCAAATTCTTGCATCTTCAAACCTCAGATCACCCCCTTTTTCTGCATTATCACTCCTCAGATCACCCCAATTCCTGCACTGTCACACCTCAAATTTTCCCCAATCCCTGCACCTTCACACATCAGCCTCAATTCCTGCACCTTCACACCTCAGATCAGATCCAATTCCTGCACCTTCACACCTCAGATCAGATCCAATTCCTGCACCTTCACACCTCAGATCAGACCCAATTCCTGCACCTTCACACCTCAGATCAGATCCAATTCCTGCACCTTCACACCTCAGATCAGCCTCAATTCCTGCACCTTCACACCTCAGATCAGCCTCAATTCCTGCCCCTTCACACCTCAGATCAGCCTCAATTCCTGCACCTTCACACCTCAGATCAGCCTCAATTCCTGCACCTTCACACCTCAGATCAGATCCAATTCATGCACCTTCACACCTCAGATCAGATCCAATTCCTGCACCTTCACACCTCAGATAAGATCCAATTCCTGCACCTTCACACCTCAGATTAGATCCCATTCCTGCACCTTCACACCTCAAATCAGATCCAATTCCTGCACCTTCACACCTCAGATCAGATCCAATTCCTGCAGCTTCACACCTCAGATAAGATCCAATTCCTGCACATTCACACCTTAGATCAGCTCAAATTCTTGCATCTTCAAACCTCAGATCACCCCCTTTTTCTGCATTATCACTCCTCAGATCACCCCAATTCCTGCACTGTCACACCTCAAATTTTCCCCAATCCCTGCACCTTCACACATCAGATTCAATTCCTGCACCTTCACACCTCAGATCAGCCTCAATTCCTGCACCTTCACACCTCAGATCAGATCCAATTCCTGCACCTTCACACCTCAGATCAGATCCAATTCCTGCACCTTCACACCTCAGATCAGATCCAATTCCTGCACCTTCACACCTCAGATCAGATCAAATTCCTGCACCTTCACTCCTCAGATCAGATCCAATTCTTGCACCTTCACACCTCAGATCAGATCCAATTTCTGCAGCTTCACACCTCAGATCAGATCCAATTCCTGCACCTTCATACCTCAGATCAGATCAAATTCCTGCACATTCACACCTTAGATCAGCTCAAATTCTTGCATCTTCAGACCTCAGATCACCCCCTTTTTCTGCATTATCACTCCTCAGATCACCCCAATTCCTGCACTGTCACACCTCAACTTTTCCCCAATCCCTGCACCTTCACACCTCTGATCAGCCCTAATTCCTGAACTATCACACAATCAGATGAGCCACAGTTCCTGCACCTTCACACCTCAGATGAGTTCAGGTGGAAAAGTGAGAACCAGCACAAGTTTACTCAGTAACCAAATGCAGTTCTTCAGTTTTATAACCAGAACTAACTGAACAGAAAAGCTGACAATTGACTGTCAATTGTACTACTGCCCACTCTGAGAACTTGTCTCTGAAGCAAAAAAATTGCGGAAAAAGGGAAACATTTATTGATATGAGTTACTATTATGTATTAAACATTTAAATACCAACTATACAACTTTCTAGCTGTACTTACTTTTGACCACTGCAGTCTGTGTGTTACTTACATTTGACACCTGCCTTATTTGCGTTAATTACTCCTGACACTTGTAATCTTTGTATTACTTACTCATGCCACCTGTACGCTTTGCATTGTTTACTCCTAAACTCTGTGTATTACTAACTTCTTACTTCTGCACTGTGTATTATTTATCTATGCCTGACTCCTGCACTGCTTGCAATACTTACACCAGAACCTCCCACTTTTTGTGTTACTTACTCCTGACCTCTACACCCTGTCTGTTGCTTGTTCCTTACTTTTCCACTCTGTGCATTACTTACTCCTGATGCCTGCACTATTTGTATTACTTACACATGACCCCTGCACTCTTTGTGATATGTACCCCTGACCCATGAACTCTGGGTGTTACTTACTCCTGACCCCTGCACCCTTTCAATTGCTTACATCTGACCCCATCCTCCGAGTGTTACTTACTCCTGGCCCTTGTACTTTTTCAGTTGCTTACACCTGACTATGCATTCTTTGCTTTACTTAATCTTGAGTTGTGCACCCTGGGTTCTACTTACTCCTTGGCCCAGCAATCTGTATGTTGCTTAGTCCTTCCTCCTGCACTCTAATGCCCCATACACACGATCGGATTTTCCGACAACAAATGTATGCAAGCTTGTTGTCAGAAAGTCCGACCTTGTGTATGCTCCATAGAACATTTGCTGTTGGAATATCCACCCACAACTGTTTGAGAGCAGCTTCTCAAATTTTCTGCCAACAAAACTTGTTGTCAGAATTTCCGATAACGTGTACACAAGCGCGTCACACAAAAGTTCACGCATACTCAGAATTAAGCAGAAGGAGCCGCACTGGCTATTGTACTTCCTTTTTCTCGGCTCGTCATAGGTTGTATGTCCCCGCATTCTTACGTTCGGAAATTTTGGGCCAACATTTGTGTGACCATGTGTATGCAAGACAAGTTTGAGCCAACATCCTTTGGACAAAATCTATGGTTTTGTTGTCGGAAAATCCTGTCGTGTGTATGGAGCTTAAGTGTTACTTCCTCTTGACTCTTGCATGCTTTACATTATGTACTCCTGACACCTGAATTCTGTGTTTTATACACTCCTTTCCCCTGCACTATGTGTGCTACACACTCCTGACCCTAGCATTCAATGCATTAGGCACTCTTGTCCCACAGAAGAGTAGGCTCAGGTTTTTTTTATTGTACCATTTTAAGCCCCTTCCACTGTTACCACCCACATCAAAAATGCACTGCAGCATGCTTACTCTAACCATGGTGTCCAAGGGATTTGTTTGTATATCTTGAATGTCTGACTCCTGTCCCAAAATTCTCTGACCAACTGTTTCAGTGTATGTTAAACATGGGAAAATGGTTTTGTGTGTGTAGTTACAACTGGGGGTGTGGTTTCTGGATGTGATTAAAGTGAGCATGGTCAGCACTTTATAAGAGAGCAGACGTATCTGTTCTCTTATATTCAAACTCTCCCTGTCCATATAATCCTAGCTTAAATACTCATCCGTTTTTCCCATAAACCTTTTCCCTAGCACAAGTCAAACCAATTCTATATGTTAATCTCCATAATAAACCCTTGGGAGGCACTCCTGCATTAAACCATGGAAAATGTTTCCCAACGTGAACACACAATTATTACCCTAATTTTCATGTCGATGGATTTTGAAAGTGTGATAAAACTACAATGCTTAGCTTTGAGGCAGATAAAAGAAGGGTTCAAGGTACACTTATTAACAAGAAGTTGACAGCGATTCTTAATGATGCATTTTTTTTGGACAGCCTTGGCTCACCCATTTAATCAACCACCCACTTTTTGGAACTATAAATGCACAGCCAAGGAGTGTGGTCTGACACCGGGAGCCTCTGGGATATCATACCCCTCACCCCCATTTTAGTTCACCCCCTACCCAACCTACCTCCTCTTTTCTGTCCAATTTGCTTCTCTTTCTCTTCTCTTTATTTTTTCTTACTTGCATTTTTAGCAAACCCCACCTTTAGATGCCTTCTAGTCCCATCTTCTTCTTTTTTTTTTTTTTTTTACTTGGTTTATTGAAAAAAATGCCCATACAAATGACACTTGTCAAGCCAATATGGAGGCAAAGTACTGTTCAACAAACAGAATATACAAAGGAAATTGTCACAGCACTGGTGTATCAAAACCTGTAAATTCTATACATTTCAAAGCAACAACCCCCCCCCCCCCCCAACAATATAAAAGTTGAATAGTTCTTTTGTTTTAAACTCCTGGGTTTTCAACTCCCCTTTTTTTCCAATCCACTTTGTTCACGTCTCTGTGAATAAGCTTAGGTGCTCAAATCCATTAAGAGTGCTCTAGACATTCATACAAACTCTGGCGTCAATCTGGGAGTTCTGTCGAATAGTGCAGATAGTTGGATAATGCCTCTGACGATCTGCGCATGCACTGTATGTAATATCACTCCAGCTGATCTACCGTTCAGCTGGTGTGACGTCAACACTGCGCATGCGCAGATTGTTGGAGGCATTATCTGATGCAGTAATCGACAGAACACCGGAGGCAGTCCGATAGATCCTGCATGGTGCCTCCTATTCCGGCAGACTTCCTCTCATGTACCCCACTCGGTAGCACTCTGACTTCGGGCTCAGCTGTTTAGAGGAGCTGCCAGTTATGTATTGGGAGGGGTGAGGGAGGCTGGGCAGGTGAAGAATGCACAGTACACACTGGCCAATATTAACATGCTGGTGTTCTGTCAATTACTGCATTTGCTGATAGTCAGATAATGCCTCCAATAATCTGCACATACGCAGTGTTGACGCCACATCAGCTGATTGGCAGGGTGACATCACTACTGTGTAGGCACAGATCTTTGGGGGCATTATCTGATGATCTGCACTAATCGACAGAACAGTGGGCAACAAATGTCACAACTAGCAACAAATTCATGTACCTGTGAGAATCCGTGGTCATGGAGAAAGGGGGCAGTAAGCCCAGAGTGTCCATACTGCACGTTCTCCTCCTCAATGCATGTTTACCCATGACTGCAATGCAAGCAACACTGGTTGCTATAATGCTGTTGGCTACACAGCAGCCAGTAATGCATCCCTAGCACTATTCAGGTGCCAGCTGGGGGATTTTTCAGCCAGCAACCAGGGGAAGGGATGCTAGCTGATGTCATTGATTAAATATGGATATTGTCCTATTTGGGTTAAGATGTCAGCCAGAATTCCTGCCACTTTCTTTCCATTTACCTGTTGGCTGGGAAATCGCCTGGCTGGAAATTGAAAAGGGCTGGGGATGCATTACTAATGCTAAGTTGTATTTAGCTTCCAGGCTTCTAGCAACCAAGCAATCCAGTGCTAAGATGGCTGACAAATAGCAGAAGAGATGGGAGAGGCATTTACAGGTGGGGAAAGCAGCAGGGGATCTGAGGTCACATAGCCACAGAGGGAGACCCAGGGTAGGGGGGCTCAGGAGTTCACAGAGCAGTCGGAATAGGAACATGGGGAGCAGAGCACACAGTGCAATGGGGGAGAGCTCGGTGCAATCTGAGAGCATAGAATGGGGGAGAGGGCCTAGATAGGTATCAGGTGACTGCAGTTCAAGCACACAAAGGGAAGAAAAGTGAGATGCAGAGTACAGTGCATGGCTGATAATAAACCCTGAGCATTTTAGGTATTTTCGGCAGCTGGTTTAATCACTAACTGAGTAGGCAGCTTCTTCATCTTCGGCTTTTCCTTTGGGTGCTTGTATTTATATGGAAATTATGATAAACATTTACATATTTGTTTATTCAATGTATTATATGGATTAAACTAGCACTTATTTTGGATCTGTAAAAATTTACAGGTGTCATGACAATATGCATGGATGCTATATATGTTATTTGTTCATTTTTATATAGTTCCAATAATGATAGTGAAGTATGCATAGTTGTGGGAATTTTTTCAGATAAGATACTTTTGATATTGAAGTTGTTATTTTGTATTAGATCCAGGATTGTTTTAGTATTTATCATGTTTTTTTACCCGTGGGATTATGGATTCACACACTGAGCATGGATGACAAGTACAAGTGTTGGCCACCCTTTTGCTGCTCAGGTGTGTTCCATTCTGCTAAGGGAAGTATTTTGAAGCGTGCTCATGGGATTGAGACTGCTGATTGGTCGTTTAGCATATAGGGTTGTCTAAATGCTTCTATATATACCCATGAACACGCTTCTTTTCTTTAGCTATGAATAAGCACCATGATGGGGCATGAAACGTGTTAGCTATTTGTCCTGTTTTTGCTATTTTTATGAGGTGACTGTACTTGGATTTTAATTGTTTGCAAATAAAGATGCCTTTTTTGATGTGCAGCCATCCAGGAATTCTTTTTCTCCTCAATCTTGAGCAGAGGCAGCACCTGTGAGTTCCATTAGTGCGAGCCCTTTATTGTGGATCTGGAAGGTTGCTAATCTTTGTGTCCATCATCTGATGTACCTGGGTTGTAAGGCCATGACATGTCATGAATGTAAAACAAAATTTAGCTGAATTTGGCTAAATTTCAGAGACTAAAAATAATAATGTGAAATACGCCTTTAAATATGCCCCTCCTTTCCCAAAGTGTTTCCACGGTTTTTATAAACTGCCTATTTATAGTGTTAATTGTACAGGTTTAATTTTTTATGGAGAAATAAAAATGGTGGAACGTTTTAGTAATTTTTTTATTTTTTATTTAATATCATAGAAAACTGAAGCAGTGAATTTTTTTTTACTGTTTTCATTTTTTAGACTAACCCCTAGAAGTAGGAAGATGCAACCTAGAGGGCATATTTTTAAATCACTTTAGATAAATTCAGGGTTGGTAGAGACTGAGCCATCCATATTAATAGTTTCCGAGAAAGGGAATTGTACTCTGCATGTAAACACTAATGATCTGCAATATTATCCTATAAAAAATCTGACCTTTGCTTCCATGGTCAGAAATAATTCTACACTTATAGTGAATTTTTTTCCATTTGATACCACTGTTTCACAGTCAGATCTTTCTCAGAACAATAAACCTCACATAAAAGGTCCTTTCTGTAACTCTACAATAGCAATGTAAATTCTTTTTTTTTCCAATCGCAAATAAAAAACCTGATATCCTCTAATTAAGGAAGGTTAGGAATGCCAAACTTATCAAAATATTTTCATGCAGCAGATTATCTCAACTCATAAAACTTCAGTTTCATAAAAACACACCCAACCTGAACGTTATAGAATCATATTTGTGTTACCCATACACAGTAAAACACTTAAAACACTTAAAAGGGAGGTCCACCCTAAAGTGGACCTTCCGCTCATTGGAATCCTCCCTCCCTCCGGCGCCACAATTGGCACCTTTCAGGGGGGAGGGGGGTGCAGGTACCTGTACAGTACAGGTATCTGCACCCACTTCCGGCGTAGATTCTGCAGAAGGTACGCCCCTTTCCGCAGAATCTACGGCCCTTTCCGAAAGTCCCCCGCTGCCTGCTGGGAAACACACGGATCCCAGAGACAGCGGGGACCATCCTTATTGCGCAGCGCGTCTCGCGCATGCGCAGTAGGGAACCGGGAAATGAAGCCGAAAGGCTCCACTTCCTGATTTCCATACCCAAGATGGCAGCGGCAGCACCCGAGAGACGATCGAGAGATCGGCTTCGGGTGCCGACATCGCGGGCGCGCTGGGCGGGTAAGTGTCATTATTTTAAAAGTCTTTTAAAAAAAAAAGGCGGAACTCCCGCTTTAATGTGGCTTTCAGCCAAAGATGGGTCCACGGTTATTTGCCCATTTTTATCATGTTCTCTAAACCTCTCACCTCTGTTAGACCCACCAATTTAAATCTTTACATAGTCCCTTAGCACCTATCTCACTTCCTCAAATAAAACGCGACAAAACGCGACAAAACGCCGCTACCGCGTTTTGCCGCGTTTTCGTTTATAAGCGTTTTTTAAAGGTGACCTTTTTTTTTACATTAAAAATCTCAAAAATGATTGCAAATGATGAAAAACCATTAGAAAAATATTTTAAACAATTGCAATTGCAAGTGGACAATCCACAACTTGTGGCAAGTGACATGGCAGGTGGCAAGTGACGTGGCAAGTGGACAATCCACAACTTGTGGCAAGTGACATGGCAGGTGGCAAGTGATGTGGCAAGTGGACAATCCACAACTTGTGGCAAGTGACGTGGCAGGTGAAGTGGCAAGTGACGTGGAAAGTGGACAATCCACAACTTGTGGCAGGTGACGTGGCAAGTGACCTGGCAGGTGACACGGCAAGTGACCTGGCAGGTGACGTGGCAAGTGGAAAATCCACAACTTGTGGCAGGTGACTGGCATGTGACGTGGCAAGTGGACAATCCATAACTTGTGGCAGGTGACGTGGCAAGTGATGTGGCAAGTGGACAATCCACTTGTGGCAGGGGACGTGGCAAGTGACGTGGCAAGTGGACAATCCACTTGTGGCAGGGGACGTGGCAAGTGACGTGGCAAGTGGACAATCCACAACTTGTGTCAGGTGACATGGCAAATGACGTGGCAAGTGGACAATCCACAACTTGTGGCAGGTGATGTGGCAAGTGATGTGGCAAGTGGACAATCCACTTGTGGCAGGTGACGTGGCAGGGGACGTGGCAAGTGACGTGGCAAGTGGACAATCCACAACTTGTGGCAGGTGACGTGGAAAGTGACGTGGCAAGAGGACAATCCACAACTTGTGGCAAGTGACATGGCAGGTGGCAAGTGACGTAGCAAGTGGACAATCCACAACTTGTGGCAAGTGACATGGCAGGTGGCAAGTGATGTGGCAAGTGGACAATCCACAACTTGTGGCAAGTGACGTGGCAGGTGAAGTGGCAAGTGACATGGAAAGTGGACAATCCACAACTTGTGGCAGGTGACGTGGCAAGTGACCTGGCAGGTGACACGGCAAGTGACCTGGCAGGTGACGTGGCAAGTGGAAAATCCACAACTTGTGGCAGGTGACTGGCATGTGACGTGGCAAGTGGACAATCCATAACTTGTGGCAGGTGATGTGGCAAGTGATGTGGCAAGTGGACAATCCACTTGTGGCAGGGGACGTGGCAAGTGACGTGGCAAGTGGACAATCCACTTGTGGCAGGGGACGTGGCAAGTGACGTGGCAAGTGGACAATCCACAACTTGTGTCAGGTGACGTGGCAAGTGATGTGGCAAGTGGACAATCCACTTGTGGCAGGTGACGTGGCAGGGGACGTGGCAAGTGACATGGCAAGTGGACAATCCACAACTTGTGGCAGGTGACGGGGAAGGTGACGTGGAAAGTGATGTGGCAAGTGGACAATCCACAACTTGTGGCAGGTGATGTGGCTGGTGACGTGGCAAGTGGACAATCCACAACTTGTGGCAGGTGGCATGGCAGGTGATGTGAAAAGTGGACAATCCACATCTTGTGGCAAGTGACGTGGCAGGTGATGTGGCAAGTGACGTGGCAAGTGGACAATCCACAACTTGTGGCAGGTGACGTGGCAGGTGATGTGGCAAGTGACGTGGCAGGTGATGTGACAAGTGGACAATCCACATCTTGTGGCAAGTGACGTGGCAGCTGACGTGGCAAGTGGACAAGCCAAAACTTGTGGCAGGTGACGTGGTAAGTGACGTGGCAGGTGACGTGGCAAGTGGACAAGCCACAACTTGTGGCAGGTGACGTGGCAAGTGACGTGGCAGGTGATGTGGCAAGTCACGTGGCAAGTGGAAATCCACAACTTGTGGCAGGTGATGTGGCTGGTGACGTGGCAAGTGGACAATCCACAACTTGTGGCAGGTGGCATGGCAGGTGACATGGAAAGTGGACAATCCACATCTTGTGGCAAGTGACATGGCAGGTGGCAAGTGACGTGGCAAGTGGACAATCCACAACTTGTGGCAGGTGATGTGGCAAGTGACGTGGCAGGTGATGTGGCAAGTGGACAATCCCCAACTTGTGGCAGGTGACGTGGCAAGTGACGTGGCAAGTGGACAATCCAAAACTTGTGGCAGGTGACGTGGCAAGTGACGTGGCAGGTGACGTGGCAAGTGGACAATCCACAACTTGTGGCAAGTGACGTGGCAGGTGACGTGGCAAGTGGACAATCCACAACTTGTGGCAGGTGACGTGGCAAGTGACGTGGCAGGTGATGTGGCAAGTGATGTGGCAAGTAGACAATCCACAACTTGTGGCAGGTGATGTGGCAAGTGACGTGGCAGGTGATGTGGCAAGTCACGTGGCAAGTGGACAATCCACAACTTGTGGCAGGTGATGTGGCTGGTGACGTGGCAAGTGGACAATCCACAACTTGTGGCAGGTGGCATGGCAGGTGACGTGGAAAGTGGACAATCCACATCTCGTGGCAAGTGACATGGCAGGTGATGTGGCAAGTGACGTGGCAAGTGGACAATCCACAACTTGTGGCAGGTGACGTGGCAGGTGATGTGGCAAGTGGACAATCCCCAACTTGTGGCAAGTGACATGGCAAGTGACGTGGCAAGTGGACAATCCAAAACTTGTGGCAGGTGATGTGGCAAGTGATGTGGCAGGTAATGTGACAAGTGGACAATCCACAACTTGTGGCAGGTGACGTGGCAGTTGGACAATCCACAACTTGTGGCAGATGACGTGGCAAGTGACGTGGCAAGTGACGTGGCAAGTGGACAATCCACAACTTGTGGCAGGTGCCGTGGCAAGTGACACGCTAAATACAAGTACACTGCAGCTCTCACAGCTGCTGCTACTCACTCTGGTCTCACAAAATTGCTGAAATAGTTAAAGCGGAAGTCCACCCTAAAGTGGACCTTCCGCTCATCGGAACCCTCCCCCCCTCCGGCGCCACAATTGGCACCTTTCAGGGGGCAGGGGGGTGCAGATACCTGTACAGTACAGGTATCTGCACCCACTTCCGGGTAGCTCTCTGCGGAAAGGGGCGTATATCATGCCCCTTTCCGCAAGTGCCCACCCCTTTCCGCAAGTGCCCCGCTGCCTGCTGGGAAAACACACAGATCCCAGAGGCAGCGGGGACCGTCCTTATTGCGCAGCGGGGCTCGTGCATGCGCAGTAGGGAACCGGGAAATGAAGCCGAAAGGCTCCATTTCCTGATTCCCATATCCAAGATGGCGGCGGCAGCACCTGAGAGGTGATCTACAGATTGGCTTCGGGTGCCGACATCGCGGGCGCGCTGGACAGGTAAGTGTCACTATTTTAAAAGTCAGCAGCTGCAGTATTTGTAGCTGCTGGCTTTAAAAAAAAAAAAAAAACGCGGAGTCCCGGCGGACTCCCGCTTTAATAATACTGTTTTTTGAGCTGGGGCGGGTCTATGATGTTAGCTTAACTAAACGCTTCTAGACGCAAACGCGGTAAAACGCAGCTAAATCGCGGTAAAAATTGCGGCAAAACGCGCGTTTCTAAACGCCGGTTTCAGCTTTTAAAAACATGTGTCCAGCAGAGTTTGCATCTGCGTCTCGTGTGCATGAAGTCTTACTTCCTTTTGCAAATCAATGACAGAAATTAAAGTGAAATTCTCCCCACCAGGATGCAGATAGCTAAAAAGAAACTGACAAGTGTTTTGGCCTTTTCTCCGCTATTCAAAAATAAATAAATAAATAAATAAAATACCTTTTGGTTTTACGTACATTTTACTAGAGGTATTTGAACATAATGAACATGTTCAGAGTAATTTTAGCTAGACTAACACAAATGTCTAGAAGCTATGCCCTTCCAGCCTCTTCCAGACCCTCCTTTTGAAGTTACTGTTTCCATCAATTCCATGAATAATGGTAACTAGGCTGTGTTACATGAATACATATGTAAAACTATTCATACACACCAAGATCTTTTCCAAACAAAGTAACCATACTGAAAGAAAACTAAGACTATCAGGACAATCTAAGCTCCCAAGCAATAAAAAGGACTGGAAAACATCTAATAATGTTAAGCCCATTCTGTGTCATTAAAGAGTAGAAAATTAAGGAATCCCCACTGGATCATCTATTTACATTACAAACATTTTAACAAATTTTATAGATTATGTTACGTTATGTTATAGATTTCTATCTTTTGTTATTTTGAAGAAATAGCTGTTTGTGTCCATGGGCAAAGTAAATGTGAATGGGAGCAATTTTATTATTTTCAGTCAGCTGCTGCACTTGCAGGGTTCTAATGTGGCAAGTGGCAGGGTCTGAATCCCTTTAGACATGATTTCCCTTTGGCAGTTTCTCACCAAAATGACATTTTGGTACAGACAGTGCCCCAAAATCTGACTTGTATCTTACTGCAGACTTCTAGAAAAATCAGTAAACCAATCACACCAGGAGACATTACATTTCTGGGAGCTTTTCTACACCATCTGTGTACAGAACACCTTCAGGTTGCCACTTTGCATGGGATTTTACTGAAAATTACAAGGCTGCAGATTGAGAAGGAAAGGTATTTTTTTAATAACATTAAGCCCTGGCTCATACTTACGGTGTCTATGCGATCTGCTGTAGGTTTCAGTGTTATCTTAATGACACCCCAAAACAGATTGCAAAATGCAGTGTGATTGCCAGAATTGCTTTGCATGGGTGTGAACACCCATGCGATTCAATTCGGGTGCAGGGGAAAAAAGGTTCCAGCACAATTTTGGTGCGGATGCAATATGATTTTAGGGCTGAAATCACACCGCACAGACATCACATGTGATGTGCACAGGAATGCAGTGTGATTCCTGTGCGAATCATATGCAGTGTTTTCCACGCAGAACCTAGGCAAATCGTTTTTTAATTTATTTGTTATTTTGTTCTTCCCACGAAAGTAGAGTTACCCTTTAATAAAAGGTTGAGATTTATGTGTATGTATTTATCTACATTACTTACTTTGTACTTGTCAAAACTTTATTAAAATACATTGAACAGAAATCATTTGTTGAAAACCTATGCAAACATTCTATAATTGTTCTCCCTTCTTTGTGCCCTTTTCAGAATGACAAAAGTCCATTTATCTTACAATCCAGGAAGCACAACGTGTAGGTATATTTAGATCCAACAATTTTATAGGGCTTAACCTACAAAGAGTACTTATGGATTTGCACAAGTACAAAGGCTCAGATTTGCAACCTGTTTCAACTACATGGCCTTTTAATGCAAACAAATTCTGCTATAATGATTTGGGCATCAGAAAATAAAAGTTATGAGAACAAAATAATTAATACATTATGATCCTTGTGCATGTAACAGCGGAGATGTAAATATTTCAAATATACTGTATATCTAAATTTCAGCTAATTCTCCTTGCTTTCTCTGCAAAAAATAAACTAAAATGTTACAGGTCAACATTAACATCATTAAATTCTATTTTATCCACAATATAGAGTGGCTAATTAAGTACATAGACTTTCCTATTTTCTCACTACAGCTTTTATGAACCTATACCAGTCCTTAGGGATGCTGGTTTAGAGGTGACTTAGCACAATAAAACACCATGGACATAACCTAGCAGCATCAGCACTATTTATCTCCCTCGATCAAAAGTTGTATCCATTGATCACATTGTTCTTTTGTGTGATGACATCGGTTTCTAAAACAAGAAACCCGAGGTTCACTTTGTATTATAGTGATTCTATCACAAAAGCAAAGCGTTCAATATATTTATTCCCTAGTGATGTGGAGATTGTTATTAAAGCAATGTTTCAAGATTTTGCTGAATAGCAGAATAGAAAAGCAGAGAGAATATACCGAACCAACTCACATGAATTAGCTTCCTTTGTGTTAGGTAACTATGCTTTTGATGCACGTCGCAGATAAGAGGTGAGAAACATAAGCTTTCAGTTCTACACTGTAATTAGCATTATACACTATATTATTAAGCCTTTAATCAATTATTGCCTTTGTGTGTTCTGGGTAAGAGAACTGGCACTTAACTCTAACATAAAAAAGAAGAAAGCTAACAACTTTCGGCTTATGAGCAAGAAAGGAATGAAGATTAAATAATAGCAGCAAAATTGTCAGTTTATTACACTACTGCTGTTAAAGGTATCCCATGTACTTTATCAATAATATATATATATATATATATATATATACATATATCTATCTATATAGATATCGATCTATCTATCTATCTATATAGAGAGAGAGAGAGAGAGAGAGAGAGAGAGAGAGAGAGAGAGAGAGAGAGAGAGAGAGAGAGAGAGAGAGAGAGAGAGAGAGAGAGAGAGAGAGAGAGAGAGAGAGAGAGAGAGAGAGAATTAGGAAAAAAAATACAAAAATATTTGTAAATAACAGAATCTCAGAAAAAGAAAGATGATTGAAATGATGCTGCAATCAGGAGCTATAAAACAGGAGTCCTAGCAGCTGTTATTTCATAACCATAGAGCCACGCATGGTACTTGTGTCACAGCATGGCTCAGGGTAAAAATAATGCAGAGGTAGTGGGTGGCAAACAAAAAAAAAATGTGCATGCTTGAAAGGAGCTGGAGCACCCAGGGAATAATGCATGTAAACACAGCATGCCCTGCATGATAGCTGATTGCTATACTGTAATAAATCTCTACGTAACTATATAAAGAAATTACATTGTACTGCCAACTTTTAAGGTAAAAAAGGCTTGCATTTCAAGGTTATCAGACTAAAAGTAGCTTTACAGTTTAAATGATGAACCAGTATATTACAACAAATCTGCAGTGTCATAAACAACGTCTCAAAAAATGCATCTTCTGTCATTGCCTCTCACTGTGATGTCAGCAAAATGTCACCAATATGCATTTTTTTTGTGAATCCTCATTACACAGTTAATGGGAGCTGCACAGTAGTGCTGCATGAAACAAACAAAAAAGAGAACTTAAAACATAAAAAAAAATGAATTAGGATTGGCATGTGCCTGTATTATTGACTAAAGCAATACAACAATGTTGCATAAGGCTAATACGTATTTCCCAATTAGCCTTAGATCTTGATGTGAGTGTGCTCACTTACATCCTCTATAGTTCTGGCAATGACAGATTTTTACTCACCACCTGTTCCATCTTTTTTTATTATAAACCCATCCCAGCCCTTTAAGAGGTTCTAAATGCCGGGAGGCAGAGGCAGGCGTTTTCAATCATGTGACCGCTATGATTGGCAGTCACAGCGGTCACATGATTGGAAAGCTCCTGATCGCAAGTATGCACTGTGAAATTTTTGGTAGCCACCAGTTACTCTATCGAGTGCGTGCAGAGAGCACCCTCTCAGCACATTACAGCACATTTATGTGTTCACATAGGGCCACATATATGCGGCCTCTCTGCATTAAAGTCCATCCTCCAAGAGGCTATATATATATGTATGGCCAGCAGGTAGTGGATGGAATGAAAGGTTTTCAGAATACCAAACATGACATGAGTACAGTATAAATCATAAGTTACAGTACAATGTAGCCCACATAAAAGTTCAAGCTGTATATATGGCTTGATGGAGGCCTTCTACATTATATTGCTGCAGCAGCCAACGTTACAGGTCAAGGAGGTGTCTCTTAAAATATGCAGGTAAAAAAAGGGTGACCCAGTTTAGTGCAGTCTGGACGTAACCTCTCAAAATGTGGAAGGTCCCAGATATCTATGAAAATAGTTTGTTTCATGGGTGTTAACACATGAGTATAATCTGATGCTTGGTAAAACCAGCAAGTTTTACATTTAGAAGTGCTTTGCGAGAGGGTTTTTGGGGACCAGAACAATTAGTAGCTAATAAACCTGTGCCTGTAGCATTGGTTAGATCCACCAGCTCTGATAAAATGTGTTTGGTTCTTATCCCTCACTTTCAGAATACCTTGTAGAATGTGTGCCACTAGGTCTACATTGCTGTGTTTCATGTACAGTATATCCCATGTTTTTTGACTAAATAGCATACCTTTGTGGTTGTGTTGTGTAGCTGCTGTCATAATCCTCATAACCTAATTCATCATAGTCATCTCCAAAATCATCATCATAACCCTGCGAATAAATATGAAAATGCAATATTAAAGCATGAAAAATAAACACAGAGTCTGTAATAATAATAATAATGTACTACAATATTAAATATTCATTGTGACACTTATCCATTGTAGGATGGATCGGCATCACTAGGATAGAAAAGATGAGGTTATTATGATGAGGTTATTACACATGCTCCAAAACAATGCTCCAAAACAATGCCTTTTCAGGCACAAACTCCAAAAAATGTTGATTACATATACATTTCCAATAACTCCTTTATTTTACTGCCTTCCAAAGATATACAAACACCAAACAAAAACACCAGGATGCCCCATTGTGTCTGGGAATAACTCTGTATTTCAGTCAATAGCCATTTTCTTAGATCAGAGTCTTCATCCCAAGATAGCAAGTTTACATTCATTTCTTCTAGACACCTCTGAATTTCTTAACCACTTTTTTAGATGTGTTGTTTACAAGTTAAAAACTTTTGGTAGAAAATTACTTAGAACCCCCAAACATTATACATTTTTTTTTAACACCCTAAAGAATAAAACGGCGGTCATTGCAATACTTTCTGTCACACCGTATTTATGCAGCGGTCTTACAAGTGCACTTTTTTGGAAAAAATACACTTTTTTTAATAAAAAAAGGGACAACAGTAAAGTTAGCCCAATTTTTTTTAATACTAGGAAAGACATTACGCTGAGTAAATTGATACAAGACATGACACGCTTCAAAATTGTGCCCGCTCCTGGAACGGTGACAAACGTTTACTCTTACAAATCTCCATAGGCGATCTTTATAAAGTACTACATGTTGCATGTTTTGAGTTACAGAGGAGGTCTAGGGCTAGAATTATTGCTCACGCTCTACCAATTGTGGCAATATCTCACATGTATGGTTTGAACATCTTTTTCATATGTGAGCGCTACTCATGTATGCGTTCGCTTCTGCATGCAAGCTCAGCGAGACGGGGAGTGTTTAAATTTTTGTTTTCTTATTTATTTTACCTTTTATTTTTACCCAGTTTTTAAAAAAAAAAATATGGTGTCACTTTTATTCCTATTACAAGGAATGCAAACATCCCTTATAATAGAAAAAAAAGCATGACAGGACATTTCAAATATGAGATCTGGGGTCAAAAAGACCTCAGGTCTCATATTTACATTATATTGCAATAAAAAATTAATAAAAAATTTCTCATTTAAAAAAAGAATTAAAAAAATGGGCCATTAAAAGCTATGGCCAGAAGTGATGTTTTGACGTCGCTTCTGCCCTGCAATGTCATGGAGACGGGTGAGGGCCATCTTCCCTTCACTCGTCTCCATGCCAATGAAACATCCGATCGCCTCCACCACTGCCAACGGTAAGCGGTGGAGGGCACCAGAATGCGGTGGGGGTCCCTCTCCTGCCGCCGATAAAAGTGATCTTGCGGTGAATCTGTGGCAGAGACCACTTTTATCTTGAAGCGGACCGCTGGCTGAACAAGAGGAGGGTTATAGCAGATAGCTGCTGCCATAACAACGATATCCTCCTTCAAAGGACGTATATCAGCGTACGGCGGTCCAGAAGTGGTTAATCACATCAGCCATATACGAACAATATCTGTTTCATATGTATCACGGATGTGTGCATTTTATATACATCTATTCCACATGAGAATGGGATAGCATGTGACATGACATGTCTCTACCCAAGAATCTATTTTATTTTTCTCTCAAACTTTTAGGCTACGTTCACTCATATCCGGTCCAAATTTCCCCTCAGCTGCAATTTAGATGTGGTTCAGATGCACATTTTTGGATCCGACGGCCACTGGTGTCTTTAACATTAGCTTGTTGTAAAGCAGCGGGCTGATGGCTCATCAGTTGTCAGTGGGTTTCCCCGCTCACAGCTAAGTGTAAAAGAAAACATTGCCAGCAATGAAAAATTGTGAAAACAAAAACTACGTTGTTGTTCACCAATCCATAGTCCCTTTTCTGGACCGGTACAGATTTTAAGGGGAATCCCACATCAACATTTAAATAAAAATGGCATAGGGTCTGTCCCCCAAATCTATACCAGGCCCATAGGTGTGGTATGGCTTTTTAGGTGAACCACCATGCCAAATTTGAAAAAATGACATGGGGTCCCCCAAAATCCATACCAGACCAATGGGCCTGGTATTGATTTTTTTTTGGGGGGGGGAGAACCTACGCCGTTTTTATTTAAATGTTGGTGTGGGACTCCCCTTAAAATCTGTACCAGACCAGAAAGGGCCTGGTATGGATTGGGGGGACCACAACATTGTTTTTTCACAATTTTTCATTGCTGGCAATGCCAGATCCAAGCATTCAGCGTGGAAGGCCAGGACAATGGGGGATGATTGAGTGCCCCTCCCCTCCTGCAACTACCAGCCAGGGCTGTGGGGAAGAGGACCTTGCCCCCATCAACATGGGGACAAGGTTCTTCGGGGCAGGGAAGGCAGAGCCCCCTGTACCAAAGTACCTTGCATGTTGAGAGCAGGTGGCCTGGTATGGTTTAGGAAGGGAGGGTGCTGACTCACCCCCCCTTTCCTGGCTTGCAAGGCTGCATGCTCGGATAAGGGTCTGGAATGCCTTTTTTTTATTGTGGGGGTTCCCATTAAATTCAATACCAGGCCTAAGGGTTTGGTATGGATTTGGGGGAATCCCACACCATTTTTATGGACCCGCATATATGCGTATGGAGCCTTAGAGATTATTCTCACAAAAAATATTTTTACTTTAATAAGGAATGTCAAGGCACAGCTAATACGTCCAAAGTGATCCCTAGCTATCTATTTGCAGATTTCACAGAGAGATATCATATGGTTATCCATAGTACATGGAACATGTACATACATGGTTCAAGTACATTGATGATATCTTCCTCAACTGCACAAAGGTAGATTTTAAGGCAGAAATGGATGTATGTCACCTCATGATTTCCATCACTTTGGAATACAGCAATACAGATACCACTTTTCAGATGTTCTTTTGACACTGCAGAAAACATTTCCACCCAAAAATATAAAATGTAGTTTCCCGTACTGCCAATTCATCAGAATCAGGAGATTAACACCAAAAGATACAATGTTCTATGAACAGACAGGTAGAAAACTGAAATACTTTAATCACTTTATTACTGGGCCATAGCCGAAAGACGATTACAGTGCGGCTCTCTTGTTCTGGTAAGGCTTCTATCTAGTGGCACAGAATCACATTACAATGGAAATCACAATACTCTATGGTGCCCATTCACATTAATGCAGCACAGAATTGCACATTTTTTGGAAAAGGATCTGATGCTACTTTGGTAGGCAATTTTGGCCTCATTAACTTAAATGGAAATGTACAAAATTGCATGCACATGAGTATTTGCCATGTTTTTTGCTACATTTTTTCAGGTTGTTAAAGCTCCTTAACAGCCAGCATCCAGTCTCTTTCCTCTACCAAAAAATGCAATATTATCAAAATTGCATCAAAAATGCAACTGAGTCACACTACATAATCACACTGAAAATCAGATCAAATCACAGCTACACTAGAGTGAACCTAGCCTTAGTGGATGATTGATAGCTGCGCTCCCTCCATTCCTAGATCTTGTTTCATTCACTGAAACTGTGGTATAGCAGCAAAAGCATTAGCAAACAAGTCAGTAAGCAAAAGAACACTCATCTCAAAGCTGTGTTCTTAAAACAGCCAAGTTATACACATAAATGTGCACACTAGATGCATTTATTAAAGTACACTGACTTGAAAACTGTGCAGTTGCTAGGCATTTCATGTGTGCGCAAGAAAACATATTTTATTGCACTAAAATCATATATTATATAGCCTCTTCTCAGAAAATGATCAAGGTGTAAAAAAACTGCACTTCCTACATACTGTGAAGAGATTATTGACGCAGGACATGTTAAGTGGATTTGCACATACAACGTATTACAGAACAGTACTTGGAATAAAATACTTAAAACGTTAAGAAAAATATGTTTCATTACGTAAAGTTGACTCTTCAACATCAAATGCAGAATTCAGTGCTATTGTGCCTACTAGTTGAGTAATATATAAATCGCATTCTACTTGCCATCATACTAAAAATACATTAAAGCCATTCTGTTGCTTAAATGGAAAGCTCTTAAAGCATATTTTTAATGCAAAGAAGATGGTACATACTTATCTGTCCTGCAAACCAAACTGCTGAATTTAAAATTAACAGTTCCTTGATACCTCTTCAGAAGTAGTATCTCATTCAGGAGTATCTGTAGTAGTAGTTAGTCACATTCAACTGAATGTGACTAGCTACAAGATCTGGATAAATGAGAAGGATAAACTACTAGACCTGGGTAAATAAGAAACCTTCTCAGACATACTTCCAGGAGTATCACCAGCCCTTACATCACTACTGGGCACTACCACAAGTCACAGTTTGTGAGAAGTGTTTAGCTGGCCGTTTCTTTTCAATACAGGGCAGATCGTCAGCACAAGCAGGAGAGGTAAGTACTTATTATATTCTTTGCGGGGCAACATGATTTTGAACTTTCATTTTAGCAACAAAGTTGTTTTAAAGGGAATCTGTGCTCTGCCCAAACAGAGCAAAGCAACAGCTTCATTATAATATACCTCTCCCCAGAAGAACACACTCAGATTTATTTTTTAAATGTTTTTATTGATATTTTTAGCAGAGTTAGTTACAACAAGGGTTACAAAACAAAAAAAAATAATATATAGTAATAAAAGTAACATAACACAGTATAATGTAGTGACAGGGTTATCTCAGCACAATATAGCATATAAACAAATAATCCACAATAAAGAATAAAGTAGTATTCCCAAGTATCTAATATTCATAGTCATAAAGGGACTCGAACAAGAGTAAGTCTCTTAGAATTTGTATAATAAAGTCCGTAATATAATTATTGTAAGATTTATAAATAGCGATATGGATAATGGCCACTTCTGGACCCCAAGACACCCCTCACAGGGATCTATCTGTGTCTTGGAGTACCTAGTCCAACATCCTAAAGGAAATTCAAACACAGTAGTTATCTTTTATGAAGGAAAATAAAGATCTATTCTTACTCCGCAGCTCAATTCAGATAAACAAACATGTGATATATTTGTCACTTTGTTATGAAATTATTTTTAAAGCCATCCAAAAAAAAATATTAAAATGCACAGGAGTTCTTTCTTCTATATGATTAAAGAATCAGCATTATCTAAATTGTGGAAGTATAATTTTTGTACCATGTACTCCAAGGTTCCCATAGTTGTTGTTCCTTAATATATAGGGATTTGTCATTAGGAAATAACAATTCGTAGGAGTGGTGGAGTTGGGTTAATTCTATAACTTCTGTCATAGTAGGAAGAGAGTCAGTTTTCCATTTTCTAGTTATGGATAGTCTCGCAGCTAAAAGTATATGTGTTACTACTTTACGATATTGTTTGGGAATCGTATGTAAATTCATATTCAGAATGGCTAGTTCTGGTGAAAGTTGAAGGACAATACCTGTTATGGAAGTGAGTAAATGGGAGATTGCCTGCCAGTAGTTATGTAAGCTTGGGCAGTCCCACATAATATGAAATAGGGTCCCCAATTGGGTACAATTTCTGCAGCAATTAGGTGACGAGTTCCCCTTGAATTTTGCTAGGATATGTGGAGTCAGGTATTGTCTTTGAACAATTTTTTGTGCCAGTTCCCATAGTGTAACACATGCAGTGGCCCTATATATGCTTCGTAGGGAAGCCATCCATTGTTTAATTGAAAAGTCTTGCCCCAAATCTTGTTCCCATTTAAGGAAGGAAGGTAGTTTGCTGGGTATGTTTTTTTCCCCTAGAATTGGGTATATTGTAGCTACTCCTTTCTGTGAGGTGGCATGGTTATTGAGGAAAGACCATATTTTAACCGGGATTGAAGCTCTGAGTTGTGGATTGTGTAGCAGACACTTTTCTATTTGAATATATGTAGATCGCTCAGAATTCGGAAGCTGTAATTCATTACTTAACTGAGAAAAATACTTTAATGAGCCCTGTTGGAAGAAGGAACCAAGTTTGATATCCCGACCCAAATTCCAGTCGTGTATTTGTACGCCAGGAATTAATGTTGGTATAATTGTTAGAGGAGGGTTTAACACCGTTATTGGAGTTTTATCCCATTTGTATGTGATGATTCTCTGCCAAGAGTGTAGCGTCGCTTTCACCGTTGGTGGGTATTGAGCTGTAATTGTGGACTTAATTTTCCTACTAAGTAACCAGAATTGCATATTAGGCTGTCATGTGATGTCTTTCTCAATTTGTCCCCATAAAGTTTTAGGAGTAGGCAAGAACCATTCTTGCAATTGGGTCAAAAGAGTTGCGTCATAATAATCCTGTAGATCAGGTACAGTCGCACCACCTATATTTCTATGTTTAATTAGTATATGGTATGCGCAACGGGATTTTTTGCCATTCCATAGATATTTTCCCAAACTGCTTTGTAAGGATTTAAAGTAGTATTTAGGGATACATATTGGAAGGGACCTGAGTTGATATAATAATTTTGGTAAGGTCATCATTTTGAAAGCTGCCAGGCGACCAGCCCATGTAAATTCGAATTTACTAAGTGTTGCCAGATCTGTTTCAAAATGTTTCTTAAATGGTAAAAAGTTTGTTTTAAATAACTGTTTTGTTTTGTTAGTGAGAGTGATTCCTAAGTAAGAAATCCCCTCGTCTTTCCAGTGGTAGGGGTATTTATTAGACAATAACTGCCTGGTTGTGTTATCTAATCCTAGGTCTAAAATATTGGACTTAGTTTCATTGATTTTATAATATGATGCTGCTCCAAATGTCGTTAGTATATTTTGGAGATTCGGGAGAGATGAAATAGGATCAGACACTATAAGCACTATGTCATCTGCGAACAGACTTATTTTATTATCTATTTGCCCAATTTTTATACCAGATAGTTTTGTGTCAGATCGTATACGTTCTGCTAGAGGTTCGATGGCTAAATTAAATATTAAAGGAGATAAGGGGCAACCTTGTCGTGTTCCATTCGAGATGCCAAAGGGCCTAGACATCATAGTATTTGTGTATACTCTCGCTGAGGGGCCCTTATACAGTGCAAAAATTGCCGATAAAATATTTCCATGAAAGCCGAATTTTAAAAGCACTGACTGTAAATAGCCCCAATGGACCCTATCAAACGCCTTCTCTGCATCCAAAGAAAGGAGCAGAGAAGGCGTTTGATGTCTCTCAGTGAAGTGTATAATATCAATCAGACGTCTTGTTGCATCTGAAGATTGTCGACCTTTAGTAAAGCCAGATTGATCTTTGTGAATGAGGTCTGGTATGTAGTTCATCAGTCGATTCGCTATTGCTTTGGCGTATATTTTGATGTCAATGTTCAATAATGAAATCGGTCTGAAATTTTGGGGAGCATTGGGATCTTTGCCTGGTTTCGGCAGTGTTATGATCAAGGCCTGAAGCATCTCAGCCGGAAATTCTGATTTGGATGCCGCTTCATTAAAAAGTGAGCATAAGTGGGGAGCCAGTATATCTCGAAGTAATTTATAGTATTCTCCTATCATTCCGTCTGGGCCCGGAGATTTATTGTTGGGCAGGGAGTCTATAGTTCTAGCAATTTCTTCCACTGAAAATGGGACGTTAAGATCAGAGATTTGATCAGTAGTTAATGATGGGAGACTAATAGTATCTAAGAAATCACTTATTATCTTTGGGGTAGGTGTGGGAGTTTGAGAATCATCTTTAAGATTGTAAAGGGAGCTATAATAACAGCTAAATGCATTCGCTATGTCTTGGGGGTCTTGCAATTTTTCTCTAGTAATAGGGTGGTATAGATATGGAATCTTCGATTTGGAATATCTGCCTTTGATCCGAAGTGCCATGTTTTTTCCTGCTTTGTTGCTAGTATGGTAATATTTAGCTTTAAGTTTTCTAGTATGTTTTTCAAATGTATCCAATAAAGTCGTTCTGAGTTCCTGTCGTAATATTTGTAGTTTAGTTTTCAGTTGTTGTGATGGGTGAGATTGGTTTTGGGAATCTAATGTTTTAATGTCAGCAGTAAGTTTCTCAATGAGTTTCGTTTTATTTTTCCTGAATTGAGCATTCAGTTGCATTAGGATTCCCCTACTAAATGCTTTATGAGCACCCCATAGGGTGGCGGAGTCTGACACCGATCCCACATTATATTTAAAGAATTCAGTTATCTGGTTTTGTATAGCTGTAGCATAGGTAGGCATTTTGATAAGATATGCATTTGTTCTCCATAGAAAATGGGTCGTTTGAGAGTGTTTAGGTAGAATAGTCATACTAATTGGGGCATGATCAGTCCAAGTGATGGGTGCAATGTCAGACTCCCTCACCCGCTGCAATAATCACTTATCCGTAAAAATATAATCGATACGAGTATAGGTATTATGTACCAGGGAATTATATGTGTATTCACGATCTCCAGGATGATGGCATCTCCATACATCATAGAGATCGCTTTTATTCAAAAAAAATTTAAGTGCACAGTTGGTTCTGGTTTTGGGATTAGAAGTGTCTAGTTCTTGTTCATGTATTGTGTTGAAGTCTCAACAAATTATTAAGGCACCTTTTCGGCATTTACCTATTTTTCTCATCAGGCCATTCAGAAAATGGGTTTGCCTTTTATTAGGCGCATACACATTTACCAATGTAGTAAGTGTATTATCAATGGTACATATTAATATGAGGTATCGTCCATTGGTATCTACAATAGATTCATGCAATTGAAAATTAACTGAATGATGTATGGCAATAAGTACTCCTCTTTTTTTCTGTTGGCCTGATGCTGTAAATATGTGAGGAAAGTTCTTATGGGTGCAAGTGGGAATAGCGCCTGTTTTGAAATGGGTTTCTTGTATACACAATATTTGACATCGCTGGGTGTTAGCCATTTGCCACATCGACGCTCTTTTTGCTGGATGGTTAAGACCATTAGTATTTAAAAATATTAACTTTATACTCATAAAAGGATATTAATAAGATGGAAAAAGTAAGTACATACTAGCCTGATAATAGCTTTAAATTCTACTTCCATGTGAACAATCTGTAGTCTGAAATGACTATGAATGTCCAAAAATTTAGTGACTGAAAAGTTTTGATTCAAATTTTGTAGGTTCACAACATACCTGTCCCTTTGAATGCTATGAGTTGTGTATAGGATACTGTGAAGAAAAAAATAAAAGTAAAAGCACAAACAAAAATATAACCAAACATTAAACTTAACTTGCAGTGGTAAACATTTCAATGTATACTGCAACATTAGAATGGGGAATTAGTTCAAAGGTCAGCTGTTCCAAAGATTTAGTATTGCACGGCACGGCGGGCAAGCTGATAGATCGGTTTCCTATAGATAAGATTGTATTTTGACCGGATCTAGTCAATGAAAGCTAATGCCATTGTGGCGTAAGTTTCTCCGGATTCTTCTTAGCTCCGATAGGTGGAGTTGGTTCGGGGAGAATACCCCATGCGTGAAGTAACTTAATGCCTTGTTCCACAGAAGTGATTGTATGGTAGGTGTCGTTCTTCTGTATCAGTAGTTTAGATGGTTGTTTACAACGGTATTCAATTTTATGATTACGCAGACATTTTGTAATTGTGGAAAGTTGTCTTCTCATATCTAGAGTATGTTTAGACAAGTCAGCATAAATCTGGATTGTATTATATGGTTGTGGAAGTTGTCCTAGATGTCGCACTTTATATAGGATTTGTTCTTTAACATGGTAGAAGTGTACTCTAAGTAGTACATCACGTGGTATCTGTGGAGGGAGAAATGACGGTTTCGGAATCCGATGGATACGATCAATTGTGAGCTCTAAGGTTGGTATAGCTGGCAGCAAGTTGGAGAATAAGTCAGTGGCATATTTTTTAAGATCAGACTGCTGTATATTTTCAGGGATACCCCTGATTTTGAGATTGTTCTTCCTTGAGCGGTCTTCTAAATCTGCGATTTTAAATTTAAGCCACTCTTTTTCAGCTTTATTTTCTTCATGAGCATCTATTAAATCATTAATAGTATTGGTCATGTCTCCCATAGAGTTCTCAATAGTGTGTACTCTTTCACCTAAGGAGTTCACTGCTTTGGAGAATTGATTTGTGAGTTGTAAAATATCCGTATGAAGCGAAGTATGTAAAGTTAATAGCATTTCTTTTAATTGGGTGTCCAGAATAGGCTGGTTATTAGTGGGGAATGCGGCTATAGGTGAAGCTATAGGAGTTATGACTGTGTTATCTTGACTAATATGAGGTATTTTATAGCTTACCTCCTGGCCTGTGAAATCCAGTTTGGTACGAGTTTTAGCCGGGCTGCGACATGTAGGGCTGAGGTAATCTTCCTCATGAGGAGATTCCAGATGTGTTTTCTGAAGTGATTCTTCTAGAGCAGCATCAGGCCTGTCAGTGTATTGCGCTCTCCCTGAGGAGGCTGTTGCTGGAACAGCAGCTGTGAGAGGATCTGTGCCATCTTTTTTTCTCCCTCCCGCTGACTGAGAGGAGAATGTCATTAGTTTTTTCATTTTCCGTTCGTCTTTCGCTCGTCTTACCGATATTCACTGTGAATTGTCGCTAATATGCCCGTTCGTGTGACGGAGCTCTCTCACAGAGCTTCCATTCAGCTCATGCGCTGGCCACGCCCCCCACACTCAGATTTCCATTGCAATGCTGCTCTGTCTCTCTCTCTCTTCCCACAGGATACAGAGGCAGCAGCGGGAGCCATTGGCTCTTGCTGCTGTCAATAAAATCCTGTGAGGAGGGAAATGGGGGGGCAGGCATGTGCTGCACTGTGTGTGTCTATAGACACAGATTGCTATGTTAGCACATACAGGAGGAGGAGGAGGAGAGGAGGAGCCTTGAGGGCCAGCAGGGACCCCAAAAGAGGAGGTTCAGGGCCACTCTGTGCAATTCAAGTATAAAGCATGTAAGTGTAAAATGCTTATTATTTTACAAAAAAAGGAGCTTTTACAAGCACTCTAAGCATACTGTCATGTGAGGGCTGTGTTTGCCTGCACTAGATGCACAGGTATATGGACAGTCCTATTCATGTCAATAGGGATCCAGCTGCTGCGTGGACACAGCTGCTGCTGCCAAGGTGACATCCTTGTGGGTGGGAGTCCCCAAATGCAGACAATGTGAGTGTGGTGACATGCACCTGCAACCACACAAATGTCAAATTGGGAGCAGAGGCCATGTCCATGAAGCTACAGAGCCCCAACTGACATTAATATCAGTAATGTGTGCATATGGATGCATAGAACACCTGTGCATCCTGTAAAGCCAGCGCAGCCCTAGAACGCCTGTATGAATGAGACCATATAGTTAATTTCTTGATATATGTCAACATTCAATTGGCATTCATTTTCCTTCCAAAGATTATTTTTTTTCAATTGAAACACTTTCTGTGAATAAGGGCCTTATTATTATTGTTATTATTATTATTATTATTATTATCAGTTTTAGAATAAAAACTATGCAGAATATAACTGGATATTTGTGTTAAGCTTTAAATTAGTTTACAAGTCACATAGGAACTGCAAGAACCATATATCAAATTTTTACTTTTTCAGTGGATAAAATTAGCCCATGGGATGATCATTACAACTCTGGTTTACAGATGTTGTTACAACTTGCATGTATTGATCCACTTGGTTATCCTGTTAAATGCCTTATTCTTAACAAATTCAAACCTATTGATTTGCACTGGGCTTCAGATGAAAATTATATTTCAAAACCTTTGTGGTATGTTTAAGTCCATGTAATCTAAAAAGCAATTTTTTTTCCTGTTGATTTTGTGTGGACAAGGAAATGTATTTTTATGTCAGTGTTAATGGAAAACTGGCAGAAGCGATGTAAACATTATACTGAAACATTAGGAACTGCTTTTGTTGTATCAATGATTTAAAAGCACAGGGAAAAGCACAACGTGGGAGTGATGTCATCTTGGCTTCAGCCACTCACAGCTTTGGAGTCATGTACCCAGAAGAAACGCAGAGGGAACATGTCAGCTCCCTCAGCGGTGACTGGGAGGCAGTGCGAGTGCTTCGTTCTAAGGTAAGTATTTCATAATGAGCTAGTATTTTGAGCATACTAGCTCATTATAACTTTGCCTTACAGATTTATTTTTTCAGTGCATACAACTGCTTTAATTAGGATTTCCAGGAAAACTGGAGACTGTGTTTGAGTTAGACAGAACGGAAAAATGTGTTTCGTTTCGTTTCGGATAGATTCGTTATGTTACTAATTTCATTTTGTTATGGAATTCGTTTCATTTCATTTTCAAACAAAATTGGTTAATTTAATTTAGGAGGCAAAGCTTTTTTTGACATTTTTCTATTTTTCAGGTCAGTGGGCATCGTGATGAATGATGGATTACATTGAGGGACACTATAAAGGATTTGTCAAAAACTGTTTCCTGTGTTTCTTACTTTTTGACAATGTACCCGATACCCATTCACATAGGGGTGGGTCGGGATCTGGGGGCCTCTTTTTAAAGAGGGCCTCCAGATTCCAATAAGTCTCCCACTTGCAGACCCCAACAACCACAGCACACTGTTCTTGGGAAAAGGCCCCCCAAAGCACCCCCCTTTCCTGACCTGCTGGTCTGCATGCTCTGGTAAGGGTCTGGTATGGATTTTGGGGGGACCCTAAGGGCCTGGTATGGACTGGGGTGCCCTACACCATTTTTTTAAAATTTTTCTATTGCCAGGCAATTGCATTCTTTATCTTTATGTTCATCTGTCAGTGGGGAAGCCCGCTGACAGATGATGACTCGTTGTTAAGGTCCTGGACGGCTGGCTTCCTGGCCTGCTGCTTAACAACCAGCTATTTCTTCACACAGAATTCGAATCAGTTAATCGTTTTTTGACAAATCCAGATTCTAATCAATCTGACAAATTGGAATTTGTTAGAAAACAGAATGAACTTTAACAGATTTCAACTAAATTCTTTACTATTTGTTACTATGCAATACGATACATCTGAATCTCCGAACAACCAAAAATTTGAATATGTATTCGGACCAAAACAAATTGCACATTGAGTCTGAGTCTGAGTCTGAGTCCCTTCTGTGCAGAAATATTATGGCAGCCCACCCTACCCTCTTGTTTTTATAAGCCTAAATTGTGATTATCAATTTTTGTTAATATCTTCTGGTTAAATCTGATATTGTATCTTGACTGTACATTTCAATGCCTCTCTATGTATTTGGACAAGAGGTCACTGAAGCTTAGACGCCCAGACGCAATTTACCATGGTCAGTTACCTTGACTATAACTCTGTGGATAATTTGTCAGCAGGGTCTGGGAACTAAGAACTTGCACATGTGCCCATTTCTAGTTCACTACTGCAACACTGATTAACATTCCTACAGAACAGGGCATTTTGTGTAAGGACTTAAAAAAGAATATTTTAGTCAGGAAGCAGTTACAGTGTCTAGGCAGCTAACAGTAACACTTTAATTGGGTCGAGAGCAGATTGTTGCCTATATGTAAAGTATCAACATGGTAATTTTACCAATTTTCTCTAGATTTTTAATTTTTGGCTTTCACACTATTTATTAGGCCACTTTTTACAGATTTCAAATTTTCCCTTTTTCTCCAAATTTTTACATGCATTTGCAAAGCATTGAATAGTTTCATTCTGGACATGGAATTAAACAGTATTTTTCTTTAAAATGGTGATTATGACGTTCTTTACAATTAACCACTTCCCGACCAGCGCACGACGATGTACGTCGACAGAATGGCACGGGCAGGCATATTGGCGTACAGGTACGTCCAATATTCAATGCCGCCCTGCCATCGGGAGCGCGCCGCCGGCGGCACGCTCCCGCGCTGGTCGGGACCCCCGTGAGTCCGGTCGCGGGACCCGCGGACTATATCGCCGCGGGCATCCCCGCGATCGTCTCACGGAGCAGCCGAATAGAGGAAATGCTGTGTAAACAGCATTCCTCCATTCCGCCTAGCAACTAGTGACGCTGATCTCTTCTCCATGTGATTGGAGCAGAGATCAGTGTTCACTAAATGAAAGCCCAACCCCCCCACAGTTAGTAACACACCCATAGGAACACTTAACCCCTACACTGCCACCCACCGGTTAACCCCTTCACTGCCAGTGTCATTTACACAGGAATCACTGCATTTATATAGCAGTGATTACTGTATAAATGACAATGGTCCCAAAAATGTGTCAAAAATGTCCGATGGGTGCCCCACAATGTCGCAGTCATAATAAAAATCGATGATCGCCGCCATTACTAGTAAAAAAAAAAAATAATAAAAAATTATTAATAAAAATGCTATAAAACTATCCCTATTTTGTAAACGCTATAACTTTTGCGCAAACCAATCAATAATCGCTTATTGCGATTTTTTTAACCAAAAATATGTAGAAGAATACGTATCGGCCTAAACTGAGGGAAAAAAATGTTTTTTTATATATTTTTGGGGGATATTTATTATAACAAAAAGTAAAAAAATAATGCGTTTTTTTCAAAATTGTCGCTCTATTTTTGTTTCTAGCGCAAAAAATAAAAACCGCAGGGGTGATCAAATACCACCAAAAGAAAGCTCTATTTGTGGGAAAAAAAGGACGTCAATTTTGTTTGGGAGCCACGTCGCACGACCGCACAATTATCAGTTAAAGTGACGCAGTGCCGAATCGCAAAATGTGGTCTGGTCTTTGACTAGAAAAATGGTCCGGTCTGCAAGTGGTTAAACATGAAAGAATAGCATGACATTAAATTTTTTTTTTACAGGTTTTCCCCAGATTTAAACACATCAGGGTTGAAATACTAAAAGAGCAGTGTCTGCTCACTTTGCAAGATTAAATTTTACTTTGCAAATGAATTTGCACTTAGCTTAATGAATAAAGTGAAAATTTGCTGACCTGAAATATCCAAGCAAAAACCATGTTTTTTTAAAATTTTCTTACACATATTTTTACATTTTCCAATTTTGCAGTTTTACCATTGTAATTCCATACACAGTGTTCTTTCTTTTTTTTTATAAATTCTTTATTTTCATAATATAGTGATACAGTCTTTCATTTCTAGATACATACACATCTACATCTTATATTTAGACCAAGCCGTTCATCATTTCATCGTGCTAGATTTCTCCTATTACATTACCTATTTCCTTATATTCACTATTATTATTTTTTTTCCCCCTTAACCTGGTATAGCCCTGGTTATTTGTCTTTGAAGAAAAAGAAGCAAATAGCAAAACAACAAAAAATAGGAAAACGAAAATAAATAAATAAATAAATAAAATAAATAAATAAATAATAAAATGTTCTCCTTTCATTTCCTCCCCCTCTCTCACCCCCCCCTCCCCCACCCCTCCCAAAAAAAAAAATAATAATAAAAAAAAAAAAACAAACAGGAATCAGCATCTAATGGTTTTGTTCCCTATATAAAATATAGGGTTTCCATACTTCATGATACCTATCTTCTTGCTCTTTCAGTATCATAGTCAGATTTTCCATTTGTTGGATCTCCGATACCCTGCTCATCCATTGTGATTTGGTTGGAGCCAGCGTCGTTTTCGATAAAACTGGGATGCATGCTTTTGCTGCTGTAAGCAAATGCCTTAAAAGAGATTTTTTATATTTTTCTATAGATAGCGGAACATCATGCAATAAGAAAGCTGCCGGATTTTCCCCAAGAGACACATCTGTTATTTCCTTCACTGTTTCCGATACCATCTTCCAGAAATCTTTTACCCCGGTACACTCCCAAAATATATGTAATAGGGTACCCTCGGCTCTCTGGCAGCGCCAGCACAAATTTGATACTTGTGGGTATATCCGGTGCAATACTTCTGGGGTCCTATACCATCTAGACAAAATTTTGTAGCCCCCTTCTTGGTATCTAGTTGCTATCGACGCCTTATGCGCGAACATGAAGATCTTATTTTTCTGTAAGTCTGAGAAAGTGACTCCCAGGTCCCTCTCCCATGCTCGTATAAAAGCCAGATCTTGTGAAGCTTCTTGTTCCATCCGCAATACGTACATTGATGAGAGGGAATGTTTCAGTGGTTCACCTTTTAAGCATATCTGTTCGAACTCAGATAGTGTCCTGATTGGAGCAGAGATCAGTGTTCACTAAATGAAAGCCCAACCCCCCCACAGTTAGTAACACACCCATAGGAACACTTAACCCCTACACTGCCACCCACCGGTTAACCCCTTCACTGCCAGTGTCATTTACACAGGAATCACTGCATTTATATAGCAGTGATTACTGTATAAATGACAATGGTCCCAAAAATGTGTCAAAAATGTCCGATGGGTGCCCCACAATGTCGCAGTCATAATAAAAATCGATGATCGCCGCCATTACTAGTAAAAAAAAAAAATAATAAAAAATTATTAATAAAAATGCTATAAAACTATCCCTATTTTGTAAACGCTATAACTTTTGCGCAAACCAATCAATAATCGCTTATTGCGATTTTTTTAACCAAAAATATGTAGAAGAATACGTATCGGCCTAAACTGAGGGAAAAAAATGTTTTTTTATATATTTTTGGGGGATATTTATTATAACAAAAAGTAAAAAATAATGCGTTTTTTTCAAAATTGTCGCTCTATTTTTGTTTCTAGCGCAAAAAATAAAAACCGCAGGGGTGATCAAATACCACCAAAAGAAAGCTCTATTTGTGGGAAAAAAAGGACGTCAATTTTGTTTGGGAGCCACGTCGCACGACCGCACAATTGTCAGTTAAAGTGACGCAGTGCCGAATCGCAAAATGTGGTCTGGTCTTTGACTAGAAAAATGGTCCGGTCTGCAAGTGGTTAAACATGAAAGAATAGCATGACATTAAATTATTTTTTTACAGGTTTTCCCCAGATTTAAACACATCAGGGTTGAAATACTAAAAGAGCAGTGTCTGCTCACTTTGCAAGATTAAATTTTACTTTGCAAATGAATTTGCACTTAGCTTAATGAATAAAGTGAAAATTTGCTGACCTGAAATATCCAAGCAAAAACCATGTTTTTTTAAAATTTTCTTACACATATTTTTACATTTTCCAATTTTGCAGTTTTACCATTGTAATTCCATACACAGTGTTCTTTCTAAAGTGAATTGTCACTACATTACCTTGCTGTACTCCTGTTGTAACTCACCTCCATTATTTCAGTTTTTCAGGAGTAGAAATCAGGAAAAAAATGACTGGTGAATATCTTTAAAACGCAGGCATAGGAACCCTTTTTATGACCTTTGTTTATGAATAGATTACTTGGTAGCTCTTTACAGCAGCATAGTTTGTACATAAGACCATATATGAATGCTGTTGAAAATATTATTATGCATTATTTTACATTCCATGCAGGCAAAAATTCATGTTACTTTTAGGAAAAGGCTTATGATGCTTCAAGCCAAGTTTACCATAAGGCATTGTATAGTATTAGACATCAAAGCAATCAATGTATAGAGTGTGGAGTTTAAGTGATACTCTTTATTGGTTAACCTCAGTCAATTATCCTGAAATATATGGTTTATAGACAAAATATAATTTCCTGATTTGATATTTCCATATTTTATAGTCCATAGAGTCTGCCCATTTTTTTTATGTTTTTTTTTTTTATTGTTTGTTTTTTGTTTGTTTTTTTGTCTGGGTATAGATCTATGTTTGTCCCAAGCACGTTTGAAGCCATTTACTGTTGACTGTCTCACTACCTCTGCTGGAAGTTTATTCCAAGCATCTACCATTTCAGTAAAATAATACTTTTTACAATTAGTTATGAACTCCAGTTAGTTTGAGGTCATGTCCTGTGTTCTTGATTTTGGTTTCATATTGAAAAAACTGCCCTCCTGAAACTTATTCACCCCCTTGATGTATTTAAAGGTTTCAATCATGTCTCCCCTTTCCATTCTTTCCTTCAGACTGTACATATTAAGTTCATGAAGTCACTCTGGATATGTTTTATTCCCCCAGACCTTTCAACATTTTTGTTACTTGTCTCTGGAGTCTTTCTATTTTATCAATATATTTTTGTAAGTGAGGTCTCCAGAACTGGACGCAATATTCTAAATGAGGTCTCACTAAAGATCTATATAGGGGAATCAGGACCTCCTTCCTTCTGCTGGTGATCCCTCTATTGATGCATCCTAGTATTCTATTCACTTTTCCCACTGCCTGGTCACACTGTTTTCTCATTTTGCAATTATCTGAAATAAGTATCCCCAAATCTTTTTATTCGATAATGCTGGCTAACACTGTACCCCCAATGTTGTAGTCTCTCAAGGAATTGTTTTTCCCTAGGAGATTTTTTTTACATTTAGAAACATTGAACTGCATTTTCAACTATCATACCTTACCATTTTAATATGCATGATTCCATCTACACCCTTTGAATGTATCTAAAGCCGATTATTCAGAGAGATAGATGATCCAGGATTCAGAAACTTTGCTTGAAATGGAAAGAGCCTGAGAACATGATTTGCTTACAGTGCATAACATTCCTATTTCAATAGGATTTCTGCTGTGCAGGGGATCGTAACGAGATAATATAAAGATAGATATCAGACAGCTCTTCTAGCAGTATTTTAAAACACATTTAACAATTTGGAAAGAAGACACAGCTGGATTAAAAGTATACATATATTCGCCTGGTTTTCTGACTTAATGGTTATGTTCTTTAGCACTTTGCATCAGTTGATTTTTGAGTAAGCCGAAATTTCTTCTAAACAGCCAAAGCTTTTTAGAGAAGTACTTATTGGCATCCGAGGATAGAGTAATCCAGTGTGCTATATGCACCATCAGAGCTGTAGTTTCAGATTTGCAGTGAAGTGAAGTTGTTGACTTGCATTCCATTAGTATTTAGTGACCTAAACACTCCTTGTTTTATACAATTATTTAGATTTGTCCAGAAAGTGCATTGTGCTGTGATATTGTGCACATATTATACAGACTTCTAAAGTTCTTTTCAAGGTATAATATTTAATACAAAATATACATTTAAACCCTGCTAGAACATCCTTTCTAAAACCCCTCCCCCAAAATAAAACCCCTAAAATTGGTTTTGAGAAACCCCTGCTTAAAGCATTCCTTTGGGGTCAGTGGGAAAAATGCACCTTACATTGGTGGTCGATGGGAAGAATAGAATCATTACAGTAATGGTCAGAATTCCACCTTACAGACAGCTGAAAAAGATAATTATTGTCAAGTTCCTGACTTTGTTGAGAAGCCTTGGTGGGCAATCAGACACAGCTCAAGGAAACCCTAAAAATGTCTGGAGGAACACTGGTTGAGAATTGCTGTTTTAAAGAAATCATGTCATCAATTAATAAATTAGGACATGTGATCAATGACAGTACCATTATATTCTGTATATGGGATTCATGTCCAGACTGGTATAGAGTAAGCTATGGATATACAAAAAAATTGATTAATAATCCACAATTAGCTGTATCCACAAATATATACAATAATTATTTTTAACTGTATTATGTGTATCATTGAGTTTTAGCTAGAATTTACTGTCTGTACAAGAATTTCAAACCTATTCATAATATCTATTCATTTTTTTTAAAACACAATTTGTTTACTGGATGTTTTTGCAAGGAGGACTATTGGTGCCATGTTTGTACACATAAATATATATATATATATATATATATATATATATATATATATATATATATATATATATATATATATATATATATATATATACAGTATGTTCATTTTTGCACCATTAATATTCACACAGTGCAATACAAACCTAGACAATGTATTACCCATGTGACATATTGTGTTGCCCTTTGCAGTTTGACTTGTTTGGAAATAATTTTCTTATAAGAACCAAGCACATAATTGCCTAAATAGGCATTAAATATTCTAGTCACTTAGAAGTACATTATATTACATCTCTGCTCTTCATTGTGTTTTGTTTTCTTGTTTTCTTAATCATTTAATTTCCCCAATCTCCATTTTAAAGGCTGAACTGTTATGCCAGATTCAATTAGTATTCATTTAGTAGATGAAAATTATTTTCATATTGATGAAAGAGGAAATTATTGACACTTAAAGATGTTGGTTCTTGAATAGAATCTGATGAGAGCACTTAAATGAATAAACAGATCTCCTTAATTGGGGATATCTGTCTCAAAATCAAATTAAAGGTAGCTATTTTGTTCCAAATGCTAGTGTTGATGCCATTGATGTTGACACCACATAAATAACTGGCATATGTGATTTATCTACAGTATTTATAGCCTCATAAAGATATTCTAGATACAACATCATAACAGGAATACTGTGTGCAATTTGTTTTTTGTATACAAATTACCTTCTGTCACACACTGTAACCGTCCCCTGCTGCCTGCAATCCAGCCTGTGCTGTAAAGCTTACAAGAGCTGTAAAATTGTTAACCAATATACCTCCTGGTAGTCTCATATTACAAATAATGATGCAGGCCATCCTGAATATCTGAATACCTGCCACACTTGTTGAGTCACAGCATTTGTGCTTGTCACTTCCTGTGTTACTAGGCTGAGACATAGAGACCCCAGAACATCCATAAGTCACTTAAAGAAAAAGGTGTATAGAACATATGTAAACAATACTGTATGTAAGTTTGAAAGGGAAAGGAAAGGTATACTTTAAAAAAAAAAAAGCACATTATTATTATTATCTCAATGTTTATCCTAAAGTATTTTTATATGACTGGATTGTAAGCACTTCTCCTCTGGCCTCAAAAGCATTTCATCAAACTGAGATCAGTTTGATCAGATGCTGTTATTATCGGTAACGGTTTGTAAACACAAGCCAAAACCGGAAGTGACAAAATGCTTGTCACTTCTGGTTTCATAGACCATAGAGTTGATCTGGGAACTTACGTCCCTCTTTTATCTCTATGGTAAGCCAGCAAAACTGCTGGTTTCAATCTCTGGCTTCCTCAGTGGAATAGCGGAAGGGGGCAGGGGGGGGGGTTCCCTTCCACTGAGGGTCACATGGGTCACGATTGCTGCTTCTCCATGAAACATTAGGTATCAATTTATTGAGATTGTCAGCTGTTTAACCACTTGCTTACTGGGCACTTAAACACCCTTCCTGCCCAGACCAATTTTCAGCTTTCGTGCTCTCACACTTTGAATGACAATTACCCAGTCATGCAACACTGTATTTTTTGTACTTTTTTCCCCACAAATAGAGCTTTCTTTTGGTGGTATTTGATCACCTCTGGGGTTTTTATTTTTTGCGCTATAAATGAAAAAAGACCGAAAATTTTGAAAAAAACGCATATTTCTTTGTTTCTGTGACAGAATTATGCAAATTATACATTTTTCTTCATAAATTTTGGCCACAATTTATGCTGCTACATATCTTTGGTAAAAATAACCCAAATTAGTGGATATTATTTGGTCTTTGTGAAAGTTAGAGAGTCTACAAGCTGTGGTGCGAATCGCATAAAATTGATCACATCTGATGTACTGGTGACCTATCTTGCTTCTTGTGACCCGAACAAGCCAGGAAAGTACAAATACCCCCCAAATGACCCCTTTTTGGAAAGTAGACATTCCAAGGTATTTAGTAAGAGGCATGGTGAGCTTTTTGATGTTGTCATTTTTTTCCCACAATTCTTTGCAAAATTAAGATTTTTCATTTTTTTTATTTTTCTCCACAAAATTGTCATTGTAATAGGTTATTTCTCTTACATGGCATATGTATACCACAAATGACACCCCCAAAAAAATTCTGCTACTCCTCCTGAGTATTACAATACCACGTGTGTGGGACTTTTTCACAGCCTGGCCACATAGAGAGGCCCAACATGCAGGGAGCGCCATCACGTGTTCTAGGAGCATAAATTACACATCTAACTTGTTGACTACTTATTACACTTTTGAAGCACCAGGACAATGACACGTGACACTGATGACAGATGGCACTGATATGTGACAGTGATGACACTTATATGTGGCACTGATGACACGTGGCACTGATGACAGATGGCACTAATATGTGGCACTGATGACAGATGGCACTTATACGTGGCACTGATGACACGTGGCACTAACACGTGGCACTGAAGACACGTGGCACTAATACGTGGCACTGATGACAGATGGCACTAATACGTGGCACTAATACGTGCCACCGATGACAGATGGCACTAATACGTGCCACCGATGACGCGTGACACTGATGGAAGATGGCACTTATAAGTGGCATTGATGACACGTGACACTGACAACAGATGGCATGTGACACTGACAGGTGGCACTGATGACAAATGGCACTGATACGTGGCACTGATGACAGGTGGCACTAATATGTGGCACTGATGACAGATGGCACTATGTGGCACTGATGACAGATGGCACTTATACATGACACTGATGACAGATGGCACTGGGGACAAATGGTACTGACAACAGGTGGCACTGGGGACAGATAGCACTAACAGGTGGCACTGGGGGAAGGTGGCACTGGGGGCAGGTAGCACTGGGGTGGATGGCACTGGGGCAGGATGGCACTGGGGTGGATGGCACTGGGGCAGGATGGCACTGGGGCAGGATAGCACTGGGGCAGGATAGCACTGGGGCAGGATGGCCGCTGCAGCCGTTCATCTCTCCCCTCTCACACTCTGTGTGAGGAGGGAGAGCGGCGCTGAGAGATGATCTCATATGTTTACATATGAGATCATCTCCCATTGGACACGCCGGTCGCGCTGTAAACGGCCGCTGTGATTGGCCGTTTACAGCGATCTGTGTTTGCCTGTCCCCGGGGGACACGGCAAACACAGAACTTCCCCAATGCACGCCCGCGGAGGCGCGCATTGCGGAAGTAAACATTAGGACGTCCAGGGACGGCCACCCGGACGAAAGCGCCTGCTCTACGGCCATCATTTGGCTATAGGGCGGGCACGAGGAGGTTAAAGAACACAACACACAAGAGCACCAGTCTAGTTTTTAATCAAAATATTGCAGATATATTTTTTCACTAAGATATGAAGTAGATTGCCAGTACGTGGGTCTAAATAGGCTATACATTTATTATTTGTCTATTTATTTGTTATTTGCAATAAGGCTCTTTTTTGTCTAAAAATGGTGAAGCTCTTCATACACTGTGATTGAAAATACATTGGCAGGTACTGGGCCTAAACATCAATGTATATTTTGAAGAAAAACATCAGTTTTTTTTTTATTAAAACACATACACACACACACACACAGAGTATCTCACAAAGGTGAGTACACCCCTCACATTTTTGTAAATATTTTATTATATCTTTTCATGTGACAACACTGAAGAAATTACACCTTGCTACAATGTAAAGTAGTAAATGTACAGCTAATATAACAGTGTAAATTTGCTGTCCCCTCAAAATAACTCAACACACAGCCATTAATGTCTAAACTGCTGGCAACAAAAAGTGAGTATACTTCTAAGTGAAAATGTCCAAATTGGCCCCAATTAGTCATTTTCTCTCCCTGGTGTCTTAGGTGTGAATAGGGAGCAGGTATGGTAAATGTGGTGTTATTGCTCTCACTCATACTGGTCACTGGAACTCTCTGAGGATCTGAAAAAAAGATGGTCTAGGCTAAGAAGAAGATTACGCAAAAGCCCAAGTTCTCTCAAATATTGTTCACAAATCTGTCTAAATCTGTGTTAGTGAGCACTTCTCTTTTGCCGAGATAACCCATCCACCTCACAGGTGTGGCATATCAAGATGCTGTATAGACAGCATTATTATTGCACAGGTTTGCCTTAGGCTATGCAAGAACTGAGATGTTTTCAGATTCCAGGAATTGTGTACAGGTCCTTGTACCGTGGGGCCATGCATTATCATGCTGCAACATGAGGTTATGATCATGGATGAATGACACAACAATGGGCCTCAGGATCTTGTCACGGTATCTCTGTGCATTCAAAATGCCATCAATAAAATACACCTGTGTTCATTGTCCATAGCATACACCTGCCCATACCATAACCCCACTGCCACCATCGGCCACTTGATCCACAATGTTCACATCAGCAAACTGCTCACCCACACAACGCCATACATGTTGTCTGCCATCTGCCCTGTACAGTGAAAATTAGGATTCATCCAAAAAGAGAACATCTCTCCAAAGTGCCAGATGCCATTGAATGTGAGCATTTGCCCACTTATGTCGGTTACGACGATGAACTACAGTAAGATTGAGACCCCAATGAGGACGACGAGCATGCAGATGAGCTTCCCTGAGACGTTGTATGACAGTTTATGCAGAAATTCTTTGGTTATGCAAACCGATTGTTGCAGCAGCTGTCTGGGTGGCTGGTCTCAGACAATCTTGGAGGTGAAAATGCTGGATGTGGAGGTCCTGGGCTGGTATGGTTACATGTGGTCTACTGTTGTGAGGCCAGTTGGATGCACTGCCAAATTCTCTGAAACGCCTTTGGAGACGGCTTATGGTAGAGAAATGAACATTCACTTCAAGGGCAACAGCTCTTGTGGACATTCCTGCAGTCAGCAAGTCAATTGCACACTCTCTCAAAACTTACAACATCTGTGACATTGTGCTGTGTGATAAAACTGTACATTTTAGAATGGCCTTTTATTGAGGCCAGCCTTAGGCACACCTGTGCAATAATCATGGTTAAAGTTGTGATGCTGCGCTGTGAACTCTGACAAATAATGTGAATCACTATAATAAAGTGCTAGTGCAAGAGTGACAGTATAATAATGAACAAAGGTAAAATCAGAAAAAAACTATAGTAAGTGCCAAAAAAATAACCTTGAAAAAAATCATAAGCTATGACACATATTGATGCTAAAGTGCAAAGTGAAACATTTGCTAAGTGCAGCAATCATAACAATCAGCACATGGTGATAATAACCACTAGACAACAATACATAACCAATCACAAATGGTAAGTGCTAAAGGTGCAAATGTGGCTGGGTGCAAACAAATAATTTAACGCATAGTGGTAATGATAAACACTAAACAAATAAAACATCCAGTGATCCACCCTGGGCTCTAATATCCAGATATTAAGTAGTCCAAAAAAAACTGTGATATGTTTGCTACACTCCAGCGTTTTGGCTTTTCTGGTTCTTTCCTGTCAGCCCTGCAAGCCTTATACTCACTTCCCACATCCCAAGTCCAAATGGCATCTTACAGGTCCCCACTCTTTACACATAGTAATGGTACCAGACAGGGTTGTCCCCTCTCCCCCTTTGTTTATACTGTGCCTGGAACCTTTAGCTGCAGCTATACGGGAGGACTCAGACATAAGCTGAGTCTCGCTCAGATTGAAAGAATACAAGTTGTCTCTTTTTGCAGACGACATACTCCTCACCCTGACGAAACCTCAAGTCTCCCTTCCCAAACTTCACACTCTTCTAGACACGTTCAGCAGCCTCTCGGGTTATAGGGTTAATACTACTAAAACCGAAGCGCTCCCTATTCATATCCCTCACCCACTTCTAGCTTCTTTGAAACTTACATACCCCTATCATTGGTGCCCCGTTTCCCTCAAATACCTTGGCATCAACTTGACCGCCAAGTACAGCACCCTCTATGAAGCTAACTATGTATCTCTAATTGCGGAAACGCATAACCTACTCAGAAGTTGGACGTCGTGCCCCCTATCTCTCTTGGGCAGAATTAATGTATTAAAAATGGCCATACTCCCTAAGTTTTTATATCTTTTTGAAACATTACCAGTTGCTATCTCCATGCCTCAGCTTAGGAATATTCAGCGGGCCTTTGCTAAATTTATATGGGGGAATAAGCTACATAGGATAGCCCAAACAGTGGTTTTTGCTCCACTGTCTCATGGTGGGTTGGGAGCCCCCGATATAGTGAAGTACTATTATGCAGCGCATCTTCTGGTGGCTATCTCCTGGTCGTCGTATTTTGCTACCAGTAGATGGTCGGAGCTGGAAATGAGTGTTGTTACTCCTGTTCACCCCTGTGCCATGCTGTGGTCCGATCTGACCTCCTCTATGGCTCAGCTTAGACGTCTAAGCCTTGGACCGATGCTGTTTACTTTGTCCATATGGAAGAAATGTCACAAGAGGTTCTCTCTCTCTTCTCCATGCTCACCCCTGGTGAATGTCATTTTTAATCCAGACGTGCCTGATAACCTCTCTGTGAAGAATATGTTTCCTTGGTACAGGTCAGGCATCTTCCAATTACGCCACCTGGTGCACCCGGTGTCTCGCAAATTCCTATCCTTCCCAGAGCTTCAGGATAAATATGACATTCCGGATCGGCTCCTCTTTTCATATCTTCAATTTAAACATTATTTTCATTTCAGATCTCCTGACCTGACTTTGGCCAACCCTAGCACCTTTGAAACTTTGTGCTCCCATGGTCCCTGTCAGAAAGGACTTATATCCTCTATCTACAGTATCCTACACAATTCAACCTCGCCCACCGCGGAAACGCATCTCTATATGAGGAGCTGGGCTGCAATTTTACCAACTCCCTTAACTATTTCTCAATGGCAGGATATCTGGACTTCTACTTCTAAAGTTTCTAGATGTGTGGAGCAGAGAGAGACGGCTTATAAGATACTAATGTTTTGGTACAAAACCCCTGAAATGTTACATAAATACGATCACACCGTATCTAAGCTGTGTTGGAGGTGCTTACGAAATCAGGGCACCCATTACCATATCTTCTGGAGCTGCCCTTTGATTGTACCTTTTTGGGCTATGGTCCGTTCTCTGCTCCAATCTGTTTTGGAGATAGATGCTCCGTTAGACCCTAGACATTACTTGTTAGGCTTGCCTATTGCGGCGCTATCTAAACACGCCAAGAAACTGACAGCTTATATCCTCTTGGCTGCTAAGAGAGTGATTCCTGCTCTTTGGTTGTCCCCTTCCCCTCCATCCCATCCGCAGCTAATTTTCGCCATTGCGTATATACACAGGATGGAACATATGACTGCGCTAGTACAAGACTCCCTACCCAAGTTTTCCAAAATATGGGACAGATGGGATAGTTCCGCGTTCAACCCTGAGGCAACATCCTAACTTGTGGCTATTTACATTCGGGAATGTTTTCCTCAGGCTTGTTCTCGGGATTCTTACCTTACGTCCACTCCCACGAATACAACTCTTGGTTTATTCATGTATCTTAATCAGCGGTCCCGTGGTGTGTCCTTTCCTCCTTACCCTTTAACGTGATGTATCAAGAGGTTAACATGCTGTATTCTGCCTGCGGCGTTTTTTTCCTGTTACTGTTGCACTGTCAATCTTGAATGTCTAAATCGGTTGTACAAATTTATCTGCTGTACAAAAATCTTTTTTCAATAAATATACATTTAAAAAAAAAAAAAAACTGTGACTATCCAAAAATTTTGAATATGTGGTGTTTCCCTTCGCCGTGAAACATGAGAAAAAATGTCCGATGCCAGGCTAATCCACTGCAGTGACACCTTAATGTGCACAAGCCCCTCACTTTACTGCTGTAAGGTTACAGCATGAATGAATCAGATGCTTCAGACAGGGGTCTTAAGAGGGTTTCTCATTGATGAATGCAGCAATGGATCATAGATATGGGTACAGCCTTTGCTTCCATTTAGCTCAATTAAGATGGTAAAAATGGAAGAAAGATCCCAGCAGCATAATACCGCTTAAAAATTTTAATTTATTAAAGGTGCACAAAGTAGGTACACTTACTTGTGTATAAAAAAGCTCACAAGTAACAATGCACGTGTAGCAAGCTTGTATGCTTAGGTCACTTCCGGTTTCCACCTATTGCTCCCATCCAGATGCGTATCGTCACATCATGTGACTTCATCAGGGAAAACCATAAGTGACGTAAGCATCAGAGCTCATCACTCGTGGAGTGTTACTTGACACTTTTTATACACAAGTGAATGTACCTACTTTGTGCACCTTTAATAAATTATAATTTTAAGCGGTATTATGCTATTGGGATCTTTCGTCCATTTTTACCATCTTAACTGGACTATCGTTTTTTCATTATACTGTCACTCTTGCACCAGTATATAGCGATTCACATTTTTCATCAGAGAGTTCACAGTGCAGCATCACATCTTTACCCATTCACTTGTTTATCTACCAAGGATCAGCTAACTAGGTGTTTGCTGCAGTGAACTCTCAGTTTTCTAATTAGTTGACAGCGTGAGAGTACCACTTATATTTGATTATACAATAAACATGCTGTCTAATCAGCATCTTGATATGCCACACCTCTAAGATGGATGGATTATCACGGCAAAGGAGAAGTGCTCACTTACACAGATTTAGACAGATTTGTGAATATTTGAGATAAATAGGCCTTTTGTGTACATAGAAAAAGTCATAGATCTTTGAGTTCAGCTTGTGACAAATAGGGGCAAACACAAACGTGTCGCCTTTATAATTTTGCTCAGTGTATCTACAGATGTTTTTGCCTTTTATATCTCTTTTAAACTGAATGGGTTGTTTTACAAGGTGAGAGTTTACATATACTTTAGGCCTATTCTTTATGAAGGGTTCTTTAAATGCCCTTGTCCACTAGTTTTATAGCCAAAAGCAGGGCCAAAGCAGTTATATTGAAGCTCATCAAAGCAAGACTTGCAACAATAGTTTTTACAGATGACAATGTACAGTGTATCCATGCAGAACAACCATTACACCTTAGGTGAGCTCAACTAAAATTAACCTAGATGCTCTTTAGATAAATTATAAAATTGCCTTTGTAAAACATAAAGCATTCAGAGCTCCTGTCTTAAAAAATAGTAACTTTGAACATAAAACCCAAATGATAATTCCACAGGAAATACCCTGACAACAATGGAACAAGGTGGCGTTAGATCTTTTTGGCTAGACAATTACACATTATAAGACATTATATTTTGGTTGTTGATAGCAACAGATTGCTTTTTGTTTGATAGAAATATCTCAATATCTCAGCATTTAAGCTTTTTCTTCTAGTTATTTGTAATTCTATGAACATTGGTATGAGACAATGGCCCTTAGTTAATGTGTTGTCATCCCTTCCAAGTTCACCTTTTATGGACATAAATACTATACAATACGTGAGTGTTGTCACCATAGGTCAGAAATTGTGCTGCTGGCTGGATCACCAGGTGAAAATAAAGGGTTGGGTTGGGTTTAGATACACTTTAAGAAATAGAAAAGATTTGACTAAAACCAACATATCACTGCTTTAGGAAAGTAAAGATGTGAACTATGGTTTCAGTTTGGTGGGTGTATTATAAGGCTCCATTCTCATAAGCATCTCCCATGCGGTATTTAGGTTTCCAAACACATTTTTCGCTAAATATCACATGCGATCCTGCAACTGTCAATTCACAATATTGTTTTGTGGTATTTACAGCAAAACACTCAAAACTGTCATTAAATACCGCATGAAAAGGGATTAAACTAAATTCACAGAAGGAAATAAATTATTTATTGGCATACAACATGCACTTTGTTATATGATGATACTGCAATTTGGTCTGCCTAGGAGGGAATGAGCAGGGGGGCAGGACGAGCGCCATCAGATTACATTCAGCAAGAATCTCCTGTTTACTCAGCAGCCTCTGCAATAGGAAGTCCCGTCTCCTGGAGGTGAGACTTTGTATCAAAGAGGCCACTGGGTAAACAGGAGATTCTCGCTGCATGTAATCATATGGCGCTCATCCTGCCCTCTCCGAGGCAGAAGTAATCTGAGGTGAGGCTGCATATGGGCATTGATCAGGCTGAATTCATGGCAATGGTGAGGCTGCATATGGGCATTGATCAGGCTGCAGATGAGCATTGATCAAGCTGCATTGATGGGCAATTGTGAGGCTGTAGATGGGCATTGATCAGGCTGCATTGATGGGCAATTGTGAGGCTGCAGATGGGCATTGCACAAGTTGCATTGATGGGCAATTGTGAGGCTGCAGAGGGCATTGATGAGGCTGCAGATGGGCAATGGCGAGGCTGAAGATGGACAATGGTGAGCTGGTATTGATGGACACTGACCCTTATTTTGCTTTGGATGTGGCCATCCACACTGTTGCTAGAGATGCTCTTAACCTGTTAAAAAGGGTTTAACCCATGTGAAAGATTGAAAGAAAATTCTTGTCAATTTTCACTGGTTAAAGACGTGTCGTGCGGACACTGAACCAAGGAACAGTGTTAAACTATAAGAGGGAAGTACTCAGATGGCATAATTACCCTATAAATTTACAGCATTAGAAGAGGTTTATACATGGGAAAGGCTTGAAATATTGATCAATTGATTAGCTCTAAAACGAGGTGCTCTTTTTTCCTCTTTTTTTAGCACAGACGTTCCCCATAAAACCTTTTGATGGGTCTAGGAGATCATTTGGAATCAAGACCATTTTTGAAAGGTGGCAAATATTACATAACAAGGTTCTACGAAAGCTCCAGAAGAAGCCATGTTTTTGGTGAAATATGTAAAGGCAATCAAACTTTTGTACCTTGACCATTGGGTTGTTATGGCCTCAATTTTACAAATTGTTTTATAATATCTATGTAATAAAATTTACTATTTTTTGCAAATGTTGCTTTTGATGGATTTATCTGCACCTTTAAACTCCAATTCTGTGCTCTTTGGGTATACTTTGTTCTGTCATATTTATAGGAGGTGGTGTATGCCTGTATTAGATGCCTGTATTAGAATCTACCAGCTCCAATACCATGGTGATACATTTATTATTTTGCTTCAAAGGTCTTTATTTAAAATTTCATTTTTTTCCCCTGAAACTTCCCTCCTAAAATGAAGGTGCGTGTTATATGCTGATAATTATGGTAAATAACTGCATGCGGTAACTCAGCAGTTTTCTAGACATGCAGTATTTAAGGAATATAAAAATATAATAACCAATTTAGAATTGCCTCTGCCTTTTTGCATCAGTCCTCTCTACTGTAATGCATAGAAGCCTAAATATGGAAAACGTGGAAATCATTAGGGTTAACTTAAAAAATTTTTTAGTTGTGGATAGAGTGGAGGTGAATTAGAACACCTGTCAGGTTTTTATTGTCTGTTCCCCCATTGTGGAGATTCACCCTCACTCACTATTTGTCCTGCTTACCATTATCATTGAAAGTAAAAGAAAATTACAAATTTTAGGTTGTCCCCAGAAAGGTAATAGAGGAGAAATCTTCTAATGTGGAACAAATGGCAAAAAAAAAAAAACCCACAGGGATTATAAACCTGCCTTACTCTATCCAAAATGCAAACAAAAACTTGTGCCTATAGTTCTACTTCAAGGTAAATAGACTGTGAAATTTGCAAATTGCTTCAGAGCTTAGTAAATTAGGTGAAGCTTAACTTTACAAAAAATACCCAATCACAACAATGGAAATAAAACAAATGCATTTTTGCTTGCACATGACTGGATGATGGAAGTCAGCAGAGACCCCCTCATTTACTAAGCTCTGGAGTAAATGCACTTGGAAAGTCCTCAGTCTATGTGCCTTTAGTAAATTCATCCCATTATATGTTGTGAAATATATTCATTTTCTCTGGTAATTTTTCCAGATTTTTTGTGTATACACAGGCATATACTGTAGATTATTTGCTGCAAACCTCCCAATCACTCCTAACATAATTCAATGTCCATGCATATCACAATGATCTTATCCCTTGTTAGAACATATGTCATATGTAGTGGGAATACTTTATTTATTCACAATTATTTTTAGAGATATCTTTGGGTCAAATAATAGCAAGACAGAATGGGAATTTAAAGCAGAAGTACAGCCAAAATTTATTTGGCATTACTTCTCCTATGGATCACAGTAGTGTAGTTTGTTCTGCACTCCTGTGACCCATGTTCAGCAGACAGCGGGCTGGAGCCCATTGTAGGCTGACGTCACAGAGCTGATCTAGGCTCAGGCAAGATCGAGACAATGAAGACAGGATCCACCCACATGCCTGGACCAACACCCAGCTCAGGCCTCAGCGAGACGCTGAGAGCCTGAGCCAGCTGATCCTGTCTCCTCCACAGCCCAGCACTCCAGTTAGCACGGGGTGGCAGAGCAGAGAGCAGTGACAGTCACCAGCTCTCTGCTAAGGGAGCCCTGAGCATCGAACGATCAGTGGTATTTGATTGCTTGGTTCTCAGTGTTAGAGCCAGTGGGGGACAGATGCTGCATCCGCCTAGGTAAGTATGATTGGAGAAAAAAAAAACCTTCATACTTCTCTTTTAAAGCAAGGATTCTCAACCAGGGTCCCTCCAGAGGTTATCAGGGGAAAATAGTATAAAAATTTACACATATATATATAAATACCCTTCTTCCACCAATAAAAAAGAAAAGGTTGTATTTTTAATTGGTAGAAGAAGGGTATTTCATAGTTTCATATTAGGTAAGGTTGAATAAAGACAATAGTCCAGCCGGTTCAACCTGTGTAGGTATATGTGTGTCAGTGTCAATAATCATTTCCCATATCCCTTTATGTTGTGTTCACTAAGATGCATGTCCAAGAGTCTTTTACCTCCAATTGTGGAAGAGAGTTCCACATCCTTATCGCTCTGACAGTGAAAAAACCCCTATGCAGCTTAAGGTTAAATCGCTTCTCCTCCGATCTCATTGTATGGCCCTGTATCCTCTTACACTCCCGAAGACTGAAAAGTTTATACACCTACACTGGAATCACCTTTTAGGTATTTGTTTTACCGCTATCATATCCCCTCTAAATCGTCTCTTTTCCGAGGAGAATACATTTTTGGGCTTTTGGTTGTTCCTTGTTATTGAAGTCCTCAAGCCACCTTATTAATTGTGTTGCCCTTCTCTGGACTCTCTCCAGCTCCAGCACATCCTTCCTGAGGACTGGTAACCAGAACTGGAATAGTCTGCTGGCTTTGCTTGTTGCAGCTTGATTTTGCATGCTATTGCTCAGTCTGTCTTCTACCAAGACTCACAGATCTTTCTCCGTCCTTGATTCCCCTAGCGGTTCTCACCCTAGTGAGTGATTTTCGTTTATATGTTTAGCCCCCAAGTACATCACTTTATATTTCTCAATATTAAACCTCATTTGACATGTTGTTGCCCACCCCGTTAGTTTATTTAGGTCTTCCTGTAAAATTTCTATATGCTGATGTGAGGTTATTGCTTATTTTTGTGAGATTGAGCTATTTATCCAATCCTCTATATCATTTATGCATAAATTAAACAGAATTTGTCCCAAGACACCCCACTTACCACTCCAGACCAGTCTGAGTACATGTTATTTATCACCACCCTTTGGGCATGCCCCTGTAACCAGTTTTCTGTCCAATAACAAACCCTGTAGTCCATGCCTACAGACCTCAGTTGGTAGATTAGGCATTTATGGGGAACTGTACTGAATGCTTTTGCAAGATTCAGAAACACCACATCCACAGGCCTTCCCCTATCTAGATGGCAGCTCACTTCCTCATTAACAGATTGGTCTGGCCATAATGGTTATTCATAAACCCATGCTGATTACTGCTAATGATACTGTTTTCATCAGCAAATCCTTGGACATAGTCACTCATCATTCCCTCCAATAATTTCCATACTATTGATGTTAGGGTGACTGGCCTGTAGTTTCCAGGTATATATCTCTGCCTTTTTTTAAATAGTGGTACCACATGGGCCTTTCTCCAATCAGCTGGTACCATTCCTGTCAATATGCTGTCCATAAAGATTTGGAATAAGAATAATGGTCTAGCTATAACCTTACTGAGTTCTTTGAGGACTATTTATATATGTATTTAATGTTTATACTATTCTTATTCAACATTTGACATGTTTAAAGATATTTTGTATTAAATTAATTGAACTTGTTGTTTTTGATACACCACATGTGTCCAGTGAAATGAGCTTCCCTTTGACTGTTATTCTAGTCAATCTTTTTCTTTTATATTAATACATATGCTGCAGGGACCGCACTGACTTGGCACATTTCTACAATTTAATCAATTTTATCTCTTTATTAGCAATAGAAACTGACAGTTCTAATTCTTCTCCACTGTATCCATCCCACTGGATATTGCATGAGATAAAATACTGCATGTTTCATGGGATAAATACAGCATATTTTGATTAAATACTGCATGCATTATTTTAGTAGCATTGTCTTTTTTGTAAATTGCTAAACATTTTTTGAAAAAATGCTATGAACTATTTTACCACAGATTTTAAAGGGAAAAATACTGCTTCATAAATGGAGCCCATTGTTGTTTGTCATTTTGGGGTGTGGTTTAAGATATCCTGTTAGATGCTGAATATGCAGTTGGTACAACAGTATGGTTTCTTTGTCAGATACCAAGCACAGTAACATTACAAAATCATACCCTTGAATTATAGAGCAGCTTATACTTTTTTTTTGTTGTTTAATAACAAATGTGCTAGCATTGGATGTTATATTATCAGGATTACAGTGCTTTGTGAGGGAAAGTTATTTGTGTATATTACGCTTATTTATGTTTAAATATAATATAATAAAAATTAATAGTATAATAATATACTATTTAACAAGTTTTTGATACTATCTGATATGAAGCTACAATATTGTAACAAAAATAAGAGGGACTGAATTCTCTCTCATATGAGTGCCAGTGTGCTAGATAAAACAAATGGTATGTGTGTGTTCATGAAACAGTGAATCTATAAAGTGCTATTGTGCAACAAATACAAACATGTATGCCAAAATGACAGTGATAATCCTAATCCTAGCTATTTTTGTCTTAATGACATCAAAAATGAAAAAAAAAAAAACTATATTAAAAGGAAAATGATGTGTGTGTGTTAATAAGTATTCTGTGAACTAGCAAATCAATATGATGCTCTACTGCTGTAAACACATATAAATGCAAATATGCATCACAAAAATTCTCAAAATTAGATTCACTAAATTATAGCAATAGTCCTAATTCAAAAAAAAAGAAAAAATACAAAAAAAATTAGGCAAGATCACAGAAAAAATATTAAGTCTCTTCAAACTTCCTTTATCTTGTTTTTTTCTGCATGTCCCCATTTAATCCATCACCATTATTTTCTTAAATTGAGTCACCAAATGTTGTTTCTGGTCATATTATAAGCCAGCTTTACTGCCTTCCCTACATGGGGGAAATCCTCTGCAGCAATCTGGATGGTGTAATCCTCTGCAGTTCTCTGCTATCTCTTGATGAACAAAGCTCTCTCAAAGAGGATTAGTCGTATCAATATAGGAGAGAAAAGAGGCTTCACATGGCATAAAATCCTTTAAAACCAGAGTCAGCTCTGGCAAAGCACCTCACTGCGAGCAACAAAGCAGTCTCAGCAATGTGATGATGACACCTGTATGGCCTGATGGGCTATATGTGTTGTCATCACTAGACATAGGCGGTTTGTTTTGTTCTGAATTAAAATTCGGATTAATGTATTGAATTATATAGTACTGAATTTAAACTAATCCGAAATACCTAAATTCGAATTAGGATGAAATTTGAATTCAAAACGTTTTTGAATACTTTTTGAATTCGAATAATTTTCAAATTCTAATTTGAAAACTTTTCGAATTTGAATAGTTTTCAAATTCGAATAGTTTTCCAATTTCCAAAGAGAATAAAATAGAATAGAAAATAGAGGAAAAGAATAAAAAAATTATACTCTATTCTTTTATTTTCTATTCTATTTTATTTTTTTTGGAAATTGGAAAACTATTTGAATTTGAAAACTATTCAAATTCAAAAACTTTTTGAATTCAAAAACAATTTTGATATTGATTTGAAAACTTTTCCAATTCAAAAACTATTCAAAATTGATTTGAAAACTTTTCCAATTCCAAAACCACTCAAAAATAAATGAAACAAATCCCGAAAACTAATTAAATGAATGAAACAAAATTTAACTAAACTAATTTATGTACATAACAAATCAAAATTAAACATTTTTTTTTTTCGTTCTGCACATGTCTAGTCATCACGTTGATGAGACTGGTTGCTGCTCGTTGTGAGGTGATTTGTCAAAGCTGACTTGGCTACAATATTTTACCACTTATTTGAGTTTTCTTTGGATACCACTAAGGATTAGGACTACTGCTATAATTTTGTGAATGTAATTTTGAGATTTTTTGCAATATATGTTTGCATTTATATGTGTTTACTGCAGGAGAGCACCTTATTGATTCGCTAGTTCACAGAATACTTATTAACACACATATCATTCTCCTTTTAATATAGTTTTTTCTTTTTGGATGTCACTAAGACAAAAATCGCTAGGATTAGGATTATCACTGTAATTTTGGGATACATGTTTGTATTTATTGACTATAGCACTTTATTGACTCACTGTTTCATGAACACACACGTGCCATTTGTTTAATCTATCACACTGGCACTTATATGCGAGAGGATTCATTCCCTCTTATCTTTGTTACAAGATTATATCTTAAAATCAGATAGAAAGTATCACACACTTGTTAAATAGTCACCCTTTATTTAAACATAAATATACAGTAATATACACAAATAACTTTCCCTCACACAGCGTTGTCATCCTGATAATATAAATTCAAATCAAGCTTTCTCAATTTGACAGCAGCAGTGATCACTCATTAATTACCCAGGAGCGGGTCACATTTTCCTTTAGCATTGGATGTTATTTGGTTAAGTTAACCAATTGTATTTTTATAAGTTGCCTTGTATGAATTTATTGAAAAGAAATATACAGTAACAAACCCAGGAAACATGTTATAACTGAACAAATTTAAGCTATTTAGTATTAGGCAACTGTTCACCTATCTTATGCCCCAAATCTACCTGCATCCTAAGATTTGGCAGTTCTAGAACGAGAACACCCACAAAATTAAAGGGATTTTTTTTTTTGCAAATATCTCTTTATTGGTTTTATAACATTTGAATACAGAGATAGAAAATAAAGGATAGGCCCACAAATCACGGCCTCATGAAGTGAGTTACAATAATGTATATACATAAAGAAGGCGACTTCTGCAAGTTATCACAAATTATCCTCTCTACCAACTAGGATACATTGGCATATGAGTAATGTTGTTTATAGTGCACGTTTCTTAGTCTAGCCCCTCTTAGCTTAAGCACACTTCTTTACCGCAGACCATTAAAGGTCGGTGATCCGTGGGCTTCACCAGAAAGGAAAGAAGAGAAAGGAGTAAAAAAGGGGAAAGAGGAGAGAGGAGAAGAAAGGAAAAGAGAGAAAGGGAAAGGGGGGTTGGGGGGGTTTGAAAGTGGGAAGAGTTGGGCCGAGGGAGGAAGAGTGGGGAGGCATGGGGTGAGACAGCAGAGGGGAGGACGGTCATGGACATGGCCCCCAGAGCAGTCAGGTGCCCGGTATTAGGACTGATCCGGCCCTAGCTTTGACTTTTGCCCCATACCAAGGAGGAGTTTACCCTCCTCCGAGTATTTAAAGAGATTCCAATGAGTCCAGGTTTTCTGATATAACTCGTGTCTGTTGTGCGCGGTCAACATCAGATCTTCAATTTCTATTGATGTCCTCCACTTTTTTCAACCACAGTGCTATGGTAGGGGGGTTTTGCTGTTTCCAGAGCAAGGGAATACAGGACTTGGCTGCATTCACCAAATGACGCAGGATGGCTTTTTTGTACGTTTTGACCGACATGGTAGAGACATGCAGCAGAAAGAAAGCCGGGTCCTCTGGGATTACGAACTCCGTAAATTTTTGAGAGATCGAACGGACAGCTGTCCAAAAGGAGGTTCATTTGGGACATGACCAGAAAATATGTAGGATCGTACCCTTGCTCGTTCCACATCTCCAGCATCTATCCGATGTCTCTGGGAAAATCGAGTTAAGTCTGCTGGGTGTCAGATACCATCTCGTCAAAACCTTATAGTTATTTTCCTGCGTTTTGGTGCATATTGAGGATTTGAAGGCCAAGTGGATCATGTTTTGTATTTGTGCTGCCGTGAATGTACGTTGCATATCTATTTCCCATTTCCTTATGCTGGGTAGGAAAGGATGTGTAGGAGGGGTATTCAGTAGATTGTATGTCTTGGACAGCACGTGTGGAAGGGATTCTAAACCTGAGCATAATTCTTCAAAAGTCGTAAAGTTGCCTAGCATATGCTTGTGGGTTCTTCAGAGTACGAAGGAAATGGTGCAGTTGTACTGCCGGCCAGAATGTAAGCTGATAAAGGCCCATGGGATCTATAAGTTCCGCAATGGTGGGCCATCTGTCCTGCATCACGAACCTGGACGCAGTGGTCCTGCCGTCGTCGCTTAAAGCCTGGAAGTGAGTGGGTGACATGTATGGTGGGAAACTAGGATTCCCTAATATAGGGGTCAAAGGCGACGCCTGGGTTGTTTGTTGTGTCCTCAGGGTAGCTTTTGCACATTGTACCAGGGTGTTTCCAATCAAAGGGTGTGCCTTAAGGTCAGGTGGGACTGCGTCCCAGCACCAGAGTGCTCTATTGAGAGGGATAGCAGATTGCTCCTGTTCTATCTGGGTCCACAACTTCAATTCCCCATGTATTTGCCACTCAACCACTCTGCCCAGCTGAACAGCCAAATAATAGCCTCTAACATCTGGGAGGGCGAGGCCTCCAAAATGTTTAGGCATAGTTAATTGTGAGCTCTTGATGCAAGGTTTTCTGTGGGCCCAGACAAACTCTGTGAACAAAGCCTGAACTCGTTTAAAAAATGCGTTCGGTAAAGCCACTGGTAGGGCCTGAAATAGATAGAGATATTTTGGGAGTACTCTCATCTTCAGTAAGTTACATCTCCCGAACCAGGAGAGCAGGTTCGTCTGCCATTTAGATAAAAGTGCTTTAGTGGTTGTAAGCAGGGGCGAAAAATTCAGTTCATATATCCGCGAAAGGTTGCCCGAGATTTTCGTGCCGAGATAGGTCAGTGCAGTTGGCGTCCACTTAAATTGAAAGTCAGTCTGCATCGTCTGGAGAGTGTTTGGAGGCATCGCTATCCCCATCGCTTCCGATTTCGTGAAATTAATCTTTAGATTAGATAAATTTCCATAAATCTCAAATTGTTTGAGCAAATTTGGGAGTGATATTGCCGAGTTTGTCAGTGAGAATAAGAGGTCATCCGCGTATGCCGAAATTTTGTGTTGCGTTCTACCGACCTGTATTCCCTGGACGCCGGGGTTCAGCCTGATCGTGGCTAGAAAGGGTTCCAAGGAGATGGCAAACAATAGGGGGGGCAGTGGGCAGCCCTGTCTAGTGCCATCTCTAATCTGGAAGGGATCGGATAACATCCCGTTTGCCTTGACCTGGGCCGAGGGATTAGAGTATACCCCCACCACACGACGTAACATCACCTATCCCAGACTCACATGTCTCAGGACGGAGAACATAAATGACCAATCGACCCGGTCGAACGCCTTTTCTGCGTCCGTGTTTAGAAAGACGCAGGGTGTACCTTTAGATCGGGCTATGTGTATTAAATTGAGCACTTTAGACGTGCTATCTCTTGCTTCACGTGTGGGTATAAATCCCACCTGGTCTAGGTGCACTAACGGTTGGACATGTTGGGCCAGTCGGGTGGCTAGAATCTTGGTGTACAGTTTGAGGTCTGTGTTCAGGAGTGAGATGGGCCTGTAGCTACTGCACAATATAGGGTCTTTCCCGTCTTTATGTATTACTGAGATGTGGGCTTTAAGCGTGTCCCTGGCGAAGTCCGAACCAGAGTCTATTGCATGGAACAGTTGAAGCAGTCGTGGGCCTAAAATTGGCAGCAGTGTTTTGTAGTATTGTGTGGTGTATCCGTCCGGCCCCGGTGCCTTCCCTGATTTCATAGAGCCTACCGCCTTTTGGAGCTCCATGAGAGTGATAGGCGAGTCCAACTCCTCTCGGATTTCTGGGGGCAGTGATGGCACTTGGGATGCACTGATGTAGTCCGCCATGTCAGCCGAAGACGACCCAGGCGACTGCAAATTATATAGTTGGGAATAAAATTCTCTAAATTCTTGAGTAATCTGCTCTGGGAGGGTCAGTTGTTGCCCGTTATTCCTGGACACTCTGGGGATATAGGAGGAGAGCTTATATTCCCTCACTTGTTTCGCCAGCAGTTTCCCACACTTATTCCCAGATTCATAATTTACCTTACGACAAAACTGTAACGCCGCCTTGGCCTTATACAGCAGCAGATCAGTAATCTGTCCTTTAACAGTCGCCAGTTCTGTCTCCGTCACCCGGGAGGGGGCGTGTTTATGCCTGGCTTCTAAGGAGTCTAAATTTTGCAGTAGTTGGGTAAGATGTTTCGCCCTTTCCCTTTTTATGTGGGCCCCATGTTTGATCAGAATACCCCTAATAACTGGCTTGTGGGCTTCCCACAGTATGCCGGGGTCACAATCAGGTCTGTCATTCGTCTGGAAGTATAGGTCGAGTTCTCTGGTCACCTCCGCTAGCACCTCCGGAGTCTGTAGGAGACTCTCATTTAAGCGTCAAAACCGTCGCCTGGGCGACATGTTGTTAACTAGGGAATATGTCAAGAGGATAGGCGCGTGATCGGACCATGTAATGTTGCCGATCGACGTGTCACGTACGGCATGCAATTGGCCATGGGGAATCAAAAAGTAATCTATTCTAGTATAGACTCTGTGCGGGGGTAAGTAGAACGAATAGTCTCTTTCTCCAGAATGTTGTAATCTCCATACATCAATTAACTGGGCTCTATACTATCTTTTGGCGATACGTTTAAGGTGGCTTGGGGGGATAGAAGATTTACCCGTAGAGGTGTCTGTTGAAGGTATTAATGGGACATTGAAGTCTCCGCCTAGGATCAAGTGGCCTTGTTGAAAGTCATGTAGTTTGTTCAGCGTGATTTGCGTTTCTCCTACTAAGCCCTTGAGGAAGATAAAGCGTCCCATGGGGTCCACCAGGGTGGCTTGAGTGCACCAGGGGATGTGCTTAGAGATTAAGATGGACACTCCTCTGGATTTAGCCGATGGGTTAGTAGAATGGAAAGCCAAGGGGAAGTGTTTATTTTGTAAATAATTTAGTTTGTCATGTCTGAAATGTGTCTCCTGGATGAACGCGATGTCAGTAAGCGTTTTTTTAAGATCGTGCAGTAACATCCGCCTTTTCTCGGGCGTGTTAAGCCCTCTAACATTGAGGGACAACACCCGTACTGCATCCAGGGCCATGTTCAGAGCGGGATGGGAGGGAGGAGGAAGACAAGAGGGAAAGGCAGGGGCGGGGTAGACTAGGGAGGGGGGGAGGAGTGTGGGGGAGGGTAGCGAGAAGATGGGATTAACAGAGATCAGAAAAGGGACAGATAGGGCGGAAAGATACTAAGAAGGAGAGTATTCTGAACAAGGGAGTCGGATGGAAGGCAGAGGAATAAGAAAGAAGAAGAAAGAAAGAAAGAAAGAAGAAAAGATTTGAGGCAAAAAGAACTAAAATAAAAAATAAAAAAAAAAACTACTATGTCTCGGCCCGAAGGCCGGAGTTCGTGCAACCGCATGGAATTAGCATATAACTTACCTCGGTGCGCAGGAGCACCCCGAGCGAATATGCAATCCTAATTGGGGCAAAAAGGGAGGGCAGGGCTCCATGGGTGAGCCCCCGATACCGTCCCCCTCCCGACCGCATATAACTCTCTGGCAGTCAGTTAAACATACACATCCGCGAGAAATAAACAGCTAGTTTGACTCAAAAAGTTTGATAAAGAAAAAAAAAAATCAAAAAAACGTCAAAACCCAACATTTCAACCCGGCTCTGCAAACAGGGTATCAAGAGCTAACAGGTAATAAAGCTGTACATCTCCCCAACACAGCCGTGTTGCCCACCCCCACCCTACAGCACCCAGCAGACCCCCCCGAAGGCCATGCCGCCCCCCCCACCTGGATAAACAGTTAGTAGGGATGGCGCGGCGCCAGAGCAGGCATACCTCCAGCGCCTGCGTTCCTGAGTGCCCATCTGTGTGTCCACCCCACCCACCCATCCCCGAGGGAGCGGCGCCCAGCCCCCTCGATGAGAATAGCCAGCGCCGCCTCCCCAGGTCCGAGGGGCGGCAGCCTCCCGGCAAACCGGCATCACTCCTGAGGCTCAAACAGTCCGGGTATTTCCCTAGTCCTGGCCGGAAGGTAAAATGGGGAGGCTCAAGGCGTTGCCAACAGTGAGACATAAGCCGCACAGTAAATCAGGCCAAAGGGGCACCAGCATCCTCATAGTAGTCTTAGCCCCTTAGGGTCACCCCCTCAGGGAGTCGGTGGGGCTTAACAGGGGAGTCATCAGTGGGGCCACAGGCCCCGGGAATGGACATTATCCAGGCAAACAGGACTTGGGGGCCAGGCGCCGCCCACGAGTAGAGCCCTTGCTGGCTCATGCTGGCTCATCTGAAAACTGGCGGATTACGTAATGCGCCGAGAGCCCTTTCATCACATGGTGGGACACCGCTCATCAGATGAAAAGAGACAGGGGGGGAGGGCCAGCGAAGCCTCCGACAAACAGCCCCCGCTGGAAGCAACAGGATTGGGAGGGTGGAGGGGTCCCATGGAAACAAGGCCGTATTAAAACAAGTGTCAATGCAGCTGGGGAATGTACTTACAGCTTCACGGAGCTACGTCTCCCGAATCCTCTCCACAGAGGGTGCCCTCGAATGACAGCGGCTTCTCGGTTGTCCAGAAGTAGATCCATCTCCTCGTGACCGAGTGGTCCTGGCGGGGAACCTAGGAATGAGTGCCAGCCAGTTGGGAGCTTCTATAGGCTCCACCTCGAGGAAGGCGAATAACGCTGGAAGCGATGCCGGTTTCCGGAGCGTGAAAGATCTCTGGTCTCTCCGGAATGTAACTGAGAATGGATATCCCCATCGGTAGGTGAAGTTCCGCCGCCTGGCGAATTCTAACAAGGGTTTGAGAAGCGCCCTCCTTTGCAGTGTAGCGCGGGAGAGATCGGGGAGTATTTTAACTGCTGCCCCATCAAATTCAGGAACTCCGGATTCCCACACCTTCTTGACGATCTGCTCCTTGAGCATGTATTGATGGATCCTGCAGATCACATCCCTGGGTCTGTCTGGGTCTGGAGATCTGGGGCCAAGTGCTCTATGTATTCGGTCCAGCGTCACCCGTTCCGGAAGCTCCACACCCGCGATGCTGTGGAAGATGGCCAAAGCAGTATCCGTCAGGTCTTCCGCGCCCGTGGCCCCTGGGAGTCCACGGAGCCAGACGCTGTTCCTCCGGCTCCGGTCCTCCAGGTCCTCCTGGTGCAGCTGCTGGTCAATAAGCATCTCCATCTGCAGTTCTTGCCTCTCTTCCAGGGACGCCACGCGGAGGTCCAGAGAGGACACAGAGGACTCCCCCTCTGTCACTCGCGCCGCGAGATCGCACAGTTCCGTTCTCACCGCTGATATCTCCTTTCTATGGGCCACCTCCACTGTACCGATCAGGGCTATGATATCCGCTCTTGTGGGCAATGCCTGAATCAGGGAGCGGAGCTCCGCGTCTGCCCTAAAGGAGAGCAAGGGAGGCTGCTGGGAGCCACCCGGCACGGATTGCAGGTCCAGCGGCATGGCATGGAACGTGTCATCCGGGTCCGGCTCCCCCTCTGACTGCGGTGTGTTTGGTCGGTCCCCACGTGCGGCCGCCATGTTGGCCTCTGGAGTGTGCCGCTGTGAGAGCTGAAACAGCCGTCTAAGTTCGCCGGGAGCCGGGGTTTTCGGTGTGCATTTGTTGGGCTTGCTCTGTCTCTGTGAGGGTTTCTTCCTGGAGGATGGCATGCTGCAGTAAATAGTGCCAAAACGGTCGGGATAAGCAGGAGACGGCGGGAGCTCCAGACAATGCGTCCCTATCCAGCCATGTCCAGGCCACGCCCCCCTTAAAGGGATTTTTTAATTTAATAATGCGTTTCAGGGCAAATTAATATTCACCAAAACTTCCCCCACCCTTGTGTGTGAAAATTAGCTTCTGAAGGCATACACAGAATCCCAATGGGTTCATACCCTCCGATATTTGTATGTTATCTCCCATTGTGCCAACCACTGGGAACTTGCTCAAAAAGATCCTACTAGGTGGTACCTCACTCCCTACTGCATAGCAAAATTCTCTTCCTCTGGATCCTCTTTGTGCTGGAGAAGTTGTGACCATGTCAGCAACCTATTTCATATTCTTTGGTCCTTCAAAAGTGTACAAAGCTTCTGGTGGAGTGTGTTGCAGCTCATCTCCAGTGTCTCTAAGCACATCGTTAGGCCAGACCCAGTGCTGGCAATCCTAAACCTGATGATATATAAATTCCTAGCAGCTCTTAGAAAAAATATTTATTCTATATCGCTGGCCACTAAGCTCACTATCACAAGACACTGGAAGAAGGAGTTGGCGCCCAACCCATTCAAAGTCATAGCCAGTGTCCAGACCCACTACTCCAATGAAAGATTACAGGCTCTTATATCAAACTCACTGTTATTATTTGACAAAGCATGGTAACGCTGGTATAACAAATAATCTGCTGATGTAATCAACCTTTTAATCTACCCTTTTCAATGTACTCACATGGACTTTTATATATTGTGTTCATGTTATATATTGTGTCTCATGTTGTGAAGCTTGCTAGAACATCTTGAGCCTTAATGTACTGATATGTAACCTAGGGAGGCTACCCCCATTTTTTTGTTTGAATCTCTTTTTTTTTGCATATCTGTATGTGTATGCTATATTTTATGTTTACTCTCTAGTATCCCATGCAATTGTGGGTTTTTGTATTTAAAATGGTTCAATACAGAATTATGAAAACAAAACATGTTATAAGAAACACAAGCCGCAGCTGCCTTAACTGGTTGTTGTACCAATATATGAGATTTTCAGAATGCAAACTGTCTGTTGGTAATCTAAGTCCCAACCAATATTCCAAAATTCATTCAGCTGGTAGGCTTTCTATCATAATGTGTTGTACACAGCTGCAGAGGACTTGATTCCATTTATAGTTTTATTTAGCATGGGATGACTTTATTGTATGCTGCATATGACTATTCCCCCCATTTCCTTTGCTTGTACACTGCAATTTCTATTTTTAATTTGTGTTCTATTGGTAATTATGCTCTAAATCTCTTACTAAAAGTGTCTTCAGTAAAGAAGCAACAAATAACAGTAAAATAGAACAGAGTGTATCTCAGATTTGAGAAAGGTTCTTTGGTAATGTACTAAATTAAAATGAGTGCAAAATAAAATATTTTAGGGTAATCATGGACTTCTATTTCATCCTCTGATGTAAGTTCTGCCTAGAGACTGATTAGCTATTTTTACAACTGTGATTTTTGAGTGATAATAAAGAGATTAGTATCATAAGATTAATGCCGCATGGGTATACTTGAATGAGAAAAATTATCCAACAATCTCTTAAAAGAATGATTGTTGAGTAATTAATCTCCTACTTTGATTCAAGTCTATGAACCAGTGGAGATAAATCACTAATAAATTATGCTATGCAATTAAAGTGCAGTATTATTTGGTGGGATGAGATCGATTGCTCAGCAGCATTTCTACAGATCTTTTGTGTAGCAGCTCCCAAGAAAAATAATGTGACACAATGAAAGTTATCGATTGTACAAAATAATATTAGCATGATTGAGCAGGTGAAAATTGCCTTGTACACTAAACTTACCCTTTTAGTTTGCAAACTGAATACACCTATCCTGCCAAATAAACACAATAGTGCATTGGAAATGTTATTGGTAACAAGGGAGAAAAAAATGCACTTACTCTGCTTTTGCTTAGGCAAAATATTGTTATCATTTTATCTTCTAGTTAACTCTAAAGCCTTTCATTGTTACTTAAATCATCAATTGTGTTTAGAATTATTTGAATTAGTAGGTCTAGCTTTGGTAATTGTTTATCTATAGGTCATCTCAGCATAGCTTATATAACTAATATGAGCCTGTGGGTGGATTTAACAATTGATCTGTGGACATAATTCAATAAGGCAAACCAGGGAGATAGTGTTAAGTTACAAAAAAAAATTCTATTGATCATTTTGTTCAATGTCTTTGCTTACAAAATGCTTTTCTCTTTACGTTTTTTTAATATGTTGCCTGTACATGTTCATAAATTACATAGGTTCAGCAATTTTTTTTTCAAATATAAATTTTATTACATTTTTAAGGGCCCATAAATTACAATAGGAGCCCATCAACAGCCAAGGTTACAGCATGATATAGTAAACAGTAACATACATCAGAACAGTCGGTCTTCATTTTGGATATTGCGTAATATATACTGTCTTCTTGTAACTACATGGCTCTATTATTGTTAAATACATACACGTGTATTAAAAAATAGCGGACAGCCCATATTCTAGTTTCTAAACATGTATAGACAAGTGATAGTAAGTAAAGAGAAAGAAAGAAAAAGGGGAGAGACTGAGAGAGGTACTAGGGAGGGAGGGGGAGGAGTGGGGTTTGGATAGGGTGGCGTTTGATTCAATTTGTTATTCTGGCTCAGGTCAGTTCTAAACTCTGGTTTTTCATCTACTTTTCATTTGCTCAGGTCTCATAGACGGCTCTACCCTCCTCTGAGAATATGAACATGTTCCAAAGCTCCCAGGTGTTCTTGAAAGTTTCATGTCTGTCTTTTGCTGATAATATCAGGTCCTCCATCTTTTTAATCTCTACCACCCTCTGCAGCCAAAGTGCAGTGGATGGTGGGTTTTGCTGTTTCCAGAGTAAGGGAATGCACAATTTTGCTGCAATCGTCAGATGACGTTTAATTGATTTTTTATAGATTTTGGGAGATATAATAGGAAAAATGCCGGGTAATTTCCGATCTGGAAGCCTGTGAATTTTTGGGAGATGGTGTGGACTGTAGTCCAGAACAGTGTCAGTCTAGGGCATGTCCAAAATATGTGTAGCATTCTTCCCCTGTCCTCATTGCAACGCCAACACCATTCAGAAGTGTCAGGAAAAATCTTATGTAAGCGACTAGGTGTCAAATACCACCTTGTCAGGATGTTGGTCTCTTGCATTTTAGTGCAAAGTGAGGACTTGAGAGAGAAACTGATCATATTCTGTGTTTGAGATGCAGTAAAGGTACGGTTGAGGTCTGTTTCCCATTTCATAATGCAAGGCAGGCTTGGCTGTTGTGTGGGGGGGGGGGGTATTTTGAAGGGAATACATTTTGGAGGGTATGTGTGGGAGTGGTTCTGTCTCTGAGCAGCACTCTTAAAATGCATTCAACGGTCTGTTGTAATCTTGGGGATTTGGAATAGTCTGAAGGAAATTATGTAACTGTGCCTCATTCCAGAACGTAAGTTGGAAGGGGCCTGTGGTGGCCATCAATTCTGAGATCGTGGGTCATCTGTCTGCTGTCACAAACTGGGAGGCGGTAACACAATCAGTGTTCCTCAATGATAGGAATTGAGTGGATGAAAGACCCGGAGCAAACCTAGGGTTATCTATAATCAGAGTAAATGGTGATGTCTAGAACATTAGGGAAGTTTGTAGGGTAGAATGGGAACATTGTGGTATGGTGTTCCCTATCAGAGGGTGTGATTTCATTTCTTGGGGTCTTGTCTCCACTCCACATTGCATTCTTTAGAGGGATATCGGTTTGGTGTTGTTCAATTTGTGCTCAGAGTTTAAATATATGATGGCGTCTCCAGTCAATAACCCTGCCTAGATGTATGGCCTGATAGTATCTCCAGATGTCGGGTAATTCCAGACCTCCACTGTGTTTGGGCAGAGAGAGTTGAGTGCGGGGGGTGCGTGGTTTTTTATGTGCCCAAACAAAGAGGGTAAAGAGGGCTTGGACTTGTTTGAAATATGTAGGGGGTATCCTAATTGGGAGGGCCTGGAAAAGGTATAAAGATTTTGGCAGTATACACATTTTCAGTAAATTACATCTCCCGCACCATGAATGTAGACCTTTATGTCATTTATCTAATAACAGCCTGGTCTTTGCTAATAATGGGGGGACGTTACTCTCATATATGCAACAAAGGTCAGGTGGGATACTGGTGCCTAAGTAAGCCGATGTAGAAGATGCCCACTTAAATCGGAAGTTTGATTGTATCGTTGGGAGGATATGTGATTGTAGCGCTATCCCCATCGCATCCCATTTAGTAAAGTTTATCTTTAGATTAAATAACTTCCCATAGGTTTCGAATTCTTTAAGAAGATTTGGTAGGGATATCACTGGGTTAGTTAGTGAAAAGAGCAGGTCATCTGCATAGGCCGAAATTTTGTGTTGTATTTGTCCCACTTTTATTTCCTGTATGTCTGTATTTAATCTTACCATGGATAGGAAGGGTTCTAGTGAGAGGGCAAACAGGAGGGGGGGGGCAAGGGGCATCCCTGTCTCGTCCTGTTTGTTATGGGGAAAGGATCGGAGAGAACTCTGTTTGCTTTCACCCAGGCAGTTGGGTTGGAGTATATGTTGGCTATTCCACTAATCATTACCTCCCCTAATCCAATACCTCGAACAAAAATGCCCAATTTACCCGGTCAAATGCCTTTTCGGCATCTGTGTTCAGAAATATACATGGGATGTTCATGTAGGAGATTCAGAACTTTAGTGGTACTGTCTCTAGCTTCCCTTGATGGTATGAAGCCAACTTGATCTAAATTTACAAGCTGTGGAAGGTGTTGTGCTAACTGGGTGGCCAGGATCTTAGTGTAAAGTTTAAGGTCAACATTCAAAAGTGATATGTGCCTATAACTGCTGCATGTTTCTGGGTCTTTCCCTTCCTTGTGAATCACTGTGATGTGAGCTCCCAAGGTGTCTCTTGCAAATGCTTTACCAGTGCCAACTGCATTAAATAAGATGACCATATATTGACCTAGTACCAGGAGTAGTGTTTTGTAATATTGTAATGTATAGCCATCAGGCCCTGGGGCTTTCAATGTCCCTACCACTTGTTGGAGTTCTAACAAGGTTATAGGTGATTTTAATTCTTTTTTTTATTTTTATTTTTATTCTTTATTTATTTTTTCCATCAAAATACAAAAATAATAAGAAACGCATTATTTTCATTTACAAACATTTCTTAAGACTTTCTTAATTTATGCATAATCCCTCTGATCCTTAAAATACCCTTCTATCTACCCCCACCCCCACCCTTCCCACCCTCCTACCCTTCCTTGCCAGTTTCTCATGGGGTTCATAATTAAATCGTCTTTTTCTATCAGGAGTTACTTATCCTTGGTGCTATTGTGTTATTTCTTCCACGTATCGCCATGAATTTTTAAATTTTTCCCAGGGTTCCCATTTCCCCCACCGACTTCCTTTACTGTTAATTCCTCTCCCCCTTCCTTAAAACATTCCATGTGTTGTATTTCGTTTACTCGGAAGATCCAGTCCTGTATTTTAGGACTCCCCTTCTCTCGCCATTTTTTCGGGATCAAGCTCTTTGCGGTATCAAGTAGTATGGGGATCACCGTGGATCTATTGTTTTATTGGCTCGTCTGTCCCATGGAATAAAACAATTCATGGGTCTTCTCTTACTTCTTTTTTTGTTACAACTTTTATTATGTCGATAATCCTCCTTCAATATTCTCTAATGATGGGACAATCCCACCAGATGTGACCCATATTCCCAATTTTCTTACATCCCCGCCAACAATCCGAAGATTGTTCGATTCCGATCTTGCTCAGTTTGTCAGGGGTGGCGTACCACCTTGCTATGCATTTATAATTTGTCTCTATCAATTTATTATCCCCCACCGCACAGTGAACTAATTTAAATATTTTCTTTCTAATTTGAATACTACATTGTGACCCCAGTTCGTTTTCCCTTTTTTTGATAAACGCCGGGTCCTCCAGTTCGTCCCCCTCTGAGAGTATTTTATATATTCGGCCTATGTTATTTTTTGATTTTACTCTCTGACAGAGCAGTTCGAAGGGCCTTAGATCTTCTTCACTTCGTATTGGTTGGGGCAGTTTTGCAACAAACTGACGTAACTGGAGGAACCGTCATGCATCAACCCTCATAAATTCCGTATCCTCCCTTAGTGCTTGAAAAGTGATTAATTTGTCCTTCACTAATATATCTTTTAATTGTGCATTATTTTTTATTATCCAATTCCCCCCTATTTCTTGTTTTCCCGGTGGAAAATAATCATTTTCTTTTAAAAAAAAAATCAAAGGTGAATTATAACCCCATTTGTTTTGTGTATGAATTTGATCCCAAATTTTGAATGCGTATCGTGTTATTTCATGTGTGTTAGGACCTATTGTCCTGTGTTGTGGAGGGTTCCATATTATTCTCCCTAATTGTGATTGCCCTATTGCATTTTCTAAACGAACCCATCTCTTATCGTTTATATCTTTCGCCCACTCCACCACCCGTGAGAGAACTACTGCATTATGATATCTTTTCAAGTCCGGGACCGCCAACCCCCCTTGTTTTTTCCCCCTCCTTAATACCGCAAACGCAATTCTCAGCTTTTTATATTGCCATATAAACTTAGAAATTAATTTTCTTAATATTTCAAATAAGACCGCAGGGAGTGAAATGGGCAACATTTGGAACTTATATATGATCTTCGGGACCAAAATCATTTTAACCACATTTATCCGTCCTAACCAAGAGAGGGGGCTGGATGAGATTTTTTTTATTTCTCTCTTTATTTCATCTAATAATGGAATGTAGTTTTTCATATATATTTTCCTAGTAGTATTCGAGAGAAGAACTCCCAGGTATTTAATCTCCTTACGCCAGGGGAAGTGAAATTCTGCTCAAAGTCTCTCCTCTTCCTGATTGCTGATATTAATATTTAAAGCTTCGGACTTGCCAAGGTTAATCTTCAAATTTGATATTTTACCAAATTTATCCAATGTCCTTAGCAAGTTCGGAAACGTTATCCTAGGGTTCGTGATGAAAAAGAGCACATCGTCCGCATATGCTGCGAGTTTGTGCTCTTCCTCTCCCACCCTAATCCCCTTTATAGTAGGATTGTTTCGGATCGAGGCCAGTAACAGTTCGAGAGATAGCGCAAACAGAAGGGGTCATAGGGGACACCCCTGTCTGGTGCAATTTCCCATTTGAAGCTGTGTAGATGTTTCTCCGTTAACCTTTACCGCTGCCTGCGGACTATTATATAGAACTTTAATCCATTGGATCATCCTCGGGCCCATACCCATCTCTTCTAAGGTGTCTAACATGAGTCCCCAGTCTACCCTGTCGAAGGCTTTCTCGGCGTCCATCGACAGGAATAGACCTGGGGACCCATTGTTTTTTAAGGCCTGGATAAGGAGCAGTGCCCTCACCCCATTATCCCTACCTTCTCTCTCGGGTATGAATCCGACCTGGTCCGGGTGTACCAGTTCTGTCATTTTTTCCTTTAATCTAGTCGCCAAAGCTTTATGTCTGTATTCAATAAGGCTATCGGCCTATAATTAGAGCAGAGCAAGGGGTCTTTGCCCTCCTTCGGGATCAACGTTATTGAAGCGCGCAAGGCTTCTCCTCCCATTTCATATTTTGTACCTAATCTGTTTATATATTTGCAAAATTGAGGAACCAAAATTTCCTTATATTTTTTATAATAGGAGATCGTGTACCCGTCTGGGCCCGAGCTTTTTCCTATTGCCGTTTCTTTTAATGCATTATGAATTTCCTCTTCTGTAATGGGTCTTTCCATGTTCTGCCTATCACAGTCTAGCAATCGTGGTAGTTTAGCCTTGTACAAGAATTCTTTGATTTTTTCCTTTTTCCCTTTTCCTTGTTCCCCTTTCTGACCTACATTGTACAGGGCTTCATAATATTGTTTAAATACTTCCGCAATTTCCCTAGTTGTGTAAACAATCTTCCCATTCTTATCTTGAATTTTTTCAATGAAGTTTATCTCTCTCTTTCTTTTCACCTGTCTCGCTAAATATTTACCTACTTTATTTTCCCCATAATATCTCTCTCTAGCTCTCCCCTCTAATACCCTTCTTGCTTCCTGATCGTACATGTCTTTAAGCTCCGCTCTCTTATTGATCAATTGATGAAAGAGTTCCTGTTGTCGGCCCTCTTGTTTTTTGTGCTCCTGCTCCAATCTGTGGACCTCCCTCATCAATTTCTCCCTTTCCTCTGTTCTTTCTTTTTTTTTTCTTGCCCCTATGGAGATGAGGATACCTCTAATGTAGGCTTTATGTCCCTCCCATAGGGAGGCACCTGTCGCCTCCCCGGTGTCATTCGTCGAAAAAAAGAATTCTATTTCTTTCTGTATTGTTTCTGCGATTTTATTATCCTGTAAAAGGTTCTCGTTTAACCGCCAGGTAAACGGATATCTGTGTATTCCAGGTATCCTCATCTTCATTATCACCGGGGTGTGATCTGACAAGGATACTATTCCTATCTTTGTTTCCAATACAGTCTCCAACAGTCTGTGGTCAACCATCATGTAGTCCAGCCTAGAGTGTGTCCCGTGCACCGGGGAGAAAAAAGTATAATCTTTTATTTTTTCATGTTGTATCCTCCAGACATCAATCAGTTGATTTTGTCTTAATCGGAGTTTAATTGTTTTCAAACTCTTCCCACTCATCCCCTTTGCATGAGACGTACTATCAAGCAGTGGATCCATACAAAGATTAATAAATATATTACATCTCCTGTTTTAAAATCCGCAAGTCTCCTCAGGATTTGCTTCAAGTATCTTACTGGGTTTTTATTTGGACTGTATATATTTGCTAAAGTAAAGATCCTGTCCCCGAGTTTTCCTTTCAGGAACAAATATCTACCCTCAGGGTCGGTCAGCCTGTCGATCACCTTAAATTTTGTACATCTCTCAAACCCAATCGTCACTCCTTTGGCCCTCCTTATTGGCGAGTCTCCATAAAACCAATTCGGGAAGTTATCGGAATACAGTTTAACGTTTGTATCTTGAGTTAAGTGGGTCTCTTGAAGAAACACCACTTCTGCTTTATATTGCTGTAATTCCTTTAAGAGTTTATATCTCTTATCAGGGGAATTTAGACCCTTTACATTATATGATACAAACTTTATCTCTGTCATCCGAGACTACCCGAGAAGATGTTTAATCTGCACCTTTTAATCTTACGGCTCATTTGAACCGCCTTTTCTTCTTTTTTTCCTTCCTTCCTTCTTCCTTTCCTTTCTCCTCTCCTCTTCCCCTCAACTGCAAGGAATATCTTTTCCCCTTTTTTTTTCCTAATTCCCTCCCCCCTCCCCCCATCCCTCTCTATCCCTCCGGCCCATTCCTGGCCTTTGCTTTGCATTGTGAGATCAACTCCTTCTGCAAGCCCTATCTTCCAGGGTTTGACCCTGACTGCGGCGCCCCCTTTCTGTACCCCCACCCCCCCTTCCCCCCGAGGAGAAGGGGTCACCCTCTACAGGCAAAGAGTGATGTAGCCCAGACCCCTCCTAATCCCTCCACCAGTCCGTCCCCTTACCCACCCCCCACCCCCCTCCGCCTTACACCCCCCCACTCTCCCCCCCCCCATCAGCAGAGAAAGAAAAAAAAATTCCCATGGATCTAGAGGGATCTTAGGGGTTGGTATTCCTATTTTATTGCAAAAATCCTCCAGTTCATCTAAGAACTTTAGCTTAATGGTTCTTCCCTCTTTCTGGACCAAGAGGGCTGCTGGGAACCCCCAGCTATATCTTATATTTGCTTGTCTCATTTGTTCCAATAGGGGTTTCAATCTTCTTCTCCGCGCCAAAGTTCCCGAAGACAGATCTGTGAAAACCTGTAACGTTACCCCTTCATATTGAACTGGTGGTAGTCCTCTAAGTTTACTCCATATCTTGGCTTTATCTTCAAAGAGATGGAATTTTATAATCACATCTCTGGGTACCTCTTCCTTTAACCCAGGAGGTTTCCTCACTCTGTGCACACAATCTATTTTTAACTCTGCACCTTCTTCTCTTCCCAATATGGGGTTAAATATCTTTCCCATTTTTACACCTAGATCTTCTCCCTGTTGTTCTGGTAAAGATCTGATCCTCAGGTTTTGGCGTCGATTTTGGTTCTCCTGTTCCTCCATCTTATATAAGATATCCCTGTGTGCCTCTTGCATCCTTTTTGCTTGCATTTTTAAATCAAATATTTCCTGGGCCTGTCTTCCTGTTTGCTCTTCTACTTCCTCTACTCTCCTCAACAAATGCCCCATATCCGTCCTTACTGTTGAGATCTCAGCTTTAATTGTATTTTCTAGTTTCATAAACATATCTTGCATTTCGCCTTTTGTTGGTATTTGAGAGATATCCCTCAACTCCCTTCTTCTGCTCTCCAGGTCTGAGTCCGTCTCCTCCCCGGAGGTATCTCCCCGTACCCCTTCTGGTTTTCCAGTATCTTTCTTCCTCTCTCTCACCCCTTTTTGATTTCTCTCTAAGCCGGGGCTTTTTTGACTTGTTTCTTTCAGATATTTCTGAACCGTGCTTGTGTTTAAACTCTCCCTCGAAGCTCTAGGGTCATTTATTTTGGGGTTTCTTCCCCTCATGTTGTCTTTTATTTTTCTCTTCCCCAGGGTTCCCTTTTATTTTAAAGGTAGGAGGTAAAAGAGCGGGGCGGGAGGAGCGGAGCTACTCCTTTCTGGTTATCTTCCCCAGGAGATATATAAAAATCTTTGGGAATCCGTTTCTAACGTCCTTTCCACCAGCTTATAATCGTGAATATAAATAATCAGCTATTATCTCAGCGCATATCACCTGCTGTTTTCCACTACTCAATACTCCACCCTTTATATCCAGGCCTGTTACACTTTTAAATCTAAATATGCAGTGCAATAGTGCGTCCCGCTGTTGATGTAAAAAAAAAAAAAAATCACCCAATGCTGTTCAGACCACAGAACTGCGTGTCATTCAGTTATCATGATTTTATATCCGGAGGCAATTCAGATTTTCATCAGCAAGTGATCTTTCTTCCCCCTTTTTCGAAGTCAGCGTCACAGATTAACTTGTATTATCTGTTATGTAGTATATTGCAATATATCGGATATATAGACTTGAGTGCAGGCCCCTTTAAATGCACCTTTTGTGGAGTAATATCCCTTTAATTATCTTCAATAGGTTTCAATGCGGTACAGTGATAGGGAGTGAGGCCAAGAAAAAAAAAGGGTACAAATCAATTCCTATTTAAGAGCATTTCGGAGCATCCCATCGCAGGAGAGTGAGGGAAAAAAAGAAAAAAAGGAAGAGAGAAGTACTTCTCATGCTTTCTGCACCGCTCCTTCCTGGGTCAGAGCTCCAGGTTCCAGTCAGTATAATCAATTATATTACTGATCTTCTTTAGTTATGTTAAATCTCCTATGTAAATAGTCCATTAGCCCGCACATTCATGATGGAAGGAAAAGAAGAAAAAAAAAAGGCACAATCTGACGTGTCTTTGCCTGTCTTTAGCTCCTTTCCTTCTTCTTCAGGCTCCTTAATTTCTGTCACATACAGGGTGTTCAAAAGTCAGCATCACAACTTATATTATATTATATTATATATTATACAATATATTGAATATATAGACTGGAGTGCCTGTCCCTTTAAGCATGCCTTTAAGCGGAGTAGTATCCCTTTAAATAGATTCAGTCAATTTCCAGGCAATACAGTCAGAGGGAGAAAGGCAGCATGAAAAAAGGGTACAGATCATATCCTGTTAAAGAGCACCTTGGAGCATTACATCACATGGAGAAAAAAAAAATACAAGAAAAAACTTCTTCTCATGCGTTCCACACCACTCCTTCCTGAATCAGGCTCCAGGCACCAGTCAGTGTACATACCACATTTCCAAACCTCTTCAGCTATGTCAATTTAATCTCAGACATCTCCTACTTCAGTAGTCCGTTGGCCCATATACTCAGATATTCAGGGTGACAAGAGGAAATCATAGTCTGACCTGTCTTTGTCTGTCCTTGACTCCTTTCCTTCCTCTTTAGGCTTCCTCAATTCCACCGCTCACAGGGAGATCGCCGCTTAGGAGAGCAGAAGGGGGGGAGTTCGGGGAGGGGACTCCGCAGGCTCCGATGGTATCCTCGGCACCCTCCGCCGACAGAGAGCGTTTTCCGGGTCTCGCTGGTAATCTTTCTTGATTGTTCCCAGTTAGCACGTGCGGGCAGGCGGGGGAGCGCGGTCAGCGGGGTAAGGCTGACTTCATTGCAGAGCGTCACGCTCTCTCATTACGCTCGGCTCCAGCTGGATCTACGGGACCTCCTCCATCCGCTCGTGAGGGCGCCGCTGTCAGGCCCCTCCCCTCTCTCACGTACGCCGCGTCATAGCCCCCGAAAGGATAACCAATCCGTTGTAATCCTCACAACCAGTTAAGCCCCATACACACTATCTTTTCTGCAGATTTTTTTCCTTCAGATTTACCAAAACCATATAATATGAGGTCAAACCTTAGGAGTTTTAATTTGTATGCAATCAGGCAGGCCCTTGTACTACATGGTGTTGGTAAATTTGAAGGAAAAAATCTGCAGAAGAGTGTGTATGGGGCTTTAGCGTTCCAGACTCTGAGTCCTATACATTTATAAAAAGACTCCTAAACTAACAAATACATTTATTATTAGTTAAAAATGTTTTTTAAAAATATTAGTAAAAATTGTATACATGCTAATTCCAATGGGTGTTATGAAATGACTCCCCTTGGTGGACAATAATTATATTACCACGAAGAAAGTGCCCACCACATGCCATTATTATTTGTTTGGTGATGGTTATTGGACTTTCAATATTGTATATAAATGATTTCACATTTATTATATTTGCGAGGTATGACATCAGTATTGTTTTCTTTATATATCTGAGGCTTTGAGTTTTACTACTGTTTATTTAATATATTTTTTATTTAATTTATTTCACGTTATATATTTTGCACTAAATATATATCTTCAGGGTGTGCGGGTGGGAGGGGTTTATAGATCGCCTCATATATATATTTTCTACATTTACATCTGCCTGTGTATATATTCATGCATTTTTTTATGTGTGTTATCAACAGTCATGCTCCATATGCTGCCATTGTAGGCCCTATAATGCATGTTGTTGCATTAAATATAGGTAACACACAAAGAAATGGCACAGCACCGATTAAAACAATAGATCAGTTGTGCACATGTGCTGATATGCACTAAAACACAAGGGTGTTATTGAGCTCTAAAGTAAACCTGTGTGTTTCTGTTGCTGACTTTTTTTCTGAAATGCTAGTTGCTGGGCTGTTAGGTTGATCCTTTAGTATTTTTAAGTCATTAACCTTGAACAAGTACACATGTAAAGAAAGTCAGAGTAAAGTCAGAACTTCATGATTGCCTACTTGTTTTGGTTTAGTGACTTAAAGTGGTGCTAGTCTCAAAATGTGAACATTTTCTATGTTATAGGGAATATTTATAAATGTTAATGGTGCCTTAGCATTACTCTGATATGTATACCAGAGTACTGACATGTAGCTTTTGATGAAATACCTCCTGAGAATAGCAATGCAATTCTTGGTATTTGAGTATGTCTAAAAAATTCTGTGCCAATAGCATCATAGCTGTATATCTGCAGTGTAATGCCTCGTACACACGATCAAACAATCCGGTGGAAAAGTCCGACAATCCACCCGTGTGTAGGCTCTGGCGGACCTTTTTTACCCAAAAGTCCGGCGGACTAAGAAAATATTTTTGCACTCCAATCTGTCCACCGGACTCGCATTTCGGCGGACAATATGGCCGTGTGTGTGCCAGTCCACCGTACTTTTGAAATGTCTGGAGAAAAGTCCGCTCATTTTGAGTGCGTCTCCAGGTAGCCAGGGCCAGCGAAGGAGATGTCGCTGGCCCCGTCATCTGGTACGGTCTTAAAGAGGAATCCCTACGCTGAAAAATCGGTGTGGGGGTCCCCCCAAGGTCCATATCAGAACCTTATCCGAGCACGGGTCCATATCAGACCCTTATCCGAGCTTCTTCTAGCTCTTTTACAAGCGGTGGCCCGATCTTCTGTCACTGCTGCCGCTGTTTCATAGTTTCATAGTCAGTAAGGTTGAATAAAGACACCAGTCCATCCACTTCAACCTGAGAGAGTGTCTACAATTGTCCCTATCCCTGTACATTGTACACTCACATCAGTCCCTACCCTCAAGGAGCCCACAATCCAAAGTCCCCATTAATATACTAGGGCCAATTTTGGACAGAAGCCAATTAGCCTACCTGCATGTCTTTGGAGTGGGAAGAAACTGGAGTACCCAGAGGAAACCCACGCAGGCACAGGGAGAACATGCAAGCTCCAGGCAGGTAGTGTCGTGGTTGGGATTCGAACCAGCGACCTTTTTTACTGCTAAGTGAGAGTGCTACCCACTACACCACTGTGCCGCCATTTAATGTCTTTTATTGATCAAATTTTAGTAGAAATACAATTATAAAAAAAAGTATATGAGCTATAGCAGAAACAGAAAATAAAAATGTACTAGTTTTGTAATTAGCATTATACAGCATTTTTTAGGAGAGAGAAATTTGGAATGTACAGGTAGCTGTATATAATGCGATCCTGAAAAATTCACACTATTGACTGTCATTTGTGTAAACCTTATCTCTCCATCACTTTCCACGCATTACATAGCTTTCCACAGTCTACTCTTTCAGTCTGTTTGAATATATCATTACGGTTAGCAAGATGTGGGTCCAGTGATTGACAGTTTTGAAGAAATGTGTAAAAAGTGTTTTTATTTTTAAAGAAAACACTCTGAAATTGCAAGCTAAAAATAATGCATGCATGCACACTATGGAGTTTATTTATAGAGCAGAAAATTTGACTTTTACAAACATTCACCTATGGAGAAGCAATCATTCCCATTTCAAACACATGCACCTGGATGGTTTCCACCAGAGAAGGTATGTGAAAGACACGTTTGCTACTTTATAAACAAATCCCTAAACTCCAAAGTGTCTTGTGGATTTTTCAAAAGGCCTCTCAGCTGCTGTGCAGGTACCGTGCAGGATCTGGCATTCCCTATGACCTCTGGTTTTCAGTTCTGCTCAGTGAACATGCCAGAGCTCATAGGCTTTCCACACCTTTCTCTCTTAGTATGTCATTATGCACAGAACAATGTAGCTCCTCTCAGCCCTGTCCTGTGTTTTCTTTTCTCTTTTACTGACAGTTGTATTTTTTAAAAGAAGTAACACATACTGTAAGTAAGTAACTGGAAAATAACAGGAACAGGGAGGATTAGCATGTTATAAAACTGTTATATTACAAACCAGGCTTCTGGCAAAGAATATAATAAATAGTCTGTAAAAAGTATGTCCCTTCACATCCCTTTCCTCAAACAGTATCACATCTTCCTTACCTCTCACTAATGCTAATGAACAGGTTAGGCATTTTTGTATGTGGGAAATATGAAATGTGGGAAATATGAAATATGGATAATCCAAGGGTAACACAGATTTGCAAAAAAGCAAGCATATTCTGCTTAGTGTTTATTGTGTCATATTTTGCTTCCATAGCTACTTTTTCTAAATCAATAAATACAAGAAACTATAGACTATATCCCCTGTCAATCCCTTTTTTATCCATTCTTAAGAATGTTTTTAGCAATTGTCTCTGCATCTACACCCCCTACACAAAATCCCATTACAGCAAGCTTCCCTTTCAAATTTGATGATTTGCACAAGAAACCAATGCTTTCGGTTTTGCTAACCTGTAAATGGACTCTAAACTCAGTGAAGCTTAATAACTGAAGCCTTCCTTTAATGAAGCCAGATCCTTATATTTTAACACTCATTCAAAAAACCAATTAACTCTAGCTCTATTGAACAAGTTGAACAGGAAATAAATCAAGTGTTAAAACATTGGTGAAGAGCCAGGCTTTCTGTAATTAGGTTACTGATGTAGCCAAGGCTGCCTCCGACATGCTCTTGTGGATTGACAGCTTCGACTGTCCAAAGCAATTAGAATTTATGTCTCTGGTTTCATTGGTGAAAGCTGAGCAGTGAAAATACAATACAATTACTTTACAATTTTTCTGGCCTTTTACTGTGACACATTTCAGATACATTCTAGTACTTGCCTCTGGAATGTCACACTAAATTGCACTACCTACATCACTTGGTAACTTAAGAAGATTCAAATCCTGACTATTTTGTAAGCAAATTCACTGAATTATTCAGTGGATGACAACGGAAGCAAATTTGTTGCATATTCTATGCCCACTGAAATTACACTGTTTTTTACTTTAAAATAACAGTCTTTAGAAAACTGTTCTCAAAAAGATTTCCCTTATACCATTAAGGTTCATTAGTAGTCAAGGACATAGGCAGTATTTTATTTCAAGAAGGGCGGAAATCTAAAAATCACTGGTTGCAGCTTTTATAAAGAACCTGTGATGACTGGGTTTTTGAAATATGAGGTAGAGTTTTAAATGTGTAGTCTTTAATTAATATTTAATGCATAATGATTAAATAATCTCTTAATTGATTCATTTATCTTAGACTGTCAGCTCAAACCAGGAGGGCCCTCTAATTCCTCTTGTACCAAATGATATAGTAACTGTAATGTCAGCTTTCATTTTGTAAAATGCTGCGTAAACTCTTGGTGCTGTATAAATCCTGTATAATAATAATAATTCATATAATTTTGCACAATGTTGCCTTGCTGTACACACTATACATATATCACACCAACAGTGTACTCACAAACATGACTTAATTACTGTGCCACCAGCAAGGGTCTCACAGACACACATACAATTAAAACAAATTATCCCCTTTAATTATATATGATTTTTTCACATGGAATATAGATGTAGACCTAACTTTGCCAAAGCCTCATTTAACCACTTCAGTATAGGACATTTTCATCCCCTTCCTGCCCAGGCCAATTTTCAGCTTTCAGCGCCGTAACATTTTGAATGACAACTGCGCAATCGTGCAACACTGTACCCAAATGATAGAGCTTTCTTTTGGTGCTATTTGATCACCTCTGCGGTTTATATTTTTTGCTCTATAAACAAAAAAAGACACACAATTTTGAAAAAAAAAATGTTTTTACTTTTTGTTATAATAAATATACCAATTTAAAAATTGGGATATTAGGCCGATATGTATTCTTCTACATATTTTTGGTAAAAAAATAAAAAAAATAGCAATAAGCCTATATTGATTGGATTACGCAAAAGTTATAGTGCCTACAAAATAGGTTATTAGGGCTATAAATATGCACTAATTACTGTGTAAATGTCACTGGCAGGGAAGGGGTTAACACTAGGGGGCGATCAAGGGGTTAAATGTGTTACCTAGGAAACTATGAAACTATGATTCTAACTGTGGGGGAGGGGACTAACGAGGGGAGGAGACTGATTGGTGTTGCTATATACCAGGAACATGTGATCGGTCTCCTCTCCCCTGACAGGATGTGGATTTCTGTGTTTACACACACAGATCCATGTTTATGCTCTGTGATGAGCAATCGCGGGTGCCCAGCAGACATCATGGCTGCCAGGCGTGCGCATTGGCTCCCGAGTGACGCGGTGGGTGGGAAGTGGAGGACGTCATATGAGGGCAGCCTGAAGAGACAGAGTGTTCCTGCGGCCATCATATTACAATGGCTAGGATGGTAAGTGGTTAAAGAAAACATCCTTAAAAATAGTTTAAGCCAATTTGGGAACCAGTAACTGTTGATAAAACAAACACTTTTGTCAGGACAGTCGGGACTGTGTAACATACAATATATTGTACATCGTGCAATGCTCAGGAATATGTAAAGTTCTTGAACATTGTATAGAGTTCAGAGGTCAGAATTTTGTAACCTAGAACATAGTATACAGAGTGCAATGGCTGGCCCCCTTACAATGGTGTCAGTGGGAGAAGGAATGCCTCTGTATTGTGGATCAGAGGGGGGAAAAGTACCCCAACATTGGTGTTAGTGGGAGCAAGAATGCCTCTTACATTGGTGGCACTGGCAGCAGGTCAGGGGAGGACTGTCCCTTACATGTGTGGCATTTAATGTAATGGGCAATTGGCAAACATTTCTACAGACACACTCTACACTCCACAAAATCTTGTGAAAATCCTTCACAGCAAAGTAAAGGCTGTTACAACTGCAAAGAGGGAAAGCAACTCTATATTACTGCCCATGCCCTCAACCTTTGGGTCCTATGTAGTAGTTGTACATCCTAGTAAAGAAAGACTTAAGACAATAGAATGTAGGGTATGATGGCCCTTAACCTACCTGTATAACCATTTGCACAATAAAAGTATATAAGAATGTATTCTTTTGAATACATCAAAGTGCAACCGGAAATTAGGGGACATGGAACTTAACTGACACCCATTCCATAATTGCTGTCCTTTAAATTTGATCACTTGTCAAAATTGTATTCCTAAACGCTGCTATGTAAAAAAAAAATATTATTGATTTTAATCACAGTAAATCTTAGGGTGGACAAGAAGAGGTGCTTTCTTTGAGTCATAGGTGGGAGGGTGCAAGTTGTAATTTATGCAACTGCCAGAATGCCCTTGACTCAACCCTGTGCATGAGGAACCACACACTTTTCTGGATCCATGTACATATGATAAAGTTAGTTCTAAATCACAACCTATTATACTTCTTGCATTGCGCTTATTTGTACTCTTAACATCATTTTCTGCAATACTACAATGCAAATTTTTGAACTTTGTATACCTTCCTGAAATGCAAAAACCTAGTAAAACCCTTTGTGAAAGAGGATATGTATATTTAAACTTTGTTTGGGTTACCTCTACCCCCACAGTTGTTACCTCGATGCCCATAGTGACAGTTAAACCAATGTGTGCTAAACATTTATCATAACCAGTGGCAGAATTACCAAGGTCGCAGCAATCACACTTGCGAATGGTGCTTGCATTCAGACAGGCTCGGGGACAGGACGGGCATGCTGTGACACTTCTAGTAGGGCCAGCACACCTATTAACAATCCTGCTAACAATCCTGAAGGAAGTCTGCGGAGCCACACTCCGGCTGGCCTGGATGGGTTATCTCTCCCTCAGCTCTCCATCACCAGGAGCCAGCCCCCTGCCAAGCTGATGCCTCCATTGCTGGCACCATTTTGTTGTCTGCCCAGAGACACAAAGTGGAGTTGGCCTTCAACAATATGACGCCCAAAACCACAACTATGAAACAAATGTTACTTGTGAATGTGATGAGAAACTACACGGAAACTAACGGGCAGGTGATATGAAGAAGAGGAGTGGGAGTGCCAGGAGGATAAGAGAGGAGGATGATAGATCAAAGCCAAGGTCTGACTGATCCTGTCCTGCACCCGAGCTATGGAGGAGGTAAGGTCAGTATGACATCTACATAGAGTCTATGGGGGGTCCCCCCTCCACATCATACCCTTTACATCAACAAAGTCTGCAGGATTCCCCCAGTGTAGGGGATAACTCTGTGGACCCTGATGTAAAGGGGCACCCTGATATAAACTTGGAACTCTGATGTAAAAGGGAATGCTGCAGACCATGATGTAAAGGGGACTATGGTCACCACAGACCCCCTTACATCAGAGTCTACAGCGTTTCTTTTTACGTCATGGTCCACCGCATTTCCCTTTACATCAGTGTCATCCTTTACATCAGAATCCATACAGTTCACCTTTTCATCAAGGTACACTGTAAGGGTGAACCCTGCAGACTTTGTATTGAGATGTAAAGGGGAACTTAAATGAAAAAGGGAACTCTGCAGACCCTTACGTAAAGTGAAACTCTGATGTAAAGGGGAATGCTGCGGACTATGATGTAAGGGAGTGCGCTCGTATTGATGCTGATGTCCTGCAGCTTCCTGCAGCTTCTTAACCACTTGGCATCCATAGGCTGTCATATGACGGCCTCGACTTTCCGGGGCTATATCTGAATGATGCCTAAGGCTACAGACATCATTCAGATATCGGCATTTTCAGCCGGAGATTCTCTACACCATAAGAATGATCATAGTGGCTGTTCCACCGCTTGATCGTTCTTACGGGTGGCGAAAGGGGATGTCCCCCCTCCAGCCGCCCTCCGGTGCTTCCGATCGCTGTGATGAGTCGGACAGGGGATCCGCCACCCCCGGATGTTGATAATAGAGATTTTCGGCGGACCAAATGGTCGCCGGAGTCTCTATGATCGTCAGGGGCCAGGCGCGATGTTATGACGTCATGCTCGGCCTCTGCGTTCAAAGAACCGGCGCCGCCTCGGCTGGGATCTTTTTTTTTTATTTCAGGCTTCCCAGCCTAGTGGTGAGATGTGGGGTCTTATTGACCCCGCATCTCACTGTAAAGAGCACCTGTCATGCCATATTCCTATTACAAGGGATGTTTACATTCCTTGTAATAGGAATAAAAGTAATCAAATTTTTTTTAAAGTGTAAAAATAAAAATTATTATATAAAATTAACAATAAAAAAAAAAATTCAATCGCCCCTGTCCCCGTGTGCTCGCACGCAGAAGCGAACGCATACGTAAGTTCTGCCCACATATGAAAACGGTGGTCAAAGCACACATGTGAGGTGTTGCTGCAATCGGTAGAGCAAGAGCAATTCTAGCCCTTGACCTCCTCTGTAACTCAAAACACGTAACCAGTAAAAAAAATGTCATGCGTCGACTATGGGGATTTTTAAGTACTGAAGTTTGGCACCATTCCATGAGCGTGTGCAATTTTGAAGCGTGACATGTTAGGTATCTATTTACTTGGCGTAACTTCATCTTTCACATTATGCAAATTGGGCTAACTTTACTATTTTGTTTTTTTTTAAAGCAAGAAACAGTTTTTCTTTGCGTTTGAAAAATTACTGCGCAAATACCGTGCAAGATAAAAAGTTGCAGAGTTTAGAGCAAAAAAAGATGATTTTTGCATGTAGGAGCGAAGTGTCAGAATTGGCCTGGATGCAAAGTGGTTAATAGCCTGTTTGTGTGACCAATATTTGACTGCAACAAATAAAGAATAGCTAGCTTTTTAATTATCAACACCCTAGCTACTAACTTGGGTTCTCTCCCTTTGTTTGCATAGTTTGACCAAAAAAAAATGTGCTAACACAGTGTGCACCTAAACCACCTCACATTATATCACTCACATTCACCACACCTCCCTATCCCCATAGAATAAATAAAAGATAGACATATATCAGTTAGGCTTATTATCCCTGATTAAACGTGTTCTGCTGATGGCCACTTTTATATTACAGTATCCTCTAAAGTATCATAATTTTTGTAGTAAAGCCCCTGCCTGTGTTCTTTGTATATAGTTATAGAAAGGTCCTTGGCCTCTTTAGGCCTAATTTACCTCTAGAGTTAGGGACAGCTGACATCCTTCTATGTAGAGTGGGTTACAAGGCATAGTGGGTGTAGTGCAAGGTAGATTAATGGGCGCCAGACAATTTTTAAATGCACAGAGATTTATTTTCTCTTGAACAGAACTGTGGGAGAGAGGGTTTAGGGCCAGGACACCCTTTGGTAGTTGCAATGTAAATTAGCAGACTCCAAGACTTCTATAGGTAGACAGCCATGCAGGGAAAGGCATCCAGCAAGACACCACATCTGCATGAGTAGGATTGCTGTCTCCTGTGGCACAGTCTTATAACAGTTTCTAACACAAGTTGTAATGAACTTCTGTAATTCTTCTACAATCACTTCTTGTAGAACTTCACTCCACTGAGCTCCCAGTGTCTCTCACTAGACCCGCTGATCCACTGCCACTGGATCTCCCGAGCTCTTCAACCTTCTCACTGAGTATCTTTCTCAAGCATCACCCTCATTTCCCTGCTAGGTCCCTAGCTTGGCACTCACAGATACTCCTCAAGCATCACCCCACTGGTCTGCTCAGTCCCTGGCTTGGCACACAAGGCTGCTCTGCAAGCACCTCTGCTGGCTGGGTCCCTGTCTTGACACCTGCTGAAGTTTCCTAATTCTTCATCGTCCCCGGTTGGTGAGAATACTGCTCTGGTACTTAGTTCAGCTACACACTGTGGTTCCTGGTAATAAGGTGGATGGTCCCTTAGTGGCTGCAGCTTCCCCTCTACCTCCGACCATGACAGGTTCTCCGGCCGGCAGAACCGCCATTTATGGTTGGACAGCAAGTCGCAGTCCCAACCCTACTCTGCTCTATTGCTTCTGGATAGGCCCTCAGACAGCCTAGCAGCCAGATTTCCCTGGGATAGGCCTTAGGCTCTGGCCTAGCAGCCTGGGGCAACACAACACATGTCCACCCAGACAGCCATCCAGGTGGCACAGAACCCTGATCACCTGACCTTACCCAAATAAATAGGTTCTCCCAGCGGGCCAAGGGATCCAGAAAGATCCCTGCCCATTGTCTGAGATACCCTATCTATTCATAATCTGTCCTTGCAACAATGCCTTTTCTTATATAATGTCACCAGATACCTGGCCATCTAGTGACAGAAGAGAGAAGTGCAACAATTCCAGAATTAGGGGGGAATAAATTGATCTCCTATCAACTGGCTAAGGCAACTATACCTGGCAGGTAAATTTACTAGCAACCCTGTCTAACCACCAGGGTGCTACATTGTAAATTGGGCATAGCTTTAAAGCTGTGTTATCTGTTGTCTCTTAATTCTTATAGTAAAAAATATATACTTTTTATCACTATTACATTCCAGCCAATTCTCCCTAATTAAAAATGTCCCACTGAATTCGTTTTTTTAGGTTATCATTTTTATCTTGATATGATTAGAATACACCAGGCAGTTGTTGTGGACAGTCTGTTCAAAAACACTTTTTTTTACCAGCACCTCTTTGTGTCCATGAATATGATAATTTGTAAGAAATTGACATGCCTGTCTGTGTATGCTTGACCAGTGCAGGCTCAGCATTGCTAAGAAAACATAAACATTTAGGAACATTTTCAAAAATAAAAAAAATAAAATGAACATTATAAAAAATATTGTAACTGTGTAAGCAAGTAAAAAAAAAAAAAAAAGAACAAAAAACATAAATAAATGGTGATGGTAGGTGGGAAATTGATTGGGTCTGAACCAGTGTTTAATTCTCAGCACTATCAAAGTTCAGGTTTGTTCTATTTCTGTCTTTCAGAGATACTACTAACCTTTTAATGTTCAATTAAGTTATATTTTATGTTGATAGGTCCCACTTATGGGGCAGAGTACTCAGTTTGCATTGAAAAACTGCTTGTGTTTGCTTGACTAGGACAGGGATAGCCTTAAAGTGGTTGTAAAGGCGTACTTTTTTGTATCATAATGCATATGCATAAAGATAAAAAAAACCTGTGTATAACAGCCCCCCTAATACTTACCTGAGCCCATCTCTATCCAGCGATGTGCACTGGTGCCTTGGCCCCCCGGGACTTTCCCTCCTGATTGGCTGAGACGCAGCAGCGGCGCCATTGGCTCCCACTGCTGTCAATCAAATTCAGTTAGCCAACCAGGAGAGAGAGGGGGTGGAGCAGAACCACGACTCCATGTCTGAATGGACATAGGGAGCTTCAGCTTGGTTCAGGTGCCCCTATAGCAAGCTGCTTTCTGTAGGGTAACTCAACAGGAGGGAGGGGCCAGGAGCACCTAAGAGGGACCCGAGAAGAGGAGGCTGCTCTGTGCAAAACCATTTCACAGAGCAAGTATGGCATGTTTGCTATTATTAAAGAAAAACAAAGATACTTAAAAAAATACCAATCCAAAAAAAAAGTAAATTCAACTCAAAATGATGTAAATATATAAATAATGGAAAAATAAAATTATTGCTAATGGTTGGGTCTGGATCAGCATTTGGCTTGCGGCAGGTCAGGCTTCTGCCCTTTCTATCTTGTTTCTCCTTGACCTAACACTTAATCTTGTTCACCTGTGTTTCAGAAATGGCCTTTACAACCCATTATAAATAATCCTTCCTCTACTCTGACCTACAAGGTAGCCATCATGTTTGTGACGTGATTGTCTGAGCAGGCAGCTTTATTTCTTAGAAGACCTTTTATTGTTTTTACATAGATACAAGGTGGTGTTAAGACCTAGGACTTCTGTCTTGCCTAAGTACCCAGTTTGCAATGTCCTTGTCTGTGACAAGGAAAGGGATGCCCTCATGAGGAAAGCATAAAATAAAAAAAATAAAAATGGAAAATTTAGGAAAAACGTAAAGCCAAACATATGTTTAATATTGTTTAACAGAAATAAATAATACTAAAAAACCTATGACCTATGCATTTAGACCTTCTGCCTCTCATTGTAGACCTGCCTGACTTTTTGAAATAAAGCTTTTTTTTTTTTTTTCAATTTAATGACTTTTGGCAATAGGGGGATAAATATGTAATGAATACATAAGTATTCAGTGATCTGCTAAAAACAAGTAGTAGCTTTTCCAGAGTCAGCAACAAGTGTAGGCTTTGTGTCCCCAAAATAAAAAAAAAATACCTAAACAGATAAGATAAATATACCCCCCCCCCTTTCACAAATGCCCTCTTTGGGAAAGGGTGGGCAGCCTCTAGCCATAGGATTTTCCTTCTAAGTTGCAATACAGAAAGAAAAAACAAAAAAGTGTTTAAAAGAGATACAACAGCTATAAACAAAGATCCCAGAAGTATGGGCATAGTCAAGTTGATTAATATACTAACCTAGGAGAATTTTTAGAAGTTTTCAGGCCTTGAAGTGATGTCATGGGTTTGTTTTACTCTTTGCCTGTACTGCAGGCTAGGTGTTCTGTGATGCAGAGTGTTACTGATGTTAGCTCTGCTCTCTGTATTATTATACTCAAGGGGCAGGTCCATGGCACTCTGCACTCACAGCATATCCTCCGTTTTACAGAGGTTAAGTAATGCTCCATATTTGACCTGGGAAACAGGTCACTGTAGGCTTTTCCCACCTGGGGATAACTCCACTGGTCCTGCATATTATTCAGGTGCACCTCAGATTCAATAGTTCCTTTTGCTCCACTGTATAAGGTTCTTAACTATTCAACTATTCATAGCTCTAACAGAAATAAAGATAAGCCATCATCATGCTTTACCACTATTACAACTATATTAAAACCACAAATAAATACACTCACATGAAATGGTGCATTTTAAAATGTGCACATTGATATAAAGCTTTTAGGTATACAGTGTACTTCCCTTTTTAAAGAAACACCAGGAAATTGGCATCACCTTCTAACCTTGCATATCAGCATCACATAATTCTTTATGAAACACTTTTTTTTTTTTTTAAAGAAAAGCTAACCTATTTTTTAATAAGACAAATGTATTACTTTTTATGCACCATTCAGTGTTTCCATAGCTATGTGTAGTCTTCCTCTAGTACTATCCTTTCATTGTTCCCTTGTGGTTAAGATGGGGTTAATGTCACATAATTGCCAGCTTAGATTTATTCCTAGAGGTAGGGGCAGAAGTCTAACTGAGGGAGAAGGCATGGCTTGCCTTTGAAACACATCTCCAAGTCACTCTGGCATCTCTGACAGCTTACCTAATGGCTCTCCTTGGTCACTCCAGCAGCTACTCCACAGATCATTACCATAGTACCGGCCAGTGCCTTGGTGGTTACATCATTCTACTTAAAGAACATCCATTGCATCCTTGACCCTGAGCACTGCTCTGCTGTGAAATGTTGTGACTTTTGGACATTTTGTGAGCAATTATTATTGTACATGTTACTCATTCAATAAAAACATTACTGCACCAACCTCTCTCCCCCTTCCTTTGTCACTAACATTTACAGTGTTTTTAAATTGCTGTCAAAATAACATTTGTAAACAAATGGCTTATCGAGGTTTGGAAGCCCCCTTTAAAAATAAGGAGGCCCTCAGACCCCACCCCCCTCACGTTAATGAGTAAGAGGTACTGTGTACCCCTACCTATTTCCTAGAAAAGTATGTAACCTACAAATAAAGACACCAAAACATTAGACAAGTCCTTTATTAATAAAATAAAAATCCCCCAAAAAGTCCCTTAATGTAAATCCAGTGTAAATCATGATACCCACCTCCTCCTGACCTGGCGATAGAAAAAAACTGACGGACCTGATGCACAAGATTTATACTATATCTATTCTTCTTTGAATGACAGTTTTCAGAGCTGTCATCAACTCTATAAGGGAAGGATGGGGATAGTGGTGGCATGATTTATCAAATATGGTCATGGCCAGTGTCCATATTTGGGCAGTGATGTCACCACTATCCTTGTACCTTTGTTTATTTGGGGGGATGATTCCTAGTCATGGATTTAAATTTGCCCATGACATCAGTTGCTAGGGACACAGCAGATGCCAGCACCTGCTGCTTCCTTAGGAACCTTTGACCGTGGGAAGCTGTCACATATAGAAGTGGTAGAAATACAACATCTGTATATGAATTTTGATTCACAGTGGGTAGGGGGCTGAATGGTAAAAAATTCTGATGTTTGTCTAAACACCCAAACAGTTAAGTTTGCCCCTAGGTTCAAACCAAACATTTGGCTCATCGCTAGTAATGGGCAATAAATCAAGCCCAGGAGTTGGAAAGGGTCAGCGTTAGGTTCCCAAACCAGTGAAACTGATTGAAATTTGCATGGTACAGATCTTTAGAATCCAAGTACCTAGGGGCTCTATGTGAAATGTTGTTACCTGGGGTGATTGCTAAATTGATGCAAGTACGATTTTTGAACATTTCTGCTAACCCTTACACGGACAGTAGAAGACAGTAGAAGTAGAAGACAAAATATACATTTCTTCTGATAATCTCTGACAATCACTGCCAGGATAAATGAATTGTGTAATTTGAGTTTCTTTGGTCATTAAAATAGAAATGTGTGCCTGACTTTATGGTTACATGATACTTATATGCAATGCAGATATTCTAAATAAAGAATAAAACAGGACTGGTTTACAGAAAACTTGGGTTTGCTTCAGGATGGCTGGTCTTTATAGTAAACCTGTATGCATCTTTAATAGATCTCTGAAGTGCTTCCTTCTTGCTGCTTATGTACTGAGAGTTGTGATGTGGTTGGTTGTGGACAGAAGCCGACACAGTTATAATGGTACTAGTAAAGGATTGTGTAGCACAGAATATATTAACTGTACCAGTTAGAAAGGATAAGTTGCACTTTTGAGCTGTAGCAGAGCAGCATTGGACATATACCTGGATCAGGGTTGAGTTTGCAGGTAATGCTGCCATAGGTATATATAAATTATGATGCCCTGTACCTGATACCAATGCTTCACATACCCCACATTGTTATCTAATATATTGAAAATTGAAACCAGCATGAGCTGAGCTGTCTTGTTTATAAGCTCAGCTACAGCTTCCATTACACTGTACAGTCTATCAAACAAGGTCATACAGAAAAAAATTGAATCATCTTGCTTAAGCTATCCATATGACTCCCCACAGACGATATCTCTGTCCTTGTGTCCTGTTGCTGGCTTTATTCACACATGTTCAGAGGTGGCCAGACAAGATGCTTGCCTTAGTCACAGACTTATAATTGTTTATTGATAAAACAAAGAAAAAACAGACTGTTTTAACATTGGTGATCAATTCTCAGTGAATTAATTATCAAAAAATAAATAAAAAAATCAAAAGTCTGTTATTATCATGTGATTTACACAGTGGGATAATTAGCTGGTACTATGATTTCAATTACAATCTGAGGAAAATAAACTGATTAGACACATCAAACTTTTTTGTCCTTTTGAATGAATTACTTTGGACATTGTTTGCCCGTGGGTGCAGTTTGTTCTGATTAACATAGCTAATCATTTATCAAAAAAGTTTCACAAAAGATTAAGAAAAAATATATGTTTTATATATAATGTACACATTGAAAGGTTTCAGAGTATTACTAATGTTTGCCATACAAAGAAATATAGAAACTAACGTAACTATAAATGAATACCATGTACAAAAACACATCAATGCCACAATAGGAGCCTAATGCTGTGTACACACGATGGGATTTTCCGGAAGACTACATCCGACGGTCTTCCAGATAGACTTTCGGCGGACTTCCGACAGACTTTCTGAACGAACGGACTTGGCCACATACAATCACACAAAAGTCCAATGGAGTCGAACGTGATGACTTATGACCGGACTAGAATAAGGAAGTTCATAGCCAGTAGCCAATAGCTGCCCTAGCATCGGTTTTCGTCCATCGGACTACCATACAGACGAACGGATTTTTCCACCGGACTTGAGTCCATCGGAAAGATTTGAAACATGTTTTAAATCTAAAGTCTGTCTGATTTTTCGACAGTAAAGGTCAGATGAAGCCCACACATGATCGAATTGTCCATAGGATTTGTTCCGTCGGACCTTTGCTGTCGAAAAGTCCGGCCGTGTGTACACAGCATTAGATCCTGGAGTAACTGTAGCATCAAAAGAGAAAACCTGCACCTTTCAGTGTATAGTATTTAGAGGTGTTCAGAACACTGTGAACTTCAACCATTTATCTCATATATTATAACCCAAACTGTCAGAGTATTTTCCAAGAGGGCATGGTATTTCACACAAGCACCCAGAACTGATACCCAGTACAGGACTGATAAATGCTCACCATCACTACGCAGTGCCGCAATACCCTTAAAAATGCTACATATCACTTTGATGGAAATATTGTCAAATATTGCCCTGTTGTGAAAGAGAGGTAACATAATCCTGGACCTCCATCTTCTAGAAATAATTTGCAGTTCGTAGTGTCAAGATTTTCCACAGTGCATCACAGAATACAAAAAACCAGTGACATCAGTACTCTGAAGGAGCTTACATTTGTATGCCCCTATTACATGAATATGTATTAGAGCCATTATGAAGGAAGCAAAATATACTACCATCATGTTTGAATTCAATTGTAGCAGGTAACTGGAGCACAAGGAGGAAAATCAAGCAAAAACTGAAAGAACATTTATCTCAGAAGGCATCTGAACCCACTGCCCACAGCTGCAAGACTATACAACTGCACAATAAGCCATCATGCTGCTTGACAATTAGTGGGTTTCCTCACAATATAACCCCTTCCTTCAGAATTAACTCATACTTCTTAATTCCCTCTAAAACAGCAACCCTGAATACCTCAAATAACCTAACAGTGGTCACTGACTCAGCAAGCCCTTTCTAATACACTATAAATTCCAAGTAGAAGGTGACTATGCTAATAGAAGTCTGTGATTAAATTAAAGGAATAAGAAGCCACAAAATGTTCAGAACTTTATTGCCGTTTCATCCATTAAACCATCTTACGTTATTCTGCCAGTACAATCAACTTTATGTGCTGTCGGTGTGAATATTTAACAGAGAGCTTAATTAAACTTCAGTATACTTGTTTAATATGACTTTTATTTTTATCCTGCTGCTGACCATATAAGAGAAACAAAACTATTCATACTGCTTTAACATATAAAACTATCGCAAGGAAAAGCCATTTTTGCTAGTAGCCCTTCCAGCAATACTGTACTGTTCTAGCACTCCCGTAGTCTGCTGTAATAAAATCTTTCCACTTTATTGCTGTTACGGTAGAAATACAATTGGATTTTTCAAGTATCACCAGATGCTTGTCAGCTGAGCCTTAGCTCTTTATTTAAGTGCTTCTGGCATAATATCTAATCAGTTTTATTTAATCAATATGCTATCCAGCTGTTCAGATTCAGCTAAATATAATTTTGAATTTAATCAAATAATACTAGATTTATATCAGGATATCTCATTTTAACAGTTCTCAAAAAACCCTAATCGCATAATTAGCTTCATTCTAAAACATTTTGACATATGCAATTCAAAAAATGTTTCTAACTATGCTAGTCTTCAAGAAAATGAACTGTGTTGTAATTTGATTAAAACCCTTTCCTGTTAATAGGACTGACTAGGTCCTAGGTATGTCTTCAGTAATAATTGTACCAACAAATTATGTTAAAACAAAGGCACAAGACCTGTGTAGAAAATGCTCAAATTCCTAAAAAGAAAAGGCATACCTTTTATATGTATCAGTTTTGTGCTTTAACCACTTCAGCCCTGCAAGATTTGGCTGCTCAATGACCAGAGCACTTTTTGCAATATGGCACTGAGTTGCTTTAACTGCCATTTGCGCAGTTGTGCAACGCTGTACCCAAACAAAATTGACGTCCTTTTTTTGGTGGTATTTGATTATCTCTGGTTTCTATTTTTTGCGCTATAAACTTAAAAAGAGCGACAATTTTGAAAAAAAAGAAATATTTTGTACTTTTTGCTATAATAAATATCCCCAATTTATTTCTCAATTTAGGCCGATATGTATTCTTCTACATATTTTTTGGTTAAAAAAAATGTAAAAGCGTATATTGATTGGTTTGCGTAAAAGTTATAGCGTCTACAAAATAGGGGATAGATTTATGGCATTTTTATTATTATTATTTTTTTACTAGTAATGGCAGTGATCTGCGATTTTTATCGTGACCATCAGACACTTTTGACACATTTTTGGGACGATTGACAATTATACAGCGAGCAGTGCTATAAAAATGCACTGATTACTGTATAAATGTCACTAGCAGGGAATAGGTTAACACTAGGGGGCGATCAAGGGGTTAACTGTGTTCCCTGACTGTGTGTTCTAACTGTAGGGGGAGGGGACTGACTGTAGGAGATGACAAAAGGTGGTTCCAAGCTGTTAGGAACTCACGATCTGCATCTCCTCTCAGAACAGAACAGGCATTTGTGTGTTTACACACACGTCCTTGTTCTACCTCTCATGGCCGGCGGTCATCTCAATCACTGGTAACGAGCATTGCGCCCCCCCCCCCCCCCGAGTGCAGTGGGTGCATGCGTGCACCTGCTATCATGCTTAAAGGAACCGTTGTATAGCTACGACGGCTCTTGGGATCATGCTGACCTGCTGCAGTGTAATGATGGCAGCTGGTCAGCAAGTGGTTAAAGAGCAGCTAAAGTCCCATTGTAAAAAAATAAAATAAAAATGTGAGCAGGCAGGCTTTTTATTGCAGAAGAGACATGCACTGTTTCCTCTGAATAAAACGCACCTACCTGCCTGCTTGCTGTCTCTTCCAGCACTGTAAACTGAGCTGCGCATGCAGTGACGGGCCAGAATGACAGTCTCCTGCACATGTGCAGGAGTGACGTGATCCCCCACTGCCTAATGAAGATGCTTGAAGACTGGCACTCAGAAGGAGATGTCAGTGTAGAACCGTTGGACAGGTAAGCCTGGAGACTTTAGTTCCACTTTAACCACTTTCAGACCGGACCATTTTGCTGGTCAATGACCAGAGGTCTTTTTACAATTTGGCACTGCGCTGCTTTAACTGGTAATTGCGCGGTCATGCAATGTTGTACCCAAACAAAATTTGCATCCTTTTTTTCCCACAAATAGAGCTTTCTTTTAAAGGTATTTGACTGACTCTGCGATTTTTATTTTTTGCGATATAAATGTAAAAAGACCGCAAATTTTGAAAAAAAATGATATTTTCTACTTTTTGTTATTAGAAAAATCCAATAAACTCAATTTTAGTCATATATTTAGGCCAAAATGTATTCAGCCACATGTCTTTGGTAAAAAAAAAGTCAATAACTGTATATTTATTGGTTTGCGCAAAAGTTGTCACATCTACAAACTAAGGTACGTTTTCTGGAATTTACGCAGCTTTTAGTTTATGACTGCCTATCTCATTTCTTGAGGTGCTAAAATGGCAGGGCAGTACAAAACCCCCCCAAATGACCCCATTTTGGAAAGTAGACACCCTAAGGAAATTGATAAGAGGCATGTTGAGCCCATTGAATATTTTATTTTTTTGCCTCAAGCGATTGAATAATGACAAAAAAATAAATTATTTTTTTTTTTTACACAAAGTTGTCACTAAATGATATATTGCTCACACATGCCATGGTTATATGTGGAATTGTACCCCAAAATACATTCTGCTTCTTCTCCTGAGTACGGGGATACCACATGTGGTCGACTTTTTGGAAGCCTAGCCTCGTACGGGGCCCCAAAAACCAAGCACCGCCTTCAGGATTTCTAAGGGCGTACATTTGTAATTTCACTCCTCACTACCTATCACAGTTTTGAAGGCCATAAAATGCCAAGATGGCACAAAACACCCACAAATGACCCCATTTTAGAAAGTAGACACCCCAAGCTATTTGCTGAGAGGCATGTTGAGTCCATGGAATATTTTATATTTTGCCACAAGTTGCGGGAAAATTACAAACTTTTATTTATTTTTATTTTTTTTTCACAAAGTTGTCACTAAATGATATATTGCTCACACATGCTATGGGCATATGTGAAATGAAACCCCAAAATAAATTCTGCTGCTTCTCCTGAGTACGGGGATACCACATGTGTGAGATTTTTGGGAGCCTAGCTGTGTACGGGGCCCCGAAAGCCAAGAACCGCCTTCAGGCTTTCTAAGGGCGTAAATTTTTGAGTTCACTCCTCACTACCTGTTACAGTTTTGAAGGCCATAAAATGCCAAGATGGCACAAAACCCCCACAAATGACCCCATTTTAGAAAGTAGACACCCCAAGCTATTTGCTGAGAGGCATGTTGAGTCCATGGAATATTTTATATTTTGCCGCAAGTTGCGGGAAAATTACAAACTTTTTTTTTTTTTTTTTTCACAAAGTTGTCACTAAATGATATATTGCTCACGCATGCCATGGGCATATGTGAAATGAAACCCCAAAATAAATTCTGCTGCTTCTCCTGAGTACGGGGATACCACATATGAGGGACTTTTTGGGAGCCTAGCCGCGTACGGGGCCCCGAAATCCAAGCACCGCCTTCAGGCTTTCTAAGGGCGTACATTTTTGACTTCACTCCTCACTACCTATTACAGTTTTGAAGGCCATAAAATTCCAAGATGGCACAAAACCTCCACAAATGACCCCATTTTAGAAAGTAGACACCCCAAGCTATTTGCTGAGAGGCATGTTGAGTCCATGGAATATTTTATATTTTGCCACAAGTTGCGGGAATATTGCAAACTTTTTTTTTTTTTTCACAAAGTTGTCACTAAATGATATATTGCTCACACATGCCATGGGCATATGTGAAATGACACCCCAAAATAAATTCTGCTGCTTCTCCTGAGTACGGGGATACCACATGTGTGGGATTTTTTGGGAGCCTAGCCGCGTACGGGGCCCCGAAAACCAAGCACTGCCTTCAGGATTTCTAAGGGTGTAAATTTTTGATTTTACTCCTCACTACCTATCGCAGTTTTGAAGGCCATAAAATGCCAAGATGGCACAAACCCCCCCCCCCCAAATGACCCCATTTTGGAAAGTAGACACCCCTAAATTTAGGGGTACACTAGTGAGACTCACAGGTAAAAAAGCACCTAGGCTGTAAGCGACTGTATCAAAACGCTACAAAAAAAACTGTTAGCGATCGCAGGGATCAGGCCTGACTCTGCGAACGCTGCAGTTATGTGTGTTGTGTTTTGTAAGTGACAGTGATCGATCGATACTGCACTTGGGTGGGCTGGTCTGGGCTTGGCGGAGGGGCTAAACGCAGGTGCTAGCAGGTATCTGGGCTGATCCCGCTAACAATGCGTTTTGGGAAACCTAAACTGCTGGCGACGCTAATATAGATCTCATCAGATACTATATTACTAAGGGAGGTGTATGCTTTGCACGTGGGTGTTAGCGGTACTGGCAATAACCTGACGCTGCCTGGGGCGACGCAGACCTTATCTGACCCTCAAACTTATATCACCCGCCGGGTGATCAGGGGGTTAAACCTTTATTAGGTAATAATGGCGGGTGCCCTGAAACTATAAAAAAATAACTAACCAACCAGCGTCACCTGTAACAGTTATATGGTGATCACTGGTGAAAGGTTTAACTAGGGGGCAATCAGGGGGCTTTATGCGGTAGTATATGGGGGTCCCTGGTGCTATAAAAAGCTGCCGCGAACCTAAATACCTACCTGCCTAACTAGCGTCACCTGTGACACTAATACAGCGATCAAAAAAACGATCGCTTATTAGGCTGGGTTCACACTGGAGCGATGCGGGAACGCCACAAATCTGCGGTGGGTTCCCACATCACACTGCCCTATGCGAACTGCTGGGAGTGTCAGTGAAATGTTAATGACACCCCCAGATCAGTTCGCATATCGCAGTGCGATCTGCAAACTCGGACAGGAATCGTATCGCATGGTGTGAACACCCATGCGATCCAATTCTGCTGAGGACCAAAAAAAGGGTCCTGTGCGAGTTTGCGACGGGTGCGGCGGGTGCTTCGCGAATTCAGCCATACTATCTGTATGGCTGAACTCGAATCGCACAGAGATCGGATGTGATTTGCACTGCACTGCGAATCACATCCGTTCTCATAAACCACTGCAATGTGAACCCAGCCTTAGTGACACTGGTGACGGGGGGTGATCACGGGGTTAGACCTTTATTGGGGGGGTTAGGGGGGTACCTTAGAACTAAAGGGGGCTAACCCTAACTGCCCTAACAGTTATTACAGTCACAAATGACACCAATGCAAAAAAAAAATGCAATTGGTGTCACTGTGACTGGGGGTGCAGGGGTGATTGGGGGGGTGATCGGGGGGTGAAGGGGGGGTGAGAGTGTGCCTGGCATGTTCTACTGTACGTGTGGTGTGTTGGTGCAACTCACCGATCCTCTCTCCTCGGTGCCGGAACGAAAAATACCGACACGGAGGAGAGATTACATCACTTCTCCTGCCTGTGTTTACATTACAGGAGAGGAAGTGATGTCACGCTTTTCTTCCATTCGTCAGGAGCGATCGCGAGGGGGTGGCCATGAACGAATGGCCGCCCCCTCATCCCGGATCGCTCCTGAACGGATACCGACCGCCGCTGGCACCGGGGGGGCCCGGTCGGGCCCCCCACCCGCGGGAAGGCAGGGACGTACATGTACGCCCATATGCCTGCCCGTGCCATTCTGTCGACGTACATCGTCGTGCGGCGGTCGGCAAGTGGTTAAAGGAAACTTGTACTGATAACAATAGTTAGGCTGTCATTGCTAATCTCACCAAGGGCTTGATCACATCACAATTTTTGACTTTCAGATGTGTTTTTACATACACATTTACTTACATTTGTTTTATGTGTTTTAGATGCATTTTTAATGCAGTCCAGTGCATTTTTTCATCCCCACTGATCAGTACTCTAAAGAGAATTTTTACCACTGACCACCATTACAAAACACATTCTACCCACTAACCACTAATGTAACAGGACCCTTCTCCAACTTAAAACCAGTTTAAGAAGCTTGTCTCCCACTGGCCACCAATATAAGGAGTCCTTCTCAACTGACAACCAGCCTAAGGGGGCCTTCTTTACTTAACATCAGTGTAGGGGAACACTACACATTTCCCTGCCTGGGTTTCTTTTCTTGCCAATATTATAATTATTAGTTTAATTTCATTATTGTTCCTGAAATAATTTTGTCATATAGAGCTGTCCTGAGTTTTAAAAAATATAAATGCTTTTCTTTAATTTACTCCTATAGCTACAAACTACTGTTCACACTGGTATACCATGAGGTGTAGCTGTAGTAATTGTTAGCAAGGGTTCCCTGAGACTGGAAAGTTATATAAAGACTTCTTCCATGTAGACTGGTTGGGAAAGGCTGGTCTAATAGCTTCAGCTGCTTCAAATCACTGACACTGAACAAGTATAAACAGATCTGACTTCACTCTGGCCTTGTAATTTACTTTATTCCTCCTGTTTGTCAGGGTTGGGCTCAGCCCTTCCTTCTCTGAGCTAGCCGCTCAGCTTTCGGCTAATTGCCAGCTCTTATCTCACCACAGTTACTCAGCTGTTGCTGATATCCTGCTCATCAGTCCTGCCTACTTAAGCCATCCAGTTTAGAGGAGCTCTGCCTTCGACCTTAGTCAACATCACAGAGAAACTCTCCTGCTTTCCTGTTAAAAGACTTGCTTTGCTGTCATCCTTTCTGGCTCCAGATCCTACTTGCTGTTTTACTACACTAATCTCCAGCTCCCTGACGTTTGGCTTGTCTGACTATCCATTCCGATTCCTGAACTCTGGCTATGTTTTGACTAAGTTTGTTTTATTTATTTTTATTATTAAACAAGTGTGATTTAACTGTACTTCTGTATCGGTCTGATTTCATGGTTTCTGACACTGTTCAATTATTAAAGCAAGATACAACTAGGTTACAAGGTCAGAAACAAAAGCCTCCACATTCCCTTCTGTATGGATTTTGTTTTTCCTACCCAATAGCTCAATATATACAAGATCAGAACTGGATCAGCTATAATTAGGGCTGTAGAACTTATATTGCCCTAGACATAAGTGTATATTGATGTACATACATGCATATGAATACACCAGACATGTTAAATAATTGCCATCCCAAAAAAGAACTTTAATGGAGGCACCCTTCTATCCAGTTAACATTCAAAATTGTCAGTCGCCATAAGTCCACAGCAGCTTTGTCCACATAGTCCAGATATGCTCCACTGGATGCTGGCACTGCTCCCGGCATGCTTCCCCTGTCACTCCTGGCCATAGAAACTGCCAATGGTAGGTTATATGTCTTAAACCTGGACATATGTACTCTTTCTGATATACTGTACCTGTCTTTCATGGCATCAGGCACTGAGCCCTCTAAGTTCTTGCAGCTGGGCACAACTATTCCTGGTTTGCTTAATTTTCAATTAAAAAATTGTTCTCCTCCAAGACTCTGCAGCTGAGCAAAGCTACTACCAGTACACTCAATTTTCCAAACTCTGCTCCTCTTCACCCCTGCAGCTGGGAACACTAATTCCTGAGATGCTTAATTTTCCATTACAAAACTCTGCAGCTGGGCACAACTACTCCTGGTATGCTCCATTTCCAAAACCTGCCTCTCTGAGCCTGCAGCAGGTGTAGTTTTATTTCCATTCCACTTGGTTTGTGGCATGAGGTTTAACATTTGCATGTTCTAGGTGTCTATTCCACAGGAAGATCTTAGATGTCTAAATAAAATGAAACCTTAAGATAGGAGATTTAGGAAACATTTTTTAAGCTATTTTTAGAATGGCATTAAATTAACAATGAATATTGAAGAAATGTAAAACACATATATTCCTAAATAACTGCTTAAAAGGGTGTTCATAGTTTTCATCCTCTGTTTTGGCGATTTGAACTTGAGTACACTGTTAAGAACACTTTTATATCATTTTTAAGATGTATTGTAATGTTTCATATATTTTGTATCAATAAAGATTTGTTAACTTTTACGCTATTCAGAAATACTCTCTTCTACTTAATATAATAATGACCCAGTACTGTTAAAGTCACACTTTTGGGGCTGAGGGTTTTTCCTTATATATACTTCTGATGACTTAAAACATCTGATGTCTATAGAAAAATGTCAGTAAACCATTGGATATTCCTTCACATTCTGTCTCGTGAGGAAAACCCTTTCCCAGTGAGTTGCCCTTGCACCAAGTTTTCCATTGTAAGGCATCCCCTTTATTGCTTATGAGTTGATGGCTTAACCCCTTCCGGACCAGCTGCTGCAGTTGTACTGCAGCAGGTTGGCTCTCCTGGGCGAACCGACGTAACTCTACGTCGGTTTGCCTTTTGACCACATGCCTGTGTTGCAACGCTGGAGCTGATGCGTGTGCCCAGCGGTTATGATGACCACTGGGCACCTGTAATCACTCCACACAGAGACTAAACGGAGATCTGTCAATGTAAACAGACAGATCTCCATGCTGTCAGGGTGAGGAGAGCAATCTGTTATTCATATGAACAACGATCGGTCTCCTCACCCAGTCAGTCCCATCCCCCCACAGTTAGAATCACTCCCTAGGGAACACAGTTAACCCCTTGATTGCCCCCTAGGGATAACCCCTTCCCTGCCAGTGACATTTACACAGTAATCAGTTTTATAGCACTGATCGCTGTGTAAATGCCAATGATTACAAAAATGTGTCAAAAGTGTCCAATCTGTCCACCATCATTTTGCAGGCCTAATAAAAATTGCTGATCACTGCCATTACTAGTAAAAAAATAATAATAAAATGCCATTAATCTTTCCCCTATTTTGTAGATGCTATAAAGTTTGCGCAAACCAATCAATATACACTTATTACGATTTTTATTACCAAAAATATGTAGAAGAACACATATCAGCCTAAACTGAGGAAACAATTTGCTTTTAAAAAAAAAAAAAATTGGGCATATCTATTATAGCAAATAGTACAAATTATTGTGTTGGTTTTCAAAATTGTCACTCTTTTTTTGTTTATAGCGCAAAAAATTAAAAAACCACAGAGATGATAAAATACCACCAAAAAAAAGCACTATGTGGGTAAAAAGGACGTCAATTTTGTTTGGGTACAACGTGACATGACCGCGCGATTGTCAGTTAAAGGGACGCAGTGCCATATCGCAAAAAATGGCCTGGTCAATGAGCAGCCAAATCTTCCAGGGCTGAAGTGGTTAAACTACTAGTTCCCAGACAAGGACTACTAGAACAAATTTAAATGATAAATCTCCTCAACAAAACTCAAGCAGCAAGTAAAACCTGTCGGTGTCCTAATCCAAATGTTAAGGACTGTTAAGGACTTATCTGACAAAGAAACAGGTACCCTACCTAGCATAACACATATATATTCCCCAACATAAACACTAAACAATCACAGAACTGTAAAAACTGGAAACAGAATCCCAAAACAGTAAGTTTCACTAATGCCAATTTGTTTTATTTAGAATTAGCTTAATGTTTATCAGGACCTTGCCTTTACATGGCCCTCAGGGTATGATGGTACGATGGTGTGTCAGAGCACAATTTGTACCATTTTAGCCAATCTCTAGGTAGTGGAATTTTTTGAGTTTTCGAGACTATAGTGAAAGTTTCTTAATAAAGCATAATTTAATGTATTGCTTTTTTTTTTTTGCAGTAAGGAACATCATGTGTGAGCAAATACACAAAATGCCATAAGTAAAATAAAATATAATGTCTCCCTTTTCACAAACAAAAGGGATTTGTCATCTTCCTTTGAACAGGGATGATAATTCTTCAATTAAAATACTGACCCTTAACCTAAACATATAATAATGAACAGGAAGAAAGATCTGCATAACAAACAAACTCACAAGAAAAAAAATGTATGCAAGCAAATGTGTACAATGCAATATTTTGCATGAATTATCTGCAATACAATGTGGGAATCCAAAACAATCTCCACAGATCAAATCCTAAATCTGGTTTGGCAATATTAACAAATACATGAACACAAAAATGAATTTAAATAAACTTCAAAAAAACTTACATAATCATCATAGGTCTCAAGGGCAAGAGGTGGTGCCCGATAGCCAGGGGCACCTGAAGCTCCTCTCCCCCGCACTGTAGGAAGACCACGAGCTACTGGTGGCAATGGTAAAGCCCCACGTGACACAGGTGACCCTCTGGGTACTGGAGTACCTCGTCCTGGCACAGAAGGTGGAATGGCACCTCCACGATTCCTAAAAAAAGAAAAATAATTAGGTAGGCCTACATTAAAAGCAAAATTAAAAGGTTAAAAAAGCCACGTGAACACCCCTAATTTGATTAACATTGGATAATTACATATGGTTCAACCATAACTGATAATTAATGATTCTCCACAGCCCTGATTATTATAAAAATCCGGGGGCATTATCATTGTTGTCAAAACGCAACGGCAAAATGCAAATTGCCAAAAGGCTATCATGAGTGTCCTAAATATCTAAATGGGTGAATGATTTTATCATCTTTAAATGGCTGTATTATGCACTTTTGGTACCAAACAAGCCTTTTTTGAGTTCCCTCCTAATTGTGCACTTTAGTATATTGGCACACAAGCATGTCCAACCTAACAACAATTGCCTCAGGAATTGTTTCTATACTGACAAATCAGTATTTATGCAAAAAAATGCTTTCAAAATATTAGACAGCATCAGAACTTTAATTTGATTATTGTTTGCATTTTCTTGGCTTGTCATATAGCTAGCAACATTTAGAAAATGTACGCAGTAGTGAATTTAGGTTTTGTGCTGCCCTAGGCCTGACTAAACTCGTGCACCCCCTAATTTAAATATGATCCACTCCTTCCTGTCAAGGCCACACCATTGCTATTAAAGACCCACCCTCAAATTTTTGAGTTGGGACACTAGTTCTGAGGACCTGGGGGGACAATTTATTCCCTTAATTTGCATAGATTTCCTCTCACTTCCTGTATGGCTGTGGGGCAAGATGTGAAGGGAAATCTCTGCAATGGTAAAGGGTTGGTAAAAAATAAATTGACAGGGGTTATAACCCATCTTTACTCTATCCAAAATGAAAACAAAAAAAGTGTTGCCTATAGTTCTACTTTAAGCACACATTTCTGATAATTTTATAGAGAGGACTAAGAAGATATGCCCCATATGAACCATGAACCATGCCAATGGTGCAGCAGAAAACATATAGCACAGTGAGGAAGGTTTTTGGTCCAGGATGATATGAAAGTCAAAATTAGAACGCAACCCCCCCCCCCCCCCAGCCGCCTGGATACCGGAAGCAGTGAGGCCGCTTTATGGGGGCACTAGACTAATTTGCCTCTCAACCTAGTCTGCCCAATAAGATTGGTGCTACACTAACAGTGTAGCGCAAGCCGGCGGGACTCTTTCCATGCTGCCCTCCTTGCAAAGTGCTGCCCTATGCCTGGGCCTTGTTGGCCTAGGCCAGGATACAGTGTTGAATGTACGGCCAGCATATTAGAAGGAAATCTACATATTTCTAATCTCTTTACAAAATGTACTCAATAAGCATCAAAAATATATAAAAAAAAGAGTTTAGCAAAAACTTTTTAAAGTGTCCATGGGTGGTGTATCGGTACTCTGATCAATACTTACAACTCGATACAGGTTGAATGCCATCATGACAACTGGGATGAATGCTATTTATCACCTCTGGCAGGGTAGAACATGGATTGAAGCTTCACTGTAGAAGATTGCTGTTTGCTCATAGGCACTAATGAGGTCTATCCTTACCCGGCTTGTATATTGTTCACTAGACTCTCTCACCAAGAGATCCTATGTTATGGTTTCTTACCACCCTTCCCCATTCCGCCCCCCTCCCCCTTCACCTCTATTTTTACTTTATCTTTCTCTATACGCAGCTCAATGTACTGACCCAGGCACCAAACCCAGGTGCCAAACAAACAAACAGGATTACGTATTGTGACATGGTGTAAAACCAAGGTCTTCCAAGAGAACAGCTACCATCCAACTGTACATGGTTATGTTATTACTGTTTGTCTTTCTTTATTGTCCTAACATTTAAGTCTATACATGTTAAATGTACTGAATTAATGTACGCGTGGACATTTTGAATTCTGTACGTTGTTCTTTTTCCAATAAAAATTTTATTGAAAAAAAATTATTTAAAGTGTTATATTAGGCTGAGCATGATTGTCTATGGAATTGCAGAACCTGCTTATAATTGCATCTTCACTAGTGACACTTAACAATTTGTGATGAATCTTTTAGGTCACTGTGGGGGGCAGAAGAGTCAGCTTGCATTTTAAAGCATTTTGAGCTGTAAATGTTTAGCTGTTGATCCACTTGCTACATCACATTGCCATTGTGGTTCAATAGGATATTTTACCTGAGCTCAGAGAACTAGTGTGTGTGAGTTTGGAAAATAGCATTTGAAAATACACTGTAAAGACCATGCAGTTCAAAGGCTAATATGTGCATAATATAAGGTATCTATATTAAGTAAGCCCCGGGGGCCAACACATGTTATGAGCAATCTGTCTTTTCTTTTACACGTTTTAGCATTGGAAAGAGCTTGGAAGAAGCCACTTCTGGCAGACTCAGCTCTAACAAAAGAGTGAAATGTCCTGCATTGAAGTAAGATAGGAAATCAGAACACAAAATTTAAAATAGCCTACAGTTGCTCCCACTGCCCACTGTCAAGAAAAAAACATTTAAAAAGCCATACTATTTTTCAGGGCTTGTAAATTATGCTGTGTAAATTGGTGTGTAAATTGGTTACAGGAAGTGGTGAGTAGGGATCTGCAGATTCTGAAAAGAATTGGAATTAAAACCATGTTCCAGTGTGTTGGAGATCAGGTCACTCACATTTATGATTTTACTGTAGCTCCTGAAAGTAGCCAGATAGTATATTACAGGTCTGTCACTTCTCTCTTAAGGAGACCATAGAAAAAAAAACAAATCTTTTAAAAATCTTGTGGATTCAGGTGAAATTTTCTGGTATCGATGCATACCACACAAAAATGTCAAATTGCCATGATTTGTTACTGAAAGTCTAATGCCCTATATACACGGTCGGACATTCTGACCACAAAATCCGTTGGATTTTTTCAGACGGATTTTGGCCAAAACTTGTGTTGCATACACAGGGTCGGACAAAGTTGTAAGAAAATCTGATCGTTCGGAACGAGGTGATGTACAAAACATATGATGGGACTACGTAGAGGCCAGTAGCCAATAGCTTGCATCTCGTAATTTATTCTGAGCATGTGTGGCACTTTGTCTGTCTCTACACACGATCGGAAAAAGTCCGAACGGATTTTGCATTCGAATATCTGACGGAAAAAGTCCAATAGAGCCCACACACGATCGGATTTTCTGACAACATAATCCAATCAGACCTTTTCCATCTGAATTTCCAACCATGTGTACAGGGCATTATGCCGCGTACACACGAGCGGAATGTCCGACAGAAAAAGTCAGACGGGAGCTTTTCATCTTATATTCCGATCCTGTGTATGCCCCATGAGACTTTTTACATTGAAAATTCTGACTGACCTAGAAATAGAACATGTTCTAAATATTTCCAAAGGAACCAATTCCTATCAGGAAAACTGCTTGTGTGTTTGCTGTTCCGATGGACCAAAAGCGATGCATGCTCTGAAGCAAGTACAAGATGGAAGCTATTGGCTACTGGCTATTGAACTTCCTTTTTCTAGTCCTGTCGTACGTGTTGTATGTCACTGCATTCTTGATGGCCGGACTTTGGTGTGATTGTGTGTATGCAAGAGGAATTCTGTTGAAACTCCATCGGAAAAACCTTCAGAGTTTATTCCGATTGGAAAACTGGTCATGTGTACAGGGCATTAGGAGGTGCAATAGTGAAAGTAAAACAACCAAAAATGAATTGCAATGAATGAGATATTTACCTGACAGTTATAGTCGGAACTAATCGTATTGCTCTACTCCTTGTTACTTTAGTTCGATTGGAGTCTTCAGAACCATTTAAATAGGAAAGCTCTCTTAACTGTTCTTGTCGAATTTCATCATTATAATCCTGAAAAAGTAGAAAACAGAGATGGCAATAAATAATGATGCTAAGTAGCAAAATATCTCTCAAAAGCTTGGTGCTTTTTTGTATCAGAATTTTGGTCATACTATTTTCTAAGGGATTCAGAAAATACTTTGCAAGCTTTGCATGGTCAAATTTTCTCCAACAAGGAAAAATTCCAGAATGAAAGGAACTTCCACTGTAAGAATGCATCCAAGCAATGTCAGCAATTTTTAAACTACAGCGAGTAAAAAAAAATTTTGCAATAACCCTGACAAGCGCTGAAAAAAATCTTTATTAATTTCTTTATTATTGCATTCACAAATAACCGTCTAGTGTTTACAAATTTAAAAGGTTGTATATATCTAGTCAGCATAATGAGAAATTTGATTAACCAGATGTATTGATTAAAATTATATTTATTTCTTGGCTCACATGTATTTTAAAAAACAAAAAGGAAAGACAAGAGCACAAAACACCATTGTGTAGTGTATTAAACAGAAAGCAATTAATATATGGGTAAAACTACACGCACAAAAATGGCATGTGCTAGACATAATAGTCTGGGTTGTTTGGAAGCTTCCCAGCTTCCATGCGACCCAGACTATTATACTTAGCACATGCCATCTTTGTGCATGTAATTTTATCTATTTAATAAATGCTTTCTGCTACACTGAGGTTTTGCGTTATTGTCTTTCCTTTTGTTTTTCAGTGATTCAAAAGAGCAGTCACTCTCGTCCAAGAGCAGCAACCTCATAGTTAGATCATTACAAATTTGTTTTTTGGGCTACCCATGTTATTGCTAGAGCCTCACTAAATCAATCTATTAACCTCAGAATCATTTGTAGCATATGGCAGTTATTGTTTTCTTTTATCATTATAATTATTATTATCAACATTTTCTTTTTATCTAAACTGAGCAAAATTATAAACGCCACACTTTTGTGTTTGCCCCTATTTATCATGAGCTGAATCCAAAGATCTACGACTTTTTATATGTACACAAAAGGCCTATTTCTCTCAAATATTGTTCATAAATCTGTCTAAATCTGTGTTAGTGAGCAATTTTTTGCTGAGATAATCTACCCACCTCACAGGTGTGGCATATCAAGATGCTGCTTAGACAGCATGATTATTGCACAGGTGTGTCTTAAGCTGGCCACAATAAAAGGCCACTCTTAAACCCCTTTCACATTAACAGTGCTTTCACACTGAGGCGTTGGAGCGCTGGCTTTGTAGCGGCTCTTTACTGTCGTTTTAGCGGCACTATTCGGCCGATAGAATGGTGCTTTTAAACCCCGCTAGCAGCTGAAAAAGGGTTAAAACTGCCAGCAAGCACTGCCCCTGTCTATTAAAATGAATGGGTAGCACTTTCCCAAAGCTCCTGCAAAGCGCTTTGGCAGTGCTGCAGCATGGGTGCTATTAACCCTTTATTCAGCCGCTAGCAGGGGTTAAAAGTGCCCGGCTAGCAGCCGAAAAGCGCCACTATAACAAAAGTGTTTCATTTATAATTTTGCTCAGTGTCATTTATGTTTGTTGGTTCGGTCATTTGCCATGAGCTTTTTCATGTATTAGGAGCAGGGTAAATTAGACTGGTGTTGAGTTTTTTTTGGGTCCCCCACAGCCCAACTAAATTTAGTTATAGTCACATGTATTATGGGTAATCCATATGCAAAACTTTATTGCATGGTGATTTTAGCATTCACCAGTTAGCATTCACTATTCATGGATTCAATACAGTCCAAAAAATTGGATTATTGCAGACAAACATACATAGACTGTCCCTTACTCCTACATGACTGTAATGTAAAGTATGTGCCTAATATAATCTCTTTGAACTGTTACTAGTTACCAGTAACAGGTTAGGGATCAACTGAATTTGACAGAGACCCTTACACGTGCTTCTTTATCAGTTGGCTGATGCTTGAGTATAGCACTTGCAGGTAGTTTTATAAGCCGAGGATAACACTGCCACTTTGGATTTTTCCAAAGGGAATGGACCCAAGGAAATGAAAGGGAGGCATGTTTTATCTATCCCCTGCCAGTGCAAACTGTGGTACCATTATCAACATTTTACTGTAACTTTCTTTTCCACAAAAACTTTTTTAATAAAAGATAATACAGTTGCATATACAACACATTGAACAAATACTTGAAAGGAGCATCCATGACAATATTATACATTGGCAGTACAGAGAATGTTGTTCAACTGCAAGTCATGGAGAAAGAAACTGCAAGGTTAAATGAACAAAAGTAATTCTTGAAGAAAATTAACATTATATGGAACCAACAGTTGTACGTCGTAAGGAGAGACATCATAGTCTAAACAAGTTTTATCATAATTGGCTATTGACCATGGGGGCCAATATCAACAGGTCTGTTATGGACTTGAAAAGAGCATTAAACTTGTATGTAGGGTATAGTAAGGTTTATATGTCTCTGTTGGGGGGATTAAGTAAATTTGCTGGTTATTGCGCCATGGAGGTATAACAGTGAGGGGGATAGGGGTAGATAGATGGCACTGGGTGAGAAGGGAGAGATTGGAGGGGTAAGGAACAGGGGGGGGGGGGCAGCATGAGGGAACAGAGAGAGGGCAGAAGAAGAAGGGAAGGGGCAGGGAGGGAAGTAGGGGACCACTTCTCATCCCTGATCCCCTGGTTTTGGTCAAGTAATTTGTGTACAAAATGGTTGAAAGGGTATTACAGAGGGAAGTGGGATTAATATCCCTCTGCAGTTTTGAAATGTGTTCCGGCAAGCCCAAGTATTGGAAAATTTCTGTATGCGGTCTTGTGAGGTGTAGATCAATTCTTCCATCCCCTTGATCCTTGTAATCCTCGTCAACCATTCTCTGATGGTTGGAATGTTAGTTGATCGCCAATGAACAGGAATGCAGAGTCTAGCCGCATTAACCATGTGCATGGCCAGTGATTTATGATAGGATTGTTTAGGCAGGGTTGCATGATGGAGGAGATATTGAGCATGCTTGTAATAATCTAGTGTGCAGATGGTAACCTGTGTTATTATGGAGTGTACCTCCTTCCAGAATGGTTGAAGCTTTACAGTGACTTTCACTGACACTAGATTACTTAGAATCTACAATTGCCCCAAACAATAGAGACCAGTATTAAAGTGAAAATAAGCCCTCCTATTCTTTATAGCCAGGGAAGCTAAAAACTATCCTCTGTTTCCAGCTTCAGTGACACTAGCTATTTGATGGCTTGACAGTTTGGTTAAGGGGCTAAATCAAAGGTGACCGTTATCATTCATGGCATGCCTTGAATTTAACTGTTTTGGGAAACAGTAAAAACAGTAAGTTTAGTTCCGCTTTAGGTTCATTGGTTAAAAAGAGTAACAGTTACAATAAATATTAATAATCGACTAATCCTCAACTTATTCCTCAAATAATCAACTAATCCTAATTTACACACACACTTACATAATCATAATTTACATCTTTAAAGTGAAATTTAGTCCTGCTAGAATAGATCACTTTGGGCTGTCCCCTTTGGCAGGTATAGCTATGTAAAAAATAAATAAATAAGTGTCTATATTGTTTAAACTCAAGTAATACACTGTTTCATCCTCCTCTTCACGTGCACAGTTGCTTTCTATTTATATATAATGTCTACTCATTTGTAGAGGCCGATCTGATGATGGGCATAAAGTGGAATGAAACCCTCCTTTCATTTACAGCCAAGAAATCTGCTTCTGTTTGATCTGCAACTGCCATGGTGCTGCTCATATGATCAGTCATGACACCAGTCATTTGATGGTTTGACAGTTTGGTTGGGGACACAAGCATATGTGTCTGTTAGCAAACCTGGCATTCCAGGAATGTAACTGTTATTGAAAACTGTAAATCTATGGGCTTAGTACTGCTTTATGATTTACTCCTGTTCATGGGCTCTGGGCTTCAGAAAAATGGCAGTTTCCTGCAAGAAGAAACATGAGCAATGCTGGAGGCAACTTACAGCACACACTAATGTTGGTAACATGATTATTAATGTGGAACATATGTTCCTCCCAAAGGCTCGGTTCACACAGGGGCGACTTGTCCAGGCGACTTAGCCGCCTGACAAGTCGCGCTCCGTTCTGTACTATGGAACCGTTCTAATAGGAGCGACTCAAGTCGCTCCGACTTAGAAAAAAGGTTCCTGTACTACTTTTGGGGCGACTTCAGGCGACTTGCATTGACTTCTATACAGAAGTCGTTTTGCAAGTCGCCGCTGAAGTCGTTTGCAGGTCGCGTCTGTGAGTCGCGCTGCAAGTCGTGCCGCCCCTGTGTGAAGCGAACTTTAAGAAGATTATTTTTTATCAACTTGTTATGAGTAAAGTTCCATTTTAAAGTGGCTGTAAACCTTAGACACGGAACAGCTTGTTATTGACAACTTCATCTCTATTCTGCGTGTTGTGTGAAGGGGGGGGGGGTGTCCCTTACCACCAAACAGCTCTCAGAATTTTCCACACTGAGTTCTGCAGTGTTTAACTCCCCTTATTTTCTGAAAACCCAGACAAGCTTTATAAATTAGATGTAGAGAAGAGAGAGTTGCAGAGAAACAATTTACGTCTGAGTATTTGTTTAATCTCTGTGTATCACCTGCCACTTCAGTGGGTTTATGTATGGGGTTACAACCATTTTAAGACAGAGAGGTGGCGCTGGACGTGGTATACTTGGATTTTGCAAAAGCATTTGACACAGTTCCCCACACATGGCTCATGTGTAAGGTAACATCTACAGGCTTGGAAATATCAGTTTGTAAATGGATAGAAAACTGTCTAAAAGACAGAATTAAGAGAGTAGTGGTTAATGATTCTAATGCCCCTTATACATGATCGGGAATTCCGCCAGCAAAAGTCCGATGGAGCATATGCACGGTCAGAATTTCTGACCAAAAAGCTCACATCGGACTTTTGCTGGCAGAATTTCCGATCATGTGTAAGGGGCATTAGAATCATTAACCACTACTCTCTTAATTCTGTCTTTCAGACAGTTTTCTATCCATTTACAAACTGATATTTCCAAGCCTGTAGATGTTACCTTACACATGAGCCATGTGTGGGGAACTGTGTCAAATGCTTTTGCAAAATCCAAGTATACCACGGCCAGCGCCACCTCTCTGTCCAAGGTTTTACTTACCTCCTCATAAAAAGAAATCAGGTTTGTTTGACAACTTCTGTCTTTCCTGAATCCATGCTGTCTGTTGCTTGAAATATATTTTTTCTGTCTATTTGGTCTTTTATTAGTATCAGTATCTTCCCGACTATAGAAGTTAAACTAACAGATCTATAGTTATTTGGTAAAGATGTCAATCCAGTGGTACTATTCCTATCATTAACGAGTCCCTAAAAATTTGATACAATGGCTTTGAAATTACAGAGCTCAATTCTTTTAGGATCTGTGGGTGGATGACATCTGGTCCAGGTGCTTTATCCACTTTTATTCTGTCTAAATATTTCTGAACACTATCACTTTTGAGCCAGCAAGGTATTATACAACTACTCCAAATTTACAAAGGGTAAAACTGTAAAACGTCTACGTATAGTGTGTATTACCCACAGACTTGGTGGGGTTAATGAATAGCTTCTGGCTCAAAAAATTATTTAACCACCTTCAATATATGTTCATCATACTAACACTAAAGCCCCGTACACACGAGCGGACTTTTCAACATCCAAAGTCCGAAGGACCGAGTCCGTCAGACTATCCGATCGTGTGTGGGCTGCAACGGACTTTTGATTCGCCAAAGTCTGACGGACTTTAGAAATGAAGCATGCTTCAAATTTTCCCGACGGAACTCCGCCGGACCCGGTCCCCTTCGAAAACTCCGCTCGTGTGTATGCTACTCCGACGGACTAAAACCGACGCTAGGGCAGCTATTGGCTACTGGCTATGAACTTCCTTATTCGAGTCCAGTCGTACGTCATCACGTTCGAATCCGTCGGAGTTTAGTGTGATTGTGTGTGGCCAAGTCCGTTCGGCCGAAAAGTCTGTCAGAACTCCGTCGGAATTCCAGCAGAACTCCGACGGAACTCCTTTGGAAGTCTGTCGGACTTAAGTCCGCTCGTGTGTACGGGGCATAACAGTGTTAAAAAAATACCATACTAGTATGTTTGCCCTAACAGTTTATCACACGTTTTCCATTCCCCAGTCACACTGCAGTATAGGAAATATAGACTGGAGTGGATGAACTGTCAGCAACAGGAGAGAACACAGAAAAGACAACCATCCTTGCCATCTTTCAGTTCCATTAAGGTCCCTAAATATATGTCATCCTTAATTTCAGTTACATATTCATTCACTGTGCCTTGAAGTTGTTTACAGCATTTTTCCTAACCATTTAGTAATAGCTTATTCTTATATCTGTCATTTCTATTCAAATTACTTTAAAATGAGTTGATATGATTTGAAATGCCGGAGGATGTCACAGCTTCATTTAGTAAGACTTGTATGTCACTTTTGGCTAATTTGTATTTGCATACCTATTAAATAATTATTATATATTTTGCTTATACTTCAGTATACAGCCCAGTTCAAATTGTATTTATCAAATACCATCAAATCAATATCAAATGGCATACACAATTGCATAGCCAGCTAGCTATCAATAGGAAGCAAAACTAACAAAGTATATGGATACAATGAGCAGAGGCACTCTAAGGCATCTGTGCAGGTTTTTGTATCCATGTTTATTTGTATGAACCTGGGGATCTTTGTGCACATGGAAATGCATATATATATTTTTTTACCACCACCTGGGCATTCACTAAAAAGAATCTTGTCTGACAGTTCTGTGCTTGGAGAGCTTGAGCCTTCTCTGCATTCCTGAATACCATTGCATTTTCCTGTCCCCTGTTGCTGATTTTAGTTTGTTCTAGCTGTCTTGTTTTGTCTGTGTTCACTGGACCCTGAATTATGAATCTGTGCTGTCTGAACTATCTCTGTGGCTCATTTATGAGCCATCTACCTTTGCCACATGTCCTTCCTTGTAATAGTCTATGTCAAGAGTACTATCTTGCTGTCTGTTTTCGGAATACTTACTTTTAAGTGAGGTGCATGAAAATGTGCTTCAGGCATTCCATTAATTTATTTTGCAGATTTGTACGCTTTAAATTACCTGCATTAGCTAATAATAAAAGCTGATTCTTTTTATGATTTGTATTTTTCTGGTAAATGTGAGCTAGTAAATAGTTCTTCAACAACAGGGATAAATTCTAATACATGATGAACACTGTCAGAAGGAAACATTACAGTAACTACATGGTACACACACATTATTTGAAGATCAGGCTAATCTCTACTCTTTTGTCAAACGAAGAGACTGGCCAGTGGCCTCTATATGTCTATCTTAAAAGGAAAGTGTTATGCATTTGCAGTGAGCATGTCGTTTGAATTGTTATTATTACAGAGTTTACGTTACAAAAAATATGTTTTATATAATACATGCCTACCCCCTTATATTTGTTACTACATTAATTGCAGAGAATGTAGATTAGAAGCTTGAGGCAAATGAATTAGCTACAACAAAGACCCTGCATAAGTGCTTAACAGCTGTGAAGATAACATATAAGTTGATTTTTTTTATTGATTTTTTTATGAGTTGGCTGGTTCATTTGCTTGTATGCAAGAAGGTCCAGTAAAGTACAACCACACTGTAGCTTGGATATTATTATTTTTTTAAATAAAATTTGTAATCTTTTTCAAGTTATACAAAATATACATACTTTATTTTTAATCTCTTACACAAAAATGTACCCCTTTACCTTTTCCCTTTCTCCTCTCCTCTTATGCCTATACTTGGTCAGGTGGACTGGAATCCATCGGACAATTTGATCGTGTGTGTGGGCTCCAGCAGACTTTTTCTTCCCAAAAGTCCGGCCTAGAAATAAAACTTGCTTCAAATCTTTCCGACGGACTCGAGTCTGGTAGAAAAATCCAGTCGTCTGTGTGCTAGTCCGACGGACTAAAACCGACACTAGGGCAGCTATTAGCTACTGGCTAGGGATGAGCCGAACACCCCGGGTTCGGTTCGCACCAGAACTTTCGAACGGACCCCAAATTCGTACGAACTTTAGAACCCCATTGAAGTCTATGGGACTCGAACGTTCGAAATTAAAAGTGCTAATTTTAACGGCTAATATGAGAGATACTGTCCTAAAAAGGGTTTGGGGACCAGGCTCCTGCCCCAGGGGACGTGGGTCAATGTCTAAAATGTTTTTAAAAATTGCCGTTTTGGCGGGAGCACTGATTTTAATGACGATTAAAGTGAAAAAAAAAGTGAAATATTCCTTTAAATATGGTGCCTGGGGGGTGTCTGTAGTATGCCTGTGAAGTGCCACGTGTTTCCCGTGTTTAGAACAGTCCCTGCACAAAATGACATTAAATGGAAATAACATCATTTAAAACTGCTTGCGGTTTTAATGTTATATCTGATTCCTGCAATATGGTTGAAAATCATTGAGAAAAATGGCATGGGTAGCCCTCCCTGCCCATTACCAGCCCCTTTGGGTCTTGTACGCATATTAAGGGGAACCCAGTACCCATATTAAAAAAAGGAAATGCGTGTGGCCCCCAGGCCCTATATACTCAGAACAGCAGTATACAGGCGGTGCAAACAAGACAGGGACTGTGTAGGTTTGTTGTGTTAAGTTGAATCTGTTTGTAATTTTCAACTGGTACATTTTTAAAGTGTAGCTTCAGTCAAAAAAACTATTTTTAAGCTTTTTGGAAAACATAGGGAAGGGTTATCACCCCTGTATAATTTGTTTTGTCGTACATCTTTTTTCATCTCACTTGCTGTTGTCTCCTTCCGTTTGCAAGTAGGAGATGTTTGTAAGTTGGATGTTTGAAAGTAGGGGCCTGCCCTATATGCTCTGCAGAAATGGCAGAACAAGGTGTTGGTTTTGCCACAACATTGTAAGCCCTGAAAGTGACTCTTGGTGGGCGCTGGAGCGCCCTGCTGTGAACGATTATATCAAGAATTGTAATTACATGCCATTGTTGAACAGTGGTAGAAAAATTGACCTTTGGTGGTTGTGGTGCTGGTGCCACAACACTATAAGTCCTCACAGTTACTCTGGGTGGGCACAGGAATGGGCCCTCCTGTGAAATATTATATCAAGAATTGTAATTACATGTCCCTGTTAAACAGGGGCAGAAAAATTGGGCCTTAGGCACTGGTGCTGGTGCCACCACACTGCAACCTCTCCCATATACTCTTGTTTTATTGCAGGAATTAGCCCTGTTGCAAAGCATTGCATAAAAAATTGTAATTAAACGCCCCTGTTAAACAGGGGCAGAAAAATTGGGCTGATGGCATCACCCAGAACCAGAAATGTTCTTCCAACATATCAGCGGTGGAGGAAGAGGATAGACAATCAACATAACAGGACAGTCACTCAGCATCAGCATAGGCAGTCTTGAAGGGATGTGATATTTCAAAAAAAATTATTCGGTTACATCAGCTTCAGGTGCTTGGTAGCTGTGGGTGATCCAAGACTGATTCATCTTGATGAAGGTCAGTCGATCAACTGATTCGGTGGACAGGCGCACCCTGTGATCGGTAACAAAACCACCAGCAGCACTGAAGGTGCGTTCCAAAAGAACGCTGGATGCAGGACAGGCCAGTAGCTCAATTGCATACTGTGCAAGCTTTGGCCAGTGATCCATCCTCAAGACCCAGTAAGCCAGAGGATTTTCGGTGGGAAAGGTGTCCAAGTCTGACCTTGCCCCTAGGTATTCCTGCACCATGTAAATCAGACGCTGGCGATGGTTGCTGGAACCGATCATACCTTGGGGCTGCGGACTAAAAAATTGTCTGAAAGCATCAGTCAGACGGCCACCTTCTCCACCGCTCCTTCTGACCGATGCCTCAGCAACACGTTGTCCAGGACCAGGAGTTTGTAACCTCCCAGTCTCTGGGAAAGCGTTGCACAGACCTTTCTGCAAGGCCTCCCGGAGATGTCTCATCCTCTGCTCCCTCTGTGATGGCAAAATAAGGTCGGCAACCTTACCCTTGTACCGTGGATCAAGGAGAGTGGCCAGCCAGTAATGGTCCCTCTCCTTGATCCGAAGAATATGAGGATACTTCCGCAGGCTTTGCAGGATCAGGGAGGCCATGCAGCATAGTTTAGCTGAGGCATTCGGTCCGGAGTCCTCTGGGTCACTAAGGACAACATGATCCGCAGCTACCTCCTCCCAGCCACGTACAAGTCCATGTGTTTCTTGGGACTGTAAATCATCCCTACAAGACTGCTGCTGCTGCTGCTGCTGCTGCTGCTGCTGCTGCTGCTGAGTGCCAGCCTCCACCTCCATGCTGACACAATCATCCTCCTCCTCCTCTTCCTCCTCCTCATCCTCTTCCTGTGTGATGGGTGGCACAGCAGTGCAGGATGACGCAGTGCATTGTGGGCCGTGAGCGCCACACGAATTTGGCGCGAACGGCCCATAATGTTCGGAATTTGCCGAACGGGCGAACAGCCGATGTTCGAGTCGAACGTATGTTTGACTCGAACACGAAGCTCATCCCTACTACTGGCTATGAACTTCCTTATTCTATGTCATCACGTTCGAATGCGTCTGACTTTTGGAGTAATCGTGTGTGGCCAAGTCCTTTCGTTTGAAAGTCCGGCGGACCTCAGATGCAAAGTCCGTCGGATTGTCCGCTGGACCAAGTCCGTCAAAGTCCAGTCATGTGTACGCGGCATTAGACTCCTATCCAACCTCTCCATATATTTTCAAAGTTTTCTATTTTATCTTCTCTGTAGTGATAAAATTCTTCCATATTGTATATATACTCCACCCTTTTAACCCAATCTTTGGGCTCTCAGGTAGTTGCCAATATTTTGGGATTAAATATTTTGCTGCATTTATTACGTAAAGAGTTACCAAATTTCTGCATTGCTTTATTGCAAATGTATTATTATGGAATAAATAGGTTCCTGATTCATTAGGAATATTTGTTCCTGCAATTTCCTGTATCTGTTCTATAATCTCCTGCCAGAAGTTCTGTATTTTTTGGCAAACCTACCATATATGGCCCATTGTACCTCTTCTCCCACAAATCACTGCTCTGCTGCTTGCATATTTAATAAGCAAATATGGTTGTGTCCGCACGTATAAATACTGTATACAAACTATATACAAAAGCACAGTTTTTAAGACATTAACTCATTGGTAAGATTATTTATGTCAAACTGATCCCCTTACATACTAAAACATATTTATTTCAATTGTTTTATTATTGTCTGCAATTTTAAAATAGAAAAGGTACAAAATAAATAATGATAACAGTATACTAAGGGTAAGAGCTTATGCACCCAGGTGAACAAATGTATTCTAATAAATAAATATGTTAATGACTAATGCTCACTCACAGGCCTGACCTTGGGCTCTGTCCCTCACATTTTATAGTTCAAAGCATAATCAAGTAAATTAACAAAACAATGTGATCACGCACACACAAGCATTTATGGAGTGTAACCACCAATGTATTCTATTTAAAATAACATATTGAACAATTACTAGTACAGTGATTACATTATAGTAATAAGGATCTCTAAATAGTTGTGACTTGTGGCAAAAAGGGGCAATTATATACAATATTCAGGTAACAGATGGCATGGTTTTCATCATCATCATTTGTCACCCACATATACTGCCATTTTAGCATCTCTAACAAAACAATCTGTCAACAATTTACACTTTCAGTGCCCCAGACTTTAAGGCACTATGCTGATTAGATTATGTAATTAAAAACAGGGTGCTTTCACAAATTTTGTTCTTAGACAACTATTTTCTGCTGTAAATGCTGAAGTATGTTCTTCAGTTGCCTGGTTTTAAGTTGGTATATTGGCTTTATTACTTTTAGGCCACTGATCTTGGTCAAGCATACACATCAGGTAAGTCAAGTCAAATCAAATGTCTAGCTGCCATTAAACTAAGGCAAATCCATGTATTAAAAAAGGCAGAGGTAGAAAAACAGAGGTTCTGCGTGTGGAGTCCAGTAGGAGGTGAGCAGGTTCTGCAAGACAAAGCAATGCTTAGGCTGCACCATCTAGAGCAGTGGTCTTTAAACTACAGCCTGAGGGCCAGATGCAGCCCTTTGCTTGCTTTGTTCAGCCCCTGGGGCACTATTTTGTCCACTGACATCAACCATTGGGCATAATTGCCTCACGTATCACCAATGAAGGGTCACAATTTTTCCTAATGACATACAGCAATTTAGCCCAATGACCCCAATTATGAGGCAAAATCCCTTCAAATTACCCCAATGATGGGCACAATTCCTGCTAATGACTCAATGACAGGGTGTAATTTCTTCCATTGACATGAACAGTGGGGCACAATTCCTCCCACTGACACCAAAGATTGGGCATTGTTTTATCCCACTGATGTCAGGACCTTTTCTAGTCTCAAAAGTTACAGTCCATCCTCCCTAGAGTCTGAAAGACATTAAGTAAACTGGCCCTTTGTTTAGAAAGTTTGGCCCCTGATCTACAATTGGTACATGTCTTTCCTGTCTCAGAGTGGCTGTGCTATACAGCCACGGCACATGGAGGAGGTTGTTGAGTGTCTGACAAATGGAGAGCTGCCATTTAATGCAGTACTACTTCCTTCTCTTTCTCTTCGCTAATCCTGCCATAGCCCAGAAACTGGCAATGAGGAGTCAGTAGACCTGGTGACCTGGTGCTGCAGCAGTTCCTTGTTAAGGACCCTGGCTTTCAGGTGGTCCTTCACCAGACCAGAAGGGTTTGTGGCCACTTTATACAGTCATACTAGACCAGTGTTCAGTTTTCTTGCAAAAATACATCACAATGAAATGCTGCCCGCCATCTCTGATCTGTGATATGCTCATGTGCTGGAACCCAAAACTGGCTATGCTGCAGAGGCTGCACCAGCAGCAGTGTTCTATCAATTGGTTCATGTGCAATTACAATATGTAGACAGGTTCTAGGGAACCAGGGTTCTTTTTACCACATCAGTGACTCATGATTTAGGATGCTTACAGCATGTTGATACCTTTTAAACAGGTAACCAGACTTGTGAAAAGTGACATGGAGGGGCTTAGTGATGCAATCCTTTGTGTCTCTCCTGGAGCACACATTCCCTAGCCCAATAGAATAGGCACTGAAGGTGCAGCAGTAGGAAGAGGACAACATGCTGCTGTCTCAGGGCTAGTGGAATAATTTTTTTCCATTACCTCCATACCTAAGAGGCAAAAGCAGCAAGAGGCAGAAGAAGAATACAAGGAGGAAGAGGATAAAATGGGACAGCCAATCATCTGTCACCATTCCAGAAGAAGTCCTGAATGAAGCACTTTGAAAACTTGCTATGTAAGAACCTTGTTGCCACATTTCTTGATGATGGCAGGATAGCTTTCTCATGACCAGTGCGTCTCTGATCCTCATATCTTTGTAAGGAGAAACAGTGGTACAGTAGCTGCTTCAGCAATGCTTTCAACAGTTTTATCAAAGTCACATTAGACAGATCCAGACACACCACTAACAGGCAGGCACAGTACAATGTTTGCGGCTTTTGTCTCCAAGATAGTGCATTAGAATGTTTATTTGACAATTAAACCTTAGCTTTCTCCCAAACTACTTACATACCATCCAACCACTGAGCAATACTTTTTAGTTATTGTCTCTCAAATAATATACTCCGATGTGTGTTTAAAGATAAAACCTGCCTCATCTCTCTCTCTTTTATTGCATCCAAAACAAGCTGTTTACATACTGTCCAGCCACTGGACAATATTTGTGGCTATTGTCTAATAAACAGTACACTGTAATGTTTATTTCAAGATAAAACATGCCTAAACTCTACCACCTGTAAATGTAAATTTCTACTAAACATATACCTGAAGATTACATTTATTTTTTGGGGGGAATAATTGGATATATAGGAATAAAAGGGGGTGGTTTTTAAAGTTGTTTTTCAAGTTAAAATAAATTATATGAATTAGAGGGTGTTGCTGCTGTTTTTAAGACAAGCTAAGTGTAAAAGTTCAATTAGCCTAGTTTCACACTGTGAACTGCATGTGAATCGCATTAAATCAGCAAATCACATGCAATTCTGGGTGGTGCAATTTGAGCCCATTCATGCTCAAATCACACCACATCTGCATTAAAAAGGTGCACGCAGCTTTCTTTCATTTGTACTGGAACTAGATTGCATGTGTATTTATACTCATGCGATCTGGTTGAGGCAAATGCATTGCGTGTTTGACCTGATTTTGGAGTCTCATTACCTTTCCATTGACACCCGCCGCAGATCACAGGACACAGTGCGATTGCTATGCTGTGAGGGAAATACACAGGATCGTCTACATTTCCTGCACCGCATTCATGTGAACCACGGTTCACACAGCCAAAATATATCAGAATATTGTGACACTGACCATGAAGACCCTGCTGTTACATAACACCACATACAGCTTCCTAGCATGTAAATTACAGCTTTGGTGTTTTTTCCATGTGGCCTTTGAAGTCATATTAAAAAATGATCTTCACTCTACCTTACAGTACTTAGAAGAATCTATTTTCCCAATTAGCCTTAAAAAAGGGCAGAATATAGTACCAGGATCCCCCCCATGAGGACTTCAATGATGCTAAGTTTGGGCTAACGGGACTTCAAGCATCATTCAACCAAACCTTGCAAACAGGACCTGAACAAATTTGCTCATCCATATACATTGGTCATGGACATCTCACAAGAATTTCATTATGAAGATGGGTTATTTCCCTATTTCAATCTGAAAGCCACATTAAAAGGACCCTCTCCTGTTGTATGGTATTATAAAAAAGATTTGCGTTGTTAAATTTCCCCTATGGTACTATCCAGCTCCTCATATCCTTTTTTAGCAATAGTTTGTCTATTACATGTGAGAATGGAATTTAATATTTATCACCTGTAGACTTCAGCAGGGTTTAATTTTACATTTGGAAAGAATTTTACCCCCCTGTGAATCGAGCCAAATAAGATTTTCTAATCCTTATCCATTAGCCATGGGCATCTGCTGAATCCCAGTTCAATAACCAGAAATCCAGAAACCAGAAACACGGAGCAATTTATAGGACACTTGCTTTAGTTATCCAGCTTTCTACCTTACAGAAAACATTAAATTGCAGATGCTTTACTTTGTTTAATTTTAAATCATATTCAAGTTTATTGCTGTATGTAGCACATTACAGAAGAAATGCTACTGAGGTTAGCATTTCTTTTTTTTTTAACTATCTATACAAGTATTTTTTTCTTGTTTTCCTATAAACTGTGCATTTCAGTTGATCATGCTTTACCAATGTCTATTTTCTTGTTATCGTTTGTTCCCCTTTCAGGCATCCGGAAATATTTGACTGCTGCTCATGCCCAGTCCCCAGAGTTAATATGTGAAATACCTTTAAATCATGCAACACGGCTATTGAATGTACACGTTGTTTCCCCTTGCTTGCACTTGACCAAAATAATGGAGGGGAGAAACAATAAATTCTACAAGCTCCAATTACTCACGCTAAAATGTCAGAACAAGGGTGATCCTCCTGCCCTGAATAAAACACTGAAGGGCAAGGAAGATTATTTTTCAGAGAGCCATTTTTGGAGCCTTGCCACTGGAGTAATGAGTAATGTTCTCCACTTATATTCATGTTACAAAGACATTTTCTTCAGAATGCTAAAGAAGAATTGAACAATAGCAGAAAAAAGTTTGTTTTAAATAAGATAAACAGACAATCTGTTTACTTTTGTAATCAGAACACTAAGATATAAAATAAAATAATACTGTTCTATCGCCATGCTGTTTCTTTTGATAGTGAGTATTGGCATCATAATTTGGAAAACAAATCAGTTAAGAATCACAAATTAAATGTGGTGTAATTGATTTTACCTGTAAATGTGTAATTTGCAACATATACTTATTCATGTGTAATAACCCTATAGCTGCCAGGTCCTCTGCTCCATTGTTAACCACTTTAGTATCATGATATAGCCAAAAAACTTCTACAGCACTGTACTATAGTACTGTACTGTAGTGGCGCACATCGGGTGGGCTTTGTGACCGCTGTGTCCTTTGGACACAGATTGGGGTAAAGGGCCAATCACAGCAGCCCTTTATCATGTGATCAGCTGTGTCCAATCACAGCTGACTACACGTAAACAGACTTGCCGGTTATCTATCTATCCTTTCCTCATGCGCTATGTCTGTGTGAGGAAAGGAGTGCTGATAACCGGCAATCCTGTCAGCACACTGTGTACACTGATAATCAGAGCACTGATAGTCAGCCTCCCGATTATCGGTACAGCTCCATCAGGGCCAATCAGTGCTGCCTATCAGTGTCCATCACTGCTGTCTATCAGTGCCCATCAGTGCAGCCTCATTAGTGCCCATCAGTGCAGCCTCATCAGTGCCATCCAGTGCAGCCTCATCAATGCCCACAAGTGCTGCCTCATCAGTGCAGATTTATCAGTGCCCATTAGTGCAGCCTATCAGTGCCCATCAGTGCACATTAGTGAAGAAGAAAAATTACTTATTTGTACAATTTTATAACAAACTATGGCCCCTTTCACACTAACGTCCCGTTCAGGCCCGCCTGTCAGTTTTTTAGGCGGACCTGAACGGGTGCTCCATAGAGCTCTATGGAGCGTCGGATGTCAGCGGTGACATGTCCGCTGACATCCGACCAGCTCCGATCCGAAAAAGTGTGACGGAGGAAAAAGCTATTTTTCCATCCGTCTGCGGATCGGATCGGGTGACGACGGGCACTGCGGTCCGTCGTCATCCGATCTCCCATAGGGGAGAGCGGCGCTGTGACAGGTCCGTCCCTGCGCAGTGTGCAGAGACGGAGCTGTCATCTCCCTGCTCAGCGGGGATCGGCGGAGTGATCCCCGCTGAGCAAACGGACATCCACGGGGCGGATCAGAACTGATCCGCCCCGTGTGAAAGGACCCTATGAAAAGATTTTCTTTTTAATTTGCTGTTTTCTTTTCATTTGTTTAGCAAAAAAATAAAAAATCCCCAGTGGTGATTAAATACCACCAAAAGAAAGCTCTATCTGGCTTTAAAAAAAATAATTTGGGCACAATCAATCAAAGTGTGACAGCACTGAAAACTGAAATTTGATAATAACAAGGCCTGGGGAATACCCAGGAAAAATCCAAGCCTACTAGAGCTGATGGTAAGTAGGCTTAGATTTTTCCTGGGTATTCCCTAGGCCTCGGTGTTATCTGATTTAGCCTTCCAATGCCACTTACTGCTATAGCCAGCTATAGATGAGGGCGGGGGTGAGTTTTTTCATACCATATTTGTAGTGGTGCAGCAATGCACCAATAGTGATGGGCGAACGGTTCGCCCGGCGGTCGTTTCGCGGCGAATTTCGGCTGTTCGCGATTCGCCCGATCAGCGGACTATTGCTGCCGTTCGCCCAGCGGACTTCCATGTTTATTGTGTAAAAGAACTTTGACCTATGATGAGACATCCATCATGGGGTACAGGACAGCCAATTGAGACATTACAGCACATGGACACTTGGACATTCCCTCTAACTTATAAATACACCCGATCCGGCGGCCATTTTACATTCTTTCTTCTGTCACTATAGGGAGAGGTTGCTGTGTGGAGCAGGGAGAGATTGCAGTGACCCAAATCGCTAGCTATTTGGTACAAAAAAGTTATTTTCAGGACTGGTATAGGTGTTAGGTGTATATAGGTTTGCTGTGCTACTGATTGTTGCAGCAGCCTGAGCGTCTTTTGTCAGTTTAGAGAAAGGGACAGGACGGTGTGTCTGCTGTAGGGACAGTCAGTTTAGTCATTAGCTGTTACTATCAGGTCCACAAAAGTGCTATTCCAGTTATTGTTCCAGTAGCCTCCGTTTTGTCAGTTTATATAGGGACAGGCAGGAAGCAGTGTGTGAGGCAGTGAGGGTCAGTTTAATCAGTAGCTGTTACTATATTAGGTCCAAAAAGGTTCTTTACAGGACTGGTATCAGTGGTATGGTAATAGGCTTGTACACGTATAATATTCTTTCTTCCAAATATAGAAAGAATATTATACTTGACTGCTGCCCTTCTGCTGCAGTCTGCTAATCATTCACAACCTACTTGTTCCACAAAGGTCCTTTATAAGGACTGGTAATAACCTGGTGTAGGGTGCTATAGTACATAGGGTTGAGTGAGGTACAGTCTGCTATTCTATAAGGACTGGTATAGGTCCACAATACATAGGGTTGAGGTGCACTACTGCTGACCGCTGCCCTATACTGCAGCAGTCCTTCATCGGTATAGGGACTGACGTACAGTCTGCTAATCAGTCACACACAACCTACTTGTTCCACAAAGGTCCTTATAAGCACTGGTAAGGTATAGGGTACTACAGTACATAGGGTTGAGTGAGGTACAGTCTGCCATTCTATAAGGACTGGTATAGGTCCACAATACATAGGGTTGAGGTGCACTACTGCTGACCGCTGCCCTATACTGCAGCAGTCCTTCATCGGTATAGGGACTGACGTACAGTCTGCTAATCAGTCACAACCTACTTGTTCCACAAAGGTCCTTATAAGGACTGGTAAGGTATAGAGTACTACAGTACATAGGGTTGAGTGAGGTACAGTTTGCCATTCTATAAGGACTGGTACACAATACATAGGGTTGAGGTGCACTACTGCTGACCCCTGCCCTATACTGCAGCAGTCCTTCATCGGTATAGGGACTGACGTACAGTCTGCTAATCAGTCACAACCTACTTGTTTCACAAAGGTCCTTATAAGGACTGGTAAGGTATAGGGTACTACAGTACATAGGGTTGAGTGAGGTACAGTCTGCCATTCTATAAGGACTGACTGGTATAGGTCCACAATACATAGAGTTGAGGTGCACTACTGCTGACAGCTGCCCTATACTGCAACAGTCCTTCATCGGTATAGGGACTGACGTACAGTCTGCTAATCAGTCACAACTAGGGATGAGCTTCGTGTTCGAGTCGAACATACGTTCGACTCGAACATCGGCTGTTCGCCCGTTCGGCGAATTCCGAACATTATGGGCCGTTCGCGCAAAATTCGTGTGGCGCTCACGGCCCACAATGCACTGCGATGGCGCAGTGCATTGCTGGCTTATGATTGGCCAAGCATACACTGTGACCCCGCATGCTTGGCCAATCACAGCGCCGGCAGCGAGGAGAGCCATGATTGGCCACAGGCAGGATGCCTGTGGCCAATCATAGCTCAGGCTGTGTAGTACATGCCCCACACTATATAAGGCCGCCAGCGCGGTGGCCTTGTGTAGTGTGTTGGCGTCTGAAGCAGTTAGTGGGTGCTCTGTGTACCTTCAACACAGTATACACCAATCATTATTGGCCGATTTTTCGATCTTGCTCTTCTGTAGTGGTTGTTGCCTGCGTGCCCTGACCGCAGTATACACCGCTATATTCACCTATATAGCTAGCAATATATCTATCTTTTATAATAGAACTTGCAGTCAGTGTTAGGAGCTTGTGCGTGCTGTCTGCGTGCTCTGTACCCAGTACACACCGCTATATCCACCTACATAGCTCTTCTCTATTTGAGCCATCTGCCATCTGCAGGAGTTATTGGAAGTTGTGTGTGCCTCCAGCACAGCACAGTATACATCTGTATTTACCCTTTATTGCTGGTGTTCTATAATAAAGGCATCTGCAGGAGTTAGTGGGTGTTGTGTGCCTCCAGCACAATATACACCTGTATCTACCCTTTATTGCTGTTCTCTAATAGAGCCATCTGCAGGGCTTAGTGGGTGTTGTGTGTGCCTCCAGTACAGTATACCCCTTTATCTACCCTTTATTGCTGGTGTTCTATAATAAAGGCATCTGCAGGAGTTAGTGGGTGTTGTGTGCCTCCAGCACAATATACACCTGTATCTACCCTTTATTTCTGTTCTCTAATAGAGCCATCTGCAGGGCTTAGTGGGTGTTGTGTGCCTCCAGTACAGTATACCCCTTTATCTACCCTTTATTGCTGGTGTTCTATAATAAAGGCATCTGCAGGAGTTAGTGGGTGTTGTGTGCCTCCAGCACAATATACACTACCCAATTGCTGTTTTACCCAACTCCCTTCAGGCCATTACCATGTCTGGAAGGCCAGCAAGGAGAGGCAGACAGGCGCGAGACGATAAAAGAGGGCAAGCAGACTCTGTGTCTAGAGACAACAGTGCTGGTCGTGGACGCGGTGCATCGTCATCAGCACGTGGCCATGGGACACGCTTGTCCTTTTCGGCAGCTGGACATGTTGAGCCGCAACATGCCAATGACTTGGTAGAGTGGATGACCAAGCCCTCTTCATCCTCCTCATCCTCTCTCACCCAGTCTCAGGGTACTAGCAAAGCAGCTGCCAATGCATCGTCTTCCCTCGTCTCAATGTCATCATCAGTGTCTCCTTCCCTAGACCCACCACGTCCTCCTGAGGAGTCTCCTGAACTCTTTGAGCACAGTGTTGGGTACATGCTCCAGGAGGATGCCCAGTGTTTTGTAGGCTCTTATGATGACACTCAGCTAGAGGAAGGCAGTAGCGTGAATGCAGAGAGAGGGGATGCTCAAGAAGGACAGCAATCTGGCAGTCATGTTCCACAAGCTGCAGCATACTGCCAGGTTTGCTACAGCGATGAAGAGGGAGGGGATGATGAAGGCACTGACTCCACGTGGGTGCCTGGTAGGAGAGAGGAGGAGGAGGAGGAGGAGGAGGCACATGTCCAACGAGGCAGGATGCCCTCCGGGGGCCAGCTTAGGGGCAGCACACCGACTGAATCACACAGCAGAGCTCCGCCTGTGCAGGGCGCTGCCTCTGCGCGTTATTCTGAAAGTTCTTTGTTGTGGGCCTTTTTTGAGACAAGTGCATCAGATCACACCGCTGCTATTTGCAACATATGTCTCAAGTGTATCTCACGTGGCCAAAACATCAGCCACTTGGGCACCACATGCTTGACCAGACATATGTTGACCTGCCATGCAGCTCTTTGGCAAGCTTACCTCAAAGACCCACACCAAAGAACAAATCGGACCTCTCCTTGCTCCTCATCAGCTGGCATCTCCAACCCCACTAGACCTTCAGTCCTCTCTGAAACCTGTTCTGAGAGGAATGAAGGTGTAGAATTAGGTGTGTCACAGCCAAGTGCTTCCGGGCACTCTGCTAGCAGTACACCCACGTCAGATTATAGCAGGCAAATGTCCCTGCCCCAGCTGTTGGATCGGCGAAAGAAGTTCACTCCCAGCCATCCACATGCCCAGCGGTTGAATGCTAGCTTGGCTAAATTGCTAGCACTTCAACTGCTGCCTTTTAAGTTGGTAGACTTGGCCCCCTTCCGTGAGTTTGTACTATGTGCGGTTCCTCAGTGGCAGGTCCCCAAACGCCACTTTTTCTCACGGAAGGCGATTCGGGCTCTCTAACGGCATGTGGAAGGCAATGTCCTTGCATCGCTGGACAGGGCGGTCAGCCGTAAGGTGCATATTACCGCTGACTCATGGTCCAGCAGGCATGGACAGGGACGTTATCTGTCTTTCATGGCCCATTGGGTCACTCTTCTGGCAGTTGGGAAGGATGCAGGACAAGGTGCAGTAGTGTTGGAGGTTGTTCCGCCACTACGCCTCCAAAATGCTACTATTGGTTGTGACACACCTCTCTCCTCCACCCCCTCCTCTTCTTCTTCCTCCATGGCCTCTTCCAGTGCTCTGTCCTGAGAACCAGCGGTGCTCCGTAGGCGTTCCAGGGGCTATGCAAGTACGCAGGCAAAACAATGCCATGCCGTGCTTGCGCTGGTTTGTTTGGGGGACAGGAGCCACGCTGGGGCGGATGTTTTGTCAGCTCTGCAGGGGCAGGCCGAGAGGTGGTTGACGCCACGCCAGCTTAAGCCAGGAATGGTGGTTTGTGACAATGGCACCAACCTCATCTCCGCCCTCCGACAGGGACAACTGACCCATGTGCCCTGTGTAGCGCATGTCCTTAACCTGGTGGTGCAGCGGTTCTTGGGCAGGTACCCGGGCTTACAGGATGTCCTGAAGCAGGCCAGTAAAGTCTGTGTGCATTTCCGCCGATCATTTAATGCCTGTGCTCGGCTGGCTGAGCTCCAAAAGGAGTTGAACCTGCCCAAGAACCGCCTTATATGTGACATGCCCACCAGGTGGAACTCAACGTTGTCCATGCTGCAGCGGCTGCACACACAGCAGAGAGCCATCAATGAGTACCTGTGCGACTACGGCACCAGGACAGGGTCAGGGGAGCTTGGTTTTTTCTCACCACGCCAGTGGGGCATGATCAGGGATGCATGCACCGTCCTGTCACCGTTTGAGGAGGCCACAAGGATGGAGAGCAGTGACAGTGCATGCATCAGTGACACTGTACCTCTTGTCCACCTCTTGGAGCATACACTGCGTGGAATAATGGACAGGGCACTTGAGGCAGAACAGAGGCAGGAAGAGGAGGACTTCCTTGCCTCTCAAGGCCCCCTTTATCCAGACAGTGTTCCTGCTGTGCCACCCATCACACAGGAAGAGGATGAGGAGGAGGAAGAGGAGGAGGAGGATGATTGTGTCAGCATGGAGGTGGAGGCTGGCACTCAGCATCAGCAGCAGCAGCAGTCTTGTAGGGATGATTTACAATCCCAAGAAACCCGTGGACTTGTACGTGGCTGGGAGGAGGTAGCTGCGGATCATGTTGTCCTTAGTGACCCAGAGGACTCCGGACCGAATGCCTCAGCTAACCTATGCTGCATGGCCTCCCTGATCCTGCAAAGCCTGCGGAAGGATCCTCGTATTCTTCGGATCAAGGAGAGGGACCATTAATGGCTGGCAACTCTCCTTGATCCACGGTACAAGGGTAAGGTTGCCGACCTTATCTTGCCATCGCAGAGGGAGCAGAGGATGAGACATCTCCGGGAGGCCTTGCAGAAAGGTCTGTGCAACGCGTTTCCAGAGACTGGGAGGTTTCAAACTCCTGGTCCTGGACAACGTGTTGCTGAGGCATCGGTCAGAAGGAGCGGTGGAGAAGGTGGCCGTCTGACCGATGCTTTCAGACAATTTTTTAGTCCACAGGCCCAAGGTATGATCGGTTCCAGCAACCATCGCCAGCGTCTGATTTACATGGTGCAGGAATACCTAGGGGCAAGGTCAGACTTGGACACCTTTCCCACCGAAAATCCTCTGGCTTACTGGGTCTTGAGGATGGATCACTGGCCAGAGCTTGCACAGTATGCAATTGAGCTACTGGCCTGTCCTGCATCCAGCGTTCTTTCGGAACGCACCTTCAGTGCTGCTGGTGGCTTTGTTACTGATCACAGGGTGCGCCTGTCCACCGAATCAGTTGATCGACTGACCTTCATCAAGATGAATCAGTCTTGGGTAACCCACAGCTACCAAACACCCGAAGCTGATGTAACAGAATAATTTTTTTTGAAATATCACATCCCTTCAAGACTGCCTATGCTGATGCTGAGTGACTGTCCTGTTATGTTGATTGTCTATCCTCTTCCTCCTCCGCTGATAAGTTGGAAGAACATTTCTGGTTCTGGGTGATGCCATCAGCCCAATTTTTCTGCCCCTGTTTACCAGGGGCGTTTAATTAAAAAATGTTATGCAATGCTTTGCAGCAGGGCTAATTCCTGCAATAAAACTAGAGTATATGGAAGAGGTTGCAGTGTCCTGGCACCAGCACCAGTGCCTAAGGCCCAATTTTTCTGCCCCTGTTTAACAGGGGCGTTTAATTACAATTTTTGATGCAATGCTTTGCAGCAGGGCTAATTCCTGCAATAAAACTAGAGTATATGGGAGAGGTTGCAGTGTCGTGGCACCAACACCAGTGCCTAAGGCCCAATTTTTCTGCCCCTGTTTAACAGGGGCATTTAATTACAATTTTTAATGCAATGCTTTGCAGCAGGGCTAATTCCTGCAATAAAACTAGAGTATATGGGAGAGGTTGCAGTGTGGTGGCACCAGCACCAGTGCCTAAGGCCCAATTTTTCTGCCCCTGTTTAACAGGGGCGTTTAATTACAATTTTTGATGCAATGCTTTGCAGCAGGGCTAATTCCTGCAATAAAACTAGAGTATATGGGAGAGGTTGCAGTGTCGTGGCACCAGCACCAGTGCCTAAGGCCCAATTTTTCTGCCCCTGTTTAACAGGGGCGTTTAATTACAATTTTTGATGCAATGCTTTGCAGCAGGGCTAATTCCTGCAATAAAACTAGAGTATATGGGAAAGGTTGCAGTGTCGTGGCACCAGCACCAGTGCTTAAGGCCTAATTTTTCTGCCCCTGTTTAACAGGAGTGTTTAATTGCAATTTTTGATGCAATGCTTTGCAGCAGGGCTAATTCCTGCAATACAACTAGAGTATATGGGAGAGGTTGCAGTGTCGTGGCACCAGCAGCAGTGCCTAAGGCCCAATTTTTCTGCCCCTGTTTAACAGGGGCATTTAATTACAATTTTTGATATAATATTTCACAGGAGGGCCCATTCCTGTGCCCACCCAGAGTAACTGTGAGGACTTATAGTGTTGTGGCACCAGCACCACAACCACCAAAGGTCAATTTTTCTACCACTGTTCAACAATGGCATGTAATTACAATTCTTGATATAATCGTTCACAGCAGGGCTCTCCAGCGCCCACCAAGAGTCACTTTCAGGGCTTACAATGTTGTGGCAAAACCAACACCTTGTTCCGCCATTTCTGCAGAGCATATAGGGCAGGCCCCTACTTTCAAACATCCAACTTACAAACATCTCCTACTTGCAAACGGAAGGAGACAACAGCAAGTGAGATGAAAAAAGATGTACGACAAAACAAATTATACAGGGGTGATAACCCTTCCCTATGTTTTCCAAAAAGCTTAAAAATAGTTTTTTTGACTGAAGCTACACTTTAAAAATGTACCAGTTGAAAATTACAAACAGATTCAACTTAACACAACAAACCTACACAGTCCCTGTCTTGTTTGCACCGCCTGTATACTGCTGTTCTGAGTATATAGGGCCTGGGGGCCACACGCATTTCCTTTTTTTAATATGGGTACTGGGTTCCCCTTAATATGCGTACAAGACCCAAAGGGGCTGGTAATGGGCAGGGAGGGCTACCCATGCCATTTTTCTCAATGATTTTCAACCATATTGCAGGAACCTCATATAACATTAAAACCGCAAGCAGTTTTAAATGATGTTATTTCCGTTTAATGTCATTTTGTGCAGGGACTGTTCTAAACACGGGAAACACGTGGCACTTCACAGGCATACTACAGACACCCCCCAGGCACGATATTTAAAGGAATATTTCACTTTTTTTCACTTTAATCATCATTAAAATCAGTGCTCCCGCCAAAATGGCCATTTTTAAAAACATTTTAGGCATTGACCCATGTCCCCTGGGGCAGGAGCCAGGTCCCCAAACCCTTTTTAGGACAGTATCTTGCATATTAGCCGTTAAAATTAGCACTTTTAATTTCGAACGTTCGAGTCCCATAGACTTCAGTGGGGTTCTAAAGTTCGTATGAATTTGGGGTCCGTTCGAAAGTTCTGATGCAAACCGAACCGGGGGGTGTTCGGCTCATCCCTAGTCACAACCTACTTGTTCCACAAAGGTCCTTATAAGGACTGGTAAGGTATAGGGTACTACAGTACATAGGGTTGAGTGAGGTACAGTCTGCCATTCTATAAGGACTGACTGGTATAGGTCCACAATACATAGGGTTGAGGTGCAATACTGCTGACCGCTGCCCTATACTGCAGCAGTCCTTCATCGGTATAGGGACTGACGTACAGTCTGCTAATCAGTCACAACCTACTTGTTCCACAAAGGTCCTTATAAGGACTGGTAAGGTATAGGGTACTACAGTACATAGGGTTGAGTGAGGTACAGTCTGCTATTCTATAAGGACTGGTATAGGTCCACAATACATAGGGTTGAGGTGCACTACTGCTGACCGCTGCCCTATACTGCAGCAGTCCTTCATCGGTATAGGGACTGAGAGTTTTGTCACAGGGTCATTTAAAAAATGACGACAGGCAGAGGAAGAGGCAGGCCCTTCCGCAGGGGTGGTAGGGGTAGGGCAGGAGCAAGAGGCTTGAGCCAAAGTGGGAAGTTGCAGAAGGTGCGTTCAATTACTTTAAAGGACGCACCAGACTTAGTTGAGTGGCTCACTCAGCCTTACTCTTCTGCACCCTCCTCATCCTCTCGATCTGCACCCTCTTCTTCACTCTCTGCTATGTGCACCCCCAAAGACACTACCACCAACAACACCACCACCACCACATACCTTCCGCTTGAGTCACAGGAATTATTTTCCGATCCATATCAAGACATTTCTGATGTGCAGCCACTCTTGGTATTGAATCAGGAAGAGGAGGTAGCAACAAGCGCCACTCAGCAGTCTGACGACAGTACCCAGATCAGCCCAAGGAGGAGGTTGGTCCCTGGTGTTGCTGCCTACTCCGAGATCTCTACTTATAGCAGTGGGGAAGGTGACGTCGATGATGACGTGTCTAGTGATGTCACGTGGGTGCCCACAAGAGAGGAAGAGGAGGGGAGTTCAGAGGGAGATATGGACCAGCAGATAGGGAGGAGAAGCAGGAATAACTTACATTGCACAGGAGGGACAAAGCAGACTGCAAATGTATCAGGAGCGAGTCATCGACCATGTACGGTCACATCTGGCGCTCCCAGGACACCGGCACATGGCTCCGCAGTGTGGACTTTTTTTAACGTGTCCGCTGCTGACAATAGCGTTGCCATCTGCAATCTTTGCAGTCAACGCATTAGTAGCGGTAAGCCCAACACTCACCTAGGCACGACCGCCTTAAGAAGGCACATGAGCAGCCATCACCGAGCCCAGTGGGAGCAACGGAACACACAAAGCCACACTCCAGGCTCTCACCGTCCAGCCTCGTCTTCTACTTCTCCTTCTCCTCTCTTCTCACAATTGTCCTCCACTCCACCTTCCATCACGCCAAGCTCACGTTTTTCTGCAAAAAGGCAGGCTTCCGTGGGCCTAATGTTCGAGCATAAAAAAATGATGACGCCGGATAACCCTCTTGCCCAACGGTTGACGGCTGGCTTGTCAGAACTCATAGCCCGCCAACTACTGCCATATAAACTGGTGGACTCGGAGGCCTTTCACAAATTTGTGGCCATTGGAGCACCACAATGGAAGGTCCCAGGAAGGAAGTATTTCTCAGAGAAGGGCATCCCAGAGCTATATGGCCATGTTCAGCGGCAAGTGAATGTATCTCTGGCACACAGTGTCGGTGCAAAGATACATATGACCACAGACATGTGGTCTAGCAAACACAGGCAGGGAAGGTATATCACTTTTACTGCCCACTGGGTGAACCTTCTGACGGCCGTCAAGCATGTAACCTGTGGCACCCATGTAGATTTGGTTTTACCACCACGGATTGCATGCAGGCCTGACTCTTCTTCGCCTCCTTCTCCTACTCCATCCTCCTCCCTCTCCTCCTCAGCTGACTCCTCCTTTTCCACTGCTAGCGTCTCTTCCGCTGCGCCGCCCAAGCTCCCCAGAACCTATTCGACATGCCAGGTGAGAAGTTGCCATGCCGTGCTGCGTCTGTTGTGCCTGGAAGCCAAGAGCCACACTGGCCCGGCACTCCTTTCAGCTTTGCGTTCACAGGCAAATCAGTGGCTAACACCGCTCAATTTGACAGTTGGTAAAGTGGTGTGTGACAACGGTGCCAATCTGCTTAGCGCATTGAAACAGGGTAAAATCACGCACGTGCCATGCATGGCACACGTCTTAAACTTGGTCGTGCAGCAATTCCTTGTCAAATACCCTGGGGTCCAGGACATCTTGCGGCAGGCAAGGAAAATCTCAGCCCATTTCAGAAGATCTTACACGGCCATGGCTCGCCTTGCTGACATTCAGCGGCGACACAATCTGCTGGTCAGACGTCTTATTTGCGATTGCCCGACGCAATGGAACTCAACCTTCTATATGCTTGATAGGCTGCTCCAGCAGAAACATGCAGTTAACATCTACCTGTATGAACTCTGCGGCAGAACAGGTTCTGGGGAGCTGTTTTTTTTTTCACCGTGCCAGTGGCTGCTCATGCGCGACGCATGCAGACTTCTGCGGCCATTTGAGGAGATCAGCAAACTGGTCAGTCGCAGCCATGGCGCCATCAGTGACAGGGAACCTTATGCCTTCTTTATGGAGTGTGCATTGCGTCGTGTCATTGATCAAGCTGTGGAGGAGCGGGAAGATGAGGAAGTCGCAATGCTGGATGAATTCCCAGGGGGGGCTACTCTATCTGAGACAAGTCAACAACAGGAGTCTGAAGAGGAGTCAGAGGAGGATGGTGCCGGGGCGGATGAGGAGGAGCAAGAAGAGCATGCTTTAAACCTTTCTGGGACCCCTGTTGTTATGCGTGGATGGGGAGAGGAGAATGAAGAGGACGACATTATCCTGGATGATGAGCAGGAGCCAGGCCACCACACCGCTTCCACTTTAGTGCAAATGGGGGCCTTCATGCTCCAGTGTTTTAATAGGGACCCCCGTATAAAAAGCATAAGGGTCAAGACCAGTACTGGGTGGCAACGTACTTAGACCCCCGGTACAAACACGAAATGGCGGAAATGTTACCGCATCACAGAGGGCTAACAGAATGGAGCACTTCCAGGCCTTGCTTCGAGAAATGCTGCATTCTGCCTTTGCGTGCGCTGGCAGAGGAGCAATTCCCAATCCCAGAGAAGGAGTTGCGGGTACCAATCCAACAGCGCCTGCAAGAAGAGGCCTGTTTGAATATGTGTTGGTGATTTCGGATATGAGGTCATTCTTTCAGCCGACCCATCGACAGGTGTCACCCGGATCCAGCATCACGGAATGCCTAGACCGTCAGGTGTCCGACTACATCGGGTTAACGGCTGACGTGGGCACTCTGAGGAGTGATGAACCCCTGGACTACTGGGTGGGCAGGCATGACCTCTGGCCAGAGCTTGCCCAATTTGCAATCGAACTGTTGGCTTGCCCCTCATCCAGTGTCCTGTCCGAAAGGACGTTCAGCGCAGCAGGGGGGATTGTGACCGATAAGCGTACTCGCCTAGCTCACGACAGTGTTAACTACCTCACATTTCTAAAAATGAATGAGGCATGGATCTCGGAGGAATTCAACACATGTGACCAGTAGACCATGTATATGTCTATAAACAATTTTTTTAATCGAGCACAGAGACCTTCTTTCTTCATTTGGCTCACTTCCTTGTCCAAAAAAAAGCACACCGTACTATATGCCCGTACCCTCCTCTTTGAAGAGGTTGAGCGGTGTCATATTTCTACTGGGGTTGCTTATTATGAGGGGCTGCCACCATCCCTGTGCTGTGCTGACATCCTCCTGGGGCTGTACCTCTGCTGTGCATATTATGAGGGGCTCCCACCATCCCTGTGCTATGCTCATTAGGAGGGGCTCCCACCATCCCTGTGCTGTGCTGACTTCCTCCTGGGGCTGCTTATTATGAGGGGCTCCCACCATCCCTGTGCTGTGCTGACTTCCTCCTGGGGCTGCTTATTATGAGGGGCTCCCACCATCCCTGTGCTATGCTCATTATGAGGGGCCCCCACCATCCCTGTGCTATGCTGACTTCCTCCTGGGGCTGCTTACGGTGCAGGTGTCAGTGCTGTATATCACGGTGCTGATGTCAGCACTCTCTATCACGGTGCTGCTGTCAGTGCTGTATATCATGGTGCTGGTGTTAGTGCTTTATGTCATGCTGCTGATGTCAGTGCTCTCTATCACGGTGCTGCTGTCAGATGACTCTATCACGGTGCAGGTGCCATTGCTGTATGTCACGGTGCTGATGTCAGTGCTCTCTATCATGGTGCTGCTGTCAGTGCTGTATTTCACGGTGCTGGTATTAGTGCTTTATGTCACGCTGCTTATGTCAGTGCTCTCTATCACGATGCTGCTGTCAGTGCTGTATATCACGGTGCTGGTGTTAGTGCTTTATGTCATGCTGCTGATGTCAGTGCTCTCTATCACGGTGCTGCTGTCAGCGCTGTATATCACGGTGCTGGTGTTAGTGCTTTATGTCACGCTGCTGATGTCAGTGCTCTCTATCACGGTGCTGTTAGATCACTCTATCACGGTGCAGGTGTCATTGCTGTATGTCACGCTGCAGATGTCAGTGCTCTCTATCACGGTGCTGGTGTCAGATGACTCTATCACGGTGCAGGTGTCATTACTGTATGTCACTCTGCTGGTAATCAACTCCTGCACCTTCTTCTTTGCCTACCCTGGTCCCTGACCTTCCCTCTCCTCCATTGCCTTCATGCGCTCCACAGTCCTGAATTGTCACAACAATTTCCCATATAAAAAAAGAATGCTTGTAGTTGTCGATCCCAGATTCACCTCATACATGTGTTATGTCATTGGCCATGTGGTGGGACTATGTTTGCACAGTTATTAATTATTTTGTGGCTGCAAATTTGACCTGTAGGTTTGCGAAGTTCACCTCCCATTGAAGTCAATGGGGCCCGTCGCGAACGTTCCGGTTAGCGAACTATCGGCCGCGTTTGCGGTCCGCGTTCGCGAAACATCCCGTCGGAAGTTCATCCATCACTATACACCAACACATTTGCAGCCATTGTGCTACATCCTGGGTGGTTGGTGTGCTGGATGCACCTTTAAGAAGGGGTGGGCTCCCCTTCAGTCCACCTGACCTCATCTATCCATTAGAATGCATGTGCCTCCACTGTGGGGACACTCATACTTTAGTGTTAGGACCACAGATACCAGGGTGCCTTGACAAGGCTCTGTTGCTTACGCATGCGTTTGCAACCCCTGTTATTAATGTACTGTTAGACAGGTCAATTTGGTTGTCTGTGAGCTGGTGGTAAGTAGGCTTGGATTTTTCCTGGGTATTCCCCAGGCCTTGTTGTTATCTGATTTAGCCTTCCAATGCCACTTACTGCTATAGCCAGCTATAGATGGGGGCGGTGGCGAGTTTTTTCGAAATTTGGCAGGAAGAAGGTTAAAGTGCCCAGTATTGAATTGGTTAGATAATTTTTGCAATTTTTCCATTGCTTTTTTATTTTTCCCTTACAGCTATCAAAGTTTGGAAAAGCACCCCAAATCATAAATTTTCTGAAAGCACATGACCAGTAGAATAAAAAGCAGAAGGAGGAATGTCAGGTCCATATGGCATATTGACCTAGCCAGCTGGCACTGAAAGGGTTAAAGAGGTTGTCTTCTGTATGTGCAGATTTCTGTAGACATTCTTGACAATTATCAGAAACCTCCTTTTCAACAATGATATGCCTTACCTATATATATATATATATATATATATATATATATATATATATATATATATATATATATATCAATCAGGGCCGTCTTTAAGGCAGGGCAAAAGGGGCCCTGCCATTGTTGTGGGGCCCAAAGCAGCTGCCTCATACTTGCCAACTATCCCAGTTAAAATTTCCTTGTCCCTTGAAGTTTTAGTCCTGTGATGTGTCCCGATATCTCAGTGTAAAGTGCTGCTACTAATTCTGCCCAGCTCTGCCCTATTGTTGTGTACAGATGACTCACCTGCAGGCTCTGTGTTTACATGTAAATAACCGGCATTCATATGTAAATAACGGCAGCATTACTAATAAATAGCTGCGGTCGGCGGCATTGATATGTAAATGAAGGTGGCATTCATATGTGTATCATGCTCCCCTGCAGTGAGGAGATGATGTACTGTAACCTCTAGCAACCAATCAATGAGCAGTATTACTATACAGTAATTTCTAGCAACCAATTAAGCAGAAATAATTTGCTGTAACCTCTAGCAACTAATCATAAGCTATAATGTGTGCTGCAACCTCTAGCAACCAGTCATTAAGCAGTAATGATGCTGTAACCACTGGCAACCAATCGCAATTGCTTCCTGGTCTGAAACAGTAAACTGATTTTAAGTCTAGCTGCTATTGTATGTCTCAGAGCAGGTAGAAATTGCATGGGGGCCCCAAGAAAATTTTTGCCCAGGGTACAATCAATATTAACCACTTTCAGACCGGACCATTTTGCTGGTCAATGACCAGAGGTCTTTTTACAATTTGGCACTGCGCTGCTTTAACTGGTAATTGCGGGGTCATGCAATGTTGTACCAAAACAAAATTTGCGTCCTTTTTTTCCCACAAATAGAGCTTTCTTTTAAAGGTATTTGACTGACTCTGCGATTTTTATTTTTTGCGATATAAACGTAAAAAGACCTTTTGTTATTAGAAAAATCCAATAAACTCAATTTTAGTCATATATTTAGGGCAAAATGTATTCAGCCACATGTCTTTGGTAAAAAAAAAGTCAATAACTGTATATTTATTGGTTTGCGCAAAAGTTGTCACATCTACAAACTAAGGTACGTTTTCTGGAATTTACGCAGCTTTTAGTTTATGACTGCATATCTCATTTCTTGAGGTGCTAAAATGGCAGGGCAGTACAAACCCCCCCCCAAATGACCCCATTTTGGAAAGTAGACACCCTAAGGAAATTGATAAGAGGCATGTTGAGCCCATTGAATATTTTATTTTTTTGCACAAAGTTGTCACTAAATGATATATTGCTCACACATGCCATGGTTATATGTGGAATTGTACCCCAAAATACATTCTGCTGCTTCTCCTGAGTACGGGGATACCACATGTGGTCGACTTTTTGGAAGCCTAGCAGCGTACGGGGGCCCGAAAGCCAAGCACCGCCTTCAGGATTTCTAAGGGCATACATATGTCATTTTACTCCTCACTACCTATCAGTTTTGAAGGCCATAAAATGCCAAGATGGCACAAAACCCCCACAAATGACCCCATTTTAGAAAGTAGACACCCCAAGCTATTTGCTGAGAGGCATGTTGAGTCCATGGAATATTTTATATTTTGCCACAAGTTGCGGGAAAATTACAAACTTTATTAATTTTTCACAAAGTTGTCACTAAATGATATATTGCTCACACATGCTATGGGCATATGTGAAATTACACCCCAAAATAAATTCTGCTGCTTCTCCTGAGCACGGGGATACCACATGTGTGGGACTTTTTGAGAGCCTAGCCGCGTACGGGGCACCGAAAACCAAGCACCGCCTTCAGGCTTTCTAAGGGCGTAAATTTTTCATTTCACTCCTCACTACCTATTACAGTTTTGAAGGCCATAAAATGCCAAGATGGCACAAAACCCCCCCAAATGACCCCATTTTAGAAAGTAGACACCCCAAGCTATTTGCTGAGAGGCATGTTGAGTCCATGGAATATTTTATATTTTGCCACAAGTTGCGGGAAAATTACAAACTTTTATTTATTTTTAATTTTTTTCACAAAGTTGTCACTAAATGATATATTGCTCATGCATGCCATGGGCATATGTGAAATGACACCTCAAAATAAATTCTGCTGCTTCTCCTGAGTATGGGGATACCACATGTGTGGGATTTTTTGGGAGCCTAGCTGCGTACGGGGCCCCGAAAGCCAAGAACCGCCTTCAGGCTTTCTAAGGGCGTACATTTTTGAGTTCACTCCTCACTACCTGTTACAGTTTTGAAGGCCATAAAATGCCAAGATGGCACAAAACCCCCACAAATGATCCCATTTTAGAAAGTAGACACCCCAAGCTATTTGCTGAGAGGCATGTTGAGTCCATGGAATATTTTATATTTTGCGGCAAGTTTCAGGAAAATTACAAACTTTTATTTTTTCACAAAGTTGTCACTAAATGATATATTGCTCACGCATGCCATTGGCATATGTGAAAAGACACCCCAAAATAAATTCTGCTGCTTCTCCTGAGTACGGGGATACCACATGTGTGGGATTTTTTGGGAGCCTAGCTGCGTACGGGGCCCTGAAAGTCAAGAACCGCCTTCAGGCTTTCTAAGGGCGTAAATTTTTGATTTCACGCCTCACTATCTATTACAGTTTTGAAGGCCATAAAATGCCAAGATGGCACAAAACCCCCACAAATGACCTCATTTTAGAAAGTAGACACCCCAAGCTATTTGCCGAGAGGCATGGTGAGTATTTTGCAGCTCTCATTTGTTTTTGAAAATGAAGAAAAAAAAAATAATGTATATTTTTTTTTCTTTTTTACAATTTTCAAAACTTTGTGACAAAAATGAAGGTCTGCAAAATACTCACCATACCTCTCGGCAAATAGCTTGGGGTGTCTCCTTTCCAAAATGGGGTCACTTGGGGGGATTTTGTGCTATCTGGGCATTCCATGGCCTCCGAAACTGTGATAGGCAGTGAGGAATGAAATCAAAAATTTACACCCTTAGAAATCCTGAAGGTGGTGCTTGGATTTTGGGGTACCGTACGCGGTTAGGCTCCCAAAAGGTCTCACACTTGTGGTATCCCCGTACTCAGGAGAAGCAACAGAATGTATTTTGGGGTGTAATTTTACATAAAACCATGGCATGTTTGAGCAATATATCATTTAATGACAACTTTGTGCAAAAAAAAAAATAATAATAATAATAATGTCTTTTTTCCACAACTTTTGTCAAAATATAAAATATTCCATGGACTCGACATGCCTCTCAGCAAATAGCTTGGGGTGTCTACTTTCTAAAATGGGGTCATTTGGGGAGATTTTGAACTGTCCTGGCATTTTATGCACAACATTTAGAAGCTTATGTCACACATCACCCACTCTTCTAACCACTTGAAGAAAAAGCCCTTTCTGACACTTTTTGTTTACATGAAAAAATATTTTTTCTTGCAAGAAAATTACTTTGAACCCCCAAACATGAAGTGTTTTTTTAAAGCAAAAGCCCTACCGATTAAAATGGTGGGTGTTTCATTTTTTTTCACACGGTATTTGCGCAGCGATTTTTCAAACGCATTTTTTGGGGAAAAAACACACTTTTTTTTATTTTAATGCACTAAAAATCACTATATTGCCCAAATGTTTGATGAAATAAAAAATATGATCTTAGGCCGAGTACATGGATACCAAACACGACATGCTTTAAAATTGCGCAGAAACGTGCAGCGGCGACAAACTACGTACATTTTTAAAAGCCTTTAAATGCCTTTACAGGTGACCACTTTAGATTTATGGAGGATGTCTACTGCTAAAATTAGTACCCTCGATCTGACCTTCATGGTGATACCTCACATGCATGGTGCAATTACTGTTTACATATGACACCAGACCAACGCTTGCGTTCGATGTTGCGCCTTAGCAGGGGGGGACAGGGGTGTTTTTTTATTTATTTATTTTTTATTATTTATATTGCTTTTTTATTTTATTTTTAAACTGTTCCTTTCATTTATATATATTTTTTTATGATTTTTATTGTTATCTCAGGGAATGTAAATATCCCCTATGATTGCAATAGGTAGTGACAGGTACTCTTTTTTGAACAAAATAGGGTCTATCAGACCCTAGATCTCTCCTCTGTCCTCAAAGCATCTGACCACAACAAGATCGGTGTGATAAAATGCTTTCCCAATTTCCCAATGGCGCTGTGTACATCCCGCAAAATCTAAGTCATGAAATGCTCGTAGCTTCCGGTGTCTTAGGCCATAGAGATGATTTGAGCCATACTGGTCTCTGATCAGCTCTATGGTCAGCTGGCGGAACCACCGGCTGCATTCTCAGGTTCCCTGTTGGGACAGGAGAGCCTGAGAAAACCATGGAAGATGGTGCGGGGGGGACATTCCCTCCCACTGCTTGTAAAAGTAGTCTAGAGGCTAATTAGCCACTAGGATTGCTTTTACATAAAAGCCGACCGCTGGCTGAAAAGAATGATACCAAGATGATACCTAAACCTGCAGGCATCATTCTGGTATAAGCACTCAAAGTGCTATAATGTGTGCTGCAACCTCTAGCAACCAGTCATTAAGCAGTAATGATGCTGTAACCACTGGCAACCAATCGCAATTGCTTCCTGGTCTGAAACAGTAAACTGATTTTAAGTCTAGCTGCTATTGTATGTCTCAGAGCAGGTAGAAATTGCATGGGGGCCCCAAGAAAATTTTTGCCCAGGGTACAATCAATATTAACCACTTTCAGACCGGACCATTTTGCTGGTCAATGACCAGAGGTCTTTTTACAATTTGGCACTGCGCTGCTTTAACTGGTAATTGCGCGGTCATGCAATGTTGTACCAAAACAAAATTTGCGTCCTTTTTTTCCCACAAATAGAGCTTTCTTTTAAAGGTATTTGACTGACTCTGCGATTTTTATTTTTTGCGATATAAACGTAAAAAGACCGCAAATTTTGAAAAAAAATGATATTTTCTACTTTTTGTTATTAGAAAAATCCAATAAACTCAATTTTAGTCATATATTTAGGGCAAAATGTATTCAGCCACATGTCTTTGGTAAAAAAAAAGTCAATAACTGTATATTTATTGGTTTGCGCAAAAGTTGTCACATCTACAAACTAAGGTACGTTTTCTGGAATTTACGCAGCTTTTAGTTTATGACTGCATATCTCATTTCTTGAGGTGCTAAAATGGCAGGGCAGTACAAACCCCCCCCCAAATGACCCCATTTTGGAAAGTAGACACCCTAAGGAAATTGATAAGAGGCATGTTGAGCCCATTGAATATTTTATTTTTTTGCACAAAGTTGTCACTAAATGATATATTGCTCACACATGCCATGGTTATATGTGGAATTGTACCCCAAAATACATTCTGCTGCTTCTCCTGAGTACGGGGATACCACATGTGGTCGACTTTTTGGAAGCCTAGCAGCGTACGGGGCCCCGAAAGCCAAGCACCGCCTTCAGGATTTCTAAGGGCATACATATGTCATTTTACTCCTCACTACCTATCAGTTTTGAAGGCCATAAAATGCCAAGATGGCACAAAACCCCCACAAATGACCCCATTTTAGAAAGTAGACACCCCAAGCTATTTGCTGAGAGGCATGTTGAGTCCATGGAATATTTTATATTTTGCCACAAGTTGCGGGAAAATTACAAACTTTTATTTATTTTTAATTTTTTTCACAAAGTTGTCACTAAATGATATATTGCTCATGCATGCCATGGGCATATGTGAAATGACACCTCAAAATAAATTCTGCTGCTTCTCCTGAGTATGGGGATACCACATGTGTGGGATTTTTTGGGAGCCTAGCTGCGTACGGGGCCCCGAAAGCCAAGAACCGCCTTCAGGCTTTCTAAGGGCGTACATTTTTGAGTTCACTCCTCACTACCTGTTACAGTTTTGAAGGCCATAAAATGCCAAGATGGCACAAAACCCCCACAAATGATCCCATTTTAGAAAGTAGACACCCCAAGCTATTTGCTGAGAGGCATGTTGAGTCCATGGAATATTTTATATTTTGCGGCAAGTTTCAGGAAAATTACAAACTTTTATTTTTTCACAAAGTTGTCACTAAATGATATATTGCTCACGCATGCCATTGGCATATGTGAAAAGACACCCCAAAATAAATTCTGCTGCTTCTCCTGAGTACGGGGATACCACATGTGTGGGATTTTTTGGGAGCCTAGCTGCGTACGGGGCCCTGAAAGTCAAGAACCGCCTTCAGGCTTTCTAAGGGCGTAAATTTTTGATTTCACGCCTCACTACCTATTACAGTTTTGAAGGCCATAAAATGCCAAGATGGCACAAAACCCCCACAAATGACCTCATTTTAGAAAGTAGACACCCCAAGCTATTTGCCGAGAGGCATGGTGAGTATTTTGCAGCTCTCATTTGTTTTTGAAAATGAAGAAAAAAAAAATAATGTATATTTTTTTTTCTTTTTTACAATTTTCAAAACTTTGTGACAAAAATGAAGGTCTGCAAAATACTCACCATACCTCTCGGCAAATAGCTTGGGGTGTCTCCTTTCCAAAATGGGGTCACTTGGGGGGATTTTGTGCTATCTGGGCATTCCATGGCCTCCGAAACTGTGATAGGCAGTGAGGAATGAAATCAAAAATTTACACCCTTAGAAATCCTGAAGGTGGTGCTTGGATTTTGGGGTACCGTACGCGGTTAGGCTCCCAAAAGGTCTCACACTTGTGGTATCCCCGTACTCAGGAGAAGCAACAGAATGTATTTTGGGGTGTAATTTTACATAAAACCATGGCATGTTTGAGCAATATATCATTTAATGACAACTTTGTGCAAAAAATAATAATAATAATAATAATAATGTCTTTTTTCCACAACTTTTGTCAAAATATAAAATATTCCATGGACTCGACATGCCTCTCAGCAAATAGCTTGGGGTGTCTACTTTCTAAAATGGGGTCATTTGGGGAGATTTTGAACTGTCCTGGCATTTTATGCACAACATTTAGAAGCTTATGTCACACATCACCCACTCTTCTAACCACTTGAAGAAAAAGCCCTTTCTGACACTTTTTGTTTACATGAAAAAATATTTTTTCTTGCAAGAAAATTACTTTGAACCCCCAAACATGAAGTGTTTTTTTAAAGCAAAAGCCCTACCGATTAAAATGGTGGGTGTTTCATTTTTTTTCACACGGTATTTGCGCAGCGATTTTTCAAACGCATTTTTTGGGGAAAAAACACACTTTTTTTTATTTTAATGCACTAAAAATCACTATATTGCCCAAATGTTTGATGAAATAAAAAATATGATCTTAGGCCGAGTACATGGATACCAAACACGACATGCTTTAAAATTGCGCAGAAACGTGCAGCGGCGACAAACTACGTACATTTTTAAAAGCCTTTAAATGCCTTTACAGGTGACCACTTTAGATTTATGGAGGATGTCTACTGCTAAAATTAGTACCCTCGATCTGACCTTCATGGTGATACCTCACATGCATGGTGCAATTACTGTTTACATATGACACCAGACCAACGCTTGCGTTCGATGTTGCGCCTTAGCAGGGGGGGACAGGGGTGTTTTTTTATTTATTTATTTTTTATTATTTATATTGCTTTTTTATTTTATTTTTAAACTGTTCCTTTCATTTATATATATTTTTTTATGATTTTTATTGTTATCTCAGGGAATGTAAATATCCCCTATGATTGCAATAGGTAGTGACAGGTACTCTTTTTTGAACAAAATAGGGTCTATCAGACCCTAGATCTCTCCTCTGTCCTCAAAGCATCTGACCACACCAAGATCGGTGTGATAAAATGCTTTCCCAATTTCCCAATGGCGCTGTGTACATCCCGCAAAATCTAAGTCATGAAATGCTCGTAGCTTCCGGTGTCTTAGGCCATAGAGATGATTTGAGCCATACTGGTCTCTGATCAGCTCTATGGTCAGCTGGCGGAACCACCGGCTGCATTCTCAGGTTCCCTGTTGGGACAGGAGAGCCTGAGAAAACCATGGAAGATGGTGCGGGGGGGACATTCCCTCCCACTGCTTGTAAAAGTAGTCTAGAGGCTAATTAGCCACTAGGATTGCTTTTACATAAAAGCCGACCGCTGGCTGAAAAGAATGATACCAAGATGATACCTAAACCTGCAGGCATCATTCTGGTATAAGCACTCAAAGTCCAGCAACATACCAGTATGTTGCTGGAACTGGTTGGGCATATATTGTAATTTTTTTTTCATGCAGCCTGTGGGCTGAACGGAAAAAAAATATTGATCGGTGGGTATGCCCACCATTAGATACCTCCCTTCATCCACCCACTTCTAATGGTGGGCATACATGCACCATTTATATATGCCGAAGCATGGGGGCTTCCTCCCGCAAAAGGTAGGAGCAGATCGCTGGAGTCGCGGCTTTATGTATCGTGGGAGCAAAACGCTGTTGCTGTCAAGATAAATAAATCCGCTCTGCAGCAGAATGGCGTACCTGCTAAGCAAATGATGGTTAACAATAAAACAAAGTAACATTACAGTATAACAGTAGGACTTACCATACCTGCAAAGCAAATACAAAAAAAAATTGCAAAAAATAACACATTTAACACAATCTGTGCCTAAAATATATATATGCCGAAGCATGGGGGCATCCTCCCGCAAAAGGTAGGAGCAGATCGCTCCTCCACCACTTATGCCCCCATGCTTCGGCATATATGTTCTTTTTTAACTGTGGTGGTGAAATCACCTCCGACAGTGCTGGAGTCACGGCTTTACGTATCGTGGGAGCAAACGCTGTTGCTGTCAAGATAAATAAATCCACGCTACAGCTGAATGGCGTACCTGAAAACAAAATATGGTTAACAATAAAACATTGCAGAATAGAATACAGTACAAAGGAGCAGAACAATAGAGAGAGAATAGAGAGAGAGAGAACAATAAAACGACAACTATTTTTTGTTTTTTTATTTTTTATTTTTTTTTGTTTTTTTTTTAAACACTTTTTTATGTAACTTTAACACTTCTGTTGTAGACACGACATTTTCTTTGGGGGGCTCGTTGGGTAGGGGTACTCGGGATGACATAAGAATAATGCCTCTCATGCAGCCGGCTTACTGCATCTGGTTGGGGAACGTGAGGTGGAGCACCGCCTGGATACAGAAGGGCTCTGACGATATCCTCCTGGAATTTAAGGAAGGATCCAGTCCGTCCTGAAGCTTTGTGTAGTACATAAGCATTCAGTATAGCCAATTGGAATAAATAAACAGACACTTTTTTGTACCAGCGTCTGGCCTTACGGGCAACTAGATACGGCGCCAACAACTGGTCATTGAGGTCCACCCCTCCCATGTTAAGGTTATATTTGTGGACACAGAGGGGTTTCTCCACAATACCAGTCGCCGTAGGAATTTGGACCCGTCGTGTCTGCATGAAGGGAGGTAAGAACGAAAACATTCTTATTATCCCTCCACTTCATAGCGAGCTAATTATTACTGCGCAAGCAGGCTCTCTCCCCCAGCCTAAGACGGGACTCTACAAGCCGCTGGGGAAAGCCCCGGCAATTAGGTCGCACGGTGCCACATGCTCCAATCTGCTGATCAAACAAGTGACTAAACAGTGGCACGCTTGTGTAATAATTGTCCACGTACAAGTGGTACCCCTTTCCGAATAAGGGTGACACCATGTCCCACACTATCTTGCCAGCGCTTCCTATGTAGTCAGGGCAGTTCTCCGGCTCTACGTGACTATCTTTACCCTCATAAACCATAAAACTACGTGTATAGCCTGTGGCCCTGTCACAGAGCGTATACATCTTGACCCCGTATCTGGAACGCTTGTTGGGAACGTATTGTTTGAATGACAAGCGACCAGAAAACGTAATCAGGGACTCATCAACGCAGACAACTTGATGGGGAGTAAACAAGTCTGCAAAACGTTGGTTGAAGTGGTTTATGAGGGGCCGAATTTTGTAGAGCCGATCGTATTCAGGGTCTCCACGAGGACGACAGAGTTCATTGTCGCTGAAGTGCATGAACCGCAAAATCTGCTCGTATCGTGCCCTGGACATGGAAGCAGAGAACACGCGCATATGGTGAATTGGGTCAGTGGACCAATATGACCGCAACTCTTTTTGGTTATGCCCATGTTGAGGGAGAGGCCCAGAAAGATTTTAAATTCGGAAACCGTAACTGGTTTCCATTGTCTGGCAAGGGCGGACAGGGGAATAGTGGCGATGTGTTGACCAGCGTACAAATTGGTTTGGTCCACAATAGATCTATAGAGATCTTCGGTGAAAAACAGTGAGTAAAAGTCAAGTGTCGTAAAATCAACTGTTTCCATGTTAATGCCAGTTTGGCCAGTGAATGGGGGAAGTATGGGTTCTGCAGAAGTGGTGGGCACCCAATTAGGATTGGCGAATTCTGCAGGAAGGGCACTATGGGTACGACGGGCCTGTCTTTGTCTTCTTCTTGGTGGCAGCGGGAGACTACTTGTGCTTGCCACCTCGCCAGCTTGAACTGCACTTATGGGACTCGCCACGTCACCACGTGTTACTGCAGTGCTGGATGTACGTCCAGGGTGTACTAGGCCGCTGGTGCTTGCCAGTTCACCAGAAGGATGAGCGGCTCTAGTACGTCTCTGCTCCATACGAGTGACCTGCGGTTCCTGCACCTGAACAACAGAATACATTCGGGATCGGGCACACCTGTCCTTAACAGGGACCTCATCTCCGTCGCCAGAGCTATCTGTCATGGAGCCGCTGTCCTCTACAGGATCGTATTCTGAGTCTGAATCTGACAGATGAGTGAGTTCCTCTTCACTATCTGTCATGCTCAGAAACGTGTAGGCCTCTTCACTAGTGTACCTTCGCTTTGCCATTTTGGGCTCTAAATTTAGGGGTACACTAGCGAGACTCACAGGTAAAAAAGCACCTAGCCTGGGATCAAGCCTGACTCTGCGAACGCTGCAGGTATGTGTGTTGTGTTTTGTAAGTGACAGTGATCGATCGATACTGCACTTGGGTGGGCTGGGCTGGGCTTGGCGGAGGGGCTAAACGCAGGTGCTAGCAGGTATCTGGGCTGATCCCGCTAACAATGCGTTTTGGGAAACCTAAAATGCTGGCAACGCTAATATAGATCTGATCAGATACTATATTACTAAGGGAGGTGTATGCTTTGCGCGTGGGTGTTAGCGGTACTGGCACTAACCTGACGCTGGGGCGAAGCAGACCTTATCTGACCCTCAAACTTATATCACCCGCCGGGTGATCAGGGGGTTAAACCTATATTAGGTAATAAATGGCGGGTGCCCTGAAACAAAAAAAAAATAACTAACCAACCAGCGTCACCTGTAAAAGTTATATGGTGATCACTGGTGAAAGGGTTAACTAGGGGGCAATCAGGGGGCTTTATGCGGTAGTATATGGGGGCCCCTGACGCTATAAAAAGCTGCTGCGAACCTAAATACTTACCTGCCTAACTAGCGTCACCTGTGACACTAATACAGCGATCAGAAAAACGATCGCTTATTAGTGACACTGGCGACCGGGGGTGATCACGGGGGTTAAACCTTTATTGGGGGGTTAGGGGGTACCCTAGAGCTAAAGGGGGCTAACCCTTACTGCTCTAACAGTTATTACAGTCACAAATGACACCAATGCAATAATAAAAAAATAAAAATAAATGCTATTGGTGTCACTGTGACTGGGGGTGCAGGGGTGATTGGGTGGGTGATCGGGGGTGAAGGGGGGGTGAAAAGTGTGCCTGGCGTGTTCTACTGTTAGTGTAGTGTTAGGTGCAACTCACCGATCCTCTCTCCTCGGTGCCGGAGCGAAAAAGACCGACACGAGGAGAGATTACATCACTTCCTCTGCCTGTGTTTACATTACAGGAGAGGAAGTGATGTAGAGGAGGGATTTCATTCATCAGGAGCGATGGCGAGGGGGTGGCCATGAACGAATGGCTGCCCCCTCATCCCGGATCGCTCCTGAATGGATACCGACCGCCGCTGGCACCGGGGGGGGCCCGATCGGGCCCCCCACCCGCGGGAAGGCAGGGACGTACATGTACGCCCATATGCCTGCCCGTGCCATTCTGTCGATGTACATCGTCGTGCGGCGGTCGGCAAGTGGTTAAAGACGGCCCTGATATATATATATATATATATATATATATATATATATATATATATATATATATATATATATCATGGCTATAAGCAAGCATTTTAGTGAATGAAAATGATTCCTTCAACTGTTTTGTTTTGATTAACTGTGATTGGCCAGAGCTAATCACATGTTACAGATGGACCGTGATTGGCCCTGTCTGTATCATGGGATCTCACTGATAAAATACAGCTAGAAACATAATTGTACATGATGGATGGCATGAAAGGAAGCCATCCATTGTTTACAACTGTCATGTGACCTGCTGTGATTGGTCATAGCAGTCACATGGTACCGGTAGCTAGCCGCTACGGTGATAAGTCATGTAAGGGCCACGAAAGAATAAAATAGAGAAATGGTTCCATGAGATTGTTACCCATAATACCTATTTGTTTTATAAATACATTTTACTCTTAATAGAGGGCTATGATAATTGTTAAGTACATGTCTCGCTATGGCTGCTTTGCTGGTTCTTTCTGCTTTGTGTTTCAGGTGACAAGCTTCCTGCTGTTGCTAGGAAGATTCAGAGTGTAACCTTTTACTTTTATCCTCTCATGTCACTGGGGGGAGTCAGCATTTACCTCAGGTCTGTAAGCTGGACTCACCTCTTGATTCTCCTCAGCCTTCCTTCTGGATCTTTTGAACTGCTCTCCCACCTTCCCTCGTCTTTGTCATTTTCCCTTGTTGCGGTTCCTCTTTATGTGGGTAATGTCTCTTTATGTGGGTGGACAGTGAATGGTATGCTTTTACTAAGTTGGTAAAAGATATTGCTGCTTGAGTCTTAGTGACTAAGCATGTTGGTCTGTTATTGGTTACCAACAGTTCTATTTAACCACTTCCCGACCAGTGCACGACGATGTACGTCGACAGAATGGCACGGGCAGGCATATTGGCGTACATGTACGTCCAATATTCGTTGCCGCCGTGCCATCGGGAGCGCGCCGCCGGCGGCGCGCTCCCGCGCTGGTCGGGACCCCCGTGAGTCCGGTCGCGGGACCCGCGGACTCGATCGCCGCGGGCATCCCCGCGATCGACTCACGGAGCGGCCGAATGGAGGAAATGCTGCATAAACAACATTTTTCCATTCTGCCTAGCAACTAGTGACGCTGATCTCTGCTCCATGTGATTGGAGCAGAGATCAGTGTACACTAAATGAAAGCCCAACCCCCCCACAGTTAGTAACACACCCCTAGGAACACTTAACCCCTACACTGCCACCCACTGGTTAACCCTTTCACTGCCAGTGTCATTTACACAGGAATCACTGCATTTATATAGCAGTGATTACTGTATAAATGACAATGGTCCCAAAAATGTGTCAAAAATGTCCGATGGGTCCCCCACAATGTCGCAGTCACAATAAAAATCGCAGATCGCCGCCATTACTAGTAAAAAAAAAATAATAAAAAATTATTAATAAAAATGCTATAAAACTATCCCTATTTTGTAAACGCTATAACTTTTGCGCAAACCAATCAATAATCGCTTATTGCGATTTTTTTTACCAAAAATATGTAGAAGAATACGTATCGGCCTAAACTGAAAAAAATGTTTTTTTATATATTTTTGGGGGATATTTATTATTACAAAAAGTAAAAAATAATGCGTTTTTTTCTAAATTATCGCTCTATTTTTGTTTATAGCGCAAAAAATAAAAACCGCAGGGGTGATCAAATACCACCAAAAGAAAGCTCTATTTGTGGGAAAAAAAGGACGTTAATTTTGTTTGTGAGCCACGTCGCACGACCGCGCAATTGTCAGTTAAAGCGACGCAGTGCCGAATCGCAAAAAGTGGTCTGGTCTTTGACCAGCAAATTGGTCCGGTCTGAAAGTGGTTAATATTGAAGGTCCATCTTTTTGGGTAATGTCGCCCACTTTGTGGGTGGACAATGATTGGTAAACTGTTATTTGGTTGGTATAAGATATTGCTGCTTGAGTCTTAGTGACAAAGCATGTTGGTCTGTTAATGATTAACAGCGATTCTGTTTGGTTTTAAAGGTTAAAGTTCATTTTATAATTACAATCATTTTAAACCCAATAAAGGGGCTGCGGCCTAAACTTTCCCACAATCCTTGTTGTGTGTTTTATTGTATATTTTAGGTATGTTCTTATAGCTTGCTGGGTGTTAATGGGGTGTACAATCCCATCAGCTATGTCCGATGGTGTCTCGGCCGCGCTCAAGGTGCGATCCAGGAGGACGTCATATAATATGTAATTTTGTTATAGGCCAGGAAGGAACAGGTTAAAGTGTATGCAAGACAAATGTTGAAAGGTAATAGCTAATAGCTTGCCACAGGTAAAAGCATTTCCTGACAGACTCCATGGCAGTCTACGTGTGGGTTAACCCCGCTCTCCAATGCTATAGGACCCCATTCCCATAAATATGAGCTCTCAGCCAGAGACTGTGTTCCTTTTTTGCCCTCCTCTGTGGACCAATACAGCATGTGCTCTTACGTTTTATTTGATGTCCAGTTCAGATGAATGAGTCCCTGTGGGCCAGAGTCAGGTATACAGATGAAGCGTTGTAAGAACCCAGGGCCCAGACATGGGTGGGTGAGTGGTTCCAGGCATAATGCCCCGGTGGTGGGGAGCTGGCCTGTGTATGCCCATGACAGGACGATCAACGTGGTGCAGCTAAACTGTCAGGGTCTGAAGATGCCTGTGACATCTGTTCTCCTCCATGGCAGCGGTTTATATATTTTATAATTTTTTCTCTTTTTCCCTGGCTCTAGTGTTCTCTGGCCATTTTCATGGCGGCTGGAGCGCTTCTGCATTCCAGAACGCCATGGTATTTCCTGGCCACGGCTGCGGGAGGCCTCTGCACATGCGCGAGCCACTGGTGAAACCGAGGCTTGTTTCGCGCATGCACAGTAATAGGTTGGGCAGCTGCACAGGAGAATGGAGTTCTCGGTGCAGGCACATAGGAGGGGCAGCGAGAACGTCCCCAGGGTGGGAGGTTCAAAGCTGCTTCAGCCCCTGCCTTTGTGGAAAATCCTGTGGGCAGGGGGTGGCAGCTTCCCCAAGCCCTGGACATCTGCTTACATGGTGAGACACTACCTCTTACCCATGGTTTGCGGTGGCGGGAGCAGTTCGTAAAGGAAAAAGAACCAACTTTTTTTTCTTCTCTTCCCTCCTCCCTGCGTAACCCCCCATTCTGCTCACTGTCCTAGGATTATTTCTCCCAGCAAAAGCGTTTTCCTAAACGCAAGGCATGGATAAATCACTGCCTTCTTGCGGCTGGCCCTCACGCCCAATGTGCATGTGGGCAGAGGGAGATTCTTGGTGGGCCTACTATGGGCTTGTGTGTTAACGGCATACCTATTCCTTTCTCCCTTTGTTTGTCAGCCCTTCCAGGTCATTCATCGGGACCCATCAACAGAGGAGATGTTTTCATTCCTCATCCAGACGCCGCACCCACCACCATGACATCTGCTCTCAGCACAGAGTCTACTGCAGATGTGGGACACAAGTCCTGGAGGGCAAGTCACTATGCAAATCATGCTAGGCCCAGGCGGTTGGGGAAGGAGAGACTGGAAACCAACAGATGGAGTCTCTGGTAAAACGTGTGGTGCAGCAGTCTCTAAAGGAATGGGGCATAACCCCCTTGCAGAGCCAGACCACCATTGTCTCTGGCTCTCTGGCTGATGATGCCCAGGAGGATCCAGAGCTATTTCAGCCATACAATGCAGATCTTCAGACAGAGAGGTGGAGGGTGACGAATTCCTACTTCGTCCTGGTTTCACCACTAATTAAAGCGGTCAAGGAAGCCCTGAAATGGGAGAAGCCTTCCATACCCTCAGCTAAGCTTTTTTTAATAATTTAATTTTGCAGTGTATGACTGCTCTCAATGTTGTAGAGAATTGGGCCATACAGAATTCATTATAGAAGTTATGATCTGCATTTATGAATTTTATTATGTTATAATTATATAACAATTTTTTAACCTCTTCCCGCCCACCCTATAGCCGAATGATGGCTATAGAGCAGGCGCTTTCGTCCGGGAGGCCGTCCCTGGACGTTCTGGTGTTTACTTCCGCAATGCGCGCCGCCGCAGGGGCGCATCGGGGAAGTTCTGTGTTTGCCGTGTCCCCCAGAGACAGGCAAACACAGATCGCTGTAAACGGCCAATCACAGCGGCCGTTTACAGCGTGATCGGCATGTCCAATGTGAGATGATCTCATATGTAAACACATGAGATCATCTCTCAGCGCCGCTCTCCCTCCTCGCACAGACAGCGTGTGAGAGGGAGAGATGAACGGCTGCAGTGGCCGTAAGTGGGAAAATAAAAAAAAATAAAAATAAAGTGCCATCCGCCCCAGTGCCATCCTCCCCCAGTGCCATGCTCCCCCAGTGCCATCCTGCCCCAGTGCCACCCTGCCCCAGTGCCATCCTGCCCCATTGCCATCCGCCCCAGTGCCATCCGCCCCAGTGCCATCCACCCCAGTGCTACCTGCCCCCAGCGCCACCTGTTAGTGCTATCTGTCCCCAGTGCCACCTGCTAGTGCTATCTGTCCCCAGTGCCACCTGCTGTCAGTGCCATTTGTCCCCAGTGCCATCTGTCATCAGTGCCACGTGTCATCAGTGCCACATAGTGCCATCTGTCATCAGTGCCACATATTAGTGCCATCTGTCATCAGTGCCACGTATCAGTGCCATTTGTCATCAGTGCCACCTGTCAGTGTCCCGTGCCATCTGTTGTCAGTGTCAGGTGTCATCAATGCCACTTATCAGTGCCACCTGTCATTATTGTCATGAGTCATCGGTGCCACGTATTAGTGCCATCTGTCATAAGTGCCACGTATTAGTGCCATCTGTCATCAGTGCCATGTATTAGTGCCACATGGCATCAGTGCCACGTATTAGTGCCACGTGTCATCAGTGCCATGTATAAGTGCCACGTGTCATCAGTGCCACGTATAAGTGCCATCAGTCATCAGTGCCACATATTAGTGCCATCTGTCATCAGTGCCACGTGTCATCAGTGCCACGTATAAGTGTCATCATTGCCACGTATCAGTGCCATCTGTCATCAGTGTCACGTGTCATTGTCCTGGTGCTCCAAGGCCTTCAAAAGTGTAATAGGTACTCAACAAGTTAGATGTGTAATTTATGCTCCTAGAACACCTGATGGCGCTCCCTGCATGTTGGGCCTCTCTATGTGGCCAGGCTGTGAAAAAGTCCCACACATGTGGTATTGTAATGCTCAGGAGGAGTAGCAGAATTTTTTTGGGGGTGTCATTTGTGGTATACACATGCCATGTGAGAGAAATAACCTATTACAATGACAAATGGTGGAAAAAAAAAAAAAAAATGAAAAATCTTAATTTTGCAAAGAATCGTCGGAAAAAAATGACAACATCAAAAAGCTCACCATGCCTCTTACTAAATACCTTGGAATGTCTACTTTCCAAAAAGGGGTCATTTGGGGGGTATTTGTACTTTCCTGGCTTGTTCGGGTCACAAGAAGCGAGATAGGCCACCAGTACATCAGATGTGATCAATTTTGTGCGATTCGCACCACAGCTTGTAGACTCTCTAACTTTCACAAAGACCAAATAATATCCACTAATTTGAGTTATTTTTACCAAAGATATATAGCAGTAAAATTGTGGCCAAAATTTATGAAGAAAAATTAATAATTTGCATAATTTTTTCACAGAAACAATCAATCAGAAATATGCGTTTTTTTTTCAGAATTTTCTGTCTTTTTTAATTTATAGCGCAAAAAATAAAAACCCCAGAGGTGATCAAATACCACCAAAAGAAAGCTCTATTTGTGGGAAAAAAGGACAAAAAATTCATTTGGGTACAGTGTTGCATGACTGAGCAATTGTCATTCAAAGTGTGAGAGCACCGAAAGCTGAAAATTGGTCTGGGCAGGAAGGGTGTTTAAGTGCCCAGTAAGCAAGTGGTTAACGCATTTTTGGTTTATGAATATGCATGTTTTTCATAAGTTGTATGTCTATACAAGCTTGATGGAGTTTTTCCGGAAAGTGTGTACGTAGCTTCCGGGTGATCGGAGGTGTCCCCGGAATTGCTATTTGGCTCACTTCCGCTATTGGTTTTTGAGCATGGTTAGACGGTGGTAGTATAAAGAGAGGTGACTTGGTGCACAGCCCGTGCCCCTGGACGATGTAACCTATTATGAAACGAGTAGGGCGGAGTGACGCACTGACATCATCTCGTGTCTGTGATTGGACGATCCAGGGAGGACGTGTTTGTTGTGTGGGTCCGGCCAGTGCACCAAACTTAAGGCCTGATACACTTTGTGTTTGTAAGTGCTTTTTACATATTTGTAATAGAATTAAAATTAAGATTTTACGCTATTTGGAGCCTTCTTATCTTTTATATACATCGGCATCCATCTGTGAGTTCCGATTGATTGGGGATAATCCGAAGATTATTAGTCCATGTTTCATGCTCTGGAGGTCATGTAATCAGCAGGATGATGTGACGGCTTGAGAAGCTGCAATACTATTTTCATGCTTTCTGTGATCCTCTGGTACAGGGGTCAGATATCTCTGGTAAGGAGTGCATCACATAGGGGGTGGTGGCCTAGACATGGCTCACATATTTTAAGAATTTTGGAAGGACTTTATTTGTTTGTTTTCATTCATTCAAGTGTAGGTGTATATTTTTGATTGCTGGCCTTTACTTTAAGGGACTTTTTATCTATATCATTTGAGATATATTTTTATATAATTTTTACATTTGTCACATTCTATATTTGTTTGTTCACTATTTATTTGGTGTATAATTCAATCACTAGATATTGAATTTTACACATGTAGCCAAGAGATTGGCTAGTCAGAAATCGACTTAAACAATGCCTACTTCCACGTACCTGTGGCAGAAAGGTTTCACAGATACCTCCAGTTCATGGTAAGGCAAGAACATCTACAATTCCCCTTTTCGGGTTGACAACCTCACCTCTGGCGCCTGGTATACCTAGGAACTCAGTTCGATGCAATCGAAAATACCGTCTCTCTGCCAGCAGAGAAGAGCCCGGTCATACAGAATAGGGTGAGCTTGGCCCTAACTTTCTCACATCTGAGGGCCTCACAATGCCTCAAAGTTATTGGCATAATGGTCTCTATGGCCCCTAGGGTCAAATGGGCTCTCTGGGGGTTATGCCCCTTCTAAACAGGGTTTCTCCAGCAATGAGACCCAAGCGGCAGAAGCCAGCTCATCCACATAACCTTGAGCATGAGGAAAAGCCTCTATTGGTGGCTACAGTGTAGGAACCTGCTCACGTGCCACTCCATCACCCACATCTCATGAGCCATGGTCATGACAAATGCCAGCGGTGCTGGATGGGGAGTCCTCTGAAAATCAGAACTGGAGCAGGGCAGATGGGATCTTCACCTACGCAACCCAGGCTCAGACATCCTAGAACTACAAACAGATTTTTGTACCCTGTAGGCTTCAGTCATCACCTGAAAGGGGAATCAGTATTGCTAAGAATGGACAACACTACAGCAGTCTCCTACATGAAGAGACAAGGGGGACATGGAGCTCTACCTTACTCCAAGAAGTCGAACCAATCATGGCCTGGGCCCAGAAGAATTTGGCCAACATTTCGGCAGTCTATCTTCCCAGAGCCCAGAATGGCCAGGCAGACTTTTTGTCCTGTGTGCAACTAGACAACAACGAGTGGTCACTCCACTCTGAGATGTTTAAATGGATCCTGTCCTTGGGAGCCAATCCCAAAGGATATCTTTTTGCATCCCCTTGCAACTTCAAAGTCAACAAGTATTACACCAGGAGCCACTGCAGCCAGGCTTTCAGGGTCGATCCCTTACCAGACCAGTGGTGCTCCAACCGAGTGTATGCTTTTCCCCCATTCTCAGTCATTCTCCAATTTATGCAGAGACCGTCAAAATAGTGGTAGTTGCTCCTTACTGACTGAACAGGCAGTGGTTTTCCCTCCTGACCCAGCTCGGCTTTCAGAACCTAGTACTTCTCTCAGATCGGACCTCTTGTCCTAGGGGGCAGTCCTTCACCCATGCCCGGCGCTATTGAAGATGATGGTTCTTGAGCGGGAGAGGCTGGAGGCCCTCTGCTGTGCCTCAGGGGTCATTTACACCCTCAGCACTTCTAGGAGGGCAAGCAAGAAAAAATTCTATGGAACAATATGGGCCAAGTGTGTGGAGTTATTCTCCTCCACGGGAAGATCATACAGAGACCAGAGAGTATGGGAAATCCTCAAATTTTTACAGTCAGGACTAGATCTGGCTCTGTTGGTCAGCTCCCTAAGGTTCCAGATATCAGCCCTTTCATCCTTCTCGGGCATTTCTTGGGCCGTTCACCCACTGGCCCAGCAGTTCTTCAGATGGGTGGCAAAACTTAGGCTCCAAAGAAAACCAAGATTCCCCAAATGGGATCTTCACCTCGTTCTGGACTCACTCACAGAATCTAGTACCACAGGATCTGACCCGTCTTCCATTAAGGATCTCTCGGTGAAGGCCGATTTCCTTGTGGCCATCACATTGGCCAAGAGAGTTTCGGAGATCAGGGCCCTTGGTCACAAAGAACTGTTTCTCACCCTTTTTTTCCAAACCGGGTGGTGCTCATACCCATGCTCAATTCGAAGCCTAAAGTCACGTCAGTCTTCCATGAGAATGAAGAGATTGTCTTGCCCACATTCAAAACTTCAGGGGTCTCAGAGGCTCATCCACTAGATGTGGGGGAAACGCTAAGAGATTACCTTTGTGCTATGTCTCCCTTAGACATTCCGATCACTTGTTTGTCTTATTCTCTGGAAAGAATATGGGGAAACGTGCTTCCTCCAGAACGATCAAATTCTGGATTGTTGGCACAATCCAGCAGACCTATAGGGCTAATGGCTTGGCTCCTCCAGAGGCAGTGATGGCACATTCGATCGGAGCATCGCTACTTCCTGAGAGGCAGCCCGACACGTGGCTCCAGTTCTGCAGGGGGGCCTCAAAGGCCTCCATAAACACCTTTACGATGCACTATTGTGTGGAACCTGCATCCTTATCTTTTGTAAACTTTGGTTTAAGTACCCTGTAGGTTGAGGGGGCAAATTAAAGTTTTTTTTTTGATCAGCATACCCGCCTGTGTGGTTGGGGCTCTACCACATAGACTGCCATGGAGTCTGTCAGGAAAACTGAAAATTTTATGTCAAATACTTACCATAATTTTACTTTCCTGATGGACTCCATGGCAGATGGAGTTTCCACCCATGGATCAAGAGTTGGCTAGTTATGGAACGCAGTCTCTGGCTGAGAGCTCACATTTATGAGAATGGGTTCTACAGCATTGGAGAGGAGGCGAAGTTAACCCACACCTAGACTGCCATGGAGTCCATAAGGAAAAGAAAATTACGGTAAATGTTTGATAGAAACATTTAAGTTTTTGTGCAGCCTTTTTATTGTTGTGAGGTTTTTCTCTCAAATTTTATTACTGAGAATTATGGAGTGATGATCTCACACATAGGGGGGTTGATTTAATAAATGCAAATAAGCTGTTTACTTTGAAAGGAATTTGGATTTTGCAAGGGAATTTTCCCCAGTGCTTAGTGAATGTGATGAAATTTCACTTTGCATGTACAAGGAAAAAAATGTTTTTGCTTAAAGGATCACCTTTCTGAGGATGTAAATCCATGTTTAGGGCATCCTCTCCCCACACCCACTGTCACATTTTAAAAATAGTGTCACTGTGCGGGGCTTTGCCTGCATAGCGGTGTCATTCATTCGCACAAATCTGTGTATGAAGAAACTACCACTGCAGTAGATGGACTTGTACATTGTAGTTTGCATAGGCCACAAGCATGTTGGTCAGCATCAATCCACACTCCCTCTAGCTTACAAGCCTTTAAACATAATTGGATGATGGAAGCGGAGCTACAACTCATTCAATAAACTCCAGGGATAATGTCCCTGCAAAGTGCAACTTCCCCCGAAAAGTGAACCATCTATTTGCCTCTAGTAAATCAACACCAGTATGTCTGCATGGTCAGTCTGTCAGCCTGTGTCTTTTTATTAAGAGCCATTCCAACCCCTTCCCCCAGAGTAAACTCCTATGTATTATCTTTACCTATAGGTAAGCTTATAATAAGGCTTACCTATATGTAATGTAAATATTTCCTAAACGTGCACCTTTTAGAAGACATTTACTTTAGAGGCAGCCGGTGACGTCACTGGTGCATTTGTTCTGAAGGAATGTGACGTTCCTTCAGAGCCATGCCGTAAACAGTGACGTCATCACTGGCTTGATCAACCAGATAACTCAAACCCGCAAAGAAGACCGGGTGAAGACAGAAGTGCCTTTGGCGGTGTCAGATTGCCAGTAGAGGGCTTTGTTTTCAGGTAAGTCTGTCATAATGTGTTAGTATGCGATTTTTTTTGTATGCGGTTTACTATCACTTGCAACGGTAGAGCTAGACTGGATAGACATCCTGATGTTTGCTCTGGTTATCATTTCTGCTTTACTGGTCTGAAGGAATTGCTTGTTAATGCTAGAACACCAGCTATTATTTTCTTAAAGGTCCTCACACATTATTTAAATTTAAGGCTACAGTATGTTCGTTTTGAAGATGTAATTTTACCCTACTTAGGATTTACTACAAGTGACTACCTCAAAACTAGCATTAAGCCCAGTAGCCAAAGTGAAATTGCTATAGGAGAGTCTATATAGTCACATGGCTTGGGTAATGTATTTTAACAGTGAAAAAAAAAATAACGTGTTATAAAAGATTGACAAGTTGTGCATGTAATGCCTTGTTGTGCTGCTGGTAAATTCTTGTATTCAACAGAAATATAACACAATCCATCGTACAGTCCCTTCATAGATAAATTATGATGATGGCATAAATGCTATGAATTATGAACCTGACAAATAGCTGACACTTACCGGAGCAAGGAATTTTTTAATCTCTTCCAAAGCATGACTCATACGTGAATAAGCTTCTCCCGGCGGAGCAAACACTTCAATTAATACATGGAGTTCATCACTCAAGTGTGTATATTTTGCCTCTCCACTCTTCCTTAATTCTTCTTCCTGAAAGATGGCATGTATACAAATGAGTTCCTCTCTTCCGAATTGATTTACAACCAAAGGACACATACAATCATAAATACACCAGCTTCAAAAAAGTATGCTATAGACAGAGAAGAGAAGAGAGTCTTTGTTATAACATTTTTTTATTTAGATAACTAAAATCACCAGTGGTAATACTGTTACTTATCTGTTACTCTCCTGCATAATTAAAATATTTTCATTAAAGCACCTGCAAAAAGTAAAGGAGGACTCCAAGGCTGCAATACCTGCTAAACATTAGGTCAAAATAACAGCAGATGATATGGAAGCCTTTCTCTCCTCCTCTGAAATGATTGCTATATAAGAAGAATGGCAGAAGTGGTCAGCATGGAGCTTCCTGTCATTGCATACTGCACAGAAGCCTGTGACTGAACACAACATCCCCACGGCCAAGGGATCGGCAGCGAAGCCCACAGAGCAGCATCAGTGTACCCCCAGGACTGTTCCATCATTGATGGGCATCTTCACCTCATGGACTTGTAAGCATACACCTTGCACAGTTACACTTAAACCAGTAGGATATTTTAAGTAGGCGCCTCCCCCCTCTCTGCTCTCCCAATTGGTCAAATCTGATAACGTTAGTTATAAACCAGATGGAAGTGTAAGAAGTTGCGATTTAGAAATATGAATAGTGTGTCCAAATGTGCTGCTTACTCAAATGCACAGGTTGACAAAACTGACAGGTTGGAAACTGATATATACAGCCACTCAAGTTCTAATGGGGTACCTACTGATCCCTTCCTGAAATTGACAAGAAAAATAAAACACTCGTTCTCCACACCAGGAGGGTGGTTCCAGCATGTCAGGCTACCTTTTGGCTTATAAGGGTCCCTACCTCAATATAACAAATGTATATACAGTATGTGTGTGTGTGTGTGTGTGTGTGTGTGTGTGTGTGTGTGTGTATATATATATATACACACACACACACTGTAATCATAAATAGTCCATATGTCCTTTCAAAGAAACATTCAAAAGTAAAAATACAAATTAAAAAAGTGAAAAAGTGGCAGGTGCTCTTCAAATGTGTGCTCCGTGTATGTTTCATTAGAGATAACGTCTTCCAGGGGCACGTTATCTCTAACGTAACGGCGTAGGGAGGAGCGGCGTGCTGACGTCACCGCGATCTATGCTGAACCCGGAAGTGATGGGCAGCGTTACATGTAGCCGGCCGGCAGAATTCTTTTTATTGGATGCGAGTTATTTTATGATTTATGTAAGTGTAATTCTTTAATTTTATAAAAATATCCTGGCAATATAATACTATGGTGATTCCCCTTCTTTATTTATGTGATTGGCAATGAGCGGTGTGGCCGTAGGAATATACCAGCAATTGGAACAGAGTGCCTAAAGGGATACATCCTCCATGCAGCTCAGGTCTAGAAGGAGGGATATGACAGTGGCGATATTAGATCTCTGAGATGAGATCTGTGTAGCTGGTAAGCGTCAGTCCTTTCCTGCTGTGTTCCTGCTGGTGACACTTTTTCATTGGTGCGGTGTGGTTCATCACTGTGGAGATCACAAGCAAAAACGTTTTTTAGCTGGAGATGGACTAATATTTTGTATATATTCATTTTTGCACAAATTATTTATTTATTTATTTATTTTCTTTTCTGCACAATAAATTAATTTATAGATATTGAATTGGATCATTACAGCGCAGCCTTTTTTGAAAAATTGGTATTTGAAACTGTGGGTATCTCACATTTAGGTTGCAGCTCTATTTTCATGAATTTTTTTTGGTTTGGTTTGTCAATTATTTGAATCTCAAACAGCGCTGTATTACATTTGTTTTATTATGTAATTAATTTGATCTGGTAAATTTGTTTAAGTTTGTAGTGCCCATTCAGCACTGCTTATGCCATCTTCCTGTATAATATTAGTATATAGGGAATTCACATCAATCGTGACTAAAATGTCTTTTTTTCTGCTTTAATAATTCTGATTTCTGAAATGAATTGTCTACTGTCTTTCAGGTAGGATTTTCCTTCAGATACCAATGGTTGTAAAAATGTGTCTAAATATTCCCCCAGTCTTGAAAAAAGGGAATCTGTTCCACTGACTATGGGTCTTCCTGGGTGCTTTTCTTAATTTTTATTAATTTTGGGGATGTAATAGATAATTGGTGTCTTGGCTACCTCTGGGATCAGATATCTGGCTTCCTTCTTAGTTAAAATCTCTCTCTCTTTCCCTTTTTTGACAAATGCTTTCAAATTCTTTTCGTACTCCACTTTTGTATTGCATTTCACTTTCTTATATGTGTTTTGCACATTTAGGAGCTTTTTCATCTCTTCCTCATAATCACTTTTGTTGAGGAGCATTAGTCCTCCCTATTTGTCCGCTGGGCGAATAATTGCTTACTTCTTCTTCTCTATCATCTTTATTGTGTTCTATATGTTTTTTCAGACTTTTTTATCTTTAATTTCTTAATGGCTTTCTCCACCATCTTTTAACCACTTGAGACCCGCGCTACAGCCGAATGACGGCTACAGCGCGGACCTCCTTTGCCGGGACTACGTCTATTGACGTCGTTCCGTGCACGAGCGGCCTGCGCGCCTCCTGAGGGGCGCGCGCAGCGCGTTCTGTGATCGGCGAGTCTATGAGACTCGCCGAATCACTGATCCGAGCAAGGGGTCGAGCCCGACCCCTTACCACTTGATCAGCTGTCAGCCAATGACAGCTGATCATGTGATACAACGGAGGCGGTAATCGGCTATTATTCCTCCTCGCGCTAACAGCGCGAGGAGAAAAAAAAAGAGCCGATCATCGGCGGCCAGCCCTGCCAGTGCCCACATGCACCCTGCCAGTGCCACCTCATTAAAAATAAGTGCCCCCGTCAGTGCCACCCAGCAGCGCCCATAGTGCCCCCCAGCAGTGCCCACAGTGCCACCCATCAGTGCCCACAATCTGCCTCAACAACGGTGCTGCACCCCAGTGCCACATATCCGTGCCCATCAGTGTCATCTACCAGTGCCCATCAGTGCCCATCAGTGCCGCCCATCAGTGCCCAGCAGTGCCACCTATCAGAGCCACCTATCAGTGCCACCTATCAGTGCCCATCAGTCCCATCTATCAGTGGTACCTATCAGTGCCCCTTAGTGCCACCCATCTGTGCCACCCATCTGTGCCATCTTATCTGTGCCCATCTTTGCCCATCAGTGGCGCCTTATCTGTGCCCATCAGTACTGCCTTATCTGTGCCTATCGGTGCCACCTTATCTGTGCCTATTAGTGCCGCCTTAACTATGCCTATCAGTGCCCACCAGTGCAGCCTATCAGTGCCCACCAATGCAGCCTATCAGTGCCCACCAATGCAGCCTATCAGTGCCGCCTCATCAGCGCACTTCAATGAAGGAGAAAAATGACCTGTTTGCAAAATTTTATAACAAACTATTAAACATGATTTTTTTTTCATCATCTTTTTTTGTTTGTTTAGCAAAAAATAAAACTCCCAGCTGTAATTAAATACCACCAAAAGAAAGCTCTATTTGTGGGAAAAAAAATGATAAAAATGTTATTTGGGTACAGTGTTGTATGCCCGCGCAATTGTCATTCAAAGTGCATCAGCGCTGAAAGCTGAAAATTGGTCTGGGCATGAGAGGGGTTTAAGTGCCCAGTAAGCAAGTGGTTAAAATACCTCTAGGCTTTCATTATTTTTTGTTTTAGGATTGCATTTAGAGTTGTTCCTGAGGCTGGGTTCACACTGCTGCGGCTGGGAGACCCGGATGTGATTCGCACCGCACTGCAGTGCAAATCACATCCGATCTCTGTGCGTTGCGAGTTCAGCCATACAGATAGTATGGCTGAATTCGCATCGCACCCACTCCAAACTCGCACAGGACCCTTTTTTTGGTCCGCAGCAGAATCGGATCGCATGGGTGTTCACACCATGCGATCCGATTAGTGTCCGAGTTTTCAGATTGCACTGCGATATGCGAACTGATCTGGGGACGTCATTAAGTTTTCACTGACACTCCCAGCAGTCCGCATAGGGCAGTGTGAACTGCCGGTGGGAGGCATGCGATGCGGGAACACGCCGCGGATTCGCGGCGTTCCCGCATCGCTTCAGTGTGAACCCAGCCTTAATTGCGAATGTTTGAACTTTGTGCTTGCTATTTTTGGTTGTCCCTCCTGTTTGGAGGCATAACATTTCTTAACATTTAATCTTCTAATGAATTTTTGTAGGTCGATATACACTTAGAATTTATCCAGATCTTTGTCAGGAGTGAATTTCAAACCCAAGTCTAATACCTTTGTTTCCTCTTTATTAAAAGTTACATTACTCAGGTTAAAAACTCACACTCCCTAATACTCTCGCCTTCTTTTTCTTTGCCCCCCTCACTTGCCTCTGGCCCATTTTCTCTTTCCCATCTTTGGGTTCTCTGGGGGTCCTCTCATCTGTCATCTCATTGATATCTCTCCTGTTCCCAATTGACCTCTCTCTTTTACGTATATATAGATTTTGGGGGCTTCTGTGTATTTTGCCCTCCTTGATTCCTTGGAGGACCCCAATTTTGATTTCTGGGGGTCCTTCCCCCCCACTGGGGTCTGTGTGGTCCAAAACCTCCCCTTGTTCTCGGTGGTCTCCCTCTGTGTCCCCAGGGAAAAAAATCTTTCCTGTAATAGGGTTCCCTATGGGTGAATTCCTGGTGGTTATGTCTAAGAGGCGAATATCTATTGGGGTTCTTTGGAATTCTAGGTGTTCTCGGAGTGTTGTGATAATGATATTCATTGGTGCGTTGATCTTGATGACTTTGATCTCAGTGTGTAGATGTTCTTTCCTCTCTTGTGTGTGTGGGACTTCTTTCTCTTCATTGCACGGGTATTGGGGTTCTTGGTGTGTATGGTCTAGTTTCATTCTATTCAACTACTTCTTCCCTTTCTAATGAGGGATCTCTTGATTCTTCTACCATTGAAATATTGTTATCTCCTTCAATGTCATTTTCATTGGCCTGCCATTTGTAAACTTGTTGATTCTTATTCTGCGTACACACGATCGGATTGTCCAACGGGAAATGTTGAATGTGAGCTTGTTGGCTGAAAGTCCGATGTGTATGCTCCATCGAATATTTGTTGTCAGACTTTGGCTAGCAGGTTCTCAAATTTTCCGCCAACAAAACATTGTTGCCAGACTTTCCGATTGTGTGTACACACGCAAGTCCATCGCAGAAAAGGTCACGCATTATCGGAATCAAGTATGAGCCAGAAGTGCTCGGTCTTGTAAAACTAGCATTCGTAATGGAGATATCACATTCGTCACATGCCAAATTATGGAATCTCTCAATGCAGCACATTCTCTTCTTCTTTATAATGCTATAATAATGCAGTTGCTTTGCTGCTGATATTTACAGAGTTCTGACAAACTTATCTTTTATTATTTCTAGTGATCTCATGAATAATATTTCTTGGGGTTTTTATTTTCCTTGTGATCTCCAGAATAATCTTTTTTATTTTCTTTTTTTCTAGTGATCTCCATAATAATTTTTATTTTAGTTTTGTGTGTCAAGTTACCACAACACCATTATTATCTTGTATTTTTTAACTTCAAAGATACAACTATGTTGGTGTCCCTTGTTAATTTGACATTGGATTTTTGAAATGTACCTGCCTACTCACAAACAAACTGTCCTTTTTGAAGTAAAACACATAGCCAAGTAGTTGGCAAAACCAAAAATGTAAATTTAATAGGGAGCACAAGGTCATAACAAAATAAAGAGGAAGGCAACTCTGGAGAAACAGTTGGAATTGCTGAAGACAAATTTGACACTAGTGTGGAACACCATAACAACTTTTTTATGGTGTCATACACAGGTGCTCCAGTGGATACTAGGGGTCTCTCCATGTGTGAAACTTGCACAAAACAGGTATTCCAGCTTTTGAAAGGGGAAAAAAATCATGTCTTGGAACTGGAAAACAGGCAATTGGACAACACTTCCAAGCAATTTTTCATATTACTATTTCTAGCTTCAAATATCATCTGTCTGCTAAGTATACCATTTTTGTATTCACATAGGGGAGAAAAGAATTGGGACATCTCAGGGCACCAGTAACCCCACACCTCCTGAAGAAGGGGAACTCAGCACACTACCTGAGCATGTGGACACAGAAACCCAGGATGTGGAGGCAGATCCTGAGGATGTGGATGCAGAGGTTCAGGAAGTGTTCAAAATGGTGTTGACAACAGGTCAGTGTCTGAGACCACAACTTCAGGTAATTGATGAATGTCTGCATATTTATAATACATGGTGTGTTTTTTTATTTTTAGGTGATGTGGATGTTGTGGAAGAAGAAACTCACTTCAGCAGTGCAAGTGCACAAGTACTCATCAGTGAGTTCATGGTGTGCAATCAGGATTTAGAAAAGCTGAAGTAAAATATCAATGATGTTCAAAAAAGACTGACCAACATTATTGATGTTTTAGGCAAAATCTAAACCCCCAAAAAATGTTTAAATTTTGTCGTTATTGTTGTACGCCTTTTAAAAGTTTTAAAGTAATTGAAAAGCTAAATGTTGAAGATGCACACAGTGTGTCAACATGTGCTATCTGCCATCATGGGATATCAATGTACAAGCTTTGTGGGTGCACCTTCCTCCAAACCAAAGTAGGTGAGAAGAAGGGGTTGCACCCCCGAAACACGTCCATTGATCCCCCATGTTGGGAGCTAGCACATGTTGACACACTGTGGCTTATTTAAAAAAGCAAAACCACTTTGCCCTACAAGTGCAATGCAACTTGTAGGGCAAAGTGGATTGTCCTTTCTGAAATAAGGCCCAGTGTGTCAACACATGCTAGCTCCCGTCATGGGGGATCGATGGACATGTTTCGGAGGTGCAACCCTTTCCTCTTACCTACTTTAGTTTGGAGGAAGGGGTTGCATCCACAAAATGCATACGCTAATACCCCATGATGGCAGATAGCACGTTGACACACTGTGTGTTTTGTGACATTAGCAAAATAGATGTAGAGAAAATACACATATTTTAGGCATGGTATCATGAGGGAAATGCAAATTTTGAGTCCCAATTTGTGTGCATCTTCAAAATTTGGCTTTTACAGGGGTGAGATCACCCCATCAGATGAAGACAAAATCCACACAGTTTAGACATACTAATGTCTCATATGGCCTTCACTTTAGCAAAGCTAAACTTTGTAAGTTCCTGAGTTGGGGATGTGTATGTTCCGGTTTTAAACATGCCACAAAAAAGGCTATATACTGTCAAACATACAAGTTATACACCAAGATGTTGGTTTGTTAAAAAAACCTTTTATAACACACATGTGAAGGTACTTAGAGTAAAATGTTTTATACTCAACAATTTGGGGCTTCTTCTTTCAATGCAGAATACCATTTTTTTTGTTAAGTTGGTGTAGTTACAGTGACAATGGGGGGTATTTACTAATGGAAAATCCACTTTGCACTACAAGTGCACTTTCAGGTGCACTGAAAGTGCACTTGTAGTGCACAGTGGATTTGCCTTTAGTAACTAACCCCCACTGTGCTGTAAAATTTTCCAAAATCAGGCCATTTTAGGGACTCCAAGCAAGTAATTCATGGAGCTGAAAAGGATGACTATTTTTTATCATTAATGCATTACATACATTAACTACAAAAACAGTGTGTGTCTGTGTGTGTGTGTCTGTGTGTGTGTGGCAGACCCACAGCACAACATAATAGTCAGCTGAAGAAGAGATTGTTACCTCATGTATCAAATAAGTTACATTTGCACTATTGAAGAAAATGGCCAAAAATAAAAGGCCATTGGAGAACCTAGGAGACAGATAAGAGTTTCGTTTTTTTTAATTATTTTAAACAACTTCCACATAGTTTTGCCATACTTCACGGGCACTTTGGGGGGGCAAGTCAGGACGGGCACTTTCAAGTGCAGTCATTGTTTGTGCCAGTGAAAAGTAAGCCTCAGACGCAACTGACACCAGAAAGTTGGCTGCATTCTTTCTGTAGGAAATTATGAAGAATGCAGCAGCTCAAAATGAAGTGATTGAGCTTGTATTCTGTCATGTTGATGGCCATTTGTAAAAGCCAGAACAGGCTAGCCATTATGCCAAAGGCATTCTCGACCACTCTTCTGGCACAGGCCAGCCGTTAATCAAAAACCCTCTGCTCCGGTGTCAGGGTCCTCATGGGGAACGGCCTTATCAGATGGTCCCCCAGCACAAAGGCCTCATCTGCCACAAAAACAAACTGGAGGCCCACAAAGTTATCTGCTGGAGGTGACAATCCCAAGCTGCCATTCTGGAGATGGCAGTAAAATTCTGTCTGTGCGATCACTCCTCCATCAGACATATGGCCATTCTTCCCTACATCCAGATATAAGAACTCATAATTTGCCGTCACCACCGTCAACAACACAATACTAATGTACCCCTTATAATTAAAGTAATATGACCCCAAGTTGGGTGGTGGGACGATTCTGACGTGTTTCCCATCTATCGCACTACCGCTATTGGCAACACTATTGGCAGCCCACTGGACAGGTAGGAAGTGCCACAATCCAAAAATATGAATACACACTACAATTTGAAGCACATTTTTACATTCTGCAATTACCTATCAAGATAATATCAGAATAAAACTTTAAAGCGGTTCTTCACCCTAAAGGGGAAGTTCCGCTAATCTGATCCCTCCCCCCCTCCGGTGCCACAATTGGCACCTTTCAGGGGGGAGGGGGTGCAGTTACCTGGATAATCCAGGTATCTGCACCCACTTCCGGGCAGACCGCTGCAGACCCCCACAGACGCTCCGCCCCCCGTTGTGTTCTGGGAAACACACATTTCCCAGAGACACAGCAGGGGACCATAAGAGACGCGCAGGGCGACTCGCGCATGCGCAGTAGGGAACCGGGCAGTGAAGCTGTAATGCTTCACTTCCCGATTCCCTGACATAGGATGGAGGCGGGGGCAGCAGTGAGACGAGCGATCGCTCGTCATCTGCCGTCGACATCGCTGGACCCTGGGACAGGTAAGTGTGATTTTATTAAAAGTCAGCAGCTGCAATATTAGTAGCTGCTAGCTTTTAATATTTTTTTTAGGTGCAGAACTGCTTTAAACAGTTACCATTTGAAAGTATTCAGGCAGGCACATGCACTACATGCTTTGGTAAATTCATCCATAAAGAGGTAGGTATAGTATGAATGGGTTTGGCAATGTCAGCAGATAGAGTATTGGTATGTGTTGAATTAGTGGTTGGGGGAGTTACAAATGAGTTTGGGCCCCAAAAAAAGCCTCTTGCACTCTGCCTGAATTTAAGGATAGCAATAAAACATTTGGATACATTTTAGGGGGTATTTAGGGAAAGCACTACAACGGAGCTGACAAAATACTTTGTTAAGTGACTAGGCTAGGTGTGTATGGGCCCAGGATAGCATGCTGGGGAGGTTAGTGAAGACAAATATGCATGAAGGACAAAAAAGGAGCAGTAAAAGCATACAGCATGCATGAGAACAAAGAGGACGTTCACAGCATATTACAATCATGTTAATTATGGAATAATGAGATAAATACAATAAATTAGCAAACATTAAATATATTGAATGTGATGATAAAGATAAAACTTACCTTAATATAGTCCTTCTGCAGGACCTAAATGATGGCAGAGTGGATCTCTGGAATAATGATTCCCAGAGCCTGGGGAGAGATCCAGGTCCTGGAGACTTCTCCCCGTCGCCAAGTACCGCAAGCTATTGACAAGCCTTTGCTCGGGAGTGATGGCTTGCCACATGCAGGTGTCCTGCTTCATAATATAAGGGGTCAGCAAAACCAAGAGACGGTGAAAGACAGGGTCCGTCATCCAGAGATAATTCCTGAAATCATCAGGATTATTCTCCTGGAGCTCCCGCAGCAAAGGCATATGACAGAATTGGTCACGATTAAGCAACCAATTCTTGATCCAAGAACTCCTCTTCCCCATGTTCATGGACTGGACTTGTGTCAAAGCAATAACTCCAACACCAAGCCCAACAACAGCATGAACTCTACGACAAGTACATAACCGCAACATGGCTAATAAATGAATGACTGCTCAGAATGAACTGACAGAACACATTTAAAATCATCAAGGACCTGAAAAGAACGAGCTGAAAATCAGAAACAATAGGAAAAGTACGCACTGAAAATCAGAAGCAAACTATAAATAGAGTGCCCTTAAAGACAGGAACGAACTGACAACACGCACTAAAGAACAGATACAAACCAACAAGCACAACCTGAAAAGCAGAAACAAACTGAAAAGCACAAGGCTGAAAAGCGTGAATCGTCTCTCACCAAACTTCTACTAACTTGAGATAAACACGAGATTAGCAGAAGGAGCCCAAAGGGTGGCACACTGGCTATTGAACTTTCCTTTTTATCAGTCGTGGTACGTGTTATACTTCATTACGTTCGTAATTGCTGGCCAACATGTGTATGCAACACAAGTTGGAGCCAAAACCCTTTGAACAAAAATTCACGGTTTTGTTGTCGGAAAGTCCGATCGTGTGTACAAGGTATTATAGTCTAACACATCTCTGCAGAATTGTTTCTGTTTTTTTTGTTGAATTTCTTTATCATACTTTTTGATTGCTTCCTGGAGACATACTTCTTCATCTTTAAATTCTTTGGAGTCTGTGAATGGGAGAAATTGCTCCTTTAATAGGAGTAGTTATGTTTCTATATGTTTTAACTTGTCTTCTAATGACAATTTTTTATAACAAATCAGTTTCACTTTGGTTAAGAAATTTATACCATTCTTCCTTTAAACCTTTATCATTGACCCCCTCATTAGATGAAATATCCCATCTGAGTCTCCTTGGTGCGATGTTATCTGCGATGTACATCTCTAATGTGGCTACATCCCACCACACCCTTAACTGCTTTTCCATGCTGTGTCTCAATTGTTTAAATAAACTATCCATATCTTGTTTATTTAGAATGTTTTCTTGATTAAATACTTCTATGAGGTTCACACTCCTATCGGTCATATATATTTGAAAATATCCATAGCTGCAGGTACTGTTGGTGCGATTGTACTAAAAATATGTAAAAATGTGTTATGGCCCTGTGCTTATGGAATTAAATGGAAAAAGAGAACTGCTGCCCCTACCGGTACAACAATTTCATAAGCGCAGGGCCATTAACACATTTTTACAAGGTATCTTCCTTTGTGCTGGGAGTGTACTGAATGGCACTAACGATCGTACATGAAATCGGTAGATCTGGGTCCCCATCATTAGTACTGGGCCGGGGGGTCTCAGTAATTGGCTACCCCATTGATCAGTCACTGTAAATCCCATCCCTGAGTTTTTCTTTCTCTGTGAATGGAGAGGAAAGATACAATGTATCTTTCCCTTTCCTTGCAAAGGGGCAAAAAGTGTGTAAAAAATAAATAAATAAATAATAAAAAATAAAATAATAAATGTAATACCTAGATTAAGGTTTGATTTAGGTCAGTGCCAGGGTTAGTGTTTGGGTCAAGTAAGGGTTAAAGGTCAAAGACAGAAGCATTTGGTTTTTTTTTTTACTTAGCATCAGTGTCAGTGTGTTTTAGGTAGGATAAAAAAATAAAATAAAAGCATAATGTGCACTATTGATTCTTGGCTGTGCTATGGGTACAAACAACAACTGACATGTGTGGTATTGCTGCAATTGTCAAAATTATAATTAATTTTGGATTGTTCTTTAGTGGTAGGTTATGGTAGTAACAAGAAATCTACAGTTACATTTAAAAGAATATATATTTTTGTTTTACTATTTGGGGACAGTTTTCCTTTGATAGTACAAACAAAAAAAATTGGGAGATATCCATAACCATTTACTTCCAAATGAAAGCCCAATTTGTCATGAAAAAAAAACAGTATAATCCACCTGGATAAATAAAGTAGTTTGATGATATGTACGGTTTTACTAACACATGTCAAAATTGCGAAATTGTGCTTAGGCATTAAGATTTGTTTTTCCCATAGGCGTGAAGGGGTTAAAAAAATGATAAACATTTTGAAAAGCTCATAGCATAATGATACAGTTAAACAAACCAAATCATGGATGCAACAGGTTGCTGATGTTGAACATATATATGTATTATATTGCATTTTTCCCGTTACAAAATTAGTGTTTCTACAGAAGTGAAAAAGAAGTAAAATGAATAAATCATTCTCTGTAAGCCATCAGATAAAACAGGTCATTGAATCATATTGTTCCTCCATTGCATTTAAATCAAGAGCAATCAAAAATTCAATTAGTTGATCAGGAGATTCGGCTAAATGCAGACTAATTAGTGTAATTTATGGTGGAAGCTCTGCAATGGGTTTGCAGTGTAGTATGCATTTTATGCAATTAATTAAATAGAGTTGTGTGCCCTGAAGCCAGAAAAAAAGTCTATGACCCATTGAACTTCTCTTGTGAGCTACGGTACATTAGGACTGACATAGGATTAAGCGAAGCATGGTGTCTAAAGCACTTTACCAGAAATGTACTTTGGCAATGATTTAACCTGTTGCCAAAACCCTAAAAGAACAAGAAAATAGTAACAACTGGAATATTCCTGGTTAGAATTTAATTTTAAAGAAGTTTGCCTTTCCCTTAATTCCCCGCTACTTCTTGAATACATTTGCAGTATACCCCTCAAGTTTTTGTGCACACAGTTAGGCTCCATGCACACTAGGCACTTACAAAAAAACCACAAAAAAATGGATGAAAACACTAATATTGTTTTTTTTTTACCAGAGTTTATGCAGTGTTTGAAAGTGTTTAGGAGCCGTAATGTTTTTGTTAATGAGTGGGCATCCATTGGCATCCTTAACCACTTGACCACTGGGCACTTAAACACCCTTAATAACCAGACCAATTTTCAGCTTTTGGTGCTCTCACATTTTGAATGACAATTACTCAGTCATGCAACACTGTACCCATATGAAATTTTTGTCCTTTCTTTCACACAAATAGAGCTTTCTTTTGGTGGTATTTAATCACCTCTCAGTTTTTTATTTTTTGTGCTATAAAAGAAAAAAGACCAAAAATTCTGTGAAAAAATGAATTTTTCTTAGTTTCTGTTATAAAATTTAGCAAATTAGTAATTTTTTTCTTCATAAATTTTGGCCAAAATTTATACTACAACATATCTTTGGTAAAAATAAGTACAAATTGGTGGATATTATTTGGTCTTTGTGAAAGTTATAGAGTCCACAAGCTATGGTGCCAATATCTGAAAATTGATCACACCTGAAGTACTGACGGCCTATTTCAATTCTTGAGACCCTAACATGCCAGAAAGTACAAATACCCCCCAAATGACCCCTTTTTGGAAAGAAGACATTCCAAGGTATTTAGTAAGAGGCATGATGAGTTTTTTGAAGTTGTCATTTTTTCCCACAATTCTTTGCAAAATCAATATTTTTTTTCCTTTTTTTTTTCCACAAAATTGTCATAATATCAGTTTATTTCTTACACACAGCATATGCATACCACAAATTACACCCCAAAACACATTCTGTTATTACTCCCGAGTACAGCGATACCACATGTGTGAGACTTTTACACAGTGTGGCTACATACAGAGGCCCAACATGCAGGGAGCGCTATCAGGCTTTCTGGAGCACCCAGGACAATTCTGACATTTCTCTCCTACATGTAAAAATCATCATTTATTTGCTAGAAAATTACACAGAACCCCAACATTTATATATTTTTGTTTAGCAAAGACCCTGGAGAATACAATGGTGGTCGTTGCAAATTTTTATCTCACACTGTATTTGCGCAGTAATTTTTCGAACGCGTTTTTTTGGGGGGAAAAAACAGTTTTGTGCTTGAAAAAAAACAAAACAGTAAAGTTAGCCCAATTTTTGCATAAAGTGAAAGATGAAGTTATGCTGAGTAAATAGATATTGAACATGCCACTCTTCAAAATTGCACATGCCCGTGGAATGTCGCCAAATGTTGCTACTTAAAAATCCCCATAGGCGACACTTTTTTTTTACTGGTTACATGTTTTGAGTTACAGAGGAAGTCTAGGGCTAGAATTATTGCTCTCGCTCTAACGTTCACGGCGATACCTCACATGTGTGGTTTGAACACCGTTTTCATATGTGGGCGGGGCTTACGTATGCGTTCGCTTCTGCATGCGAGCACATGGGGACAGGGGCGCTTTAAAAAAAAAAATGTATTGTTCATTTTACTTTATTTTAGTTTTACATTTTTTTCCCCAAAAATGCATTTTTGATCACTTTTATTCCTATTACAAGGCAATTTATATGGCAATTTATGGCATGGTATTGGCGGGGTATTGCAGAGTATTGGCGGGTATTGCAGAGTATTGGGGGGTATTACAGAGTAATGGGGGGTACTTCAGAGTAATGGCAGGGTACTGCAGAGTAATGGCAGGTACTGCAGAGTAATGACAGGTTACTGCAGAGTATTTGCAGGCAATTGAGGGGTTAAATTCGGTGAGCAGCGATGTGGGCACTGCAGATGCAGCCCACATCGCTGCTGACACTGATCTCTTTCCCCTCCGCTGTACCGATCGGTACAGAGAGGGGAGGGAGGAACCGGCGTCATTTGACGGAGCGATCACGTGGTAAACGGCCGCGACGAGGTCACGGATGATCTTGTGTGTGCGCCCCAGGGGGCGCGCGAGAGAAGAATTCTGGGAGGCCGTTAATTAACGGCCTCTCAGAGTTAAACGACCTCCCTGAAGCCGTTAATTGGCCAGCTGGCCACTGCGTTCTCAACAATAGATGACTCATCAGCTGAGGGCAGGGTTTCCCGCTGACGGCTGAATATAAACATAATATAAAAGTAACAATTGATGGCAAAAAAAGAGAAAAAAGACCCTTAGGGTCTGATGTGTATTTTAAGGGGAACCCCACACCATTTTTTTTATTGGTGTGGGGTTCCCCCCAAGATCCATACCAGACCCTTATCCGAGCATGCAGCCTGGCAGACCAGAAAGGGGGCACGAGCAATCAACTCCTTCTTGAACTATACCAGGCCACATGCCCTCAACATAGGGGGATGTTTTGGGATAGGGGGGCTAAAGGTGGCTTCCAGATTCCGATAGGTCACCCCCTGCACCTCCACAACCACCAGGCCAGGGTTGTGGGGAAGGGGCCCTTGCCTTCATCAATATGGGGACAAGGTGCTTTGGGGGGGCATGTGGCCTGGTATGGTATATATGCTCGCTTGCCAGGTCAGGGTTGTGGGGAAGAGGCCCTTGCCTTTATCAACATGGGGACAAGGTGCTTTGGGGGCATGTGGCCTGGTATGGAATGGCTGTTCGCTTGGCTGCATGCCTGGCTGCCTGGCTGCATGCTCAGATAAGGGTCTGGTATGGGTTTTGCAGGGGATGCCACACCATTTTTTAAAACATTTTGGCATGGAGTTCCCTTCTAAATCTAAACTCCATCTAAATGGAGTTCCCTTCTAAATCCATACCAGGCCTGAAAGAGCCTGGTATGGAATGGTGAGGGCGGGACACTATTTTTTTTCTTAATTTTTATTTTGTTTTGTATTTATGTTTTGTTTAGATTCAGCTGTCAGCAAGCAACCCACTAACAGTTGATGAGTCATCCGTTGTTGAGGAAACGACAGCTAGCTTGGTGGCCGCTCCTTAACAACCAGCTTTACATTGGTTCTTAACCACTTGCCGCCCGCCATATAGCAAAATGACGGTGGCAAAGTGGTTGTAATATCCTGACCGGACGTCATATGACTTGATCCGGGGGCACGCATCACGGTGATCGTTGTCTGACACCCCGCAAGTACGATCTCGGTAAAGAGTCTCCGACGGAGACTCTTTACCACGTGATCAGCCGTGTCCAATCATGGCTGATCACAGTGTAAATAGGAACAGCCGGTGATCAGCTTTTCCTCACTCGCGTCTGTCAGACGTGAGTAGAGGAGAGCCGATCGGCTGCTCCTCTGACAGGGGGGGTCTGTGCTGATCGATTATCAGCACAACCCCCCCCCCCCCCGAGGATGCCCACACTGGACCACTAGGGATGCCACCAGACCACCAGGAGATGCCCAGCACCAGGTATGCCCCCTAGACTACCAGGGATGCCAGCCAGTGCCCACAATGAATGCCAATCAGTGCCCATAATGGATGCCAATCAGTGCCCACAATGGGCATCACTGATTGGCATGCATTATTGTTTGGCACTGATTGGCATCCATCCCTACAAAACTTTAAATTACAATGCTGCCTATCAGTGCCCATCCCAGCTGCCTATCAGTGCCCATCCTAGCCACCTATCATTGCCCATCCATGCCCATCTGTGCCGCCTATCCATGCCCATCTGTGCCGCCTATCCATGCTGCCTATCCATGCCCATCCATGCCACCTATACATGCCGCCCATCCATGCCAATCCGTGCCACCTATCCATGACAATCCGTGCCACCTATCAGTGCCTATTTGTGCCACCTATCAGTGCCACCTATCAGTGCCACCTATCAGTGCCACTTCATTGGTGCCACCTCATCTGTGCCCATCAGTGCCGCCTTATCAGTGCCCGTCACTGCAGCCCTGTCAGTGCCTATCAGTGAAGGAGAAAACTTACTTATTTACAAAGTTTTGTAACTGAAACAAAAAAAAAACATGTTTTTTTTCCTAGATTTTCGGTCTTTTTTTATTTGTTTAGCAGAAAATAAAAATCCCAGAGGCAATCAAATACCACCAAAAGAAAGCTCTACTTGTGGGAACAAAATGATAAAAATTTAGTTTGGGTACAGTGTAGCATGACCGCGCAATTGTCATTCAAAATGCGACAGCGCTGAAAGCTCAAAATTGGTCTGGGCAGGAAGGTGTATAAGTGCCCTGTATTGAAGTGGTTAAGGACGCTGGTGGGCCCCTGGCTAAGAAAAGAAAAAACAGCTGTAAACCATTGCTTAGCAGTGGTTAATAGTGTTTAGGAGCTTCTAGGAGCTGTAAGCTTTTTTTCTTCTTGCAAATCTTTTTTTTTTTGCTCCTAGAAGCTGAAGTTTGAAAAATGCTTCTAGCTCAAAATAGTGTACATGGACACATAGAATAAGACACTATTTGCTTCTAGGGGCAGGGAAAAAAGTCTGTAAACCTCTGTATCTTTAAAAGAAGACCCAGCATCAGATATATATATATATATATATATATATATAAAATAATAATATAAGTGATAGTAAATGTTTTTTTTTTTATTAAAATAAAAACAATGTTATACTTACCTGCTCTTTGCAACAATATTTCACAGAGTGGTCCCTTACCTTCTCTTTTTTCAACCCTGAGACGGCACTGTCCCCTCCTCCTTTCTCCAGGTGCCCCTCAACAAAATGGGTGCTAAGGGGGGAACCCATGCAGGCACGCTTCAGAGCCATGCTGTGTGTGTCCATAGACACACACAGCACTGGTTAGCCATGCCCTCACAGGATTTTGACTGACGGAAGCAGGAGCCTATGGCTCTTGCTGCTCTGAGTGTCTCCTGTGAGACTAGGAAGAAAGGAGCTTCCTTTCCTGCAGCCAGGACAGTTCTGGACTGTCAGTGACTATGTGCTTATGAATCGGAATGATTAGATTAGGTGGTGGGGAGTTTTTTTTACCTTAATGCAGATAATGCATTAAGGTAAAATTGAGTTTAGAACCAATTGAAACGTATGTTAAGTAATATAAAAAATGTAAAAATGGTGTCAGCGCTTAATGGTATATAGCTGCTAGAAATTAGTGTAGATATAAAAAAAACACTGTGATAACAATAAAAAAGAAAAATTGCATTCATTATATATTTACTTTAATGCTAAACCTCAAAACCTAACAGGACCACCTGCTCCTTTACCCTCATCATGTGTAGAGTCCTGCACCCTGTAGGCAGTACACATTTCTGCACACACTTTAAAACCTTTTTGTTGTATTACTTTATGTGTTTAATAGCATAAACTACCACAACATGCCTTGTATACCTGCTTGTTTCATGCATACCTGCTTTCTAACTGTTGCCATGATAAGCTTTATTGACTCTGTATCACCAAAATACTTAAATAAACATCAAAATTGCAACACTCAAACGTTAAGAAATATAAAGGTGTAACAGTTATTTATTGCCCTCCCAATGACCATAGCCCCTCAACCTGCAATGCCTTCTTCTGCTTTTCTCAGCACTTTGTGTTTTTATTTATGGTATCATCCAGGATCATATCTGGGAAATTTTGGAAATTACAGTTGAGAGATGGGAGTTGGAGTAGGGTTTGGAGCTACTTGCCAAAAACAATACAGATATATGGCAATGATTCCATGATACATGCCATATGCTTACCTGTAATTATCAGGGTTATGAATGAAGTACCACAGGCAGCTGCTGATGGTAAAGAGGCAGCATGTAGCTTTCAGTTCTTTATTCAATATATAGAGGCACACTTACAGTACATGTTTTAGTATTAATGAATTTGGTAGTTATTCTATAGCCATTTCTTAATCATGACTGATTTGCAAATTTTCAATTTCAGAAAATTATGCCTTGAAATTCAATTTTTTAAAATGAAATCCCAGGATAATGGAAACAGTTTCACTTTTGACTTGTTTATATATATAATAAATATTTAGTACTATGCAAATATTGCTTATTTTCACACAATAGAAAATTCACTGTTGCAGCTTCTCATTAAGGACAATTAAAATAATTTATCACTTCCCTTGTGAGTCTTAATCAGTTTATAATTTAAAAAAGTATGCACAGATTTAAGTACTTGTTATAAATAATTTACAAAGAAAACAAAGAAAAAAAAACGAGTATAACAAATAGAGTATTGGTTAAACAATGTAATGCAATATATTTTATAGAAGAAATATTTTAGTTTGATATTCCTTAAAAAGAAATCAAATTGTAGGGAATGGTTAAAACCATTTTCTCCACCGGGCATCCCATTTAGGAAGAGATTTCTTCAAATAAGAGAAATTCCTTCTTAGACACTTGTCACTGTGACAAGTAACCCCATCATAAGATCTCCTCTGTGTTCCTGATTTTGTGGCAACTAAACGTTTTGAATCTTCCGTTACTTTCTGCCCCAGCGACAACGGTCTCCAGAACAAATAGAGAGGAAAGAATCTTTCTAATGGGGCAAAGACAAAACAAAATACAGCATGTAACCTTATGGCAAGATTTGACTGAGAACTCCTGTCCCTATAGTTGGGCCAGCAAATGTATCCACTACCCCACCCCTCCTGCATACCCCTACCACCTTCCCACCCTCCATTTTTTTCTTTTCCTTTTCCCATACCCCCACCAGCACATAGATAATATTTATCCTGGTTACTTAAACATTTCCCACTGGTTCCTTGTGGGGACACAATACTACATTTGTTGTACACTATGGGGGTTATTTACTAAAGGAAAATCCACTTTGCACTGCAAGTGCACTTGAAAGTAACGTCGCTGTAGATCCGAGGGGGACATGCAAGGAAAATAAAAAAACAGCATTTTAGCTTGCACATGATTGGATGATAAAATCAGCAGAGCCAGAGCGCATGTGCGAGAGTCCGTAATGGCCGTCTGAGCCAAGAGCTCCCCTCCACCCCGGACCGCCGAACAGCGCTGCGCTGCCCACAGCCACCGGAGAGTGCCCTTCGCCGCACCACCGGACACAGGAACAGCTAGAGACCACCCTCGGATGCTGGAGCCCCCCGCCAGACGGGATCTGGGGCCACACTTCGAGCGATTGGTGGAGAGAGGGTGTACCAAGATGGCCGCTGCCACCTCAGCCATACAGACACACGTGGCCTACACTGAGAAACCTTCAGACCAGAAGCAAGTGTTAACCCCCGTCACCCTGACATACTCTCAGATGGCACAGGGCAGCCCCCACCGTCTCCAGAGGTCCTCAAGCGAACCCCGCTCACCACAGGCCCCATCCCCGGCCTCCACTGAGTCCCTATTGGGCCACCACATGGAGGACTTTCCCTTATCACCTGAGGGACCCCCCGCTCCGCATCCCCAGGAGCCTACGTCTCCCTCTTTCTCCCTGACAGACATTTCTGCACTCCAAGCCAACCTATTTTCTAAATTCTCTGAAATACTGGACAGGGGCCTGGCAAATACTGTGACCCAAATTACAAATAACATTAAATCGGACTTTGCTAACCTAGGGTCTAGGATTGAAGCCATAGAGCATAAAATGGACAACACGGTCTCCGATTGCACGGATTGATGACCTTGAGAACAGGTCTAGGAGGTACAATTTTCGTATACATGGCCTCCCGGAGTCCATTACTGATATCCCCCCACTGTACGTGACATTATCTCCCAGCTGGTTCCGCAAGTCCCGCCGCAATGCCTGGAACTGGACAGGGCGCACCGAGCCCTGGGGCCCCCCAGCAAGGATGGCTCTCCGCGAGACATAATTGTCATACCCCACTTCTATGCAATCAAAGAAGAGGTCATGCGACAATCGAGAGCTCAGCCAGAATTTCAATATCAAGGACACTGCATACAAATCTTCGCGGACCTAGCTCCCTCCACTATTCAAAAAAGGAGGTCACTCAAGCAATTCCTGCAGGTGCTCAACCAGCAGGAAATCAAATACCCCTGGACTTTCCCATTTGCGGCAAAGTTCTCCCTCCACTGGAAGTCATACACATTTGCCAACTTACTGGACGGGGAGAAACTCTTCCTACACCTGAAGCTGATCTCGCAGGAGGCCCCCATGGATTTCTCCACATCTTCGGCCGGATCTGCAAAGAGACCCCTGCTGACCAGCCTGGTCTCCCCTCACTGGATAAATGGACACTCTAAGAAGAGTAAAGACGGAGGCCCTCCCTGAATAAATGCCTCAGAGATGTCTACTTCTACTTACCTTTTTCCCCCTTGAGGGTGGATTCCTATGGGCGGTGGCCCTTTTGCTTGATGGAGCTGGTGGCTCCCCACAATTGACTTTTTCTTTTTTTTCTTGTTATTTTTTTGTTGCACCCCCAGTTTTCAGCTCCCCTGTGGTTACACAAAGTTTTCCTTTTTTTGTAAGCTAATACCATTTGGGGTCATTCCGGATACCGGGGACAGCTAGGTCGTGTTGGTTAGGAAGCCTGGAGAGCACCATGATCCGATCCTTTTGCCAGATGTGTCTCCTTTGGTTTTCCAGGCCTATTCCGGGCCCGCCTGTAAGGACTCTGTTCCCGGTCAGCAATGGTTTTCACCGAAGAAGAAGGACTTAATGTTAACCTTTTTCCTCCTTAGTAACCAGTTCTACTGAACCATTTTGGGGCTGTGTGGGGGTGGGCCGGGGGGAGGTGGGGTGGCCTCCCGCCCACGGGACCTCTAGGGGTTCCCTCGCCTCCCCATCGCTGGGGGGGGCTCCGGGTGGCCTGTGGGGGGGGTCCACTGACCGGAGGGGGTGGGGGGAGATTTTATCCTATGGCTTCCCCATCCTGAGGGGGTTATTGCCCTCCTCCGCTCTCCTCTCTCGCTCTTTCCCTCTCCTATATGGGGGTCTGGTTTTTGGGTCGGACCCCTGCAGAGAATGGTGGGACTGGTTTCTATTAGAGAGGTCCAGAATAGGTGAAAGTTGGGGTACAACATTGATTAAGCAACATAGTTTTCGTTTAATTTTGGTGCTAAGGCTATGTTTTATGTTTAGTTATTTGTTAGGGCCCGGGGTGGTCCCTATGCACTCTCACCCATCTCCTAGAGGAAGTTTTAGTCCCTACGACATGGGTATTTGGGTGACCCCTAGGTGCGCTCAATATTTTCGGGACAGTGTGCGGTGGGTTCCCCCACACCTGCACTCCGTCGGTCTTCTCAGAACTCAGAAGTTGTGTGTTTCCATCCCCTTCCTTCCCTCACTTTCTTCCCTCTTCTCTCTTCAAGCATGTCTCCAGGCGAGTAGCCTCTCCAGATCCAAGGACTCCTTCTCTCAACATAAGCAGTATGATTCTACTGGCCCTGGCGGCAACCGTCAAGGGGTAAGTGGGTGTGTACAGGTGAGCACCCCCCTGCTCCAATGGCTAACATACCCCCCACTGGTAGGGATCTCAGGCTGGCTTCACACAATGTTCAGGGACTGAACTCCCCCAGGAAACAGAGAGTGGCCTTAGAGCGCTACCGAGCCTTGAAAATAGATGTAGTCCTTTTGCAGGAAACGCACTTCCCAACTCGATACAGACCTAAGTTCATCCAGTCTTCATATCCCACGTTCTTTATGGCGAATGCTCTCAACAAAACTAGGGGAGTAGCTATTCTCTTCTCCAAAAACTGCAACTTCACTCATACATCGGACTATAGGGATCCCGAGGGCAGATTTATACTCATTAAGGGGACGTTTGAAGGAATACTTTACTCCATAGTTTCATACTATGCCCCTATCAAGGGACAAGCCAAATTCTTTCAAACCTTCCTTTCAACAATGGGACCGCTCCTGGAAGGCAAAATCATTATGGGAGGCGACTCCAACGTTGCATTTGACCAGGGGCTGGATAAGACAAAACCCCCTAAGGACCAGCTGACAAGACCCACCAAAATGAGTAGTAAAATAGCTAAAATTCTCCACACCAAAGGGTTAGTTGACATCTGGAGGGAGTTAAACCCTAAGAGCAAAGATTATACCCACTACTCATCCCCTCATCAATCGTACGCAAGGATCGACCATATCCTTGTTCCTCCATCTTTAGTCCCCCTAACCTTTAAAGCTTCAATAGTAGATTCACCCTGGTTGGACCATTCCATGATCCTTCTTTCCCTGCGCAATGTTCTCACCGACACAGGAAGCGCCCAGTGGCGCCTTAATGAATCACTCAGTAACCCAGTGCACACCAAGTGTATAACTGACACCATTAAGGAATACTTCTCCATTAACATGACTGACGGCATCTCTCCGGAAACTCTGTGGGCAGCCCACAAGGTCACAGTCAGAGGAGAACTGATCAAACTCTCTTCCCAACTTAAAAAGGAGCGCCTTTCAGACATCTGCAATTTGGAATCTAAATTTGCAGACCTGAAAACTGCTCACAAAAAATTACCCTCAAAGGCCCTAGCTGACCAACTCGATGCGACCAGACTAGAACTTAACCTAAAGTTGACTGCGACAGCGGAGAAACACCTTAGATGGAGCGGGGCTAAATATTACAAAGACAAAATAGGATCTATGTTAGCATCCAAACTCACACCAAAATCCAATACACACTCCTTCCCCAAAATAAGGATCGATGGACAACCCCCCACTGCCAATCCGGCTAAAATCCTGAAAGCCTTCCACAATTTCTAAGCTAAATTGTATAGTCAAACCTCGACGACAAAAGCACCAGCGCTGTCATCCTTTTTTCAGAATCTGTTTACCGTCCATATCCCAAGCTCATAAGGACCTTCTCAGAAGAAGAGGTTCTGGAGGTTATGAAAGGTCTGAAAACAGGTTCAGCTCTTGGGCCAGATGGCCTCTCGACCCCATATTATAAGACCTTCGGGGGAAATACTGGCCCCACACATGGCCAAATTTTTCAACTACAATACGGAGGGGTCCCCATTAGACCCACACCTCAACACAGCTTATATTACTGTAATTCCCAAACAAAAATCACGAAGAAGTCGAAAATTTCAGGCCCATGTCACTTATCAACAATGACCTTAAAATTCTAACCAAAATCTTAGCCAATCGCCTCACCTCCTTTATCAAAAGCTACATCCACAAAGACCAAGTGGGTTTCATCCCAGGCAGACAAGGCCCTGGCCAGATTAGGAGAACAGTTGACATAGTCTCCCTTCTCCAATCCAACTGGGCAGGTAATCACAAACAGGAAGGGATGCGTTTGTCCCTGGACCTCCATAAAGCTTTTGACGCTATTGACTGGACATACATCTTCACCCTTTTTAACACCTGGGGCTTCGGACCTCGCTTTAAGGGGATCCTTGGGTCCTTATACTCCAACCTGAAAGCAATGATCCAAATTCAAGGCCAGCACTCTGACCCGCTGAGTATAGCCAGGGGTACCAGACAGGGATGCCCCTTCTCCCCCTTAAACTTCGCAATGGCAATTGAAACCTTGGCCATTGCCATTCGCTCAAATCCCAACATCCAAGGAGTGACGGACGGGATACAAACCCACAAATGTAGTCTATTCGCTGATTACCTTCTTCTTTTCCTGACCTCCCCGACCACCTCCCTCCCAAACTTATGCAAACTCCTTAAAGAGTTCTCAGTCATCTCAGGACTCGAGGTGAACTACTCTAAATCATATGTTCTCAACATTTCCCTTCAGCCAGACACTAAGTTGGCTCTGCAGAATGCTTTCCAGTTTAAATGGAGTGACTCCTCCATAGAGTATTTGGGAATTAGTCTCACTGCCAAGATAGAACAGCTGTATGCGGCAAACTACCCCCCCCCATATATCGCAAGCTTGAGGCAGACCTAGGACATTTAGCGAAAGGAGAATTATCTTGGCTGGGCAGGATTCACTCTATAAAATGACTCTGCTCCCAAGACTTCTCTACCTTTTTAGAGCCATACCCATTAACATTAAACTAGACCACTTAAGGTCCTTCCAAACTAAAGTAAACAAATTTATATGGGGAGGTAAGGGTCACAGGGTCCCCAAAAGGACCATGTACAACACCAGATCTCAGGGGGGGCTTGGGACTCCCTTGTCTTCTCTGATACTATCAGGCAGTGAGAATTGCACAACTTTCTACTGTGTACAGCAGAAGTGAAAAACCCGACTGAGTTCAACTGGAAAGGCAGGCTGTCCCGACCTTCACACTTGACTTCCTGCTCTGGTCCTCCCCCAGGATCCGACCCCCAATTCTCTCCCCAATCCTGTCGCAATCACTGCAGTTATGGGATAAGCTGAAAGCCTGTCCTAACCTGACATCACCCCTGAAGCCGTTGGCACATATGTTTAACAATCCAGACTCCCCCCCGGGCCAGGACATCAAAGCCTTTAGATGGTGGCTTGACAAGGGTCTACATCGAATTGGACACTTCTTCAACGCGAAGGGCCCAATCACCCTAGGATATTGTGTGAGCCAGCTTGAGATGCCACCCTCAGAACGTTTCAGATTCTATCAGATCCGCCATTTTCTACTTAAAATTTGGACGGAAAAGCCGGCTCCTCCCGGTTTCACACTGTACGAGTTGTGGTGCGGGCAAGCAACAGAGCAGAGGGGGGCAGTCTCAATTGTACATCAGTCACTTGCCCACCACCCGACCAAAACTACAAGTATGTTGGCTTGGGAGAACGACTTAGCAATAAGCATGCCAGTAGAGCGATGGCAGGCCTCCTTCTCTAGAGACTTCAAAGGCATCAGAAATATTTCATTGATAGAAGCCAATCTCAAGGTCCTTACCAGGTGGTACTTGACCCCTGCGAGACTCTCCATAATGTACCCCGCTGCTGATCCTAGATGCTTCCGCGGCTGCCAATTGGTAGGCTCCATGGCTCACATCTGGTGGGAATGCCCCAGAATAAGACCTTTTTGGAAAAAAAATGTTTCCCTAATCCGGAAAATCACAAACCTCCCCCTCTCAAGAAGCCCTGCCATCGCCCTTCTTAATGCTAACCTCCCCAGGGTTTCGAAACACATCCATAAACTGATTCATTTTATCTTCCTGGGGGCTAGGATGACAATTGCCAAGGCTTGGAAACTCCAAAGCGGCTATAAAGAAAATATTGTGGATAATGTTACAAGAGAAGCTTACCGGTATCCTACTAGACTCCACAGTCCAATTTGAAGCTACCTGGGAGCCCTGGGCCCATTATCTGGGCATATCCCTTATACCGGGAGGGCGCCCTTAGTCCCCCAGCACGATATATGTCTGGACACTGCTCGTCAGTTGACATGCTTCCCCCTCTTCATCCTCCTCCCCATCCCCCCTGTCCCCCATCCCCTCTCTTTCACTCGTGTTCTACCCTTGTCCCCAGGGGTCTCTCCCCGATCCCTTCTAAGTCCCCAGCCTTCCTAGGAGGGCTGAGGAGTTGGAGAGTAGGTTGTGCTCCCTGTAGATTCCGTCTCTTACTCCGAATTTGATGACCTCCATCCAGATGGGGGAGGCCAGGTCACTGAAAGGCATTCTCCATGCACAGAATGTTCCCAGTTGGGGTGCAGGTGAGGTCTGGTAGGTGATTGACATAGCGAATCCCATGAAAGAAGTGTGAGGGCGGATCTAGAAGAGTTATACCAGCCTCTTAGAATCTTGTTATTCTGTTGTCCTTTAACCTCCCTGGCGGTATGATTATTTCTGATTTTAGGTGCTGAAAGCGGTACAATTATTTTGCATGGAAATTTGGCGTTTTATATTGTAGGCCTGCAATTCTTAGGAATAACTCTCTTAAATCTGTTCAAACCAGAGTCTAGCAGACATCCCGTGTATGATAAAATTTATAATATAATAAATAATGATAATAAATAATAATAAAAATTATTCGATAATGTAATCAAATCCAAAAACACTGAAATTTGCTCATTTGCAGAATTGTCGCTGTCATTAGATTTAGTGTTTGATGACGAATTTCCCCACAAATCGCTATCGCTCAATTCTGCAAGTGATTATAATTTATTATCGCTGTTTTCTAGTTAGTCTAAAATCACTTTTGACAGAAAGGGACACTTTTTGGTTGCTATGGACAATCTCCAAATTCCAAGCAGAAAAAACAGTATTTATAATATAAAAGTGCATGCATGGCACTGGACAGACCACTAGGGACAAAGGGGGTGTGTAATTTGTTTATACAGTACTGAAATCTGTAAGATTACAGTATTGTGTGTGTTTTGTGTGTTTTTACTTTTTTGAATTTGGCGCCGATCTTCGCTCCCTTGCGCCGTAACGTCGCAGGGAACGGAGCTCGGCAGCACTCGAGCACTGTGTGAATCAAGCGGAGGACGGCTCGATCACACAGTGTGGAGGACATCGCTGGATCCAGGGGACAAGGTAAGTAACTTCTCCCTGTATCCAGTGATGCGATCCCGAGTCTGGCTCGGGGCTACCGCTTATGGTACTGAAATCCCAGCCCGAGACTCGGGATCACCGCCAGGGAGGTTAAGTAACCTTTTCTTTGATTATCGGCTGTGTACCATGTCTCCAACACCAGTAACAATGTATTTGTTTTACATTCCTTGTAAAATCAATAAAAATGTTGAAAGTAAAAATCAGCAGAGCTTCCACTCATTTCAGATCTACCCCTTAGATTTAGAGCGAATGCACTTCCAAGTGCACTTTCAAGTGCACTTGCAGTGCAAAGTAGATTTGCCTTTTGTAAATAACCCCCTATGTGTACTTACTTTCTGTACCTCCAAACATTTATGACATCAAATCTGCAAAGCTGAAGATGTACACGTTTATTGTAATATGTGCATTCAAAACTCACTAAACAAAATTCGTTTTGGTTATAAATAGGGGGAAATTTATCAAAACCAGAGCAGCCAGAATCTGGAGCAGATGTGCAGGGCAACCAAATTCTTAAGTGAATAAGTTAAAGATAGATACTGATAGACATGTACAGCTGCTCCAGATTCTGGCTAGTCCAGTTTTAGTAAATTCTCCTCATAGACTGTAAGATTGCTATACAAAGGCTAATATTAGTTCGTTTATGATGAAGTCTTTGGAGAGCAGTCCTCAGCCTTGAAAAATGTGCTTTTCAAAAATCTAAACCATTAAGATATCTGAATATATCTTATTTTTTTTTTTTTTTTTGAGAGGTGGGTCTGCTCTTTTTGTAACCTGTCATTCTGAATTTGTGTGGCCTTGATTTTTCTGTTTACATATGTTATTATATTCTTTTTAATGATAAAAGTCTTCCTTCTTTTTTAGATTTTTATTTATAGCTTCTTTAACTTTGAACATGAATCGCATTAGCCTTTTAAACCTATTGCCCAAGGGAATATTTCTTCAGTGTGTTTTCATACAGTTGATGTAATCAAAGTTTCATGGACATTGGGATTGATTTTTAACCCATTAATGTCCCCTCCTCTTCTATTCATCTGATCTCCAGCCTGTCAAAAATCCAGATACACCACGTCTATGGGCCTTCCTTTATCTAGATGGCAGCTCACCTCCTCATAGAAGGTTAATAGATTGGTTTGGCAAGAACGATTCTTCATGAATCCATGCTGATTACTGCTAATGATACCATTGTCATTAATAAAATCTTGTATATAGTCCCTTATCATCCCCTCCAGGATCTTGCATACAATTGATGTTAAGATAACTGGTCGGTAATTCCCAGGGATGCATCTTGGCCCTTTTTTAAATATTGGTGCTACATTGACTTTTCTGCAATCAGCTGGTACCATTCCAGTCAGTAGACTATTCGTAAAAATTAGGAACAATGGTCTGGCATTTACTTGACTGAGTTCCTTAACCACTTGGGTACCGCGCTATTGCCGAATGACGGCATTAGCGCGGACCTAGATTTCCGGGACTACGTCTATTGACGTCGTCCCGGTTACGAGCGGCCTGCGCGCCCCCTGAGGGGCGCGCACGGCGCGCTCTGTGATCGGCGAGTCTATGAGACTCGCCTGATCACCGATCCGTGCAAGGGGTCGATCCCGACCCCTTATCACGTGATCAGCTGTCAGCCAATGACAGCTGATCATGTGATAGAACGGAGCCGGTAATCGGCTATTATTCCTCCTCGCGCTGACAGCGCGAGGAGAAAAAAAAAAAAGCCGATCACCGGCGGCCGTGATCGGGACATCAGTCCCGATCACGGCCAGCAATGCAAGGCACCACATGCCACCTGCCAGTGCCCACCTGCCTCCCGCAGTGCCATCCTGAAGTATAACTAAAAGTAAAAGTAAGTGCCCCCCGTCTGTGCCCATAGTGCCCACAGTGCCACCCACAGTGCCACCCACAGTGCCACCCACAGTGCCACCCCACAGTGCCACCCACAGTGCCACCCACAGTGCCACCCACAGTGCCACCCAATCTGCCTCAAAGGTGCTGCACCCCAGTGCCGCCCATCAGTGCCCAGCAGTGCCGCCCATCAGTGCCCAGCAGTGCCGCCCATCAGTGCCCAGCAGTGCCACCTATCAGAGCCACCTATCAGTGCCACCTATCAGTGCCCATCAGTCCCATCTATCTGTGGTACCTATCAGTGCCCATCCGTGCCACCCATCCGTGCCACTTATCCGTGCCACCCATCCGTGCCATCTTATCTGTGCCCATCTTTGCCCATCAGTGCCGCCTTATCTGTGCCCATCGGTGCCGCCTTATCTGTGCCTATTAGTGCCGCCTTAACTATGCCTATCAGTGCCCACCAGTGCAGCCTATCAGTGCCCACCAATGCAGCCTATCAGTGCCCACCAATGCAGCCCATCAGTGCCCACCAATGCAGCCTATCAGTGCCGCCTTATCAGCGCACTTCAATGAAGGAGAAAAATGACCCGTTTGCAAAATTTTATAACAAACTATTAAAACATGATTTTTTTTTTTTTTTTTTGCATCTTTTTTTGTTTGTTTAGCAAAAAATAAAACTCCGAGCTGTAACTAAATACCACCAAAAGAAAGCTCTATTTGTGGGAAAAAAATGATAAAAATTTCATTTGGGTACAGTGTTGTATGCCCGCGCAATTGTCATTCAAAGTGCATCAGCGCTGAAAGCTGAAAATTGGTCTGGGACTGAGGGGGGTTTAAGTGCCCAGTAAGCAAATGGTTAAGGACTCTCTGGAGTAAGCCATGTGGTCCCGTTGACTTATTAATGTTATGTTTTTCAAGTCTATTTTTAATTCTGTGCTCTGTTAGCCATGAGGGTTCTTCCTTTGACATGTCATTAGGATAAACATTGCAGTTTTGGTTACTGTAGCCACCCCGATTCCCTTGTGAAGACTGAAGAGAAGAATAAATTCAATACCTTTGCCATCTCGCTGTCCTTAGCTCAGTTATGTTGTGCAATAGTCATCCCACCACAGGAGTGACTGTGGCTGAATTTTCATGCTATAGACTTGGATAGCTCTTTCTGTAGACTGACCACTGCAAATTTGCTCTTGCTAGAGACTTGCCACGCAAATTTGCTGCAAATTGGAAAAGTGTGCTCTGCAAGTGTACAAGTTGCCAGTGAAAATGTGCAGCAAGTTTACAAGATGTACGATTCAACACTGACACACATTTGTGGCAAGTTATCCTTGCTATCTGGGTATGTAGTTATCTAGAATGTTAGAATTATGCTACAAGAAATTATTATATATTTTTAAAGAGAAGATTGAAAAAAATTGAGACCTGTTAAAATCCTGTGTGTTTTCTTAAAGGGATTTTCAGGGATATGTCAGATCTACAGTTTGTGACAATATTGGGAATGTACCCAGCAGGTGAAAAGAAAAGGGTAGGAGGAGGTTTAAAAAACACTTGAGCTAAACAAAATTAGATATTGTAGCCTGAAGAACAACTTCAGACAACAAGCAATCAGGGCATCTGGGTAGAGCGTGCCACCACTGAAGTCCAAACTAGCAAACTGCAGGGCCCCGGCAATGCCTACATATAATTAAGGTTATCTTCAGAAGGCTTTGGGAACCCTGAAACTAATTCACTCCTGTGACTAACTTTTAGACATGCTGATAGGTGGCACAGTGGTGTTAGGCCGGGACAGTGGTGTAGTGGTTAGCACTCTCACCTAGCAGTAAAAAGGGTCGCTGGTTTGAATCTGACACTACCTGCCTGGAGTTTGCATGTTCTCCCTGTGCCTGCGTGGGTTTCCTCCAAGTACTCCGGTTTCCTCCCACACTCCAAAGACATGCAGGTAGGTTAATTGGCTTCTGTCCCAAATTGGCCCTAGTATATGAATGGGGACCTTGGATTTTGGGCTCCTTGAGGGTAGGGACCAATGTGAGTGTGCAATGTACAGGGATAGGGACAATTGTAGAGTGGTGATGGAACTGGATGGACTGGTGTCTTTATTCAACCTTACTAACTATGTAACTATGTAAATATGATAGAAAAAAAGTAAAAGAGGAAGCAAGGTGCAGACCAAACATCAACCCTTCTAGCTCCAGCTAGAATTTTCATAATAGAGCATCCTTGGTTTTGGAGAGCTTGAAAATCACTTGTGCGAATCTTTCTTTTGATCACTTTCTGTTGCATTTGGCCACCAGGCGCAAAGAGTACTCCTCCCATGATACAGTACTGGGTGTCTGAGTAGGAGGGGGCATAAGTGAATGGGGGACTGTGATTTTAAGACAGGTTGTTTTAGAGGGAATTTGACAAGCTGTGAATGAGGGAGTGCAGAGTCTGTGAAACTCTCATCTCATTTAAAGGATGCATTCATCTTTCCTAACATGTTACATGTTACACCCATATTCAAGATATAACATGTTATGAATATAATAAGAGAAGCCACACTAAATAAGTCCAAATTTTTGCAAAAGAATCCTTGATTGAATATCATAACAGTATATTCACATATTTGAAAGTAGTAGGGTAAATCCTTATCCCAATGGCACCACAGTGATTCACATCAAGAAGTGCTCCACCACCTTAAGAAATACTTGCTTACCAGATAGCAAGCAAAATAGGCACGTGGCTATAGCCCAGCCAAGGCCTTTAACTTGCACGGAAGATCTTTAGGAACAATTGCCACAGGATGAATGGCTATAATATCTCTCACACACTGGCACGCTGTGAAGTCTGTGACCGTCTTTCAGCAGAGGACCCAAAAAGAAAAACTGACCATAGTGTAATATTGTCTGATATTTTATTTATAAAAAAAAGGTAATACACTTACATATGGTAGGTATTAAAATTGCATGTATAAAAAAACAGACATAGCACCCATCCGCCTAGTAAGAAGTGGTGACAGCAACATGTACCCTCCTCCACCTTGGCGCTTTTGCTTTAACCACTTCAGCCCTGGAAGATTTTACCCCCTTCCTCACCAGAGCACTTTTTACAATTTTGCACTGCGTCACTTTAACTGATAATTGCGCAGTCATGCAATGTTGTACCCAAACAAAAATTTGCGTCTTTTTTCCCAAAAATAGAGTTTTATTTTGGTGGTATTTGATCACCTCTGCAGTTTTTATTTTTTGCGCTATAAACAAAAAAAAAAAAGCACCAATTTTGAAAAGAAAAAACAATATTTTTTATTTTTTACTATAATAAATATCCCCAAAATTAAAAAAAAAAGTCTTCATCAGGCCAATCTTTATTCTTCTACATATTTTTGGTAGAAAAAGAAATTGCAATAAGATTGGTTTGCACAGAAGTTATAGCGTCTACAAACTATGGGAAAGATTTATGGCATTTTATTTAAATGTTTTTACTAGTAATGGTGGTGATCTGCAATTTTTAGCGGTATTGCGACATTGTGACGACAGATCGGACGCTTGACACATTTTTGGGACCATTGACATTTATACAGCGATCAGTGCTATTAAAATACACAGATTACTATGTAAATGTCACTGGTGCAGAGGGGGTTAACACTAGTGGGTGATCAAAGGGTTAAATGTGTGTTCCCTCAGTGTGCTCTAACTGTATGGGGATAGGACTGACTGGGGGAGGAGACATATCATTGTTCCTAGATAGTAGGAACAAACAATATGTCTCCTCTCCCCTGACATAACAGGGATTTGTGTGTTTTGATCGCGCCTGCTGGCCACGAGCATCGGGTCCCCCACCTTCTGGTGGCTGTAAAAGGGATGGATGAACCCATATGGGGTTTCGCCCAGGAGAGCCATTGTGCCACAGTATATCTGTGAGAGCCGATCGGGAACCGGTTAAGCCTCTGCACTGTCATTCTGCAGCTTTACAAGGAGTTGCACCCACTACTGCTCCTCTCTCTCCGGGTCTGTTGAATTGCATACAGCTCTCAAGAGACTTCCTGCAAAGTTCATCACTGATTCCAATGCATATTAATATGTGTAAAAACATGCATACTTCAGTGCATGGACTTGAAACTTGCCCAGCAGCCTTTTAAGAGGTTCTAAATGTTGGCAAGCAGAGGCTTCCTTCATATCATTGTGAGTGGCTATCACAGCAGTCACACAACCTAAAGCTCCAGTGAGTGTGTGTTATGGTGCAAAGCAGTTTTTTTAAAACTTTTTTTAAATTACAGTCATTCAGCACTATGCTGTGATTTATTGATGCATATCACAAAACACGGTCTTGCAATTTCATGCAGTAGTGCACACCAATGCAGCACACACACACACACAACCTTGCAGATCAGCAGTACCACAGGGCATAAGTGTGAATCCAAACCACAGATTTATTGCGTTAATTGCTTATTTACAGTTTTGCATGCATAACATTTTTACCATTTCATGTGTGCTTTAATAATGGTTTTAGACTATTTAAAAAAAATAGCTGAGGTTAAAAGTGGAGGGCAGGGCCTAACAGTGAAAGGGTTAAAGCATATTTTTCTAAAAATAACACAGCAATGGTTATATGCACATAAAAAATGTGGTTAACAAGCATATAAAAACATCAGCAATGGCAACCGGTGTCTCTTGGGTCTATAGTAAGAATCTAAGATGTCAGAGGACCAGACTGTATTGCAAGGTGGCTAATGCATTTTGAGGGAAATCCCTCTTCTTCAGCGCCAAAGAGATGAATGAATCATCACTTTTGGCTCTGAAGAAGAGGGTTCTCCCTTAAAACACGTTAGCTACCTTGCAATACCATCTGGCCCTCCTACATCATCGGTTCTTACTATAGACCCAAAAGACGCCAGTCGCCATTGCTGGTGCCTTTATTTGCTTGTTAACCACATTTTTTATGTGAGTATAACCATTGCTGTATTATTTTGATTAAAATGATTTTTGGTAATGCACAAGGTCGGTATGCCCTCCTTTCTCTCTTCTATATGTTTCGGTTCTAAGTATACCCATTGTGCTGAGGAGGGCAGCAAGGCTATAGACATTCTACTTAAAAGAGTTGACTGCACCACACATCCCTAGACCCAGCAGCCAAGCACAGGAGGATTGTTTTGTGTTTCTTAAAACATATTTTGTAGGTACAAGGACTGTGGCCTATGTGTGCTGTGTTTACAGCATGCAGGTTCAAGTCCTATTTACTTATATCTCTTTAAACCTTTCCCATTGTTAGCACAATGTGATCTCACCCTCTATTCATCAAGGTGTACATAGTGCAACACATCTTACATTTGGTTGCAGTGCCCAGGAGTGCTACAGGTCTTTTACAATCCTATCAAAGTCCCTGGTGCACTGCCTTTTATTTCTGCGCCCACTAGTCTGGCACTATTCCCAATCAGTGCAAGGAGATTAGCAGTGGCAGAGAATACAACAGCAGAAAAATTCCACATCATGGTGCACTTTCATTCCACATGAAACCTGATTGGTGGATCTGAAGGTGCATAGTGACAGTGAGACAAGCATGGTGAAAATGATTGGGTGCACACACTGGGGGGAAGGATGGCACGGTTTATTATTTTTGTCCTTGGCACTGAATGACCCTGTCTCAACACTATTCAGTGATGCCATGCTTTTTAAATGATTTAAAAAATTTGATATGTAGAAATCTTAAAGTTCATAGTGTTAGTAAATCCATGTGTTGCCCCAAGTACAAATGAAACATCACAACAATGTTAATTTATTTAATTTCTGTGATTCAAACTGACCATTACTGAAAAGCAAATACCGTATGTATCGGCATATAACAAGCGAAGGCGTATAACACGCACATTCATTTTAAGAGGGAAGTTTCAGGGAAAAAATAAATACATTTTAAATAATTAACTTTGAAGCAAAATAAGGGTCAGTGTCCATCTGCAGTCTCACCATTGCCATCAATGCAGCCTGATCAATGCCCATCTGCAGCCACATAAGTGCCATCAATGCAGCCTCATCAGTCCACATCAATGCAGCCTCACCATTGCCATCAATGCAGCAGCCTCACCATTGCCATCAGTGCAGCAGCCTCACCATTGCCATCAGTGCAGCCTGATTGATGCCCATCTGCAGCCTAGAGGGGAGTAGGACTTGCGCTGACACATAACATACAGTGAGAATCTCCTATGATAGACAGAACAGTTGTCCAATGGCGGCCCAGGAGATGGGACTTCCTATTACAGAGGCCGCCAAGTAAACAGGAGATTCTCACTGTATGTAATTTTAATGGCGCTCCCCCCGCCTTGACCCCTCAGAGGCAGCTAAAATTGAAGTATTGGCGTATAACAAGCACACCCTATTTGCACCCAATTTTCATGGTGAAAAAGTGAGTGTCATACGCCAATAAATACAGTAATATATGTAAAATACTAGGTAAGTATTTTAGATCTTTTTGAAATGAATTAATTTGTAGTGCAGCAGAAGCTTTAGGTTGCAGTTACAATAAAGGGGCTAATACACAGAATGATTTGTGCCAGTGATATGATTAAGTCTTTCAATATAAGCTTTTTAGAACATCAGCAGAAAAGCTGGAACCTTTTAAAATCTACTCCAGCAATTCTAATATCATTTCACCGTAATTGTTCCCATGGAACATAGCAATTTAGAAGGAATAAGGTCTTGATTATTTCTTCCCTCATCAGAGCTGAATTTCTAACTATTCAACTCTGATGTTGCCATGGTGTTAAAAAAAGACTGCTGATTCGCAAAGTTAAGACAACATTTCATCCTTTCTTATACACATGCAACCATGTTTTAATGATTTTTTAGAATAAGAAGATTAAATACTCTTTAACAATGGAATAAATTAGAATTTTTCTTTATAATAAACTTTTCTTTTTTAACAATAAAATAAGTTGTGTTTCATTCATTTTGAATAACCATAATCACCCATATTAATTGTATAGTGTGTTTTATGCAGTCAAACACATATAGACAATATTTGAAGCTCTAGGGTGCTCTTATGGAGTCCAGCAGATAGGGGATGCTTTTACTGTGGGTGCACTTTTCTGACCATGAAGCGCCATTCCCCCATGGTTGTCAACTTCATATTGAATAATAAAAACAGGATTTTTGTACTTACCATAACATCTGTGTCATTCAGAGGCATGGGATTTGGTTCAGCTGAATGAATGAAATACTTATATAGCGCACAATGCGAACTGAATCGCCACTAGGCGCTGTGGCGAGCTTTGATCATCTGCTAAAAGAGGAAGGTCTTGAGTTTTTTCCTAAAAGCCAGGTGATTTTCTTCCAGGCGGATGTTGATTGGTAGAGCATTCCATAGCCGAGGCCCTTGGACAGCGAATCTCCGATCCCCCTTGGATTTATGCCGGGCTTTGGGCACGAGGAGGAGGTTTTTGTTGGCTGATCGAAGACTGCGGTTTGGTGTGTAATGATTTATTTTCTCCATTAGGTATTGCGGAGCTTCTCTATGCACGCATTTGTGGGTAAGGCAAAGGGTCTTGAACGTGATCCAATTTTTTACTGTTAGCCAATGTAAGCTCCTCAGTGAAGGAGAAATGGATTCCCAGGGTTTTTTTCCTGTTATCAGCCTTGCCGCCGTGTTTTGGATCAGTTGTAATCGCGCAAGTTGATATTGTGGTAATCCTATGTAAAGCGAGTTTGCGTAGTCTAGTCGTGAATTAATGATTGTTCCAACTACCACTGCTTTGCATGGTAGCCAATCAGCTTCTAACTTAAGCTTGTTCAATTAAGGTTTGACAAAAAACCTGGCTGATTCTATTTATATGCAGAGCTACACCAGATTTTGCACTCTCCAGTTTTTTTTAATCAACCCCTGTGTATCATAAACATTTATTTCTATTTCGATAAATTGTGTTTTTTCATTTTCTTTCATATATTGTTGCATCCCAGTACTGTGGCCTGTTCAGAGACACTTCCTGTCTACATGGAGGGTTGGGCGGGGTCCTTTGCCCTGCATGTGGGGGTACTTTTCACTCTGAGTGCACTTATTAATGTCAGGGACCAGGTGAGGATCTTTACACAGTGTGCAGTAGAAAATGTACAGGGCAATCCTGTAAAATTCTGTCCCATATCACTACACATACTTTCCTTCTATATATCACAATTATGGGGTCCTGCTCTGCACTTAGTGCATACCTCACTTGTTAACCCCTTCTCTTCTGTATTATGCGACCAGGCTTTGTGCCTCCCTAACACGGGTATGGTTCTTGTTGCAATAGGAAACCAACCTCTGGGGATGGAGCCAGGTCGCCAACCTCCTCACTACTGGAGGACCCATCACCTACATCAAGTACCACGCTTTACGACCGGCAGCAATGTACCTTGCACAAGTTCCTGGTTTTCTTATTGCAACTGCATGACTTCTCCTGCTTCTCTTGCTGAGTAGACCACTTGTAAGCCCTTGTACACATGGTCGGAGAATCTGTCGGAATGTGTCCTATTAGACCGTTTTGCCGAATAATCCGACTGTGTGTGGTATGCATCGGACTGTTTCCGTCGGAATATCCGTCGGACTCAATTTTACAACTTGTTGGAAATATTTTCCGACAAACTGGTCCGATCGGACATACTCCGATCATGTGCAGAGAATTCCGATCGGACAAAGTGCCACGCATGCTCAGATCAAATTCCTACATCAAAGCTATTGGCTACTAGCCTGAACGTAGTCCCATCGTAACGAAATAACGTCATCACGTTCTGAACGATCGGATTTTCCGACAACTTCGTGCGACCGTGTGTATGCAACAGTTTCGGACACAATCCATCGGACAAAATCCGACAGACAGAATCCGTCGGATTTGTTTGTCTGAATCTCCGACCGTGTGTACAAGGGCTAATGCCTATGCTTCATACCCCATGTGTGCCTTACTGACCCTAGTTCATTCATATGCCAAGAACCTCCATGCACCCCTTTAAATAACTTAAGATCAGGCTTAGAATAGTTTATACAACTTTACTTGAACATTTTGAGGCACAGTCCAAAACTAACAGTTCAATGCAACATTCCCTAACTGCGCTAGCAGAAAAACTAATATTAATTCACAGTAAATAAAAAAAACTATCAGTGACCTCAAAAAAATAAATAGATAAATAAGTGCAAGTATAGTCTAGTGATAATGAATTATATGATCACCTCATTCAGATATAAACATGCTCTTTGTAGAAATGTCATACAATAGTGAACAAATGTTGATAGTGCTCCCAAATGTTTCATAGAAAAAAGGTGAAGGTCCCTACTCATCGAATGGACCCTCATTACATTATGATAAGAGAGATTAAATGCGCTGTAGTGTCTTAATGAGCTGGGGTGGCAGAAACAGGCTCCTGTCACTAGCTTGTGACCAGCCCAGAGGAAACTGCCCTCACTCTCCCACACTGAATGAGATGCAGACTGTGATTCAGTCTCAATGATCAACGGCTCCACACATAAGCTCTGACCAACAGCTCCCTGCTGCTATCTGTACTCCAGAGGGACAAAGATGTTATATTCATAAAGAAAAGGAAAACTGGTTCCTCATAGCACGTATTAGCACGCACGTAACCGTATTTAAAAAATACAATTCTCAAGCAGGTTGGTATAAGGACAGCTTGTTCTAGACACTTGGTGCATCACATAATGTCCTCACAGACTCTTCAATAAAACAGCTGTACTATTTGCATACCATCAAGAGCTTGATCCAGCATACCAACCGTCCTAGCTTGACATGTTTTGTCATCACAAATGACATCATCTAATGACTTCATTTGTGATCATCTAATGACTTCATTTGTGATGATGAAACATGTCAAGCTAGGAGCTCCAATCCTGGGTCCAGGTATTCAGATCAGCCAGCATACTGATTGGTCAGGTGTGTGCTGGGCTTTTAGTAGTAACCTGACCATGGTTCTGGGCTCCCCCCAGCAGACAGGAAGTCTGGCTTAGGAGTGCTCCCCATGGGAGCCAGTGCAGCAAGAGGCTGCTAGCTGTGTGCACCAAGTTAGTCGGTGAACAGTCTGTAGGAGACAGACAAGGGCTTGGAGAGTAAGGCCAGAGCGGCAGTACTGCAAGTGAAAGCCAAAAGGGCTGAATGTCGTTTATGTTGATGGAAAAAAGGAATGCTGAAAATCCCTGCAAGGAAACTCATGTTTTATGTTTGAACTTTGTTTAATAAATACGGCCAAACAAAGCCCTTAAAAAGAACAAACTGTGAGTGGCAGTGTCCTTAAAGCTCTACACTTTGGAGTGAACCCCTTACAGAAGAAAGAACCATTTCATCTAGTTTGGTAAGAGAATTTTCAATCTCAAATGATCCAGCAACCTGATTCAAGAAAGAAAATCAATGAACTCAGGGTTGGCTTTAATTAAAATGTTGTTTCTTCAGGGAACACGGGTCCCCAAAGTTTAAGTTATAGAAACCATATTAGTAGGATGGGAAACTGTCTGAAACATTCAGTCTGTTTACGTTACAGAAATTGAAATGATTATTTGGCAGGAGAAAATGATAGACCGCATACACAGATATTGCACCGAGAAAGAGAAGATTTTGAAAAATAAAACCTGGTACCACATGTATCTAAACACAAGGCAAGCTCCAACACAATGAAAAAAACTTAAGCTGATGCTGATATAGGGGATATTTGTAACTTGGTTTTGGTAGGTCAGCATTTTCCTCTACAAAAAAACCAAACAAAATATATATAAAACAATACTGTCAAAAACCTTAAAGTCATTAATGCCGCATAGACACAACTGGACTTTCCGGCAGAAAAGGTCCGGTCTTCCTGACAGACTTTTGACGGAGTTACGACGGACTTCCGAATGAACAGACTTGCCCCCACATGAACGGACTGAAGTCCATTCGAAATTCCATTTGTTTTGAACGTGATGATGTACGAGGGGACTAGAAAAGGAAGTTCAATAGCCAGTAGCCAATAGCTGCCCTTGTGTTGTATTTGGTCCGTCGGACCAGCATATAGACAAATGGTTTTTCCAATAGGAATTGAGTCCGTTGGATAGATTTGAAACATGTTTTATTTCTAGATCCGTCAGAATTTTTAAAGAAAAACTTCGGATCGGATTATCCGACACACGATCGGACTATCCGATGGAATGATTCTGTCGGACCTATTCTGTCAGAAAGTCTGGTCATGTGTATGCGGCATAACATTAACCAAAGACAGCATATGACATCTGCCAATCCATATTTGTCACCATCTCATGATTATGGGCATACCACCTACTGTACATTTGATCATGGATAATAGTGACACTACTGGTTGAGAGACCACTACAAGAGGTGTCCACCAACAGCTTCCCTTTCTTTCTTCATACTACAAATGTGTAAATTTGGCTACCAGGGAAAAGAATAGCCTGAGGGCAGTCGGGTAATGAGGTTGATTTAAAAAAACTCCAGCTTCCAGGTCATTTGTCAAAGCTTAATTGAACAAGCTGAAGGTCCAAGCTGATTGGTTACCATGCACAGCTGCACCAAATTTTGCACTCTCCAGTTTTAATAAATCAACCCCATTGTCTATTAACAGCTTAAAACCAAGCAATAAGCAATTACCAATTACCAAGCAATTACACACTTTAACCACTTCCCTGCCTATAGTAGATTGACAGTCGGGCGTTGGTTCTGTTATCCTGACTGGGCATCATATGACGTCCAGCAGGATAACATACAGGGGCACGCTGTGCGGCGATTGGTGGTGCTGTGTGTCAGTCTGACACACTGCATCTCTGATTGTAGTAAGAAACCTCTGACAGAGGCATCTTACCACTTTATCAGCTGTGACCAATTACAGCTGATCATTGCATGAACCAGGAAGTGCGGGTAAAGGGCATTCCTCGGTTTGCGCTGACAGAGGGGGGTCTGTGCTGATAATTATTGATTATCAGCACAGCCCCCATCAGATGTGCCCATTAGCTTCCAAATAGGGCCCATAAGCTGCCAGTCTGTGTCCCCTCAAAAAAAACTGTCAGTGCCAATTAGTGCCCAGCAGTAACACCTGTCAGTACCTCATGATCAGTGCCATCCATCAGTGTCATCTATTAGTGTCCATCAGTGCCACCTGTCAGTGCCAATCAGTGCTGCCTATCAGTGTCTATCAGTGCTAATCAGTGCCACCGGTCAGTGCCCATCAGTGCCGCCTGCTATTTCCCATCAGTGCCACCTGTCAGTGCCCATCAGTGCCACCCATCAGTGCTGCCTATCAGTGCCGTCTATCAGTGCCCATCAATTCTACATATCAGTGCATCCTCTTCAGTGCCCATCAGTGCCACCTTATCAATCTCAACTCATCAGTGACACCTCATCAGTGCCAGTCAGTGAAGGAGAAAACACAATTTTATGCCAGAAACGAAGAAAACCTTTTTTTTCCAAAAATGTTGGTCTTTTTTAGTTTGTTTAGTAAAAAATAAAAACCCCAGAGATGATCAAATACCACCAAAAGAAAGCTCTATTTGTGGGAAGAAAATAATGAAAATTTTCTTTGGGTACAGTGTTGCATGACCATGCAATTGTCATTCAAAGTGCAACAGTGCTGAAAGCTGAATATTTTCCTTGGCAGGAAGGGGCGAAAGTGCCTTGTATTGAACTGGTTAAATACTAAATAGCAGGAATGATCAAATCTGTGAAGAAACCAATCAGTGAATTGGATTACCAAATTTCTTTGCCATGACTCATGTTTCAGAGACTGCAATCAACCTGGAACATTTCTTTGCATCTGAAGAACATGTCAAAAGGTCCACCAATTTTGGATCAAAATTTACAAGTTCATTTACAATCTTACCCACATAATCCTGCCCAAAACATCTTCTGTAGTCATTTCTAACCTCCCTGTCCCCAATACTCCTAGAAACCCCAGAATATTAATATGCTATGTTTTTACAGTAGATACAATCATAGTAGTCAGGTCATGAGACTGGAGAATCTCCCAGTGAGACCTCTACCTTTCTTTTCTTCTGTCTTTTGTTCCTCTCTACAATATCATGCCTTGGTGAACCTTCTGTCCCATACTACACTTCATACACTGATGTGTTCTATTATTTTCTTTCATTTTTCTTTTTCCTATTCCCTTTGATGTAACCTCATAGCCACCCTTCTAGTTGCATATGTGTTTGAGTGAAATTGTATATTTCTAATGCTTTATGCACATTTATTGGACCACTTTCTATTGAGAAACAAGCATTGGAATCCTCCTTTCTTCAGGGGACAAAGGATCTTCTGTGTTGAATTGTGCCCACAATTTTCTGATTATAGAATGTGACTATATAGCTTTTTCATGATATTTAAAATTACTATGTATTCTTTTATTGACTTCAATAAAAATCCTTGAAATTTAATACCATTAGTGGACTAGCTGAATATACATACACAGAATTGTTCAGTCTGTAGATAATCATTCAGTTCATTGTTCAAACAGATCTACTGTATATCCAAATAGTCATGACAATCAGATCAGGTAAAAAAAAAAATGAAGAATTTATAAGCAGAGCAGCTCCAGGTAACAAGTAAAATAAATAAGTAGACTATTCATGCTATCCAAAAAGTCACAAGTTTCAGAGCCACTCACCAATTGTGCATATGGAAATAAGTTTGCAGATAAAATATATACATACATACTGTATATGGGTGTGACTGAAGTTTCTTTTAATTTTTAGAAACACTGATTAAGGGTAAAGGCACATTTGTTATGGTGATTTTTTTAGTTATTAAAGAAAAACTATCAGACAAAGCTTGTTATATCAGACAAAGCTCATTATATCTAGTTTGTTATATCCCTCAGAAAGTCCTGTGAACAAGCACTTGTCACTGGCTAAGAGCACTGATCGGGAGCCAGTCAGCAAACCGTTTTTGGTCATGACCCTTTGACAGAAGCCGGCTGGCTTCTGTCAGGCTGGCTACCATACACACGGTTGAATATCAGCTGATTTCCATTGAACCGGCTGATGTCGCCCGGCATTTGGCCTGTGTGTACTACTAGGCTTTACAGAAATATGAGGGAGCTAATTTGCATGGAACTCTCAGAAAACACAATTGGTTCACTTTAAACCATTGATTACAAATAATGAGTGATTCATGGTACCACATTTCTTCAGACCAGAAAACAGCGTAGTCATGCCCTGAAGCTATGTGTGCACTACCCCCATATAAAAACACAGAAAACCCAAATGTGCCATTTCTAGTGTTTTGCGTGGGAGAAAGTGGAGGCAGAATTGCCACAGTTGGAAGTTAGCACATACAATTACTCAATATGATTTTTAAAAAGCATTTAACTGGAATGGAAAAAAGAGGGCACACCAACCTTGTGCATTACCCTTAGGTATTTTATTTAAAAGAGTAAACAAAAAACTACTCACAAACATGTGAAAGAAAACTGCAATATAAATAGCCTTTAGATGATGGCAATCGGTCTCACGACAACAGACTCCAGATGGTAATGGAGAAGATTTTATGGGCCACTGCTGGTTGACGCATTTCGAAGGCATACCTTCTTCCTCAGAGCCCAGCAGCATGTTCATTCAGCTTGATTGAACCACTCATTATTATTTATGAAACCCCTTTCCAAAAATCAAACATTGTTGAAACTTTTACAATCTATTTCTAAAGTCTGGCTAATAAAGATGTTCATCATTATTTTATCAGAGCAAAATGTTAGTCCTTTTGACAAAATATTTTGACATTTAAGTCCCGGGATCTGGCAATGAATTTAAAAACTCTGTGCACTAAAAACTTCAATATTTCGGACAAAAATAGAAGTTTGCTTTTCCATACTCAGTACACTAAAACTGCTTCTTTGGCGAAAAGTAGGGGCCTATTTTTACAAAACATGTTGACATACCACATTTCCTAAAACAATGGATGCCTGATGACATATGCTTCTCTTAATTTTACAGTAGCTAACATTTACAAAACTCAGTGTAGTAAACTTTTTAGGTACTATATTACTATTTTGGCCAAGAATATTTTTGTTTTAGCCTCAGGGCCTGACAAACAGTTTCTGCACTAGATATACTTAAACCTGGACTGTGCACATGTGTGTGTGCGTGTGTGTGTGGGGGGGGGACAGTATTTATTTTTGGTAGTGTGCTTTTCAATTCCCAAAAGCTCACAATATATTCCAAACCTTGATGCTTTTTTTTTTTTTAAATATGTTACTGTTATATACACAGGGGCTGACTATTTCCACAGTCCAGGATTAAGTCTTTGTACTGAAATTTCTCATGTATTTTGTTAAAATATCTGACAATCTTTTTTTTTCTAAAAGGTGCATTTTGGGTGGAAAAACTGAGCCCTGTCTTGTCTGAATCTAGAATTCCAGATCCACAGTCAAGCTGATAAAGCAGTATTTTATGGGAAAATGTAGGCTTTCCTGGTCAAATGCTCCAATGCTTAGAAGAGCTGGCAAACTATTTTCCCTGTCAGACTATCACTTGCAAGAGGTTGACCTTCATAAAAAGGGACTGGAATAAAGTGTAGTTTTTCCTTGTCTGTCCCTTATGTCTCAGAACAAACACAGATAGCACTAGTGATTAAGTGTTCCAAAATAAAGTAACACTACTGATGGCGCCACAGAAAAAATAAACAAAAATACTTACATGTTTATCAAACTAACAAGGATCCAAGAAGGTAACACCGCTCCAGGTGATCACACTCAAAATGGAGCCAGCTATGCCGAGTGCAAGCTAAGGCTCGCCACCGGGATAATGATAAATGGCTATAATGGCTGCACACTGACAATATCGATCGAATGTAGATTTATTTGAACAAAATAGAAATCATGACTGCCACCAAGACAAGAACAATGGAGAGGTGACGCGTTTCACACTGCAACCGTGCTTCTTCAAACACTATTGCCGTGTGAAATGTGTCACTGTCACAGTACTAGTACAGTGAGCCCACAGGCGAGCAGGTGACACGGGATCCCCCAGGGCTTGGAGTCTAAGGGCCAGCGGGTATTCTGCCAGGGACCCCCAAACGAGGATTTGGACTTAGCTCTGTGCTGACCCCCGGTAACGACCCCCGGATTCACCTTGCTCATAAGTAGGGTACCAGAAGACACAATCAGACAAGGATGGATGGATGGATGGATGAAGCAAAGGAGAGCCAGATAGCGAACCAAGGTCACATTGGGCTGCAGGCAGCGTAATCAGGACAAGCCGAGTCGGTACACAAGGGGGCTCAGAAACAAGCATTGCTCAAGCAACCAGAAGCTGATCTGGAAGGAATTTAAATAGAGAAACACATGGGGGCTGGACAGGAAGTAGCAGTATATAATTAAGCAACAGGTGGAGCCAGCGACACCCATAGCTGCAGAGTGCAGCAGAGCTGAACACAAGCTAGTGGAACAACAGGTGCCAGCCAACTCACAGCAGTAAAGGTAAGACACAGATCAGCTCCGCAGCTGATCTGTGACAGTCACCTCTCCATTGTTCTTATGTTGGTGGCAGTTATGATTTATATTTTGTTCATATAAATCTACATTGGATCAATATTGTCGTTGTGCAGCCATTTCTTCTTTTCCCAAACTAACAAAAATGTTAAATCACTACTGCTGCCTTTTCTATAACTGGAGCTCAAATAATGTAACTACATCAAAAATTCTATGTGAGACAGAGCTGTGACCCCTCCCCCCATATTCCATAAATCCGTATATGCTCAAATATAAATTAAATATGCAAGAAAATGACTACCAAAACAATAATTGAATCAAAAAAGTTCAGGACTCAAAATAACACCTGTGTCCAGTGTAAATAAAAGCATGAAGTCCAACTTTAATAGCATACTTTAACCACTTGCCGACCAGCGCACGACGATGTACGTCGACAGAATGGCATGGGCAGGCAAATGGGCGTACAGGTACGGCCCTTTAAAATTGCCGCCCTGCCATCGGGAGCGCGATGCCGGCGGCGCGCTCCCGCGCTGGTTGGGACCCCCGTGAGTCCGGTCGCGGGACCCGCGGACTCGATCGCCGCGGGCATATCCGCGATCGTCTCACGGAGCGGCCAAATGAAGAAATGCCGTTGTAAACAGCATTTCTTCATTCTGCCTAGCAACTAGTGACACTGATCTCTGCTCCATGTGATTGGAGCAGAGATCAGTGTTCACTAAATGAAAGCCCAACCCCCCCACAGTTAGTAACACACCCCTAGGAACACTTAACCCCTACACTGCCACCCACTGGTTAACCCCTTCACTGCCAGTGTCATTTACACAGGAATCACTGCATTTGTATAGCAGTGATTACTGTATAAATGACAATGGTGCCAAAAATGTGTCAAAAATGTCCGATGGGTCCCCCACAATGTCGCAGTCACAATAAAAAATCGCTGATCGCCGCCATTACTAGTAAAAAAAAAAATAATAAAAAATTATTAATAAAAATGCTATAAAACTATCCCTATTTTGTAAACTTTTGCGCAAACCAATCAATAATCGCTTATTGCGATTTTTTTTACCAAAAATATGTAGAAGAATACGTATCGGCCTAAACTGAGGGAAAAAAATGTTTTTATATATATTTTTGGGGGATATTTATTATAACAAAAAGTAAAAAATAATGCGTTTTTTTCAAAATTGTCGCTCTATTTTTGTTTATAGCGCAAAAAATAAAAACCGCAGGGGTGATCAAATACCACCAAAAGAAAGCTCTATTTGTGGGAAAAAAAGAATGTCAATTTTGTTTGGGAGCCACGTCGCACGACCGCGCAATTGTCAGTTAAAGTGACGCAGTGCCGAATCGCAAAAAGTGGTCTGGTCTTTGACCAGCAAATTGGTCCGGTCTGAAAGTGGTTAAGTATATCATTGTTACTGCCATCAACAGTAAACTAAACCACCTCTTGCATTTATGTCAGAAAGCAGCTCCATTGCCCATAAACACCACCTGCAACTGCTGCTTTAGCAAGCCAACTCGTCTTTCAGGTGCAAAGTTTAGCAAATTGACAATCGTGTTGCCTATTAGGGATGAGCCCAATGTAAGTTCAACACGAACAGCGGGTGTTCGCCGAATAGCGAACAATTTGGGGTGTTTGCGGCAAATTTGAAAGCCACGGAACACCTTTTAAAAGTCTATGGGAGAAATCAAAAGTGCTAATTTTTAAGGCTTATATGCATGGTATTGTCATAAAAAGTGTTTGGGGACCTGGGACATGTATCAATGCAAAAAAAAAGTTTTAATAATGCCTGTTTTTTCGGGAGCAGTGATTTTAATAATGATTAAAGTGAAACAATAAAAGTGAAATATTCCTTTCAATTTCGTACCTGGGGGTGTCTATAGTATGCCTGTAAAGTGGTTCCTGTGTTTAGAACAGTCCGATAGCAAAAAGGAAATTCTAAAGGAAAAAAGGTAATTTAAAAGTACTGGCGACTATAATGAATTGTTGGTACCGGCAATACACATAAAAGTCATTGAAAAAAAATGGTATGGGATTCCCCCACAATCAATTACCAGACCCTTCAGGTCTGGTATGGATATTAAGGGGAAACCACTCTAAAGTTTTTAAAAAAATGGCTTGGGGTTCCCCTAAAAATCCATACCAGACCTAGCATACTAGACAAAGGTTTGGTATGGATTTTAAAGGGAACTCCGCACCAAAATGTAAAAAAATAAATGGAGTGGGAGTCCCCCCAAAAAACCATACCAGGCCCTTATCCAAGCACACAACCTGGCAGGCTGAATGAAAAGAGGATGTACAGTTTAGGGGGGCGCTCTCTCTTCCCCCTCTTTCCTGCAGCCTGCCAGGTTGCATGCTCAGATAAGGGTCTGGTATGGATTTTTGGGGACCCTCACATCATTTTTTTTTTACATTTTGGCTCAGGGTTCCCCTTAAAAACCATACCAGACCTGAAGGGTCTGGTATGGACTTTGAGGGGGATTCCCATGCCATTTTTTTATTTTGGCACGGGGTTTCCCTTAATATCCATACCAGACCTGAAGGGCCTTGTATGGAATTTGGGGGGACCCCCACGCAATTTATTTTTTTAATATTGGTTTGGGGTTCCCCTTAATATTCATACTAGACCTAAAGTGTCTGGTAATGGACTGTGGGGGAATACCATGCCGTTTTTCAATTACTTTTATGTGTATTGCCGGGACTGACAATTTATTATAGGCGCAAGTACTTTTAAATCATTTTTTTTTCTTTAGAAATGTAATTTTGCTCTCGGACTGTTCTAAACATGAGAGACATGTGTCACTTTACAGGCATACTATAGACACCCCCCAGGTATGAAATTTAAAGGAAAATTTCACTTTTATTGTTTCACTTTAAGCATTATTAAAATCTCTGCTCCCGAAAAAACTTCAGTTTTTAAAACTTTTTTTTGCATTGCTACAAGTCCCCTGGGGCAGGACTCAGGTCCCCAAACACTTTTTATGACAATAACTTGCATATAAGCCTTTAAAATTAGCACTTTTGATTATCCATGTTCGTGTCCCATAGACCTTAACAGTGTTCGCGTGTTCAAACAAATGTTTTGTCTGTTCGCATGTTCTGCTGCGGACCGAACTGGGGGGTGTTCAGCTCATCCCTATTGCCTATAAAATGTAATACCTTGACAGATAAAGCATAACCTCGAGTATAGTCATGTGAAAAAGTGAATCCCCCCCCCCCCCCCATGGAAATTGTTGTCTTTTTAAAATTGTTAAAAGAACATAAGAGAAACATGCATTTTTAAGCATTTCTTCAACAAACATATCAAAGGATGTAATAGTATAATATGGAAAAAGTAAATATACACTTTTTTCAGACACTGATGGTGCCTTCTTTAGCATAAATTACTTCTTGTAGTGTCCACTAGGGATGAGCCGAACACCCCCCGGTTCGGTTCGCACCAGAACTTTCGAAATGACCCCACGTTCGTTACTAACGTTAGAACCCCATTGAAGTCTATGGGACTCGAACGTTCGAAATGGAAAGTGCTAATTTTAACGGCTAATATGCAAGATATTGTCCTAAAAAGGGTTTGGGGACCTGACTCCTGCCTCAGGGGACATGGGTCAATGCAAAAAAAAAGTTTTAAAAACGGCCGTTTTGGCGGGAGCACTGATTTTAATGACAATTAAAGTGAAAAAAAAAAAGTGAAATATTCCTTTAAATATGGTGCCTGGGGGGTGTCTGTAGTATGCCTGTGAAGTGCCACGTGTTTCCCGTGTTTAGTCCCTGCACAAAATGACATTAAACGGAAATAACACCATTTAAAACTGCTTGCGGTTTTAATGTTATATCTGGTTCCTGCAATATGGTTGAAAATCATTCAGAAAAATGGCATGGGTAGCCCTCCCTGCCCATTACCAGCCTATTTGGGTCTTGTACGCATATTAAGGGGAACCCTGTACCCATATTAAAAAAAGGAAATGCGTGTGGCCCCCAGGCCCTATATACTCAGAACAGCAGTATACAGGCGGTGCAAACAAGACAGGGACTGTGTAGGTTTGTTGTGGTAAGTTGAATCTGTTTGTAATTTCCAACTGGTACATTTTTAAAGTGTAGCTCCAGTCAAAAAAACTATTTTTAAGCTTTTTGGAAAACATAGGGAAGGGTTATCACCCCTGTATAATTTGTTTTGTCGTCCATCTTTTTTCATCTCACTTGCTGCTGTCTGATGTTTGTAAGTTGGATGTTTGAAAGTAGGGGCCTGCCCTATATGATCTGCAGAAATGGCGGAACAAGGTGTTGGTTTTGCCACAACATTGTAAGCCCTCAAAGTGACTCTTGGTGGGCGCTGGAGCACCCTGCTGTGAACGATTATATCAATAATTGTAATTACATGCCATTGTTGAACAGTGGTAGAAAAATTGACCTTTGGTGGTTGTGGTGCTGGTGCCACAACACTATAAGTCCTCACCGTTACTCTGGGTGGGCACAGGAAGGGGCCCTCCTGTGAAATATTATATCAAGAATTGTAATTACATGTCCCTGTTAAACAGGGGCAGAAAAATTGGGCCTTAGGCACTGGTGCCATCACACTGCAACCTCTGCCATATACTCTAGTTTTATTGCAGGAATTAGCCCTGCTGCAAAGCATTGCATCAAAAATAAGGTCGGCAACCTTACCCTTGTACCGTGGATCAAGGAGAGTGGCCAGCCAGTAATGGTCCCTCTCCTTGATCCGAAGAATACGAGGATCCTTCCGCAGGCTTTGCAGGATCAGGGAGGCCATGCAGCGTAGGTTAGCTGAGGCATTCGGTCCGGAGTCCTCTGGGTCACTAAGGACAACATGATCCGCAGCTACCTCCTCCCAGCCACGTACAAGTCCACGTGTTTCTTGGGACTGTAAATCATCCCTATAAGACTGCTGCTGCTGATGCTGATGCTGAGTGCCAGCCTCCACCTCCATGCTGACACAATCATCCTCCTCCTCCTCTTCCTCCTCCTCACCCTCTTCCTGTGTGATGGGTGGCACAGCAGTAACACTGTCTGGATAAAGGGGGCCTTGAGAGGCAAGGAAGTCCTCCTCTTCCTGCCTCTGTTCTGCCTCAAGTGCCCTGTCCATTATTCCACGCAGCGTATGCTCCAAGAGGTGGACAAGAGGTACAGTGTCACTGATGCATGCACTGTCACTGCTCACCATCCTTGTGGCCTCCTCAAACGGTGACAGGACAGTGCATGCATCCCTGATCATGCCCCACTGGCGTGGTGAGAAAAAACTAAGCTCCCCTGACCCTGTCCTGGTGCCGTAGTCGCACAGGTACTCATTGATGGCCCTCTGCTGCGTGTGCAGCCGCTGCAGCATGGCCAATGTTGAGTTCCATCTGGTGGGCATGTCACATATAAGGCGGTTCTTGGGCAGGTTCAACTCCTTTTGGAGCTCAGCCAGCCGAGCACAGGCATTAAATGATCGGCGGAAATGCACAGACTTTCCTGGCCTGCTTCAGGACATCATGTAAGCCGGGGTACCTGCCCAAGAACCGCTGCACCACCAGGTTAAGGACGTGAGCTACACAGGGCACATGGGTCAGTTGTCCCTGTCGGAGGGCGGAGAGGAGGTTGGTGCCATTGTCGCAAACCACCATTCCTGGCTTAAGCTGGCGTGGCGTCAACCACCTCTCGGCCTGCCCCTGCAGAGCTGACAAAACACCCGCCCCAGTGTGGCTCCTGTCCCCCAAACAAACCAGCGCAAGCACGGCATGGCATCGTTTTGCCTGCGTACTTGCGTAGCCCCTGGAACGCCTACGGAGCACCGCTGGTTCTGAGGACAGAGCACTGGAAGAGGCCATGGAGGAAGAAGAAAAGGAGGGGGTGGAGGAGAGAGGTGTGTCACAACCAATAGTAGCATTTTGGAGGCGTGGTGGCGGAACAACCTCCAACACTACTGCACCTTGTCCTGCATCCTTCCCAGCAGCCAGAAGAGTGACCCAAAGGGCCGTGAAAGACAGGTAACGTCCCTGTCCATGCCTGCTGGACCATGAGTCAGCGGTAATATGCACCTTACCGCTGACCGCCCTGTCCAGCGAGGCAAGGACATTGCCTTCCACATGCCGGTAGAGAGCCGGAATCGCCTTCCATGAGAAAAAGTGGCATTTGGGGACCTGCCACTGAGGAACCGCACATTGTACAAACTCACGGAAGGGGGCCGAGTCTACCAACTGAAAAGGCAGCAGTTGAAGTGCTAGCAATTTAGCCAAGCTACCATTCAACCGCTGGGCATGTGGATGGCTGGGAGTAAACTTCTTCCGCCGGTCCAGCAGCTGGGGCAGGGACATTTGCCTGCTATAATCGGACGTGGATGTACCACTAGCAGAGTTCCCGGAAGCACTTGGCTGTGACACACCTAATTCTACACCTTCATTCCTCTCAGAGCAGGTTTCAGAGAGGACTGAAGGTCTAGTGGGGTTGGAGATGCCAGCTGATGAGGAGCAAGGAGAGGTCCGCTTTGTTCTTTGGTGTGGGTCTTTGAGGTACGCTTGCCAACGAGCTGCATGGCAGGTCAACATATGTCTGGTCAAGCATGTGGGGCCCAAGCGGCTGATGTTTTGGCCACGTGAGATATGCTTGAGACATATGTTGCAAATAGCAGCGGTGCGATCTGATGCACTCGTCTCAAAAAAGGCCCACACCAAAGAACTTTTAGAATAACGCGCAGAGGAAGCGCTCTGCACAGGCGGAGCTCTGCGGTGTGATTCAGTCGGTGTGCTGCCCCTAAGCTGGCCCCCGGAGGGCATCCTGACTCGTTGGACATGTGCCTCCTCCTCCTCCTCCTCCCTCCTTCCAGGCACCCACGTGGAGTCAGTGCCCTCATCATCCCCTCCCTCTTCATCGCTGTAGCAATCCTGGCAGTATGCTGCAGCTTGTGGAACATGACTGCCAGATTGCTGTCCTTCTTGAGCATCCCCTCTCTCTGCGCTCACGCTACTGCCTTCCTCTAGCTGAGTGTCATCATCAGAGCCCACCAAACACTGGGCATCCTCCTGGAGCATGTACCCAACACTGTGCTCAAAGAGTTCAGGAGACTCCTCAGGAGGACGTGGTGGGTCTAGGGAAGGAGTCACTGATGATGACATTGAGAGGAGGGAAGACGATGCGTTGGCAGCTGCTTTGCTCATACCCTGAGACTGGGTGAGAGAGGATGAGGAGGATGAAGAGGGCTTGGTCATCCACTCTACCAAGTCGTTGGCATGTTGCGGTTCAACATGTCCAGCTGCCGAAAAGAAGGACAAGCGTGTCCCATGGCCACGTGCTGATGACAATGCACCGCGTCCACGACCAGCACTGTTGTCTCTAGACACAGAGCCTGCTTGCCCTCTTTTATCGGCTCGCGCCTGTCTGCCTCTCCTTGCTGACCTTCCAGACATGGTAATGGCCTGAAGGGAGTTGGGTAAAACAGTAGTTGGGTAGTTTATATTGTGCTGGAGGCACATAACACCCACTAACTCCTGCAGATGCCTTTTTTATAGAACAGCAGAGATAAAGGGGTATATACAGATGTATACTGTGCTGTGCTGGAGGCACACACAACTTCCAATAACTCCTGCAGATGGCAATTGGGCTCAAATAGAGAACAGCTATGTAGGTGGATTATAGCGGTATGTACTGGGTAAAGAGCACGCACTATCTCCTGACACTACTGACTGCAAGCTCTATTATTAAAGATGGACCACTAGCTATATAGGTGAGGTGAATATCACGGTGTATACTGCGGTCAGGGCACGCAGACAATAACCAGAAAACAGCAGAGATAAAGGGGTATATACAGATGTATACTGTGCTGTGCTGGAAGCACACACAACTTCCAATAACTCCTGCAGATGGCAATTGGGCTCAAATAGAGAACAGCTATGTAGGTGGATTATAGCGGTATGTACTGGGTACAGAGCACGCAGACAGCACGCACTATCTCCTAACACTACTGACTGCAAGCTCTATTATTAAAGCTAGATCACTAGCTATATAGGTGAGGTGAATATAGTGGTGTATACTGCGGTCAGGGCACAGACAATAACCACTACACAAGAGCAAGATAGGAAATCAGCCAAAAACGATTGGTGTGTAACTGTGTTGAAGGTACACAGAACACCCACTGCTTCAGATGCCAACACACTACACGAGGCCGCCTCAAAGGCGGCCTTATATAGTGTGGGGCGTGCACTACACAGCCTGAGCTATGATTGGCCACAGGCATCCTGCCTGTGGCCAATCATGGCTCTCCTCGCTGCTGGCGCTGCGATTGGCCAAGCATGCGGGGTCACAGTGCATGCTTGGCCAATCACGAGCCAGCAATGCACTGCGCCATCGCAGTGCATTGTGGGCCGTGCGCGCCACACAAATTTTGACGCGAACGGACCAAGAGTTCGGATTTCGCCGAACGGACGAACAGCCAATGTTCGAGTCGAACGTACGTTCCACTCGAACACAAAGCTCATCCCTAGTGTCCACCAGTCCCTGACATTGACTCTGAAATTTTTGACCACTTTTCTATGCAAAATGCCTTAAAGTGTTTGCAAAGGCTGAAGATTTTTTACCTTCGTGCATTCTATAAACCATTACACAGAGCAGGTAAGTATGACATGTTTGTTATTAAAAAAAAATCCAAACCTTATGTCACTTTAAGTTGCAAGATGTTTGTTGGTTTTCTTGCATTAACTGACCACAGTATTTTAATGGAATTCATTCACGACTAGGCCAGTTAATAACCCATTTCTTTTTTGAGACATTCCTTGGTGCACTTGCGTTTGATCATTATCATATTTAAAGATTCATTTTCAGTTCAACTTCAACTTTCGGATAGATGGCTTCACATTGTCAATAAAGGAGAATCTCAGATGTCTGTAAAGAACTCTTTAATCATGTGATCGGTTGTGTCCAATCACAGGCGTTCACATGTAAATGCGGCAGTGCCATTAATCGTCTCTTCTCGTCTCACACTGGCAGAATGTGTGGTAAGGAGTGCCAGTTAGCGTTATCTTCTTGCAGAGGAGACCAAGGCAGGTAATCAAGGTACTGATCATCAGTGACCTGATTACAGGAAAGCCTCAGCAGTGCCCATTAGTGCTACCAGTGCCCATCAGCGACACCAATCAGTGCCTATTAGTGATGCCAGGCAGTGCAGTCTTTCAGTGCCCATCAGTGCTGCCCATCAGTGCCCACCAGTGTCACCTATCAGTGCCCATCAGTATTGCCTATCAGTGCCCATCAGGGCGGCATATTATTCCTTACTCATCAGTGTCATCTAATCAGTGCCCATAAGTGCTGCCTCATCAGTGTAGCCTATCAGTGTCCATCAGTGCAGCCTCATCAGCGCTGGCGCAGTGAAGGAGAAAAATTATTTATTTACAAAAATTTTGGACAGAAAATAAGAAAAAGTATATTTTTTTTCAAAAATGTGGTCTTTTTTCTTTTAGCAAGAAAGAAGATCTATTGGTGTATATTTTTAAATTGCATAGATATTCATAATAGGAAACAACATTTACATTCATTCTGTGTGAATACTGGTATATCAAATGTTATCAGGCTATTTTCTTTCCAGGTCAGATGTTCTTCATTCATAAGAATAGTGTGAATCAGGAAAATACTGCATTATGGCCACTAGATAGATCTGATGATCCTAGGGGGGGAAATGCTTATTTACTATGACCATTAGGGATGAGCTTCGTGTTCGAGTCGAACATACGTTCGACTCGAACATTGGCTGTTCGTCCGTTCGGCTAAGTCCGAACATTTTGGTCCGTTCGCGCCAAATTTGTGTGGCGCTCACGGCCCACAATGCACTGCGATGATGCTCATGATTGGCCAAGCATGCACTGTGACCCCGCATGCTTGGCCAATCGCAGCGCCAGCAGCGAGGAGAGCCATGATTGGCCACAGGCAGGATGCCTGTGGCCAATCATAGCTCAGGCTGTGTAGTGCACGCCCCACACTATATAAGGCCGCCAGCGTGGCGGCCTTGTGTAGTGTGTTGGCGTCTGAAGCAGTGGGTGTTCTGTGTACCTTCAACACAGTACACACTGATCGTTTTCGGCCGATTTTCGATCTTGCTGTTGTGTAGTGGTTATTGTCTGCGTGCCCTGACCGCAGTATACACCGCTATATTCACCTCACCTATATAGCTAGTGATCTATCTTTTATAATAGAGCTTGCAGTCAGTAGTGTTAGGAGATAGTGCGTGCTGTCTGCGTGCTCTGTACCCAGTACATACCGCTATATCCACCTACATAGCTGTTCTCTATTTGAGCCCACTTGCCATCTGCAGGAGTTATTGGAAGTTGTGTGTGCTTCCAGCACAGCACAGTATACATCTGTATATACCCCTTTATCTCTGGTGTTCTATAATAAAGGCATCTGCAGGAGTTAGTGGGTGTTCTGTGTACCTTCAACACAGTACACACCGATCGTTTTCGGACGATTTTCGATCTTGCTGTTGTGTAGTGGTTGTTGTCTGCGTGCCCTGACCGCAGTATACATTGCTATATTCACCTCACCTATATAGCTAGTGATCTATCTTTTATAATAGAGCTTGCAGTCAGTAGTGTTAGGAGCTAGTGCTGTCTGCGTGCTCTACCCAGTACATACCGCTATATCCACCTACATAGCTCTTCTCTATTTGAGACCACTTGCCATCTGCAGGAGTTATTGGAAGTTGTGTGTGCCTCCAGCACAGCACAGTATACATCTGTATATACCCCTTTATCTCTGGTGTTCTATAATAAAGGCATCTGCAGGAGTTAGTGGGTGTTGTGTGCCTCTAGCACAATATACACTACCCAACTGCTTTTTTACCCCACTCCCTTCAGGCCATTACCATGTCTGGAAGGCCAGCAAGGAGAGGCCGACAGGCGCGAGCCGATAAAAGAGGGCAAGCAGGCTCTGTGTCTAGAGACAACAGTGCTGGTCGTGGACGCGGTGCATTGTCATCAGCACGTGGCCATGGGACACGCTTGTCCTTCTTTTCGGCAGCTGGACATGTTGAACCGCAACATGCCAACGACTTGGTAGAGTGGATGACCAAGCCCTCTTCATCCTCCTCATCCTCTCTCACCCAGTCTCAGGGTATGAGCAAAGCAGCTGCCAACGCATCGTCTTCCCTCCTCTCAATGTCATCATCAGTGACTCCTTCCCTAGACCCACCACGTCCTCCTGAGGAGTCTCCTGAACTCTTTGAGCACAGTGTTGGGTACATGCTCCAGGAGGATGCCCAGTGTTTTGTGGGCTCTGATGATGACACTCAGCTAGAGGAAGGCAGTAGCGTGAGCGCAGAGAGTGGGGATGCTCAAGAAGGACAGCAAACTGGCAGTCATGTTCCACAAGCTGCAGCATACTGCCAGGTTTGCTACAGCGATGAAGAGGGAGGGGATGATGAGGGCACTGACTCCACGTGGGTGCCTGGAAGGAGAGAGGAGGAGGAGGAGAAGGAGGAGGCACATGTTCAACGAGGCAGGATGCCCTCCGGGGGCCAGCTTAGGGGCAGCACACCGACTGAATCACACCGCAGAGCTCCGCCTGTGCAGAGCGCTTCCTCTGCGCGTTATTCTAAAAGTTCTTTGGTGTGGGCCTTTTTTGAGACGAGTGCATCAGATCGCACCGCTGCTATTTGTAACATATGTCTCAAGCGTATCTCACGTGGCCAAAACATCAGCCGCTTGGGCACCACATGCTTGACCAGACATATGTTGACCTGCCATGCAGCTCGTTGGCAAGCGTACCTCAAAGACCCACACCAAAGAACAAAGCGGACCTCTCCTTGCTCCTCATCAGCTGGCATCTCCAACCCCACTAGACCTTCAGTCCTCTCTGAAACCTGCTCTGAGAGGAATGAAGGTGTAGAATTAGGTGTGTCACAGCCAAGTGCTTCCGGGCACTCTGCTAGCAGTACACCCACGTCCGATTATAGCAGGCAAATGTCCCTGCCCCAGCTGCTGGACCGGCGAAAGAAGTTCACTCCCAGCCATCCACATGCCCAGCGGTTGAATGCTAGCTTGGCTAAATTGCTAGCACTTCAACTGCTGCCTTTTCAGTTGGTAGACTCGGCCCCCTTCCGTGAGTTTGTACAATGTGCGGTTCCTCAGTGGCAGGTCCCCAAACGCCACTTTTTCTCACGGAAGGCGATTCCGGCTCTCTACCGGCATGTGGAAGGCAATGTCCTTGCCTCGCTGGACAGGGTGGTCAGCGGTAAGGTGCATATTACCGCTGACTCATGGTCCAGCAGGCATGGACAGGGACGTTACCTGTCTTTCACGGCCCATTGGGTCACTCTTCTGGCAGCTGGGAAGGATGCAGGACAAGGTGCAGTAGTGTTGGAGGTTGTTCCGCCACCACGCCTCCAAAATGCTACTATTGGTTGTGACACACCTCTCTCCTCCACCCCCTCCTCTTCTTCTTCCTCCATGGCCTCTTCCAGTGCTCTGTCCTCAGAACCAGCGGTGCTCCGTAGGCGTTCCAGGGGCTACGCAAGTACGCAGGCAAAACGATGCCATGCCGTGCTTGCGCTGGTTTGTTTGGGGGACAGGAGCCACACTGGGGCGGATGTTTTGTCAGCTCTGCAGGGGCAGGCCGAGAGGTGGTTGATGCCACGCCAGCTTAAGCCAGGAATGGTGGTTTGCGACAATGGCACCAACCTCCTCTCCGCCCTCCGACAGGGACAACTGACCCATGTGCCCTGTGTGGCTCACGTCCTTAACCTGGTGGTTCAGTGGTTCTTGGGCAGGTACCCCGGCTTACAGGATGTCCTGAAGCAGGCCAGGAAAGTCTGTGTGCATTTCCGCTGATCATTTAATGCCTGTGCTCGGCTGGCTGAGCTTCAAAAAGGAGTTGAACCTGCCCAAGAACCGTCTTATATGTGACATGCCCACCACGTGGAACTCAACATTGGCCATGCTGCAGCGGCTGCACACGCAGCAGAGGGCCATCAATGAGTACCTGTGCAACTACGGCACCTGGACAGGGTCAGGGAAGCTCGGTTTTTTCTCACCACGCCAGTGAGGCATGATCAGGGATGCATGCACTGTCCTGTCACCGTTTGAGGAGGCCACAAGGATGGTGAGCAGTGACAGTGCATGCATCAGTGACACTGTACCTCTTGTCCACCTCTTGGAGCATACGCTGCGTGGAATAATGGACAGGGCACTTGAGGCAGAACAGAGGCAGGAAGAGGAGGACTTCCTTGCCTCTCAAGGCCCCCTTTATCCAGACAGTGTTCCTGCTGTGCCACCCATCACACAGGAAGAGGATGAGGAGGAGGAAGAGGAGGAGGAGGATGATTGTGTCAGCATAGAGGTGGAGGCTGGCACTCAGCATCAGCATTAGCAGCAGCAGCAGTCTTGTAGGGATGATTTACAGTCCCAAGACTGTAGGAGGAGGTAGCTGCGGATCATGTTGTCCTTAGTGACCCAGAGGACTCCGGACCGAATGCCTCAGCTAACCTACGCTGCATGGCCTCCCTGATCCTGCAAAGCCTGCGGAAGGATCCTCGTATTCTTCGGATCAAAGAGAGGGACCATTACTGGCTGGCCACTCTCCTTGATCCACGGTACAAGGGTAAGGTTGCCGACCTTATCTTGCCATCGCAGAGGGAGCAGAGGATGAGACATCTCCGGGAGGCCTTGCAGGCCTTGTCCTGGTCCTGGACAACGTGTTGCTGAGGCATCGGTCAGAAGGAGCGGTGGAGAAGGTGGCCGTCTGACTGATGCTTTCAGACAATTTTTTAGTCCGCAGCCCCAAGGTATGATCGGTTCCAGCACCCATCGCCAGCGTCTGATTTACATGGTGCAGGAATACCTAGGGGCAAGGTCAGACTTTGACACCTTTCCCACCGAAAATCCTCTGGCTTACTGGGTCTTGAGGATGGATCACTGGCCAGAGCTTGCACAGTATGCAATTGAGCTACTGGCCTGTCCTGCATCCAGCGTTCTTTCGGAACGCACCTTCAGTGCTGCTGGTGGCTTTGTTACCGATCACAGGGTGCGCCTGTCCACCGAATCAGTTGATCGACTGACCTTCATCAAGATGAATCAGTCTTGGATCACCCACAGCTACCAAGCACCTGAAGCTGATGTAACAGAATAATTTTTTTTGAAATATCACATCCCTTCAAGACTGCCTATGCTGATGCTGAGTGACTGTCCTGTTATGTTGATTGTCTATCCTCTTCCTCCTCCGCTGATATGTTGGAAGAACATTTCTGGTTCTGGTTGATGCCGTCAGCCCAATTTTTCTGCCCCTGTTTAACAGGGGCGTTAAAGTAAAATTTTTGATGCAATGCTTTGCAGCAGGGCTAATTCCTGCAATAAAACTAGAGTATATGGCAGAGGTTGCAGTGTGGTGGCACCAGCACCAGTGCCTAAGGCCCAATTTTTCTGCCCCTGTTTAACAGGGGCGTTTAAGTACAATTTTTGATGCAATGCTTTGCAGCAGGGCTAATTCCTGCAATAAAACTAGAGTATATGGAAGAGGTTGCAGTGTGGTGGCACCAGCAGCAGTGCCTAAGGCCAAATTTTTCTGCCCCTGTTTAACAGGGACATGTAATTACAATTCTTGATATAATATTTCAGAGGAGGGCCCCTTCCTGTGCCCACCCAGAGTAACGGTGAGGACTTATAGTGTTGTGGCACCAGCACCACAACCACCAAAGGTCAATTTTTCTACCACTGTTCAACAATGGCATGTAATTACAATTCTTGATATAATCGTTCACAGCAGGGCACTCCAGCGCCCACCAAGAGTCACTTTGAGGGCTTTCAATGTTGTGGCAAAACCAACACCTTGTTACGCCATTTCTGCAGAGCATATAGGGCAGGCCCCTACTTTCAAACATTCAATTTACAAACATCTCCTACTTGCAAACGGAAGGAGACAACAGCAAGTGAGATGAAAAAAGATGGACGACAAAACAAATTATACAGGGGTGATAACCCTTCCCTATGTTTTCCAAAAAGCTTAAAAATAATTTTTTTGACTGGAGCTACACTTTAAAAATGTACCAGTTGAAAATTACAAACAGATTCAACTTAACACAACAAACCTACACAGTCCCTGTCTTGTTTGCACCGCCTGCATACTGCTGTTCTGAGTATATAGGGCCTGGGGGCCACACGCATTTCCTTTTTTTAATATGGGTACGGGGTTCCCCTTAATATGCGTACAAGACCCAAAGGGGCTGTTAATGGGCAGGGAGGGCTACCCATGCCATTTTTCTCAATGATTTTCAACCATATTGCAGGAACCAGATATAACATTAAAACCGCAAGCAGTTTTAAATGATGTTATTTCGGTTAAATGTCATTTTGTGCAGGGACTGTTCTAAACACGGGAAACATGTGGCACTTCACAGGCATACTACAGACACCCCCCAGGCACGATATTTAAAGGAATATTTCACTTTTTTTTTTCACTTTAATCGTCATTAAAATCAGTGCTCCCGCCAAAACGGACATTTTTAAAAACATTTTAGGCATTGACCCATGTCCCCTGGGGCAGGAGCCAGGTCCCCAAACCCTTTTTAGGAAAGCATCTTGCATATTAGCCGTTAAAATTAGCACTTTTAGACTTCAATGGGGTTCTAAAGTTCGTACGAATTTGGGGTCCGTTTGAAAGTTCTGGTGCGAACCGAACCGGGGGGTGTTCGGCTCATCCCTAGCCGTTACCAATAAATGGCACTAAAAGCGCAACTAGGTGTATAAAGGCAGCCAAACACTATACAATCTGATTGTACAATCTCCTTTATACTTACCAAATGTATATATAAAATGCCTATTTAGCCAATCACTCTGTAGTCAATCAATAAGGCAGAAGCAATAGATACGTTTGGAAAACATGGATAAGGACAGTAAGGCAAGTGGTCTGTAGATTTATTAGAAAGCTTTGATATTTTTGCAAAAGTACCTGAATGCTATATTGGGAGCTGAAATTTATAAAAAAATAAAATAAAAAAAAGGTGAACAAAAGTGAACTTATCTTTAAATAAGAAAAATGACAAGTTCATTTTAAAGGGGTGGAATGGGAACAGTGATAGAGAGTCTTACAATGATTGACTATGATAGATCCTCTACACTAGACCTTAAATCATACTTTAATGTAAGATACTTCAGAATCTTTCACATATAATAGGAGAAAAATGCTTTTTTTTCTTACATTAGACACTAAAAACAAGACTGGTGTTCAGCTGAAGCAAAATATCCTGGGAGAAATCTGTAGCCTGTGACATCTAAATTAGAAGATCATTGTTCCAAGGTGGCTAGCTGATTCAGCAAGAATGTAGAGATCAGCAAAAATAAAGATAATTTTATCATTTTACATGCCCCATGTGTTCACAAAAAGTGCTGAAGCAAGAAACTAATTACATATAACGGGTGAAATAAATTGCTTACATGTGAAAGTTACATTGGCATAGCATAGGTTGCTCTTTTAATGTAGTTTTTAGATGCACTAAAAAGATACTACCACTTATTGTAAAGCCTATTTTACACATTGGACATTTACAACACTATACAACTATCCAAAGAATCAGCATAAAATGGAGAGACAAACAGGTTACAGACTACAAACTAATGCCTTTTTCCTGGCTTTCTTCAAGTGGTATTAAACCCCAAAACAAAAAAGTAATATACTGCAGGGATACCAATTCCTAAACATTGCATTAATTTTCTTTTTTTAGATTTTTGTTTTCTTTATTTCACCCAGTGATCAGGTCAGTAACAAACTTCCTGTCTTAAGCCTGGTACACACTAATTTTTTTTGTTCAATCCAGCGTGTGGTAAATAAATGCAACCACCACATTTAATTTGGGAACTGTGATTCATTATATTATTGGTTAGGGTTTAAAGCCAGTTTAACCACGTCAAGGATTAACCCCCTTCATGACCAGGCCATTTTTTGTGATATGGCACTGTGTTATTTTAACTGACAATTGCACGGTCGTTCATTGCTGTACCCCACAAAAATGCATGCCTTTTTTTGCCAACAAATAGAGCTTTCTTTTGGTGGTATTTGATCACCTCTGCGGTTTTTATTTTTCGCACTATAAAAAAAAACAAAAAAAAATGACAATGTTGAAAAAAAACCTGAAATTATATTTTACTTTCTGCTATAAAACATTCCCAATTAAAAAAAATGTAAAATATCGAATTTCTTTATAAATTTAGGCCAATATGTATTCTGCTACATATTTTTGGTAAAAAAAATCCCAATACAGTACAATTATATTGATTGGTTTGCGTAAAAGTTACAGCGTTTACAAACTATGGCATATTTTTTCAGCAACATATAGCGGAACTGTGATATTGTGGCGGACAAATTGGATACCTGACACTTTTTACACTTTTTGGGGACCAGTGACACCAAGACTGTGATTAGTGCTAAAAAAAAATTTGCACTGTTATTATTTAGGGTACTTATATAGCACTGTCAATATACACAGCTCTTTAACCACTTGCAGCCCGCCCTATTACAAATTGACGGTGGCAAAGTGGTTTGATAATCCTGACCGGACGTCATATGACGTCCTCAGGATTACGAGCCGCTGCGCGCATCACGGCGATCGTTGTTGCGGGGTGTCCGTCTGACACCCGGCAACTACGATCTCGGTAAAGAGTCTCCGACGGAGACTCTTTACCACGTGATCAGCCGTGTCCAATCACGGCTGATCACAGTGTAAAAAGGGAAGAGCCGGTGATCGGCTTTTCCTCACTCGCGTCTGTCAGACGCGAGTAGAGGAGAGCCGATCGGCTGCTCCTCTGACAGGGGGGGTCTGTGCTGATCGATTATCAGCACAGCCCCCCCGAGGATGCCCACACTGGACCACCAGGGACGCCACCAGACCACCAGGGAAAAGGTAATCCTCCCTAGACCACCAGGGGTGCCAATGGTCAGCACAATGGATGCCAATCAGTGCCCATAATGGATGCCAATCAGTGCCCACAATGGGCATCACTGATTGGTATGCATTATTGTTTGGCACTGATTGGCATCCAATAGTACAGTATAACACCTATGCCGCCTATGAGTGCCCACCTGTGCCGCCTATGAGTGCCCACCTGTTATGAGTGCCCACCTGTGCCGCCTATGAGTGCCCACCTGTGCTGCCTATGAGTGCCCACCTGTGCCGCCTATCAGTGCCCACCCATGCCCATCTGTGCCGCCTATCCATTCCCATCTGTGCCGCCTATCCATGCCCATCTGTGCTGCCTATCCATGCCCATCTGTGCCGCCTATCCATGCCAATCCGTGCCAGCTATCAGTGCCAATTTGTGCCACCTATCAGTGTCCATCCGTGTCGCCCATCCGTGTCGCCCATTCGTGCCGCCTATCAGTGCCGCCTATCAGTGTCCATCAATGCCACCTCATCAGTGCCACTTCATTGGTGCCCATCAGTGCCGCCTTATCAGTGCCCATCAGTGTAGCCCCATCAGTGCCCATCAGTGAAGGAGAAAACGTACTTATTTACAAAGTTTTGAAACTGAAACAAAAAAAAACATTTTTTTTTCAAAATTTTCGGTATTTTTTTATTTGTAGCGCAAAAAATAAAAACCGTAGAGGTGATCAAATACCACCAAAAGAAAGCTCTATTTGTGGGAAAAAAATGATAAAAATTTCATTTGGGTACAGTGTAGCATGACCGCGCAATTGTCATTCAAAGTGCGACAGCGCTGAAAGCTCAAAATTGGTCTGGGCAGGAAGGTGTTTAAGTGCCCTGTATTGAAGTGGTTAAATATACATTGTACATTCACATCACTCCCTACCCTCAAGAAGCTTACAATCTCAGGTCCCTAACTCACATTCATATATGAGGGCCAATTTAGAAAGTAGCCATTTCACCTACCAGCTTGTCTTTGAAGTGTGGGAGGAAACCAGAGTACCTGGAGGTAACCCACGCAGGCACAGGGAGAACATGCAAACTCCAGGCAGGTAGTGTCATGTTTGGGATTCGAACCAGCAATCTTTTGTTACTGCTAGGCAAGAGTGCTACGCACTACACCACTGTGCTACCCACAGTTACTATACTAATGAATGTGTTCCTTAGGAGCGATCGCTAACTGTGGGGGGGGGGGGTGCTTTGACAATGAGGAATGTAAAGATCCGTGTTCCTGCTTAGGCAAGCTAAGCTACCAAACTTAATAGCAGAAAATACACAATTTAAATACTCTCTAGATCTTTATACCTAATTAAAGTATACAGCTAGGCTTACAGATGTATCTGTGTCATTATTTTTAATGACATATTTGTAAAAAAAAACTATAAGATTATTTGAACATAAAGCAGAACTGCTCAGGAATGCCGAATGTCTGCTTACAGAGGTGTGATAAGCTGATGCAAAGAATGGAAGTACACACCTGGGAAAAAAAATTAAAGGTGGGAAACCCATACATAAAACTACCATAGCCACAAAACACTGGAGGGTGAACAAGAAAATGAGGTAGAGTTGCAATCCTGTCTCTACAAATCACTTTTCAAATTCTTCCTATACTTCTATCTATCTCCCCTTTTGAAGCTCACTGTATTCATCTTTTTTCTAAAGTTTATCTGACTTCACTGCCTGCCTACCCTGCTTTTCCTGCTCTGAAATACCCACTATTATTGTTGTTGACTTGTTACCTTCATGGTAATGGTAATACCCTTGCTAACTTCTCAGACTAACTTCATATTTTGACCTAACAATATTGATAGACAACCCTACTTGTAATCTACTGCGCTTGAACTCCTTACAACCTCTTCAATTTTACTCTCTTAGATCACAATTTAATCAGTTTTATGCTCACCCTGTCTTCAACCCTCTATCCCTCCAAGTAGCAAAGCATGCTGACCGCCTGCTGCTCCTCAAAAATGTTTACTGCCTTGGCTTCCAAGATTTGGCTCTTTCCTGATTGTTCTACCTATTTAGGCACTTTTTTGTGTCACTTATGCCGCGTACACACGATCAAACAATCGGTGAAAAAGTCCGGCGGACTCGAGTCCGCCAGACAATCCCCCCGTGTGTGGGCTCTGGTGGACTTGTTTTACCCAAAAGTCCGGCAGACTAAGAAAGTAGTTTTACACCAAAATATGTTGTATATGTTGTGTATTTCTTGAAGAAGCTATGTCATAGCGAAACTAGTCAAAATACCCTACCATATGTACCTGTTTGTTTTATTGATTAATTGTTTCTATGTATGAATAAATTGACGTATATTTTTATATATCTGTTTATATAATTATTTATATTCCATTTTCAATTAATTTTCAACATGTACCGTGATAGTCCGCACACTCTTCTTTCCTGGTAGTTCTGATAGAGGACCAGACTCCCAAATCTCTATTCTATATACTCACGGATGATGGTACTGTGATTATTAGCATTACCCTAGCTATACCTTGTGTAAGGCCATACACTTTCTAAATTCTTTCAATGAAAGAAAAGTATTTGACATTATTTATAACTGTATATGAGCTAAATATGAGCTGCCTTGTTGTCTATAACCAGTAATACAATGTTTCCTTTCTCCCAACTGTAGTTCCAAAACGTTTAATTTTTTTATTAATACTCTTAGTCATGGTAATCAACCATGCTATCCCCTAGCAAACTCTCCTTTCTTATTTGACTTAATCACTAACATGTACTGTAATATTTTTGACTTAAAGTAACAATTTGTTAAAGAATAGAAACAAATAGGTTGTCACTGTTGACCGATTTCTGAAAATGCTAGCTGTCTGACTGTTGTGTTAATCTAATGACTTTGAACTAAGTCATTAACTTGCTGAATGCTTGTTTTTGGTCAAGGAGAACAGAGAAATTACTGAGAAAAAGCCAGGCATTTAGCATTTCAAGAATTATACAATGTATTTTCTTTTTTTAAAGTAAATTTTACTTACCGTATCTTATACGCATGTGAAAATGACCATAGCCAGGCTACAGATTTTCAAGATTTTAAAACCTATTGTTATGTATAGTAATTGTGGTGTAATGCAGGCCATACATTATGAAATTTTCTTTCCTTCAGTTGATTTAACACAGTCGGAATCCCTCCCCCTGCGCTATTATATTCAGACAGTAAGAGGTTTCCTAGCCATCAGAATACAATGATCACTGCTGGTGTGGCTATAGACAGAGGAAGTAATCAAGTGAAATAAACCTGATAGGCTGGTTGTATTGAATTTGATTGATAGATCAAATTCAGTACAACCACCCTACCCATGGACAGATCAAAATTCAGCCTGTTCCTGCTGAACCAGGCACATTTAAATCAGTCTATAGCCAGCTTTATTTATCCCCAAAGATCATAGAAAATAGTCTAGAATCAGTTTGAAAACAGTTTACAGCACCTTATTGTAAACAGTAGAAGACTAGCTAGCTGTCAAATCCTTCCTTCCATTGAAGGAAAGGTGATATGAGTTAGAATTTCACTGAATCTGTGATGAATTTTTAGGCTGAAATTCTCAACATAATCTGCAATTACAGAGGTCAGTAGGGTTTTTTTAAAAGCTAATTTTCAGCTTGATATTAATATAGCAATACTGTAATGCACAAAGCCTGGTCATGTGCTCAATTTAAGTAATGAAATGCATTCACATTCAATAATAAACTGTAAAAGACAACCTTTTTTACATTACTACTTAATGACTCATTTTATGGAATGATTAATCCTCACAAGAACGTATATAATTAGACATTTTAAAAATGTCTGAGCCTAAAAAGAGAAATGAATACAGTCCAATATTAACTGACAACTTAAAAAAAATATCTATATTTACTCCAGCTGTTGTTAGATGTGCACATTTGTATTTCACAATCTTAGATGTGTTGGAGTCTGCAAAATAATTTTTTCATTTCCTTCTGAAAATGTGAACAAATAGGATTGCTCAGAACTGTCCAGCCTGGCTCATACTCCCTTAATCCATTTAAAGAAATAATATGTATTTCCTATAAACAACCTAAAAATGTGTTTGAATAAATGCCAATCAGGAGAGAAATAAAGGAAGGCACCAGTAATGTTTTCCTGTATACAATAAGGTTCATGTAGGGGAGGCAGAAAGAAAGCAGTTTCCAAAACCTTGCTTTAACTGCTGTGATTTTTCCAGTGGCAATGACCCTCATTGAAGATCTAAACACAACTTGCAGTGCATCAGAGATTGGTGTTAATGGGGGGGGGGGGGGCACAGGAGCAAAACTTGATGACTGTTCCTCATCTGCGGGATTGCAACACGCGGCAAGCTAATGTGTATAGATATATATGCCAATAATTTCACACTTTGGGATCAACTTTTCTGCTTTAAAGGGACACTCAGGCTTCAAGGGGATGCATAAACAAGCAGTCCACATCATCTGCCGTTGTAATTTTTTTGTGTGAATTTATTCTCCCACACTGTCTTGCGTATAACAGGTACTAGCACCATGGAGTCCTCACTTATCTTTTCTAAGTACTGGCCTACTTCTTTCAGGACACCTCAATCCAATTGCTGGACTTCTGTAAATGCACCAACCTGGTCAGACAACAGTTTAATTATTTCTGCATGTTAGCAGTTTGTGTCTTGGTGCAAAGCTGTAGCTTGAATCAATGCTTACATTACACCCATTATTTTACAGTCTGATTAGATTGTTGCCTGTATTGTCCACCATATGTGATAGGAGGAATCACCTTTCCTAGGGTAAAGGGACATGCAAACTGCAGGAGGATGCATTAACAGGCTTAAGACAGCAGGCACTTTTCCAACTGACATGTTTATTGAAAAAAGTTTGCAGGCTAAACAAAAAGAAAAAAGAAAATGAATCCCAGCATATCAGGCCCTAGCCAAACAGATATGGGAACCTCACTAATCTTTGTGGGCTAGACACAGCCAACCACAAAACACTGGTTGTGCCCCAGTTCAGAACCCCATGTTTGCTACAGATCTTCCCTTTTATCTAATTTGCAGCAGTGATTAGAGGCCAGTGGGTACAAAACCCATCCTGAAGCATAAGTGGCATAACATGAAGCAAACACAAACACTTTACATAATTACCTACCCTCATTCCTCATATACATATATACATGACAAAAAGGAGGAGAAGTATACCTTCCCTCCCCTCAATGATCTCTCCTTTCATGCAATATATATATATATATATATATATATATATATATATATATATATCTCAAATTCTAGGGAGAATAATGTGTAATTTAACCGCGTGTTTTCACAGTATGCCAACACGACACCTGCAATTTTACTATAATAACACCATTTGGAAATACAGAATAAAACTGTTTACATTCTAAAAGAGATGCCTACTGGGCAATATCATTACATTATTACTCAAATGTATTCTAGTTTAGTATAACATCTCCAGGGAATATTTCACACTGCGGGCAGTAAAGACATGTGTTCATCCCTAGAAATTAGAAAGTGATCCATTTCAGAACAGAAATGCAGTATGAAGTAGAAATGTTACTTGCTTTTATCCATAAATTCTAGACATGATTAAAACCTAAACATATATACAAGAAAAAGATTGCTTCTCTAAATAAACAATATTTGACTTATACTTATCTATTCACAGGTTTATGATAAAACATTTCATTTTCATTCTTTTCCTGAGGATACTGGAAAGTCTTACATTACAGTATTCCTTTCAACAGCCAGGCATGTACATTTTGAATAATGTAAATGATTATAAATATTATCTCTTTTTGTGGAAAACTTAAGTTGAAGGAGTGCTTTGCCTTCCAGCTGCTCCCCACTGTGGCAAAGGGACCTACCGATGCACTGATACCAGCATTTTAAACTTTTTGATGCAAATTATATTTAAGCTGCTCAATATGAGAATTAAAGAGTCAAGACAGGGATTTCCCTGTGTAACTTCACAAGTAGGGTAACTTAACTATAGCTTAACTAGTTACACTTATCTACAGTACTCTTGGAGTAACAATTAGAATGAAAACTCATGTTAAATGTACTCAACTAAAGTGTGCATAAAGTAAGATGTCTAAGTATATACTGTATCTTTAAAACAGGCCAATTGAACCTATTTTAAAAGCATACACATTTGTGCCAAATAAAAAACTGTAAGTTTACACGATAGTAGTCATACACTTAACAAAATAACATGAATGTTGCCTTATTGTTAACTCAGTACTTCTTTTTGTTCTCAGTATCAGATATCAAGATAACGTGTCCTCAGTATCAGATAACTTTTCACAATGTATATGCAATTAATACGTATAACTAAATAAATAAATGTGACTCTATAAAAATACAACTATTTGTATTAAACATTTCAATATGTAAAATAAAAATAAAAATAATATTTCATGACTGGGGACCATCTCCTACTCTATTTGCCTTCCTACTCTATTTGCACTAGAGGGGTCAGAAGCAGGACAAAGGAGGTCCTAATTTCCATACATTCCCCAGGTTGGAATAAGGAGTTTGAGAGGATGTGAGAGGATCAGGAGAAGTCCTGGAGTTCAGCATGGACAGAGGCGACAAAGTAACTAGACAGCAGGAGGTCTTGGGAAGAGGAAATAAAATGGTTTGGTTGGTATTTTCAAATAAAGTTGGTGATGTAATTTATCTCTCAGTATGGCGAGGCCCTAGAAAAAGCCTGCCCATACAGCAAGGGAATTATATAATGCACCTTAGATCTGTCAGAATGTAAATTCTCTGATTGGAATTTGACTTAAGTCTAACACTAATTCAAAAAGCCATAAGGGCACCTCATTGGGTTGTAAGACCATATAAGCTGGTCAATATTTCTGTAGATCAGCCTTTCTCAACCTTTTCAATATGAAGTAACCCTTGAATTTACTTTCAGGTCTCTGGGAACCACTGCTAAAATTACTATAGCTACAACTCATGATACATTACTGTGATGGTCAGTGGGAATAATGTTCCTCTTACAGACAGCTAAAAGGATAAACGGTGTCAGTAGAAACTTATCTGAGAGGCAGAAATTGCTCATTGCTCAAGAAACCCCTAGCAACCTCTGGAGGAACCATAGGGTTGCATGGAACCCTGGTTGAGAAACCCTGGTGTAGACCATCTGTGTCTCAAACGATAGACAAGGGCTCTTCTAAATTTAGGAACTCCTGTGAGGTGGCACTGTAAGTACTTTCTAATATTATACTCCAAGGTTGTCATTTGGATTATTTCGTCCCATTCTTGTGATTGGTGAGTCACTAAAATTCCATGTTATATATATTAAAAGCAAATGATCTGCGTATATACAAAAATAGATTTCACTTATTTATCTTGAAAAATAAAACTATCTTGACTGGATCACAGTAAATAAAGTGTTAGTTCATTTAATTCTATAGTCATTCAAAAGATGGATAAATATCATTACTATTATTTCATAAAACTGAGACTGTAACTAAGATATTTTAATTTAAAATGTTTTATTTATTCATAGCCTATACATTTCCAACTTCTGTCAAATATGCTAACATTCACTGGTAATATGAAAGGTACAATAATAATAAGTTGTTAACAGCTATTAGCTATTTTAACATTTGAGATGACATTAGAACATTTCACAGGAAAGCCTATTAAATGCAGATGGGTTGAGTCCAATGCTGACGATCAGTATATTTCACTAAATGCCAAAAGCTACTACAAAACTATACCAAAAGCCACAATTTTTCCATAGTAAAAAGCAATTATATATATATATATATATATATATATCTATATATACACACATACACACAGTTTTTCCATAAGTGAGACCCCTCAACCCTTACTCCTCACATTTTTGGAAATATTTTATTATAACTCTTCATGTGACAACACTGAAGAAATTACACTTTGCTACAATGTAAAGTAGTGAGTGTACAGTTTGTATAACAGTGTAAATTTGCTGTCCCCTCAAAATAACTCAACACACAGCACTTAATGTCTACACTGCTGGCAATCAAAGTTAGTACATCCCTAAGTGAAAATATCAAGCCATTTTCCTTTCCTGGTGTCATGTGACTCATTAATTTTACAAGGTCTCAGGTGCGAATGGCGAGCTGGTGTGTTAAATTTGGTATTGTCACTCTCACTCACTCATACTGGTCACTGGAAGTTCAATATGGCACCTCATGGCAAAGAACTCTCTGAGGATCTGAAAAAGAGAATTGTTGCTCTACATAAATAGGGCCTAGGCTATAAGAAGATTCCCAAGACCCTGAAACTAAGCTGAAGCCAAGACCATACAGTGGTTTAACAGGACAGGTTCAACTCAGAACAGGCTTGGCCATGGTCAACCAAAGAAGTTGAGTGCATGATATCTTTGGGAAGTAGACGTATGAGTGCTGCCAGCATTGCTGCAGAGGTTGAAGGGGTGAGGGGTTATCCTGTCAGTGATCAGGCCATATTCCGCACACTTCATCAAATTGGTCTGCATGGCTGTCATCCCAGAAGGAAGCCTCTTATAAAGATGATGCACAAGAAAGCTCGCAAACAGTTTGCTGAAGACAAGAAAACTAAGGACATGGATTACTGGAACCATGTCCTGTGGTCTGATGAGACCAAGATAGACGTATTTGGTTCAGATGGTGTCAAGTGTGTGGGGGCAACTAGGTGAGGAGTACAAAGACAAGTGTGTCTTGATTACAGTCAAGCATGATGGTGGGAGTGTCATGGTCTAGGCTGCATGGGTGCTGCTGGCACTGGGTAACTACAGTTCATTAAGGGAACCATGAATGCCAACATGTACTGTGAAATACTAAAGCAGACCATGATCCCCTCCCTTCAGAGACTGGGCTGCAGGGCAGTATTTCAACATGATAATGACCCCAAACACACCTTCAAGACAACCACTGCCTTGCTAAAGAAGCTGAGGGTAAAGGTGATGGACTGGCCGAGCATGTCTCCAGACCTAAACCCTATTGAGCATCTGTGGGGTATCCTCAAACACGGGGTGAAGGAGCACAAGGTCTCTAACATCCACCAGATCCGTGATGTCGTCGTGAAGGAGTGGTAGAGGACTCCAGTGGAAACCTGTGAAGCTCTGGTGATCTCCATGCCCAAGAGGGTTAAATCACTGCTGGAAAATAATGGTGGCCACACACAATATTTACACTTTGGGCCCAATTCGGAAATTTTCACTTAGGGGTGTACTCACATTTCTTGCCAGCAGTGTAGACATTAATGGATGTGTGTTAAATTATTTTGAGGGGACAGCAAATTTACACAGTTATAAAAGCTGTACACTAACTACTTTACATTGTAGCAAAGTGCCATTTATTCAGTGTTGTCACATGAAAAGAGATAACAAAATATTTACAAAAATGTGAGGGGTGTACTCACTTTTGTGAGATGCTGTGTATAGCTAAACATATATCAGCTTTTGTTGACTTAATGCAATCAGACACCATTTTTTGCATCATTACAAAGTGTTATTTTGAAACTAACTTTTACACTAAACTTACTATGAAATTACAATTACCTTTGACTTGTCTCTCATTGAGCCTTTTCCCAAAATGGACATTTTTGCACTAGTTTCCTCTTGTAATCGCTTTAAGGAGTTTCCTCTTGGTCCAAGTAACTTGCCCACAAAATTAAACTGAAAATCAAAGATTATTGTATTTAGTTTTGTTTGTTAACAATGCACTCCTATAAAGATAGCTTTTAATGCATTAAATATTGAACAAATACATTGTCTAAGTTCTCAAAGCACTTCAAATATGTGTCTAGTAGTGATTGAAGTAACTGGAAAACACCATGGCTTTGATATTAGGATATGATATTAACAAATGGTCTTTTTACAATGTGTAGTATGCAAACCACAAGAATGACATACATCCTCATTTCACATATGGTATTGGTAATTTACATTGACATTAAAGAAGATTTTCAGGCCAGTTGCACAATTTAGTGATAATCAAAAGAATAAAGCTTTTTTTTTTTAACCTGCTTTTTGCAAGAGACATAAAGCTCTGTGATGTTTTGGTGCAGTGGGTTCAATTGTTTCAAATTACATGTTCGTGACTGCACACTAAATACATGCCTGAAAATTGCATTTGACAGTGAACCTTCCACACATTTCCTTTATCAGAAATGTGCCCTCAGCTGCAGAAAAGCAGATTGTAACTGCTGCTTTGGATACTGCATGAAGTTCACACATAGCATATATAGTTTGATATTATGTAAATGTGTCAGTATGGAGTTTTTTAGGTGATATACACAGAACACCCTATCCTGCCAAAGTATAACTAAAAACCACAGGGTCATAATGCATTTTTTCTTCTGATACATGCTAAAACTGTAAATAACACAATAGAGAAGAAGAGTGAACAGAAAATAAAATGTCTTATGATCTACAGAATGTAACGGGACATAAAACATAGGGTGTAACTATCATGGTTGGGTTTCTTACACTGTTTGGCCAAAGACTATTTGTGTCTTGCCTATTTTCCTGAAATAAAATGTGCATTATATTTAAACTTGAATTCAGGTTTGTATTGCTATCTGTTTCCCCAGTGAGGATATTTTCTTTCCCTGTTCATCCCGGGGATAATTGTCACTGAGACCAAATCCAATGGAAAATCCAAAATTTTTGTGTTTTCACCAGAACTAGAGAGGAAAGAAAGGACACCAGGTCTAGTGACAGTTGCCTAAGAGAGGAATTCCTTTCATGTAATGGAGATTTACTCTTACTATCTGTTGCTTCTCCATGAAAAGAAGTAAAAATCTCCTCAAAGTGGTACCGGCAACAAAAAATTAATTGACAGGGGTAGTAATCCTTCCACACTCTGTCCAAAAAAAAACCTCTTAAGTTGTGTCAAGATGTAGCTTGTCCTAAACATAAAGTTTTACCATGTAAATGCAATTTGCAAAGTGTGACCCATAGCAAACATATTTCTTCTTAATGTAGAACCAGGCCTCCCATTAAAATAATATGCTGCAGTACTTAACTATAAGGCATTCCTACAACTACCTGTTGGTCCTGCCTGGTGAAGTCCACCACCTGTGATGGTGTGGCATTGATCCTCCATTGCTCCTGAATTCAGAGCACAATTGCTACTCTCATATACATGTAGGTTGTGCTTGCTTGTACTACAGTGGGATCTGGGATGAGAAGATGTTGCAGGGTAAATGGCTGTCAACATTGCCACTGCCGATTCACCAGCCTTGTCAATCAGAGCGTGGCAAAACCTAGTCCTGCCTGATGCCTTTTGGATTAACAGCTATAAAAACCCTCCCACTGTGACCTGCCTTGTCTGGGAGAGGGAGCATGTGAGACATAAATGAAGAAAGATCTGGGTCGACAAAGCAAAGGTAAAGGAAGTTTATTGTTTACCTTATGAGACTTGTGAATCAAATAGTAACTGGATTTGGTACTTTGTTGATTGTCATAAAGGAACCTTTAGTTCCGCTGATCTAACCCCCACAATGTTTTGCTACTATGATCATCTGCACTTTGTATCAGCATTACTATATTTGATAAGTGTAATGCTTAATTTTTGTCACAAAAAAATCAGTGAGAAGTTGAAATAAAAAAATAAATAAAACAAAGATTTTTCTAATATACTCTAAGCATCTAAATGAAATTATTTAAATGCACAGTAGTGATCAATATCTACACAGCACCCCTCTCCCCTGAAAACAATGGTAGCTTTGCCCTTGAACACCAACAATAAACCTATGACATCTTCCAGATGAATAAGAAGAAGAATAGAAGACTGACTCATCATCTACAAAGTACATTAGAAAACTTAGAAGCACAATGCATTTCTCTGATATCTAGTGCATATAATCTCTGTTCAGTGTTCCAGCTGTTCTCAGAACTTCTTGTAATTGTAAAACCCAACTAAAGTAATGGGAAACTATTATAAGTATAAGGGATTACAGTGCGAGTTTACATGCATGCAGTGGCGTAACTAGATCCTTCAGGACCCCGATGCAAGAAACCATGAAGGGCCCCCCTGAACCCCAGCCAGGGCCCTTCCCTCCGAGTTCGGTGGTGGAACTCCAGGGTGTGGTCACAAGTATGACCTTTGTGAGCCCTGTAGTTCCACCACTGGCATCAGTAGTTTTTTTTTTATTAGTTTTTTTTTTAATTTTTAGATGCCCCATTGGGGGACTGTCCCTAGACAGGATGGGGTCCCCGTCCCCAGAAGAGATGAGGTCCTTTTCTCCAGGGCAGATGAAGTTACTGCTCCCAGGTGAGAAGGGGTCCCTGTCCCCAAGGGAGACGGGGGTCCCTGTCCCCACGTGAGAAGGGGCCCCTTTCCCCAGGGGGAGATGGAGGGGGTATGTAATAGTGTGTGGGGGATGGGGTCCTCTCACTCACCATGACCAAGCTGAAGGCCACGCACTCATCCATGTTGGCCTGGGCTCCATCCAGTGTGCTGGACGGGTGATCAGCATATCTCCCAGAAAGACCTTTCATCATCTGTGTATGGTGGGGGAGGAGGGGGGCTGGCAAACAAGCCTGCAGTGTCCTCCGGGGAGCCGGCTCTCATAGGGCTGCAGTGCATCTGTGTGCTTAAAGTTGGTTTACCCGGGAGAAGTATGCAGTGCAGTGTCGGCCGGACTCGGGGGGGGGGGGCGACTCTGGCTGGGGAGAACAGACATTGGACTTAGCGGCAATCCATGGAGCAGGAGAGGGGTACTCTGAGGAGCCGGCTGAGGACACAGGTCATGCGGGGAATGCACAACTAAAGAGCAGCCAGTGCGATAGTCGAGCATGGAGATCTGCTAGTCACCCTCCACCTCCAGCTACCCGTGTGCATGGTGCACTGGTACCCCTAGCTGCCTATGCTGCTGCCGGTCATATGTAGAGGGGGCTGCATGGGCCCCCTGCAGCACAGGGCCCAGTTGCGGTCGCGACTGCTGCACCCCCTATAGTTACGCCCCTGCATGCATGTGACATTTCTAATTTCATTGGATCATGTTTTAGTGTTTTTAGTTTCTTTGGTCACCAATGAGGTGTCACTTATTCTTAACTTCTCTAATGGAAACGTTATCACTGAAAACAAAGATGAATTTCCAACTTCAATGTGTTGCACACATAAAAAGTTAACACCTACATAAAGCCATCCATGTGTAGCATGCTCAGTTACCCAGAAACCCAAATAGATGTAGGCAGATATTGCTTGGGGGCAAATCAAGGACCGTTTTGTTTCATTTTATATTGCATTCCACCTAAGGCTGTACTGTATACATTATAATATAAATATAATATATATTATAAATAATAATATACACACTTTTATTGCAAGTGGTTTAGACATTAATGGCTGTGTGTTGAGTTATGTTGAGAGGACAGAAAATGTACACTGCTATACAAGCTGTTCACTCACTACTTTACATTGTAGCAAATTGTCAGTTCTTCAGTGTTGTCACATGAAAAGATATAATAAAATATTTATGTAAATGTGAGGTTTTTTCCCACTTTTGTGAGATACTGTTGTGACGAACGCGGGTGTCAGATCCCTGCCCTCCTCGCTAACTAGCGACAAAGGACCGGCCGACCTCACACTACGCTGTCACTTACGTAACAATGCCACACTCAGCTGCACCCAGCACAAAGATTTTCCAGCTTGCGAGACCACAATCTAGGTGCAGGCAGCCTGAGAGTGATTGTCACTGGGCTAATTACACAATTAACCCTTTAACTGCCACCACCCCCGTTTAAAAGACAGAGCCGGGGGGACTCGTAATTTTAGCAATACCAATTATAAGTTTAGAATAAGCGCCTGCAACACACACTGCCACCACAGACAGGTCTGCTCAGTGCCTTACTCTACCACAGTAGCACCCTTTTAAGAGACAGGTTCGTTTATAGTTTGCATCAAGAGCTTTAAAGACAAGGTTAACACTTTTCAACATAAGGGTTTATTATGAAAAGGTCAAGGTTGGTGGGAATAAAACATTTACAGAAAAAGGATGTTTCAAAAAATAAAGACAGTATACAGCCACAAAGAAATAAGGTAGAATTGAGAAGGAAGAATACTTGCAATTAATGTCAGAGGGTTGATCAGAGTTCGATCGATGAGCAAAGGTAATCGGTTCTCAAACTTGGCAGATGTTCCTGCTTGGATGGTAAAAGGAGAACTGACCATTGCCTTGGCCTCTCCTCTTTTCTGTCAAATCAACGGGGGTGTTGACAGCGACCAGTGACCAATCGTCTGGTCATCTTGTTTAGGGGTTGGTTGCTGGGAGGTGTCTACACTCATGACCCTGTCCCAGGTACACTTTGTGATACATATTCATATCTCTGCCTCTCTACTGTTTATAGACTGCAGATATCCATTTTAGTGATCAGCATGATATTTGCTTCAAAACAAGTCCACACATGACAGGTTTCCCATTTCAGGTTTACCTAGGAGGAGTAAGGGGTCCCAGTGGCTTCCCATATGACCTGACATAGGGGTGTCTAGACTTTAAATGTTAGAAATTGTCTGAGGAAACTAAATATATCCATATTATGGCTGTGCTATGATTGCTTTGAAAGTTATAAAAAATGTTGAAGTTTCAAAACTTTACTAATCTGTCTGCAGTCTATGTAGTATGAGGATTTTACGACGGGTATCTGTTGGTTCTCTGAATGGAGAGGGTGACAGTTTTACGCCAGGCCCGAATATCTTGCCAGGCAACATGAGCCTTGTTTATTGACCCAGCCTGGTTCTGCTTCCTTTGCTGAGATAACCTTTCTTTCCTTTTGAAGATTTTAAAAGCTTTGGAATTCCTAAGACAGGGAGGGGTAAGTTCAGATTCTTCTGTAAGTTTACAATGTAGCCAAGCTGTCATGGCTGCGTTACACACAAAATGGCAACTAGTTACATCTCCTGTCCTGGACGTGATATCGTTACAACTGTATATAGTATATTTTATACAATCTATTTTGATCATGTTAATATACTTTCCATTTCCCTTTTCTGCAGTCAGGTATGATTTTTCAAACAAATGTGTGCTTTCCCTTCCCTAGGTCCTCCTGGGGGAATATATAAGTGCTCTCTGTGGTCCTCTACTTCACCTCCCCACATAAACTTTTATGTCACTGCAGTGGGAGGAGCAAGGGGAAATACTACAAAGTGTCACTTGAATGACAGCTCTGAGTCTGGCGCATCACTTCAAAGATGCTCAGAGCTTTTGAATGTATACACAAGATAGTCTTTTATTGTTAAATAACATACCTAAAATATGTTACATGCACATATGCACAGGGGATTGGAGTTTCATTTAGAAATCTCTACAATTATTAGCACCTTATTTTACAAGGTCCACCAAGATAGTGAGATGGTATGCCACCAGCTTAGACTGTGTCAGGAGATATCAACAGAAAAATGTTTAAAGATATTGAAGAAGCAGAGTGAGAAAATGGCTAGGAAAGTTTAAGCATGGGACTTCAAAGCTAACATGCACTTTCCTCATTCATAGCGATGACAACAGGTTTGCTTTGGTCCCCACCTCGCAAGAAGCATATATCTTTTCTTCACTTCCCTGTTACTCTGTCCAGCACCAGGAGATAATGGAAATATCCAGCAATCCTAGCTATGGAGAAGCACAATACTTGCTACATGTAACATTTCTGCACCATGGATGGTATCTAACACAGGATGTGCCTTACTATTGATGGCTGAATGGAGCAATGGCAGAGTAGAACAAAAGTAAATGTATGCTGTTTGGGAGCAATAAATTAAAGTAAACCTTTTGCTCTGCCCTACATGGCGAATCAGACATTTATTTTAAAATGCCAGACTATGGTAACAAAAAACAGAGCTAATCTAGACAGACAATTTCCACTCTCCTACCCAAAATCCTTGGGACATGTTCTCATTTAAGAAATGCAAACAGATATGCAAAACATTTTTCTAAAATAGAAAATTAACATTGTGCTAAGCTCTGTATTTACATTTTCCCCAGAAGAAAAATACATTTTACTTAGAATAAAATAAATAAATAAAGTAATTAGGAAACGCTATCACAACACCTTTCCATTATCCTGGCCTTGGGCCACTGCAGAACATGTATTTACAATACAGAAATGAAGTCAAAGTCTGTGCCTAACATAACAAGTGGATGGATTAAAGTTTTAAAAGGCTTCATTTTTAATGAAATGAGACAAAAACATAACACATAAAAGTAAGGCCTGTGGTTCATGGCATGAGGTTATCTTATTATGAATGGTTTGTACATTAAGAACCACAGAAAAAACTAAAGTAAAAGCCATGACACTGTTTAGAAAGGCTCTGAATAAATGCAATATTGGTGAGATATTACATGAGCAAAAAAGGTGAGGAAGACTAAAGAGGAACTAAGCAGAAGAGACTTTTCAGTAGCACGCACACAGTTAATTATTTATACACCTGCTAGGAACAATGGTAGATTATAATGGAAGTTTCAGGCTTACTTCTGCAGTTCCACTGAAGACAACAGCACAGTGTATGACTGTAGTAGTTTTACCTTTTGTTTTTTTGTGATTTTGTAGGAAACAATTGGCTGTAGTCAGTCTGTGTCTCTCTCAGTGGTCTCTAAGCATTGATTGTACAGTCTCAGCAATTTTGCTGTTTGATCAGTCTCCAGCGGGGTGTGCTGGAGAAGTGTCTCTCTATGTTATGTTTAGTGACTCAGCCAATCAGTGGGCTTGGGGGGGGTTTGGGAAGCTGGAAGTATTTAAGTACAAATTACAACACAAATTAAGATTCAACATATGTATTTTTGTATACATATACGTCTTTTTATATTTAGCCTCAATTTTTTTTATCTACTATGTTGGTGTAATGTACCTGGTGATCCTGTCAGTTTGGTTGCTGTCTCACACTTACTCCATGTTGGTATAGTCAGCTTGAATCCCTGAGATAGAAGCTGGAACTTAGAGATGCACACTGTGCCTATATCTACCATGGTCAGTTGTTTGGCTCTGCCCCCAGCCTGCCCACTGTGTGACATAAGCCCATCCAACCACTGGGTGCCGTAGCCCGGTCACTGCTCACCTACCCACTGTATATGACTTAAGTCACAGGCAGGTAATGTACGTTCCTGCTGTGTGCTTGGGTAAGTTCAACACCTTAGTAAACAGATATGCCCCAATCTGTAGTCAAGAGGAATTTGAAAAAGCTGTGTGCTAATGTGATTGCTAAATAGAGGATAAAAAAAGAAAAATAACTACATTTTCTAATCAAAATAAATGTCATTTGACCCATATAGTACTATGTATTTAGGTGAAAAAAACAGAGACGTTTTACCAGAAATTCAGAACCCAAACAATAAGCAGTCAAATAAAGCATATTGGCACCAAGGCACTCCTGGGGTAGTATGCACTGTATTGTATCTCGGTTTCTCGCAAACCCAGAGGAATCAGATCAGAGAGTAACCAGTATGGGAAATAAAGCAGGGGAACTCCAAAGTGTAGCATGCAAATTATACCATTTATAAAAGAGAGGCATTCCCATATAGATGTAAAATAAACAGCATATCAGCAAAACAATTTACAACAATATACTGCTGCTCGATTGAGCAGACATGATGACATCACAGCTAATCTCCATTTGCCACATTTTGTCACAACAGATGACATAAAATGATATGCCGGATGTATACGTTTGATACCATAGAAAAGCCTGGGGAAATTAAGGCTATGAGTTGTGATGGGTGCACTTGTTAAGTTTATAGGACTGCATGGTAAGGTGTGCTGAGTTTTTTGGGTTAGATTGTGAGGTGACCCCCTCCATAAACGTGCTGTACATACTCCAGACTGCCACATTCTGTACACTGTGCAGGGGGTTATATACTCCATACTACTCAACCTACACCATAATTGTACTCTAAACTATAAAAGTCATACAATCGTCATAGTATTGTCCCATTAATAGACAGAAGTGTGTTGTACCACTAGGACTTACAAATTGTATTCAGTTCTACAAACAGGCACACTTTTGCTAACAAGTTATTGTTAAAGCACAGCTTTACCCAAAATACAATTCTCTTTTGTTTTTTGAAGTGGGTCAAATCTCAAATGGATCTTCTCTAGGAGCCTAATCTAGAGTTCTGCTAACCAGTGTGGTTGTAACCTGATGAGATCCTAGCTGAGAAGCCTGGCTACTTTTTGTCTATATTTAATGTTTTCCCACATAGGGTACATTAGAAATTACTGTACCCTCCGCTGTACACAGGAGTGTAGTGATCTCCCTGTCATGCTCTCGGACATAATAGATGATTAAGTATTCCCTACTACACTGACAAAAGATTTTACAACACACTGTTCCGTTCTTTTCCCAGTCTCAGTAAGTCTATGTATTCAATATATCTCAGAACCAAATATGTTGTGCCATATTAGGCCATAAACTATGAAACATGTTTCCCTTTGCACTTGTAAAAGGTTTTAAAGTGCCGTGGCATGAAATGCCAAATGACATGCTTTGGAGGCAATCAATACTTCTTCCATTTGCTACTAAGAAAAGAACATGCCGATCTGTCATTTTGTGGCTTGTTGATATGTATGTTGTGTATATGCTTTTAAAATGATTTTCATCTCTCAGACCTATACAGCAATATCTTGCGTTTTACTGTAAGCAGATTGCAATCCCAAATGACTTGCAAAATACAAGCAATCAATGTGAGAGCTTCTGCTAGCAGAATGGACTATATCACACCAAATATGAAAAGAAATGTAAATAAAGAGTTACAGAGAGCAATCTAAAATGAATAACGTTATCGAATAAGCTGACATCAAGGCAATCTAGCTACAAATGTTGTATTTTACAAAAGTATTTTTACTTTATCTATGTACAAAACACTAAAGTTAGAAAGTTGGGATCATAAAAGTCCTTTTTTGATCAGTAATATAAATTCTAACTTACTGTCAAACAACTCTGTTAAAAAGTAAAAGTAAGTTCGACCTGAACATCAAGTGTTCGTTCGCAAATGAACCAAACATATGGGGTGTTTGTGGCAAATTCAAGCACCCCATAAAGCACTGTGAGATCATTGATGGCTGCTGATTGGCGAAAGCATGCGCCTGACCTGCATGCTTTGGCCAACCACAGCGTGATCTGCTGTGAGGCCACAATTGGCAAAAGGCAGGGTGCCTTTGGCCAATTACTGTTCAGGGGGCTAAGTCCACACCCTACATTATTATATAATGCTCCTCTCACACAGCAGGTTAGTGTATATATATATATATATATATATATATATATATATATATATATATATATATATTTATTTATTTATTGTAGTCAGCATAGACTATATATACAGTGCCGGCCTTTAAAATTAGCACTTTTGATTTTAAATGTTCATGTCCCATAGACTTTAATAGGGTTTGCATTTTGGCTAGAACTTTTTGCCTGTTCGCATGTTCTGGTGCGAACTGAACTGGGGAGTATTCAGCTCATCCCTATTGCTAACATGCTAATCAAAAATCCTCTATAAAATTCCCTGTAAATGGTATTATTGGTTGGGCAGTTGAATTTGGTAAACATGAGGAATCCGGGATAAAGTAGATTATCTCAGGCAGTGCTAAAGGGCTGTCCACACAACTACAGAACCAAAGTAGGCACTCTCTTTAGAGGTACCAAACATAAATGTCATAGATTTATGTGAACATTTTTTTGACTAAATAAATGGGAAAATATATATATACACAGTATTTATACTGTAATTAGGCTTATGACCAGCAGCTACAATACCTGTACAGGTAGATCTATTTATGTGTTGGTTTTAAATTCATAATACCTTTTCAATTATTATATTTATTTTTATTATATTTGGTTAATTTAATTGTACAGGTATATTGTATATTCTTTTTGCTGTGGATGCTCTACTGTAAACAAGAGATTTGGTGTTAATTCTGATTGACTGTGGTTTTTTCAGATAGATACATTGTTTATTTGCCCCATTCAATATATTCGCTAATATGGGGAATTTTAAGGGATCTGTGCTTAATGCACTTTTTTACTTGCACTGTAGGCACTAAGATGCAAGCCTATGTATTTATTAGGATAAGCTTAGTATACTGTAGATAAAGTATTTGAGAGTAGTGCTTATGCACACAAGGATCGTGCTCAGTACTGAGTTTTGCAGGTATGTAGGTAGGTTAGGTACAGCTGACACCTGCAAGCCCTTGGTGGGTTAGAGTTTGGGGGAGATTATGTACCCATAATTAAACATGGGTTAAATTGGTTGTAAATGATCATAACCTTATAAGACAATCCATTCCATTTAAAACAGAAATATAAGGCAAAACATTTGTGAATAAATAAAAAAAAAACATTATAAATAACTTCTTCCTCCTTTATTCTAAGTGATCACATTCACCCTATTCTCAGCTGCATAAGAGCTGGGGGAGGAGAAGCAGCCGTACACCGAGCTTCCCAGTGAAAGGCTGTGCAGGGAGGCATATCAGGACAAGCCTGATTATTGGAGGAGAGTAGGCTGAGTTCCTAGCATAGCTAGAGAACTCACCAAGGTGGGTTCTCCTGCTTAGTGTAGTCAGTTTTTAATAGTAAAGCAGAGGGTCTGGCAGGAACCCCAGGGATTTCACTCAAAGGTAGCAGTACAAAGAGAACAGGATACTGTTTCCTACAAGTACATGGCACAGCAGGCACATATCAGGAATGTGAAATGTTGGTCATACAACAGTGGTACCTAACACCATATAAAATCGCTAAATTCAATCCATCCACACCTGCAACGTCTTGGAGAAACTATTCACAGACGGGCACTATCCTTCATATCCTATGGAGTTGTGGGAAACTCTCAAGATTCTGGAAAGAAGTATTCACTATATTTCGTCAAATAACAGGTTTGCGGACCCAACCCTCTCCCTCCCTAGCAATTCTAAATGTAGGAATTGAGGAAATCCCAAAACTCCATAGGAACTTCTCCACCCACCTATTCCTAGCTTCCAAACTAGTAATACTAAGGCATTGGAGAGCTCAAGAACCACCCAAAGTAATAGAAATAATACGCACTCTTCATACGCATTATACATATGAAAGCATTTTGCAGGTATAGAAGGAAAACGCCATACATTCCAATCCCAATGGCAGAAATGGGAACACTGGTATAAAACACATAAAACTACCTATGATTGATTAATATTGACTATTACTGTTCACACTGGCACTAGTTTACCTCAACCTACCTAAACACCTCGGTTGATCCATAGTTTGCAAAGTAGTTCTGAAGTTCTTTAGTTTAGTTATGATTTATCAACTCCAGGTGAATATTGATTAATGGAGCATATTGATGAACCCCCATCATAGCATTACAACAGAACTTGCATTCTTGGCAATATGCCACCTCGGCAGTCACAGCTAGCTCCCAAAAGGGGTGACTGTCCCAGGGCAGCGGACTCGGACCCACATCCATTGCTTGAGACACAAAATGTACACCAATACTGTATGATCACATGACTCTGTTGAATGTATTTTCTTACGTATTGTTACTTGGAATTTACAACATGTTATTTGATATTCACCATGTAACTTGAAAAGTGAATAAATAATTATTTGAGGAATGTGAAATATTGGTGTAACAAACACTTTAAGTACTCCTGGAACATCCATTAATGAAATATGGATTAACATCTCCTGGCTGCCAGTATGTGAGGAGCACATGCAGTGAGGGTGTATGCAAACTAACTCTGATGAAAACGGTCTGCTCTTTAAACGCATCAGCATTGATGCATGCTAAAGATGGCGGCTGCTTGCTGTATCACAGGATCAGCTACAGGGATTTCTGCCATGCACAGAGGGTCAAGCATGTCTCTTCCAGAATGTTTTTTACATTAGTTTTCAGACACGTTTATAAAGAATTATGTGAATGCTAGTCTTTATTATTGTTTAACAGAGGTTTTATAAAGGTGTTACTGGATGCTGGTGCACTTTCAGTTTGTACTATAGTGTTTTATAAAGATTTCTAGTCTGGATGATACAGAAAAGTCATGTCTCTGTAGCCTAATTTGGCAGCTGGCAAATGAAAATAGACTGAAAAATGTTACATTATTGCAAAATATTAAATTTTATATGCAATTATGGGTATTTTACATATTAGACTGCTAATGTAACAATCATATTTTACAGAGTAACCTTTCTTTGTTTTGTGTTTAATACTAACAATTAATGAAATGAGATTGAGTGTCTTTATATGCTCAAGGTAACATAAATTCTTTTGATGAAGTCAAAACGCTGCCAGATTTAACCTTTAATAGTTAAGCGCTAACACAATTTAAATTATAGGGTTCAAGATTTAATGATATAATGATTTAATTTGAATCTAACCCATTTCAAAGAACCTGTATCAATTATATCTAATAAAATCCTCTTTATTATCCAGGCTCTGTTATTATCTTTGTATGAAAGAGGATTCTATGTAGAGGGTAAACACCTCTTTGTTAGACGATTACTGTTATTCTTAGTATCTATGAAATGCTTCTCTCTCTTCAGAATCTTCAGATAGAGAAACAAACTGAGTCAAAACTATCTACTAAACAATCTATAAAATTATTATGGCAACCATAGACACAAGAGGGCATGTAGATGTGCAGGCTTGATCCAACAGCCCTCCAGCATTTGTTTTGGCCAGTATTTTCATAATCTTAGCTTTGCCGAACGTGTGTTTATGCCTATTTAGAGGACTAGGTAAGTGTGAGCGGGAGAGTTTACAGGCAGAAGTTATCAACACCTGCTAACCTCAGAGGAAATAATGATCGGACAAAGTTTTTTAATTTGTTTGAGCAATCATTTCTCCTGAGAGTGGTTAGCTATCAGCTGCCTTTTGAACCCACACACATTAGATTTTAGCCTGATCCAACTGAAAATGTCCAAATTGGAAAATTGAATGTAGAAGAACCAGCCTCCATCTCACCACACTTACCCAGAAGAAACAAGCTCACCGATCCATAATGACCCCTAAACCAATAACTATAGTACTATGCAATATTTTTAAGCAGATGTGAACAATGCTGCAAATTAAGAATGCTTTCAGAAGTAGAAGTCTTAATAGTTTATTGTTATTAATTAACAAAATTGGAAGATAAATAAACAGAAGAGAAATCAAAATCAAATCAATATTTGGTTTGACTACCCTTTGGCTTCAAACCTGTATCAGTTCTCCTAGATACACAGTGCTTGTGTCGAAACTTTTTGGAGCACTAACCACAGATCTTCTGTGGATGTAAGCTGCCTCATATCCTTCTGTCGCTTTGGGTCCATGCACATTGGGCTTAAAAAAAGTCTGTTCTCTTTGGAGTAAAAAACGCTCATATAGAGCATTTTTTGTACAAAGTCTAGATGAGTTTAGGGGAGTTTTACATTTTTGTTCTGCCAGTGAGCTCCAATCAGAAACACAAACCAGAAGAGTTTTTTTTTTCCTGCCTCTAAACATTGAGCTCAAAATATGCTTGTAATTGTACAAATGTGCATGGACACATAGAATAACATTGAGCTGCTTCTACAGGCAGAACATAAAACTATTGTAGAAGCAACATTTTTTATGCCAGTGTGCATGGAGCCTTCATGTAATCCCAGACAGATAGTAGTGCCAAGGTAGTTTTAACATTATACATTAATATATGGATAAAAAAATACTTCATAAAAACACTTCAGCAAATGATAATAAATTAACCACTTCAATACCGGGCACTTAAACACCTTCCTGCCCAGACCAATTTTGAGCTTTCAGCGCTGTCGCACTTTGAATGACAATTGCGCGGTCGTGCTACACTGTACCCAAATGAAATTTTTATCATTTTTTTCCACAAATAGAGCTTTCTTTTGGTGGTATTTGATCACCTCTGCAGTTTTTATTTTTTGCTAAACAAATAAAAAAATACGAAAATTTTGAAAAAAAAAATGTTTTTTTTTGTTTCAGTTTCAAAACTTTGTAAATAAGTAAATTTTCTCCTTCACTGATGGGCACTGATGGGGATACACTGATGGGCAATGATAAGGCGGCACTGATGGGCACCAATGAGGTGGCACCAATGAAGTGGCACTGATGAGGTGGCATTGATGGACACTGATATGTGGCACTGATAGGCGGCACTGATGGGCACTGATAGGCGGCACTGATGGGTGGCACTGATGGGCGACACGGATGGGCACTGATAGGTGGCACAAATTGCCACTGATAGCTGGCATGGATGGGCATGGATGGGTGGCATGGGTGGGCATGGATAGGCGGCACAGGTGAGCATGGGTAGTCGACACAGGTGGGCATGGGTAGGCAGCACAGGTGGGCATGGGTAGGCGGCACAGGTGGGCATGGATGGGCAATGATAGGTGGCATGGATGGGCACTGATAGGCGGCATGGATGGGAACTGATAGGCGGCATTGTATTATTATACTGTACTAATGGATGCCAATCAGTGCCAAGCAATAATGCATGCCAATCAGTTATGCCCATTGTGGGCACTGATTGGCATCCATTATGGGCACTTATTGGCATCCATTGTGGCACTGACTGGAATCCCTGGTGGCATACCTTATCCTGACCATCCCTGGTGGTCTGGTGGCGTCCCTGGTGGTCCAGTGTGGGCATTCTCGGGGGGGCTGTGCTGATAATAGATCAGCACAGCCCCCCCCCTGTCAGAGGAGCAGCCAATCGGCTCTCCTCTACTCGCGTTTGACAGACTCGAGTGAGGAAAAGCCGATCACCGGCTCTTCCTATTTACACTGTGATCAGCCGTGATTGGACACGGCTGATCACGTGGTAAAGAGTCTCCGTCGGAGACTCTTTACCGAGATCGTAGTTGCAGGGTGTCAGACTGACACTCCGCAACAACGATTGCCGCGATGCGCGCCCCCGGGGGGCGCACAGCGGCTCATAATCCTGATCACGTCATATGACGTCCGATCAGGATTATGAAACCACTTTGCCACCGTCATTTTGTAATAGGGCGGGCGGCAAGTGGTTAAACATAATTATTCATGAAAAAAACTATAGAACATTTTGAATAAAAAATATTAAAAAAAATGAACCACTTGCCGACCAGCCGCTGCAGTTGTACTGCAGCAGAATGGCACGACTGGGCGAAACATCGTTATGTAACGTCGCTTCGCCCTGTGGCGATTAGGGGTGCCCCCTGCTTGCTCATGGGGCCAATGCAATGCGAGTGCCCAGCAGTCACGATAACCGTCAGGCTCCTGTGATCGTTTGGGGCACACTGAGAACCAGGATCTGTTTGTATAAACACACAGTTTCCAGTTCTCTGAGGGGAGAAGAGCCAGATCGTCTGTTCATACAGAGTATGAACAGTGATCTGTCATCTCCCCTACACAGTGTCCCCCCCCTCAGTTAGAACACACAGGGAACACAATTAACCCCTTGATTGCTGTATAAATGCCAATGGTCCCAAAAATGTGTCAAAACTGTCTGATGTGTCCGTCATAATGTCGCAATCCCGATAGAAATCGCAGATCGCCACCCTTACTAGTAAAAAAATAATTAATTAAAAAATGCCATAAAACTATCCCCTATTTTGTAGACGCTATAACTTTTGTGCAAAGCAATCAATATACGCTTATGTAGAAGATGTATAAGAATACATATTGGCCTAAACTGAGGAAAAAAGTAGTTTTTTATATATTTTATATATTTTTGGGTGAAATTTACTATACCAAAAAGTAAAAATTATTGAGTTTTTTTTCTAAATTGTCGCAGTTTTTGGTTAAAGCGCAAAAAATAAAAACTATATAAAGCTAATTCTGTTTGGGTGCAACGTTGCATGACTGCGCAATTGTCAGTTAAAGCGACACAGTGCCGAATTGCAAAAAGTGCTTTGGTCTGAAGTGGTTAATTTCCACCATTTTAAAGACTTTATATATTTTGAGAAAAAGTAAAAATGCACGCAGTGCACTGAACTGATTAGTAGTCAGCCAGACAACCTCCTACGTATCCACTGCAGTAGGTTACATGTTGAGTTAGCATTAAGAAATGGATGAGCCACTGAATAAATAATGTACGATGTTGAAAACCACTCAGCTCTTTAACAGCGGGAATAAAAATATGTAAGAAAAATGTATAGAAAAATAGGACACAGCAGTTGTTAAGTCTCATTTATGGGCACATATATACGTCTTATGGTTCAAAAGCCTCTCATATATACAGTATATATTTTACTTCCCACCTTGATTTAAAACTTGATAGGATCAATTCACCCATGTGGATCTAGAACGAGGCTGCTGAACCATATCTGCATTAGTATACATAGATAAGTGCTTAGCAACAAGTTGTACTAGTAAAATTCTATTTATTGCTAAAAACTATTAAAGTTATTACAGCTACAGTGAGGTTGCATCCTGGGAGATGAAGTTCAATTTAACAATATTCATTCTGTAAAATAAAGAAATATGGAGGAAGGGCAATGCTCTACTCCCCACTTACTCTTAGACCTTGTACACACGGTCGGACATTCCAACAGAAAATTTCCGATCAGACCGTGTTGTCAGATAATCCGACCGTGTGTGGGCTCCATCGGACTGTTTCCGTCTGAATATCCGACCGACAACCTTTTAGAGCTGGGATATAAAATTTTCTGACAACATGATCCGATCGGACTTTGTCTGATCGTTTGTAGAGAATTCCGATTAGACAAAGTGCCACGCATGCTCAGATCAAATTCCTAGACCAAAGCTATTGGCTACTAGCCTGAACGTAGTCCCGTCGTAACTAAATAACGTCATCACGTTCTGAACAATCAGATTTTCTGACAACTTTGTCCGACCGTTTTGGACAAAATCAGTCAGACAAAATCTGACGGATTTGGTTGTCGGAATGTCCGACCGTGTGTACAAGGGCTTAGAAGCTGTTGACTTGTTTATGTTCAGCCTGCAAACGCTCTTGTAATGATTTTACATGATGCTAAGAATATGCCTTTAAAAGCAAAATGATGCTTTGAGTGCAAAGAGAATTGCCACTCTGTGATATGCCAATCATAAAACATATATACTGACTGAACATGTTTATACTTTTTGCCACTTTTAATAGAGCATCAAAATACATTCCAACTTGTTTCTACTGGGTACCTAGTTCACTGATAACATGCTATCATCCATTGAACCCACTCACATATCACTTATACATGTAGGATTTGCATGCATTTTTATTTAATAAAATACTTTTTCAATGGTGTCTAGGCTTTATTTACAAAAAATCCAGTTTAACCACTTGACCACCAGAAGGATTTACCCCCTTCATGACAAGGTAATTTTTTTGCTATTCAGCACTGTGCTACTATCACTGGCATTTGCTCAGTCATGCATTATACCCACACATGATCCTGCCCTTCTGGGTAGGGGGCACAAATGTGCACTGCTGGAAGCTCTCTCCCACTGTGATTATACACAGCGGGAGCTGATTGGCGGGAACCGCAGGCTCGCTGATCATCAGCCAGAGAGACAGAACTGCAATCTGCCTAGGTAAATTAGGCAGATTGCCATTCTGGCAAGAGGGAAGACATGGATCCTGTGTCTCTGCAAACCTAGGATCCATGTCTTCCCCTAGTAAAAGCACATCCACAGTTTACTAAAAGATAGGCTAGGCACACAGTTGACCCATTCAGCACCCCTGATGTTAACCCCTTCCCAACCAGTGCGATTAGTACAGTGACAGTGTATGTTTTTAGCACTGATCACTGTATTAGTGTCACTGGTTCCCAAAAAGTGTCAGTTAGTGTCAGAATGTCTGCCACAATATTTCAGTCCCACTATAAGTTGCTGATTGCTGCTATTAGTAGTAAAAAAAAAAATACAGTTATCCCATAGTTTGTAGACACTATAACTTTTGTGAAAACCAAATCAATATATGCTTATTGGGACTTTATTTTACCAAAAAATATGTAGCAGAATACATACAGGTGCAGCTCCAAAAATTTGAATACCATCAAAAAGTTAATTTTAGTAATTTCATTCAAAAATAGAAATGCATATATTTTATAGAGATGCGTTACACACAGAGTGATACATTCCAATAATTTATTTTTTTATTTTTTGATGATTATGGCTTACAACTAATGAAAACTCAAAATTCAGTATCTCAGAAAATTAAAACATTACATAAGGACAATAAAAAAGGATTTTTAATATAGAAATGTTGGCTAACTGAAAATGATGTCTATGTACGGTATAGTATTCACTATACCAATAATTGGTCGGGCTCCTTTTGCATGAATTATTCCATCAATGCGGTGTGGCATGGAGGTGATCAGTCTGTGCCACTGCTGAGGTGTTATAGAAGCCCAGGTTGCTTTGATAACGGCCTTCAGAATGTCTGCATTGTTGGGTCTAGCGTCTCTCATCTTCCTCTTGACAATACCCCACAGATTCTCTATCGGGTTTAGGTCAGGCAAGTTTGCTGGCCAATCAAGCACAGTGATACCATGATCATTAAACCAGGTATTGGTACTTTCGGCAGTGTGGGCAGGTGCCAAGTCCTGCTGGAAAATTAAATCAGCATCTCCATAAAGCTGATTAGCAGAGGGAAGCATGAAGTGCTCTAGAATTTCCTGGTAGAGGGCTGTGCTGGAAACACAATGGACCAACACCAGCAGATGACATATCTCCCCAACTCCCCAACTCATCACTGACTGTGGAAACTTCACACTGGACCTCATGTAACTTGGATTGTGTGCCTCTCCACTCTTCCTCCACACTCTGGAACCTTGATTTCCAAATGAAATGCAACATTTTCCAGAGTCCATGGAATTGGTTATGTTTTATAGCAGAAAGTATACAATGTTGTTTTTAAAAAAACAAAAAAACACAGAGGTGATCAAATAATGGCAAAATAAAACTAAAAAAAATGACATAGATTGTATTTGAGTACAGTGTCATGTGACTGTGCAATTGTCAGTTAAAGTAACACAGTGCCGTATTGCACAAAACTGCCTGTCATGAAAGGGGGTAAATCTTCTGGGGGTCAAGAGGTAAAATTGATATATATTTTTTTCACACAAAAAGAGCTTTCTTTTGGTTGTATTTAATCATTACTGTTTTTTTTTTTTTTTGTTCTATAAATAAAAAAATGGTATACATATATGGAAATTGATAAATCCTGATATACTGACAGCCTAATGAGATGTTTTAAGGTCTGAAAATGCTAGCACAGTACAAATACCCCCCAAATGACCCCTTTTTGGAAAGTAGATGGTCCAATTTTACATAATGTCATCATTGCAGTACAGCATCATCATATGATTGGTTTGCCAATGGTCAGGGATACTGACTGATGACAGTATGTTTAAAAAAGAAAGAAAGCCTTTTTTTATTACATTTCTTTACTTTTTTGAAAATGTTATTCTTTTTTTCTTTTTTTACATTTTTTATACATACTGTCATCAGAGTAGTTCAGTGTCACCATAGAAGGATGCTCAGGGATTTTTTTATACACTAATATTGCTTATAACAGTGATGCACTGTTATAACCACTTAAGGACCAGGCCTCTTTTTCAGACTCTGTGTTTACATGTTTAAAACATTTTTTTTTTGCTAGAAAATTACTTAGAACCCCCAAACATTATATATATTTTTTTCTAACACCCTAGAAAATAAAATGGCGGTCATTGCAATACTTTTTTTCACACCGTATTTGCGGTCTTACAAGCGCACTTTTTTAGAAAAAAATCCTTTTTTGAATAACAAAATAAGACAACAGTAAAATTATCCAAATTTTTTTTTATATTGTGAAAGATAATGTTACGCCGAGTAAATTGATACCCAACATGTCATGCTTCAAAATTGCGCCCGCTTGTGGAATGGCGTCAAACTTTTACCCTCAAAAAATCTCCATAAGCGACATTTAAAAAATTCTACAGGTTGCATGTTTTGCGTCTACCGATCATGGCGATACCTTGCATGTGTGGTTCGACTACCGTTTTCATATGCGGACGCTACTCACATATGAGTTTGCTTCTGCGCGTGAGCTCATCGGGACAGGGTGTTTTAAAAAAAAATATGTTTTTCTTATTTATTTTACTTGATTTTATTTATTTTTACACTGTTTTAAAAAAAAAAGGATCACTTTTATTCCTATTACAAGGGATGTAAACATTCCTTGTAATAGAAAAAGCATGACAGGTTCTCTTAAACATGAGATTTGGGGTCAAAAAGTCCTCAGATCTCATGTTTGGACTTAAATGCAAAAAAAAAAAAAGTCATTTGAAAAAAATGACATTGAAAAAATGTTCCTTTAAGAGGTATGGGCAAAAGTGACGTTTTGACGTTGCTTCCGCCCTCCTATGGTATAGAGACGAGTGGGAGCCATCTTAGCCTCACTCGTCTCCATAACCAGCACAGGAAAGGACCCGATCGCCTCTGCCGCTAACGACGGCTCCGGTAAGCGGCGGAGGGTGTGGCAGAGCGGCGGGTGGCACCTCTCCTGTTAACGGTGATCTCGCAGTGAACCCGCTACGAAGACCACCATTATTGTAAACAAGTCCACCTCCTGTAAAGATGAATGTAGAGAGTATGATATCCCTCTTCAAAGTTCCAATGTATATATACAGGAGGCAGTCCTTAAGTAGATAAGCAATAGTTTTAACTGTCATGAATGGCTTTATTCATGACAGCTTGCTTATGATTGTGATCTGTGATTACCTACAGCTAATCGCACAGTACAGGTTGGCAGGTACCATGTGATAGCTGTGGGCCAATTACAGCATCACAACAGTAAGCAAGCTGTAATGCATGGAAGTATTTATGACAGTTTTGCCTATATTGTAATCATGTGATTGCTGGTCATAGCAATCACAAGATACTCCAGCCTCTCACAGTGGCTGGGTAGCAAGCATTGTGAACCACTGTGTAAATGTACTCTGGGTGGTTATCTAAAAATCCAGAATCAGTTTCACTTACAGGTACAGGTGGTTGGGTTTATTTACTGTACTATAGAGTTTTCACTTTGGAAAGCGAATGTTTAGTTTGAAAAGTGAATGTTCAATGAACTTAGTAAATAAGGTGAATCTGAGCTCAAAATAAATGTAATTCTTTTTTATTTTTCTTGCACATGATTGGGTGATTGATTTGAATGCAGCCTTACTATATTTACTAGGTTGGGTGAACATTTACTTTGCAATGTACTTTCCTAAGTGAAAAGCTTCTACTGCATGTCCTCTGAGTAGAAGCTGTAATTGCATGGTATAACATATTCTTTCCTTTTCTTATAGAGACAAATAAAGGAATGGATTTGTACATGCAGTAAAATGAATGTGCAATAATAAGCAAGAGATAGAGAGAGGATAAAGAAAAACTAGTAAAAAATGTGTAGAAAAAGAATGAGAAACAGACAGACAGAAGCTCTTGTTTATAAATATATATATTAACATAATATGGATACAAATATTTGTATAATATGATCTACCTCCATTACCATTTACACAAATTGTTTCCAGAATGGATGCTATTACGTTGATGGAACACCATTTTCATATGATTCACAAATTAAAACCCTGTTTTATGCTAAATGGGATCCATGGTTTGTGTATTGTCTTCCTTCAGTAGAATGATCTTATTTCATTTTTTGAAGTAGTTTTTTCTATCACCGGAAGTGTATTATGACATGTAGACTCCATGTACCAACATCTATTTTTATCTGTTTGATGTACTCGGATCTATGCGTATTTTCCAATATGATTTGAAAGTTCCTTATGCTATGCTCCCTTTTTGGGACGAATTTTAGTTGTTTATTTTATTTTTTGTTGTGTTCTTTAGTATTGTGTACACTCATAGGATACAATAGAGACCTATTGTTTATTGCTATCTCTGATGAAACCTTCTTGACTGTATCCAATTTAAAGTTTGTAAACAAAAAAAAACAAAAGTGACATTTGTCCTGTTCTGTTCTATCTTAGCATCTGTTGCCATGTAGCTGCAGCTTTGGTCCAAATTGTAACACAGAATTCCTAGGATGTGAACTATATGAAAAAAGCCATGCAGCGTTTCAGTTTGTAAGTATATAAAAGTTCAGACAATAAAAATCTAGCATAACAGATATCAAACCCTGTCATTATTTGAAGGGCATTCTACTAGAAGTTTCAATGGTTTGACTTTAATCTTTTTCTTACTCAAAGGACTTCTCTTAAATTAGAAGTAGCATTTCAAATTAAAATAAAACCAGTCTTGTGCAGCTTTAAAGTTCATTAACCACATTATAATGCACATAAATTCTCCATGACCAATTCCAGTTTTGACATTTATGTTCAATTGTTGCACTAAACTGCTGAATAAAAAACTCGTATTATAAGTTCTGCTACATTAGGAGTTCAATTGAATAAAAAACTATTGCTTACAACTTATGTATCTTTGAAACAATTATTATAGAGTGACTCAAGCCAGACAGTTAAATATACAGATAAAACTGTTTTACCTGACAAAAGATGTGTAAAATAATGCACATGTTCTTATGGCCCACCCTATAGTGGCTCAACAGTATTCCTACTGAATACATTGTGTAATTAGCCAGAGTGTAAAAACTGGACCATGGAAACGTAACAAGGTTGGTTGTAAGGTTGGAAACGTAACAAGGTTGGTCAAGGCCAACAAGGCCAAGTGCCCTTATTATGATTCTCAATAGCAACTAGACTTGTGCATGGCAGAAAATTTTGTTTCATTTCATTTCGTTTTCATTCGTAAAATACATAATTTCATTCTGTTATATTCATTATGTTACGTTATTTTGATTTTGGATAATTCGTTATTTCTGTAGAGTATAGATATTTGTTATATTGTTTTGTTTTTGGATAATTTGTTATTTATGTATATATATATATTTGTGATAAAGAATTGTAATTCTGAAAGTCATTTATTTATTGAATCCATTAACACACACATAATGGCAATAGGGGTTATTTACGAAAGGCAAATCCACTTTGCACTGCAAGTGTACTTGGAAGTGCAGTCGATCTAAAGGGGTAGATCTGAAATGAGTGGAAGCTCTGCTGATTTTAACATCCAATCATGTGCAAGCTAAAATGCTGTTTTTTATTTTCCTTGCATGTCCCCCTCGGATCTACAGCGACTTTACTTCCAAGTGCACTTGCAGTGCAACGTGAATTTGCCTTTAGCAAATAACCCCCAATGGCTCTTCTGCTGCTTCTCAAAACTCATCTCCTCTGCTCAAATGCAATACAACACCCTTCTAAGGAATGTATTTGCAAGTGGTTGTTTTGTTTCACTGCTGCTGGTACCAGGAGAAACCTGACGTTTAGAGCTTGAATCCATTAGTACACATACAATATCTCAAATACAACACGCTTCTCACTCAGTTCTAAGGAAAGCACTTTGCCAGTAATGTTAATCCAACAGCCAGCACAAAGTGAATCAACTGATTGGGCTGTAAGATTCAGTCCAAGTTACCTTGCCCTTTCATTAGACCTTTAACCTCCCTGGCAGTATGATTATGTCAGATTTTTGATACTCAAAGCAGTACAACGTTTTGCATGGAAATTTGGCGTTTTATATTGTAGGCCTGTAATTCTTAAGAATAACACACTTAAATCTGTCCAAACAAGTGTCTAGTAGATATCCCGGGTATGATAAAGTTTGGAACACAAAATCATATATTATAATATAATAAATAACTATAAATAATTATAACAAATAATAATATAATAATAATAAAAATGATTCAATAATGTAATCAAATCAAAAACACTGAAATTTGCAGTTGCAGAATTGTCGCTGTCATTACTTTCAGTATTTGATGACGGATCTCCCCACAGATCGCTATAGCTCAATTCTGCGAGTGATTCTAATTTACTATCGCTGTTTTCTAGCTGGTCTAAAATGGCTTTTGATGTAAAGGGACACTTATTGGTTGCTATGGACAACCTTCAGTTTTCAGGCAGAAAGAACAGTATTTATAATATAAAACTGCATGCAGGGCACTGGACAAACCACTAGGGACAAAAAGGAGGTGAAATAATGTGATACAGAAATGTAATCTGTAAGGTTACAGTGTACTGTATGTATAGTGTGTTTTTAACTTTTTGAATTTAGCACCGAGCTCCATCTCCATGTGTCGCAGTGCTCACAGGGAACAGAGCCCGGGATAGTGATAGATCCGGTGGAGGACACAGCTCGCACACACAGCGGGGGGACAGCGTAGGATCCTAGAGACAAGGTAACTAACTTTGCCTGGATTCTTTGATGCAAATCCCGTGTGTGGCTCGGGGTTACCACTTTTAATACTGAAGATTCACCCTGAGCCACACTCGGGATTACCACCAGGGAGGTTAATGAATTAACATATCATGCCCAATTAATTTGTTATCTTCCTTATAAATTCTTTCGTATTAGTTCCAATTCGTTATTTTTTTTTTGGGCCGAATTTTAATTCTTAATGAAACGAATTGCCCATGTCTAATAGCAACCACACAAGGGATCTTTGCTGTGGGACAGGGAATTCATAAATTGGTAGACAGGATTTGTTAATTTAACTTTTTTTTTTATTATTTCCCATTTGTCTTTCTGAACCATTGCTGTGCTGTGGTAAACACGCAATGAGTGTTGGAATCAAATCCTCCTTTACCAGATACGAGGAGAAAAGTAATGTATTCACCTGGCATAAGGTTCTACAGGTCACGTCCTGTTCAGCAAAAACAAGCAAGGCTCATGTGCAGTTTTACCTAAAGCAGCCACTTTTATCTTAAAACTAGTATCTACCTAGATAAATATTGAAACTTGCTCCCCGGATTTAAGGAATAGTGCCACCTTTGCAGAACCAGAGATAGAGAGAGGTCACATATAAAAAAAAGCTCAAGGTAGATTCAGTATACAAGAGTGACTAGGACTGGTGATTAGTGGGTCAACAAGTTAGCAGTGGTCTGAGCTGAAAATAAAGAGTAGCATAGCCCATTATCCAGGCAAGGGAATCAGGGAAGGCAGCAGTCAGAAGAGTATGTGTACCCATTATCCAGGCAAGGGGTGGAGACAGTCAGAGAATATTCATATCCAGAGTTAATGCAAGGCCAAGCAATGCACAAATAGGAGCCAGGTAGTTAATGCTATTGCTATGCTATGCAGATGGGCTCTATGACCAAATCATACCTTTCCTGCCCCAAACTAGCCACATCTGTCTACAACAGTACAGTCTCCCTCCCTGGAAACACCCAGTCCTGTCACTACACACAAGAGTAGACACTGACCACCACAACCTTGGCAGAGGACACAAGTCTCAAGAGACATAGCCACACTCTTGACTGTCTGTGATGTAAAACTAAATCCCAGCAGGACTTCAACTTCACCCATTATAAATCTGCCTTCCAAAAAGATAATTCTTGCCTCCGCACTGCCAAACAGACCTATTTTATCTGTGAAACCCAAAGTGCAGCACCTAAATCATCAAGAATGAATATAACACTCTTAGCCCTTGTACACACGGTCGGAGAGTCCGACAACCAAATCCATCGGATTTTGTCCGACGGATCTTGTCCGAAACTGTTGCATACACACGGTCGGACAAAGTTGTCGGAAAATCCAATCTTTCAGAACGTGATGACATAATTTCATTACGATGGGACTACGTTCAGGCTAGTAGCCAATAGCTTTGATGTAGGAATTTGATCTGAGCATGCGTGGCACTTTGTCCGATCAGAATTCTCTACACATGATCGGAGTATGTCCAATCGGAGCATTTTGTCGGAAAATATTTCCGGCAAGTTGGAAAATTTGGTCTGACGGATATTCCGACGGAAACAGTCCAATGCAGACCACACACAGTCGGAATATCCGACAAAACGCTCCGATCGGACACATTCCGTCGGAATCTCCGATCGTGTGTACAAGGGCTTAGAATTAAAAACCAGAGCGTAAATAGTATACTCATGACAAAAATGACCATCAAATGATTAAGATGGCTGCTGGTCCCAAAAATAGAAGTGGCAGTGTGGCGTCAGCACGTAGCTCATCTTAACACATTTAATGTGCATGCACGTCTTCAATGCATACTAGAGCGCTGACCCGTCCTTTAGCCTGCTAAACAAGACGCTCGTTTTATTTAATGACGGAGCTATTTTCCTAGAGTCCAAATAGGAGACCTATTTTATCACTCATCACTCACTCATGCAGTTCGGCAGCCTTAGCTCTTGCAGAGTGTCTACTGTTCTACATCCCTGTGAGATTTCCTAAACTATGGTATCTGTGATGCTTCTGTGGTCCATTCTGACCTAGTGGTTATGTGCCTTGCCCCTCGACTTTGTGAGTTCATATTTTTTTTATAATACACACTCTGTTTTTAAACATACTATACTATTAACATTTGCTCTGGCTTCCTCTGTTTATTTTCTGCATGCTCTGGAGGTCCCCCTGTGGTCACCAAGCAGCACTGGATTTTTTCTGTGTAGCGTAGCTGTCATTTGTATAGTACCTGGGTAACCATGACCTATACATCACTGTAATTTGGGCATAGCCTGTGAGTTATTGCTCTCCTGCATTTTTGAAACCCCTTACCTTAATCTGTGTGAGTATCTCCTACTTTATCCCTGAAATCCCATCTCTTCAGAGAGGCCTAGGTACTTTCACTTTTTCTGTCACCTTATCCCTAATAGTTATTACCTTTTTCACTTCACGATTCATTTTAGATTGTAAGCTCTTATGAGCAGGGCCATCTGATCCCTCTTGTATTGTAACTGTATTTTGTAAAGCGCTGCACAAACTGTTGGCACTATTTAAATCCTGTATAATAGTAATAATAATGCTCCATAACCTCACCAGTCAATCGGGGTAGAAGATGTGGAACATGCAGGTCAGGGTCACTGCTCACACAAAGGGATACTTTCCCTGGCCAATCAAGGCAAAGAAGATGGACCAAGCAGACCGGGCATCTGCTTAGCAATTGAAAAGCCTTACACCAGCCAAGAAGGACAGAAGAGCATAGCCATCATTGTAGGACCCTTACTTAGAATAGTGTAAAACTCTGGTTGGGAGAGAGCAGTTAAGATATGGCTACAGCAGGAAGTGGTGATTGAGAGTCTATTTCATGCTCCTAACACCTGTCGTAGATGGAGAGAATGTAAACTGCACATATGCTCTTCTTCAACTTACTTGTGTCAACTTTTTTTTAGGAGGCACCCACAAAACTCAACACATATGCCATTGTCAGAATGGTGAGGAGCCCACTTGCTCACAGCTAATGTCAATAGTATAAGATGTGTTGGCAAACTCTCCGATTCAAATGTTAGCCAGAGACAGGGAGCACAAGTGGATTGGTTTGCCCAGCAAAGCTAATTAATGCTCTACATTGAAGACTAGGTAAATGATAAGGCAGGTTCACTATAGCAGTGTCTGTAGTTTTCTCATTAGCCAAAGTCATAGGCTACAATTTAGGCCCTTAAATCTGATGATATAGAATATAGGATAATTCCAGAATATTTAAGGGCCCACTGCCTAACAGCTATTCCTTTATCTGGTGTGCTCAGTAATGGTCATAAAGTATAACAAAGGCAACACTTTTTTTTTTAAATGTCCTAATAACCTATTGAAAAAAATTTATTGAAAAACAAACTGTGACATTAACCTGTGGCAGTTTAGAAATGACAGTCTCTATAGTTATATCATGACAGATTTCCTTTAACAGAGTAGTGTCCTGTAGACACCATTGGACTTTCCGACGGAAAATGTGAGATCGGATCGTGTTGTCTAAAAACCCGATCGTGTGTTGACTCCATCGTACTTTTTCCGTCTGAATTTCTGACACACAAAGTTTGAGAACAGGATCTAAAATTTTCCGACAACAAAATCTGATTGTTTAAATTCCGATCGTGTGTAGACAATTCTGACAGAAAAAGTGCCACGCATGCTCGGTATAAATTACGAGACGAAAGCTGTTGGCTACTGGCCCATTTATAGTCCCGTCGTATGTGTTTTACGTCAGAGCATTCTGAACAATCGGATTTTCCGACAAGTTTGTGCAAACTTGTGTATGCTAGACAAGTTTGGGTCAAAATCCATTGGAAAAAATCTGATGGATTTTGTTGTCGGAATGTCCGACCATGTGTATGGGGCATAAGTGGCTCCATTTGAGGCCCTCAAATGATGTTTCTCTGTGCTAGTCAAATACCTAATAATACACATGCATTTTCTTCAAGCCTAAAATGTAATGCCTATCTGCAGGACAAAAGGCACACCACCCACAGATTATTCCATAAAACCATTTTGTGTAACTATAGTAAAATCAGTTAAGTGACATTGCAAAAGGAAGAAAATGGATTGCACTTTTTTTATATACTTATAAGTGTCTCCACTTTGTATATAGACTGTTTAACAATATTGCACTAAAGGAAATAAACGTTTAAAAGTGGCATACAACACATACATCGCTCAAATAAAATAGCGCCACTGGCTACTTGATAAGGAATCCTGCAACTTATCAATTAAACTTTCTTGATGTCTGGGATCAGGCATACAGCAGAATCTATTTCAATAATTGGAAAGTTCAGTACTTCTACTCTTCTAAAGCCTGAAGCGCTGCAGACACAATTTGGACAGACTCTTGTGTGAAAGGCACATTTACATTTTGTAAATCAAGAAAGCATAAAGCATGAAAAAGCTCCTTTTACATACAGCTTAAATGCCAGCATATCACATAAGCTGTGATGGTTACATATTCTCAAATGTGTATTACAGAAATATGATGTTGTTTATTTGTCAACTGAGCAAATTATATAGATCAATGCCCAACAATCTGCTGTTTGAAAGATAAACTAAATGGTGCCCTTGTCACCCCTTACACAAACTAAAGGAGATGTTTTATTAGCATAGTTGTCTATGTAACATGTCAATGTTGTCTCTGTAATCATCATTGGATTTACCAACAAAACATTAAGCCAGACATTTGCTACAAAAAATGTTCACATTTTTGCATATCATACTTTGGAAGTGCTGCTCCCAAGTTACCTTTGCCTAATTACAGCTCTAGTCCTGCATGTCCAAATTATAATTAGGCACAAAAGACACATTAAGCACAAGTTATCACCAGTTAAGCTGCTCCCACTTATTTAATTAGGTGAGAGATGAGATCTCAAAATATTTAATGCAGACCTACTGAAGTTTATTGATCCTATAGAGTGTAAATCACAGAAAATAACAAACTAGGAGCAAAGTGATTGACAAGAGGTTTCTGTCTTAAAAAAAATAGTTGCCTCACCTATGACCTAAAATTGTAATTTAAACTTTGTACGATTGCATTGCAGTTATATACTTTCCTTGTGTACTGATTGCTGTCATGTGGCATAAGCTTGAAACAACAATTTCAGAAAAAGGAAAACCAATCATTGAACTGCTTCTGTATTTCAAAAATATCGCTACTATAAATATGTTTTCAAACCCACTTAATTTTCCGTAATAGTTCTTTGCAATCTACTGATTTCACACAACTCCTCACATGTAGGGTGGGTGGTTCTGCTGCCCTAAAGCGGAACTCCAGCCTTACCATTAGTAGTGCACAGTTGTACAGGCTTTAATTATGTACTGAAATAGCTTAGGGCCGGTTCACACAGCGGGCGATGCGAGGCGACACGACTCGCCTCGCCTCGCTCCCGCAAGTCGCCCCCGTTCTGTACAATGGAACCGTTCTGAGAGGAGCGACTCGAGTCGCTCCGACTCAGAAAAAGGTTCCTGTACTACTTCTGGGCGACTTCGGGGGCGACTTGCATTGACTTCTATACAGAAGTTCTCTGCAAGTCGCCGCTGAGGTCGCCGCAGGTCGCGGCGAGGCAAGTCGGAGACGCCTCGCCGCGCCTGCAGTGTGAACCGGCCCTCATTCTGATTCGACTGCACATTGTGAGCGTTCCCAATGCATGTTAGCAACTGCAGAAAGTCAGATAGGGCCCACCTCATCTACTAGCTGGAAGACATCCAACAACAGCTTTTTCTCCCCAGCCTTACTGTCCAGGCCCTTTCCTTTTCATACATTAGATTTCAGGATCAGTATCATATGTGGGCTTTACCTAGGGCAGTCTGCACCCACATAAAGCCTGTCTAGGAACACCTACTTCCCCAGACTGACATACACCATTCAAGGAATTTTGATATTTCCATAGCACCTCTTGAGAGCCAACCCACTGCTTTCACCAGGGCTAATACCACGTACACATGATCGGATTTCTCGTCGGAAAAAGATATGATGGCTTTTCCAATGGGATTCCGCTCAAGTTTGCCTTGCATATGCACAGTCACACAAAATTTCGCTGAAATTATGACCGTCAATAACGCAGTGCCGTACAACACTATGACAAGCCAAGAAAATTAAGTTCAATGCTTCCGAGCATGCGTCAAATTGTTTCCAAGCATGCATACGAATTTTGCACGTTGGAATTGCCACAGATGATTGCATTTTCGGATAGGAACTTTTCCCGACCAAAAAAATGAGAGCATGCTCTCAATCTTTTGCTGGCTGGAATTCCACCAGCAAAAGACCGATGGCATATACACGGTCGCATTTTCCGATGAAAAGCTGTCATTGGTCTTTTGCGGGCTGAAATTCCAATTGTGTGTACACAGCATAAGGATTGTTTAGAGGAATACTAAAGCCAGGATTTTTTTTTTAGGAATCTAACCCCACCCAAAAGCCATGACCAGTCTACATTGCATAGAAAGGTACAGATAATAAAGTATGCAATGAAAATGGATAGATTTTATTTAAAAATGTTATTATTACGGTGATGAGGATAAACTTTAGCTTTAAGCTCTTGCTGTACAAATTTCTTTGTCTTTGGTTGAAAAGCATCCCCACAACATGATGCTGCTACCACCATGTTTCACAGTGGGGATTGTGTGTTCAGTGTGATGTGCAATGTTAGTTTTCACACATAGTGTTTTGCTTTTAGGGCAAAAAGTTAAATTTTGGTCTCATCTGACCAGAGCATCTTCTTCCAAATGTTTGCTGTGTCCCCCACATGGCTGTTTGCAATCTGTAAACAGGACTTCTTATGGCTTTCTTTCAACAACAGCTTTTTTTCTTGCCACTCTTCCATAAAGGCCAGATTTATGGAGTGCACGACTAATGGTTGTCCTGTGGACAGATTCTCCCAACTGAGCTGTGGATCTCTGCAGCTCCTCCAGAGTTACCATGGGCTTCTTGTCTGCTTCTCTGATTAATGCTCTCCATGCCAGTTAGTTTAGGTGGGCGACCAAGTCTTGGTAGTTTTTCAGTTGTGCCATACTTTTTCCATTTTTGGATGATGGATTAAACAGTGCTCTGTGGGATGTTCAAAGCCTGAGATTTTTTTTTCATAACCTAACCCTGCTTCAAACTTCTCCACAACTGTATCTCTGACCTGTCTGGTGTGTAAATTGGTCTTCATGATACTGTTTATTCACTAAGGTTCTCTAACAAACCTTTGAGGGCTTCACAGAACAACTGTATTTATACTGAGATTAAATTGCACAGAGATGGACTCTATTTACAAATTAGGTGACTTCTGTAGGCAATTGGTTCTACTTGATTTTAGTTTAGTTTTTTTAGGGGTTTTAGAGTAAATGGGGCTGAATACAAATGCACACCACACTTTTCAGATATTTATTTGTAAAAGTTTTGAAAATCGTTTATCATTTTCCTTACACTTCACAATTATTTGCCACTTTGTGTTGGTTTATCTCTTAAAATACCAATAAAATGCATTTACGTTTTTGGTTGAAACATGACAAAATTTGGAAAATTTCAAGGGATATGAATACTTTTTCAAGGCACTGTAATATTTATACTTTTTTTTATTAGATCACAAGCATAGCATGTTTTCATGTACTAGATATCTACACTCGAACATAGACTTAACATAGACTACCATCCCAGCACCTCATATTTTTATCTATCCATGGCCATCAATTGCATTTTCTTTTGTCAGTAATCAGGTGACTTGGGAAACAATTTTACCTACCTGTTTGTATACAGTAGATGTACCTAATACCTACATTGTAGGCTCCTTGCTATCTTTCATACCAATGATTTGTAATATTTCTTACAACCATCATTTAGATTAAAACCTGCCTTACCAGTTTGAATCCGGTTGGTGATATATAGCAAGGAGATAGCAAGGAGCCTACAATGTAGGTATTAGGTACATCTACTGTATACAAACAGGTAGGTAAAATTGTTTCCCAAGTCACCTGATTACTGACAAAAGAAAATGCAATTGATGGCCATGGATAGATAAAAATATGAGGTGCTGGGATGGTAGTCTATGTTAAGTCTATGTTCGAGTGTAGATATCTAGTACATGAAAACATGCTATGCTTGTGATCTAATAAAAAAAAGTATAAATATTACAGTGCCTTGAAAAAGTATTCATATCCCTTGAAATTTTCCAAATTTTGTCATGTTTCAACCAAAAACGTAAATGCATTTTATTGGTATTTTAAGAGATAAACCAACACAAAGTGGCAAATAATTGTGAAGTGTAAGGAAAATGATAAACGATTTTCAAAACTTTTACAAATAAATATCTGAAAAGTGTGGTGTGCATTTGTATTCAGCCCCATTTACTCTAAAACCCCTAAAAAAACTAAACTAAAATCAAGTAGAACCAATTGCCTACAGAAGTCACCTAATTTGTAAATAGAGTCCATCTCTGTGCAATTTAATCTCAGTATAAATACAGTTGTTCTGTGAAGCCCTCAAAGGTTTGTTAGAGAACCTTAGTGAATAAACAGTATCATGAAGACCAATTTACACACCAGACAGGTCAGAGATACAGTTGTGGAGAAGTTTGAAGCAGGGTTAGGTTATGAAAAAAAAATCTCAGGCTTTGAACATCCCACAGAGCACTGTTTAATCCATCATCCAAAAATGGAAAAAGTATGGCACAACTGAAAAACTACCAAGACTTGGTCGCCCACCTAAACTAACTGGCATGGAGAGCATTAATCAGAGAAGCAGACAAGAAGCCCATGGTAACTCTGGAGGAGCTGCAGAGATCCACAGCTCAGTTGGGAGAATCTGTCCACAGGACAACCATTAGTCGTGCACTCCATAAATCTGGCCTTTATGGAAGAGTGGCAAGAAAAAAAGCTGTTGTTGAAAGAAAGCCATAAGAAGTCCTGTTTACAGATTGCAAACAGCCATGTGGGGGACACAGCAAACATTTGGAAGAAGATGCTCTGGTCAGATGAGACCAAAATTTAACTTTTTGCCCTAAAAGCAAAACACTATGTGTGAAAACTAACATTGCACATCACACTGAACACACAATCCCCACTGTGAAACATGGTGGTAGCAGCATCATGTTGTGGGGATGCTTTTATTCAGCAGGGTCAGGGGAGCTGGTCAGAGTTGATGGGCAGAAGGATGGAGCCAAATATGGGGCAATCTTAGAAGAAAACATGTTAGAGTCTGCAAAAGACTAGGGCAGAGATTCACCTAACATCAGGACAACAATCCTAAACATACAACCAGAGCTACAATGAAATGGTTTAGATCAAAGCATATTCATGTGTTAGAATGACCCAGTCAAAGTCCAGACCTAAATCCAATTAATTGTGGCAATACTTGAAAATTGCTGTTCATTGATGCTCTCCATCAAATCTGACAGAGCTTGAGCTACAGTATTTTGCAAAGAAGAATGGGCAAAAATGTCACTCTTTAGATGTGCAAAGCTGGTAGAGACATACCTAAAAAGACTTGCAGCTGGAATTGCAGTGAAAGGTGGTTCTACAAAGGCTCAGGGGAGTTGAATACAAATTACAGTGAGAAAAATTATAAACACAACACTTTTGTGTTTGCCTCTATTTATCATGAGCTGAACTCAAGGATCTATGACTTTTTCTATGTGCACAAAAGCCATATTTCTCTCAAATATTTTTCACAAATCTGTCTAAATCTGTGTTAGTGAGCACTTCTGCATTGCTGAGATAATCCATCCACCTCACAGGTGGGGCATATCCAGATGCTGATTAGACAGCATGATTATTGCACAGGTGTGCCTTAGGGTGGCCACAATAAAAGGCCACTCTAAAATGTGCAGTTTTATCACACAGCACAACACCACACGTCGCAAGTTTTGAGGGAGCGTGCAATTGGCATGCTGACTGCAGGAATTTCCACCAGAGCTGTTACCCTTGAATTGAATGTTCATTTTTCTCCAAAGGTGTTTCAGAGAATTTGGCAGTACATCCAACCGGCCTCACAACTGCTGACCATGTGTAACCACACCAACCCAGGACTTCCAAATCCAGCATCTTCACCTCCAAGATCATCTGAGACCACCCGGACAGCTGCTGCAACAATCGGTTTGCATAACCAAAGAGTTTCTGCACAAACTGCCAGAAACCGTCTCAGGGAACGTTTATATATATATATATTTTTTTATATTTATTTTCCAGAATTCCTTTTCATCATCAGTCTGCATGTGTCTTAGATATAAAATATCTTGTGCTTACCAGATACATTTCATTGTTCAATGTTTTATTGCATTCATCGTTGTAGATTATGGGCTCTTATGGTCACTTTCCATTTTGCCAACATTCTGCAATAGTAAGTACTAATATTACCGTCTACCTTCCCACTGGACCTTGCTGTCATAGTCTAATTCTTTAAGATAATATCTTATTATTTATTCATGTGTTCACTAGTACATCCATTTATGAGCCTCACTTATATTTTTATTTAGTGATGTGCTATTTTTTATTTCTTATGTAGTACAATTGTAGGCCAGTAGTAGCTTTTATTGTACATATTTTACATATATTTTATACACATTGCTTATTTGTTTCCATGAGCCCCCCAGTGCTTTTAGCTATATCCTCTGGAGACCGTTTGTTGTTTGGAGCTGTTCCCGGATCTTTACTTAAACCTTATCCAAGATGGTTCCATCAATTGCCTGATGAAGGAACATGCATGCGCTGAATGCGCGCACTGCTAGCTCACCTCTCAGACACGGTAGTGACATCAGTGGCCCCCCTCAAGTGTACCCGAGGTCCAGGAAGCATCGGGAGCCACCAGCATGGCCAGAAATAGTGGCCACCCACCAATGTACTGCACCACTGAACTTTGTACTGATGCATGCGCTGATGTTGTACCACATTGTGAGTTTCATTCTTTTAGTGTATTAAACGTACTCAACTGCTGCACTTAGATGGCGATTTTCCTCTTTTATATTCCTGCTAATTTTCTTCTAGCTCTTAGAGCCAGCAGCCTCCCCGCTACAGCATCTACATCCCCAGAGACTGTCATCTCATTCTGTGGACTCTTACCATATAGACTTTAAAAACCAACCTATGTCCTTTTTTCACCCAGCTTACAGTATGCTTATTCATTTGCCTAGTTTGCCTTTTATGGTTAGAAATTTGTTCGTTTGAGAAAAATATTCCATCCTGCTCCTTCCAACTTTCTCATCACTGTGGTTGAAAACAAACGTTGATTTTACTAAACTAATGATCAGGAGAACAAACTTTCTTGGAACATTCTTTTCCTAAGAATTTTCATTCAAAATTATGCCCATCTATGGCTAGATTAACTCCCTGTTATGGGAGCATATCTGTGACAGAAAGTGAAGAATAACCCCATAACAGGGAAACAGATAATAAAAACCTAGACATAAAAACAAAATAGGCAAAACATTTACCTAGAATTCAACTTAAATAAAGAAATCATATTGAATTGTTTTCTCTAGATCCGTGTTGACAGGCTACATTTTAAAACCTAATTTCATGGCTTTAGTGTTCCACATTATTGGCACCTGTCTAACAAAGCTTCAAATTACTGGAATTTGTAAAGAAGCTATGCAAACAAAACAAATGTGACATGCTTACTAACAATTGCCCTGATATATGCTGTTCTTGTTCTGGAGTTTTAAAGTCTAATTTCTTTCTGTTTCCATGTTTATTTGCAGTTCAGCTCTGCCTAAGTCCGCCCATCATTGTCCACACTCTAAATGTAGTTGTAATTGTGTGTATATTCTCCTTTACATTGCCCAAAACTCTGAAATGTGAAAGCTCAATTAAGAGGTCCATTCAATTTGTACCCATTCTGGTAGGCTCTTGTACTATACATGTCAGGACTCTGTGAAGGACAATCAAGTTCCTCCACCCCAAACTCGCTCATCCATTTCCATATGGACTTTAGTTTGTGCACTGGTGCACAGTCAAGTTGTAACAGAAAGGGGCCATCCCCAAACTGTTCCCACAAAGTTGGGAGCAGCTTGCTATGGGGGCACCCATGCCAAGCTACAGCTCTGTGTGTCCATTCAGACATGGAGCTCCAGTTCGACCCCACCTCCTCTATTTCCTCATTAGCTAACTGACTTTGATTGACAGAAGCAGGAGCCAATGGCGTCGCTGCTGTATCTCAGCCAATCAGGAGGGAGAGTCCCGGATGGCTGAGGCACTCGGGCACATCGCTGGATCACTGGATCCAAAGACATGCAGGTAGGTTAATTGGCTTCTGTCTAAAAATTGGCCCTAGAATATGGTTGTGGGCTCCTTGAGGATAGGGACTGGTGTGAGTGTGCAATGTACAGGGATAGGGACAATTGTAGACAAACTGGATGGACTGGTGTCTTTATTAAACCTTACTAACTATGTAACTATGTAACTATGAGATTGGGCTCAGGTAAGTATTAAGGGGGCTGAGGGGGCTGCTGAACACAGAAGGTTTTTGATTTTAATGCATAGAAAGCATTAGGAAAAAAAAACCTGAGCCTCTACACTTACTTTAAGAGTTTCCTTCACTGGAACTAAGGGGCCAGGCCCAACCCCTGACAAACGGCCCCACGCCATAATCCCCCCTCCCTCCACCAAACGATTTGGACCAGTGCACAAAGAAAAGTCCATAAAGACATGGATGAATGAGTTTGGGGTGGAGAAACTTGACTGGCCAGCACAGAGTTCTGACCTCAACCCAATAGAACACCTTTGGAGTGAATTTGAGTGGAGACTGTGAGACAGGCCTTTTCGTCCAATATCAGTGCCTGGCTTCACAAATGCACTTCTGGAAGAATGGTCAAACATTCCTATAGACAGACTCCTAAACCTTCTGGAGAGCCTTCCCAGAAGAATTTATATATATATATATATATATATATATATATATATATATATATATATATTTAAAAAAGTTTTTTTTCTTCTTTTAAGCAGATTACTACATGCATGGTCAGCTTTAGAGACAAGTGGCCTGACCCAGTCATCCTAACTGCACCAGCTCTTTCATCTTTATTTTAAGAGAGCCATATAATTGTTTTTGTGAAATTAACCTGGTGGAAGCACCTATCTACAGTATACCTCTGCCTGCAAACATCTTTGGATTTCTGCTAATATTACCATGTCTGCAAAATAATTGCATTATTTTGACAAATATATATATATAATATGATGCTTAGGATAATCAAAATATTAATATGATGCTTATGATAATAACAATATTGTTCTTTGTTATTATAGAAGATTTCCTTAGCAATTTTGTGGTTATGCAGAAAAGTCCATCCTAGTACAAAAATGTTATACTTTGCAGTTTACCAGTATTTAGATGTGATGGCTACACTATTTTTCTTTTGTCAAGCAGTTTTCTAACTTTGCTTTCACCAGGAGGTTCTGCCAGTACACACTTCTTGTCTAGAGTTACACAATGGAACAGAATGCAACTAAACATCTTACCCACTCCCCTCTCCTCTTCTCCATAACAGAGGGGAGGGGTTCTGTAGAACAATTTACAGTGGTGTGAAAAAGTGTTTGCCCCCTTCCTCATTTCCTGTTCCTTTGCATGTTTGTCACACTTAAGTGTTTCGGAACATCAAACCAATTTAAACAATAGTCAAGGACAACACAAGTAAACACAAAATGCAATTTGTAAATGAAGGTGTTTATTATTAAAGGTGAAAAAAAATCCAAACCATCATGGCCCTGTGTGAAAAAGTGATTGCCCCCCTTGTTAAAACATACTATAACTGTGGTTGTCCACACCTGAGTTCAATTTCTCTAGCCACACCCAGGCCTGATTATTGCCACACCTGTTCACAATCAAGGCATCACTTAAATAGGAGCTGCTTGACACAGTAAGGTCCACCAGAAGATCCTTAAAAGCTACACATCATGCCGAGACCCAAAGAAATTCAGGAACAATTGAGAAAGAAAGTAATTGAGATCTATCAGTCTGGAAAGGGTTATAAAGCCATTTCCAAAGCTTTGGGAATCCAGCGAACCACAGTGAGAGCCATTATCCACAAATGGCGAAGACATGGAACAGTGGTGAACCTTCCCAGGAGCGGCCGGCCGCCCAAAATTACCCCAAGAGTGCAGCGACGACTCATCCAAGAGGTCACAAAAGACCCCACAACAACGTCCAAGGAACTGCAGGCCTCACTTGCCTCAGTTAAGGTCAGCGTTCATGCCTCCACCATCAGGAAAAGACTGGGCAAAAATGGCCTGCATGGCAGAGTTCCAAGGAGAAAACCACTGCTTAGCAAAAAGAACATCAAAGCTCGTCTCAATTTCTCCACAACACATCTTGATGATCCCCAAGACTTTTGGGACAACATTCTGTGGACCGATGAGACAAAAGTGGAACTCTTTGGAAGGTGTGTGTCCAAGTATATCTGGCGTAGAAGGAACACTGCATTTCATAAAAAGAACATTATACCAACAGTAAAATATGGTGGTGGTAGTGTGATGGTCTGGGGCTGTTTTGCTGCTTCAGGACCTGGAAGACTTGCCGTGATAAAAGGAACTATGAATTCTGCTGTCTACCAAGAGATCCTGAAGGAGAATGTCCGACCATCTGTTCGTGTACTCAAGCTGAAACGAACTTGGGTTCTGCAGCAGGACAATGATCCTAAACACACCAGCAAGTCCACCACCGAATGGCTGAAGAAAAACAAAATGAAGACTTTGGAGTGGCCTAGCCAAAGTCCTGACCTGAATCCTATTGAGATGTTGTGGTATGACCTTAAAAAGGCCGTTCATGCTCGAAAACCCTCTAATGTAACTGAATTAGGACAATTCTGCAAAGATGAGTGGGCCAAAATTCCTCCAGGACGCTGTAAAAGCCTCATTGCACGTTATCGCAAACGCTTGGTTGCAGTTGTTGCTGCTAAGGGTGGCCCAACCAGTTATTAGGTTTAGGGGGCAATCACTTTTTCACACAGGGCCATGATGGTTTGGATTTTTTTTCACCTTTAATAATAAACACCTTCATTTACAAATTGCATTTTGTGTTTACTTGTGTTGTCCTTGACTATTGTTTAAATTGGTTTGATGTTCCGAAACACTTAAGTGTGACAAACATGCAAAGGAACAGGAAATGAGGAAGGGGGCAAACACTTTTTCACACCACTGTAACTACCTACTGTGGAGCACAAGCAAAAAGTACATAAAGTTACCAGCTGACAAGACTTCTAAAAAGATTAAAAGGTGCTTATTAAACAGATATAACACTTTCAAAGTTAATCTTTGGGATTTTTATACCCTTTAAATATTGTGTTGAACTACACCCAATAATATGTATTGAATGCATCCACTGCAATATAATTATATTATTATTATTATTTGTATTATTATTATTATTATACATGATTTATATAGAACCAACAGTTTGCATAGAGCTTATATGAACAATGCACTTGTACAAAATCACAAGCAGTAATGTATAATATTATTTGTGATATTGTATGATCATTTTAATTTTCTATTAGTGTGCTGACTACAATTATGTAGAGCCTTTGGAGATAGGAATAATACAAAACTACATTTGTCTTCTAATTCATACTAGTAATACAAAGCATGACATTTAAATTAGTGCCCTATTTTTTTTAATGAGTCTATAAAAGCTTTAATGATTTTTCAAATGCCATTAACATCTTAACTACCCCAAACTGCAAAACAAGCTTATTGTAATTTTACAGTTAGGATGCCAAGCTTAGTCTACACCACTGACTTATGAAAAAAATACGTTATTTTTTTTCACATTCAAACTGTTGCTCTGTTCTGCTGGAAAGCCCCTGAGCAGTTTAGATCCCAAAAGAAAAAAAAATGGTACCAGCAAGTACATAAAAATTGTCATTTAGGATTAGGATTAGAAAAAAAATAAGACACTTGGATGTTAATGCATATTCAAATATGAGATAACTATTACAGTAACAATTTAAATGCAATATAATGAAATAAATATTGGCAAATGTACTTCAAAAATATGTATCTAACTGCCATTATGCACATGGACTTGTACATGAGCTTGTGTCCTGCAGCTAACAAATGATTCTGGGCTTATCTTTGTGAACCAATGCTAAACTGCGGGTGCTGTTCGGGGCTCGGAATGCTGGGAGTGCAGGCGATTACAGAGATTATCCCAGCTCTGTATATACCAATGCAAAGAGAGTCCTAAGTCACATATCACCAAAAAAAAAACTGTATTTTGAGTAATGGAAACAGCCTCAGCCTGAGCTCCAACCAGGCCACCCCCAACACCTTTTGCCCCACCCACAGGGCTTAATCATGGGGATCCATGAAACTAACTCATCACTTTGCTTGTTCTTCTTTCAGGGGTCAAATGATGCTGAACTAAAGCTGGATATACATGTTCAGACAAATGACATCATCTACAAAATGATGTGTGATGCGGGGATTTCTTCTGCACTCTGATTGTATTCACACAAGGGGACTCCCCCATTCCTCCAGAATACACTTATTATTAGTGCTTGTAGCCATTGGCTGCATGTGCTGATGGAATGCTGGTTTTCTAGCTAGACTGTTAAACAGCTTCTATTGAACAGGCAGCAGTACACATGTACCGAAAGTTGGGCAGTTCCTGCTTACCTGGTCGACTTTCTGTACATGTGTACCAGGCTTAAATACCTCTAGTGGCAAAAAAAGAAGAGTATGGTGAGGGACAGCTATGAATTAATGGTAAACAGAGCATCAAAAGATGATTTTTTTATATTTTTATTAGCTACTAATATATATTTTGTTATATTTGGCCGGTGTTCAGCTTTTTCTAAGCATACATTTTACCCCCATACACACTTGGCAAGTCAAGGAAACTAGAAGAAATCACCAAATAATTAAATCGACTCTCATTTTTATAACTGCATTTCCATTTCTAAAGTGTGTTAGACCTTTATTGTCATGAAGCGCAATCTATTTTGGTGAAGCCAGCATTTGTAAACCCATTGCATAAATACAGTACCGTGTTCTCAAATGTACAGGATGTGGTTCGCAAATATACATAACTATGACTACCAAGGCTTACGTAGTAAGGAAATAAACTACATAAATGTGCAATAACCATTATATAACAGTCAAAATTCATCATTTAATAATTAAGCTATTTTTAATTGATGACAATGGAAATCTGGTTGCAACATTGCCGTTGTTCAATGACTTACTACATATTCAAGACATTATAAATGCCCTATACTACATAATTTCATTGACTGACATAAAAAAAGGCATAATCACTATGTGGACTACTTACAATTCAACAAGATTTCCACTTTGATTTATGGAGCCATTAATAAACAGTTTTAAACATATGAGCTAAGCTGCCATCAACGAATCAAGAAATAAAGACAAAGAATAAAATAAAAAAACAGTAATTCTTTTTCTTACCTTTTTTCCAATACACTGTTGTTAACTAATGTCATGTTTAAGTACAAGCGTCCTTAAACAGAAACATCAGTGTAAACACTGATAAAATATATATATATATAAATGATCTTCTGGCATTTTAAAAATGTATTTATTCAGTGCTGCATTTTAAATAAGCAGTATCATAACATGACACATCAGGGAAGTCTTTGCCTTCTGTAAGTGATAAATAAGTGATATGCAGTGCTATCAGCTCATGATTAATAGGGTTTTTGCTATTCATGAAGTGATATCTGTTGCCATAGCAAAAATGCACTGTATCAAGACTGTATTTGTTGAGAATCGTTAATATTGTTTCATATGCAATACTTACAGATGGGTCGATTGATCGATCTGCTGTTGTAATGGGTACAATGAAACACAAGCAGTTTGATGGATTGCCATATTATACAAGGCAAACATGTACCACTTTATTTTCTTTTTAAAATAAATTGTGTTTACTCTTTCAGACATCAGTGATTAAATTCTTTTCACTACAAGCTATGTGCTTAAGAAAAGAAAACAAAATTGCCATATTTTCTGTACAAAAATAGTCTGTTTCTATGTTAGCATAGGCTATTCTGCATATTTTACATAGGTAATAAGAACTTTTATTCATAATTGTTACTAGTATCGTGACCACATTAATATACAAAATGCCAAAGTGTTTTTACAGTAAGGTCTGTAAATTATTGTCAAATCAACTTGCCCTGTATGTCATTGTCAATCAACTTATCCTCATTGATCTTGTTCTCACAGATAATTTGGTACAAAAATGTCAAAAAAGGAAGAAGAATACATAAAGGCTCTGTGTATTTACCCTTAAAGAAATAGTATCACATTAGATTCCAGCTATACTTGTTTTAAGGGCAGTTTAGAGTCTAAGGAATGATCTAATTGGTTGCTGTAGGCAGGTTATACTGCTAATAATTGCGTAATTAATGGTGAGAGCACCAGAATGTCATCTTAAGAGTCCATAATCATTTATGGATAGTAGCCACATCAAAACTGAAGATAAAAGCTGCATGAGTCTCTTTAGCAAATATCCATTGTGATAACTAATGTACTTTTCCAGACCAAGAGCACAGTTTAAGACCTTCCATAATCCTTAAACCAGGCTGTCTTTTATTACAAATTATGTGAGCAGACTGTAGTTCCTCTTTAAAAAACTATCACATTATTACAGTATTCAGATTCAGATGGGACAAAATACATGTAGCACTTCGTCCCATTTTCTTAGGTGGCCTACATTGCTAACTGTAATGTCAGTCAGGGTACCCTTTCCTTGGTGTACAGGCACTGGATACCACAGCTAGCAAGGTAGGTTGCTTTGCTTATCAGCGCCAGTCTCTGGTTTCCAGCAATTTTCTGATGCACCCACCTATATGAAGTATGTAGAGGAAAGTGAGGTGTGTCAGCCAATGAAGGTCATCCCATCTGGAATCACAGCTAGCATTGCAGGGCACATAAAAACTTGGGACAAAGTTCTGCATGGACATTGTACCATTGGGAACTTAATACTGTGAAAAAAGCGATGCTTCTTTTAGTGCTGCAAGCTGTACAATAGGCTGAGCGAGGAACGTAATGTGAAAAGTACAAGACAATAAACTAGATTTTGTGTGTTATGTGTGTTTGCAGTCCAGATCACAATGCACTGCCCAAAACATAAGTCTGAGATATGCTTCCATATTCTTTACTGCTCGTGTACAAATGGATGATATATTATTACCTAATAAAAAAAGAACACAATCCTACTGATATAAAAAAAATCAGTCCTTTTCAATGAGAAACAATATTGAATGTACTTAGAGCGGCAATGCTCAAATTAGAAAATACAGAGAGCCCCAAGTCCGGCTTTTTGACATATCCAGAGGCCTGCATGATAACATTATTTTTGTAAAGGTATGTGAATGACAAATATTCAAACTGGAACATGAACATCACTGGACCTTGGAATGGTAAGTCTGTGGGGGACAACATGGGGGACAACATGAGTAATGAAGTGAATGCTGCTTTTTTTTTTACTTTTAAGGATGCAGTTGTATACCACTTATATTTGAATAAATGAGGGATAAAAATGGGGACAAAAATAGTTACTTTTGCATTTGTGTTTAAATCTCTTCATAAAAGTTATTTTTTGGACTTCTTTTTATTGTGTAAAATACCTCAAATAATAAAACAAACTATTCAGACATTGGAAAGTTCATATATAATTATATTATTTATTTATTTCATAACCTATGCCTAAGTGTCTATCTAGGGCTGGGTTCACACATATGCGATGCCAGACATTGTATGTGATTCACATTGCTGTGCAGATCACATGCAATGTCTGTACGATGCAAATTCAGCTATACTGTTTATATGGCTGAAATTGCTTCGCATTTTCACATCCATGCAATTAAATTCTACAGTTCACACTGCGCTCTGCGAACCGATTTGGGGGTGTCATTAACTTTCTATTGACACCCGCAGCGGTTTGCAGAGAGCAGTGTGAACCGCCTGTGAGTTAAATGTGATGCGGGAACCCGCATGGGAATCCTTCCTGTTCCCGCATCGCATCAGTGTGAACTAAGACTAAGTGTTCTGTCAACAAGCTGATGGCTTTGTTTATACTTATACAGGAACAGAATCTGGTTCAAAAGTGAGCCCGTACGAGTACCCCCATATTAAGCAGCTTGCTATGGTGGGCACATGGCAGAGCAGAGGAGCCAGCAGCATTTATAGGGGAGTACTCCTGAGTCCTGTCCTTGAGCTACTTACTTACTATGGATAAAGGACAATCCACAACTCCATACATGCTCTTTAAATCAGTCCAAATGTATTTTATCTCCATAAAAGATAAAAGTAAAGCAGAGGTAGACATGTTTCAGCTGCAACGGCCTTGTTCACAACATTAATGTACAAAAACAGCACAAAATATATACTTGTAAAAACACTCCCCACCCTGCCCCCTTTCATTGGTCACAGAGAATTTCAATTATTAATCCTCAAATGATACAATGAGACCAGAAGGAAAGGAGGATTGAAAGTTGTCCTTTAGGAAAGCAAACACAATAGGAATAAAAAATAAAGCTAGAATGTATGTAATTCCTAATAATAAAAAATAAAATTTGATAAACAATAATGTAAATGGCCACGGAGAGAACATGATAGGACAACAGAATATGAGAAGTGGTGGAAGAGGAAAGGAAAAAAATATATATATTAATACATTACAACTAGCATAAATGTAAATCCAGGTCCCACCTGAGGTTCCACCCCAGGGGTACTCTTGTTTGAATCCTAACAATCCAGAGAGACTCAGGCTTTTTGAAGGAGCAGCTGCTCCGAGTGTGTAGCCTATCCACAGCTCCTCTCCTTGGGTGAAGCCCTCCCCCGGAAGTAATCGGACAACCCGTGACGCCACGCACACTCCACGTGCATTCCACGCCGGCCCCAGCCTCTTCCTGATGGCCACAGAAGGAGCTTCTGGTCGATAAACAACAATCTGCAGCCCTGCATCCCTGCAGCATCACTGGACCAAGACCAGAGGAACACACCATGGACCACATATACACAGATGAACCTTTTTAACATGTTTATCCCGTAAGTGTAACGTTACTTTGTGTCATTAAAAGCACTTTATAATATTACGCTTAGGTGGCGCTTCCTTTTCTACACTTCTCTTACCTATTAAAGAGCCAGCTGCCTTTGATCAGCTACTATACTTGCTTAGACCCTCAAACTGCCAGTCAACTTCCCAACTTTTGAACTGCCAGTCTGATTGCTATGGAGTAATTGCCCAGCTATTTTACATCCCAATTATTGTATGCACTTGTGTATTTACGCTTACATTTAACACTACTTTTTCACTCTATTGTGAATTGGTTCCACACATCCAATTTGCAATAGCAGGAGATCTTGACCAGCTCTCTATGGAGCCGGTTCACATAGCTGCGGCTCCAGTGCGAATTTGTACAGGAGCCCTGTGCATCTTTTGGTCTGTTTCACGTCTGAATTCAGCCAAGAATTCAGGCTGAAATCAGACCTGAAAAGATAAACGGGACAAACCGGACCCCTGATGTGGGCCCCGTGCAAAGATGGCGTGAACCCAGCCTAAATGTTGAGTGTCGTGTCAGTAAATTTCAATCTGGTAGGTTGCCAACACTGGCTAAGACTGACACCTTCTGAGCCCAGGGGGTGAGTCTATGCTATTCAGTGAGTCTTTTGGGTGGCTAAGAGTTATAAAAACCCCTGTGGGCTTGTTAATCTGACTGTGGCAGGGAAATCAGATTAATCAAGCCATTTAGGGGCAGGGGCCAATATGAATGGTTTAATGTTATATGTAATGCATTAGCATACAGTACAAATTCTACTAAAAGTGCATTTATCTTTAATACCGTATATACTCGAGTATAGGCCGACCCGAATATAAGCCGAGGCCCCCAATTTACCCCCAAAAAACTGGAAAACTTATTGACTCGTGTATAAGCCGAGGGTGAGACATGGCTGTCCATCCCTGTGTGTCCGTCCATCCCTGTGTGTGTGTCCGTCCATCCATCCCTGTGTGTGTGTCCATCCATCCATCCATCCATCCATCCATCCATCCCTGTGTGTGTGTCCGTCCATCCATCCCTGTGTGTGTATCCATCCATCCCTGTGTGTGTGTGTGTGTGTGTGTGTGTGTGTGTGTGTGTGTGTGTGTGTATCCATCCATCCATCCATCCATCCGTGTGTGTGTGTGTGTGTGTGTGTGTGTGTGTGTGTGTGTGTGTGTGTGTGTGTGTGTGTGTGTGTGTGTGTGTGTGTGTCCGTGCAGCCTTGTGTGTGTGTCCAGCCTACCTGTGTCCCAAGCCTCCGTCCCGAGCCGCCGTCGTCCCAAGCCTCCTCTGTCCCGTGCCTCCTCTGTCCCGTGCCTCCTCTGTCCCGTGCCTCCTCTGTCCCGTGCCTCCTCCGTCCCGTGCCTCCTCCGTCCCGTGTCGTGCCGATGGATCGCCGCTCCAGGATCGCCGCTCTTCTCGGCGGCCATTCTACAATTCAAAAGCTGCGCCTCCGTCCTCCGCCTGTGATAGGCGGAACACTCAATTTCCCAGCAGCCTGTGTTCCGCCTATCACGGACATCCTCTCATACTCGTCCGTAGTATGAGAATGAACGGATGTCCGTGATAGGCGGAACACTGACTGCTGGGAAATTCAGTGTTCCGCCTATCACAGGTGGAGGCGGAGAAGGAGGCGCGGCTTTTGAATTTTAATGTCCGCCGTCTGTCTGCTCGATACGCTGATCGAGCAGTCAGACAGCGGTGACTCGAGTATAAGCCGAGGGGGCACTTTCAGCCTCAAAAAAGAGGCTGAAAATCTCGGCTTATACTCGAGTATATACGGTATGTGCTAAATAAAACAAGATATTGAAATCTCTAAAACATAATATTAAATCAGAAAAGCATAAAAAATAATGTGCTTTAGAGAAATATATTTAAGTCCATTCTATTCAGATATTCACAATTCAGAAAATGAACATCATATACTTTATCTTGTTTTTGATAATGGAAAGGAGCACATATTTTATTAGTATTTAAATTATACCATGAACAGTAAATTGTAGTGCATAAATCACAATTACTTTTTATGAAACAATAACTGTGCTTATTCTGTTTTATTGAATAATGAACAAAATTATTAAAATACATATATATTCATTTTAAAATGATGATCTCCATTGCAGTCATTGTTTTCTTTTACCTAAGAATAAGCATTTATTGCCATGGGACAGCAGGAAGGAACAATAATAACAAATGAAATATAGAGACAGATAGATAGTTTAAGTTTTAACAATCAGATTTTTGGTTTGTGTGTCTATTTAAGGGGTAACCCTTATTTTAACAACATTAAACTAACCAATTAACATGCTAGAGATTCTGACCACTTTCTTACTGTGCACTTATACTTATAGTTATTCCTGCCCAGGCCAATTTTCAGCTTTTAGTGCTGTCACACTTTGAATGACAATTGTGCGGTCATGCAACTCTGTACTCATATGACATTTTTATCTTTTTTGTTTGACAGATACAGCTTTCTTTTGGTGGCATTTAATCAGTCACCACAGGGATTTTTATTTTTTGTTAAACAAATGAAAACAAATACAATTTTGAAAAAAGAAAAAAAAAAATTCTTCATTCCCGTTATAACATTTTTCAAATAAGTAATTCTTCTCCTTCACTGATGTGCGCCGATGAGGTTGTACTGATAGTTGGCACTGATGGGCACCAATAGACGGTACTGATGAGGTGGCACTGATGAGGCTGCACTGATAGGTGGCAGTAATGGCCACTGATAGGCAGCACTGATGAGGAGGCACTGGGCAGCACTGATGGGCAGCATTAATGGTATTGATGGGTAGCACTGATAGGCAGCATTATTGCCACTGATTGGCACTGATGGGGCTGAACTGATAATCTGTGTGCATGTTCCCTGTGAAGATTGCCAATTACAGATCCTCCTCTCCTCACAGCGTATGAAGAAAGTACTACTGATAACTGTAAACTCTGTTTACACTGTCATCAGCTGTGATTGGACACAGCTGATCACTTGGCAAAGGGCGACTGTGATTGTCCCACAGCGTTCACAGAGCTTAACGAATGCACGCCCCAAGGGGTACATGAGGGGTGTGGCTCGGGAAGGATGTTAATGGATGCCTTAGAGAGCTGCGCTGTAGCCATCTATAGTGGTATATGTGCCTTTAATCACTTCCTTATTGTGCTATAACCAAAACAAAGAGGGTTTGGGACATGAAATGAGGTTTGTGGGATCACACAGCTTCATCCCTATCTATATGCATGAAAAAGAGGGTTTGGGACTTTAAATGAGGTAGGTCTAGCATGACGAAAAAGATGAGTTAATGTGAGAAGACATGTTTTATTCATTAAAAAACATGACATAGCAATATGAGTACATGCATTGTAAATAAAAATAACAATCACATATTATTGAACAGATATTCCTAAAAACAATCATAGCAACTTGGAGATGGCATGTTGAAGTAACGGACAGTTGTCCATAATAAAGAATCGCTTGAAAAGCAACATAGTGAGGTAATTTGAGAGTGGATGAAATAAAACCATCTAAAAAGAAAATGGTGCATCAAAATTGTCCCAACAAACGTTTTGTGGTTTCCTACCACATCATCAGGGGTGAGTGCAGGGCCGCTGACAGAAATCAAGAGGCCCCGTACAGCCGATCTGATGGGGCCTCCTTCAGCCCCACCCATGTCCTGCCCCTGGCCCCTACTTCAGCCCCACCCAGGACCTGCCCCAGATGGTCAGAGACTGCAGACATAGTACAGCAGGAGATGATCAGAGACTGCAGATATAATACAGGAGATGGTCAGACTGCAGCCATACCACTGGAGATGGTTATAATGCAGACATAATACAGGAGATAGTCATAGAATGCAGACATAGTACAACAGATGATCACAGCCTGCAGACATAGTACAGGAGATAGGTCAGAGGCTTTAGACATTCTACAGGACATGACCAGAGACTGCAGACATAGTACAGGAGAGGGTTAGAGACTGCAGACATACTACAGGAGATGATCAGAGGCTGCAGACATAGTACAGGAGACAGAGACTGCAGACATAGTACAGGAGATGGTCAGAGACTGCAGACATAGTACAGGAGATTGTTAGAGACCGCAGACATAGTACAGGAGATGGTCAGATAATGCAGACATAGTACAGGAGATGATCATAGGCTACAGACATAGTACAGGAGATGATCAGAGACTGCAGATATAATACAGGAGATGATCAGAGACTGCAGATATAGTACAGGAGATGATCAGACACTGCAGACATAGTACAGGAGATGATCAGACACTGCAGACATAGTACAGGAGACGGTTAGGGATTGCATTGTATGACTGAACCCAGTGTACAAGTATATAGTATCACAGGGCTGATCCACTCTATTTAAACCAGCTCTGAAAAATCAAGTCAGTGCTTTTCCTTTGAAAGTACAACCAAGTGACAGAAGACAGCTTCACATACAATTTCCAAAATACAAATTTTCTTACAAACAGTGAACTGCTCAGGATTAGTGGAGGGCAGTAACCAGTTAATGGGGCTGTGAAGTTTCTAGCCTAAACCAGCAGTAAATCCTCAAAAAACAATCTGTGCAGCACACACAGAGCTCTAGCTAAATAGCTAATTATAAACTGCCAAAAAATTGACATCCAACAACAATTCAAAAAAATCCCATACAGTTAAACCTGTGAAAAATAAATTTTCAAGTCCCATACAATTAAACATGTGAAGATAAATTTTCAAAAGTGTAAAGTGGCATCCAATGTTGGTGAACAAAAGTATAATTAATCCTGTGTTTCAGTCTTTACTATTTGGAATTGACATTCAGGTTATCCATATTTTTGATGACTATATTATATGATTTGGGATTTCATTGTTGTTTGCATCCTTGTATAACCTCTGTGACACTAGTTGTACATCTTTTGTTAAAAAGTGTGCTGTTTTTAAGCCTAACGTATATATTTCACCCATGAAGCTATTTTTGTGAATGGACTATGGGTAAAGTTGGGTAGTCAACGCTGGTTGGGTAAAATATTTTTACCATATCATCACATATATATATCCAAATTCTTACAAATTTGTGGATGGTTGTATTTAAGTTTATACACTTTCACGAGTTTTTTTCGTTTTGGTTTTGTCTCCAGTTTTGGAGATATTTTTGTGTCGATACATTGAGTGGTAAATGTCACTATACATGTATGCTGCCATTGGATAGAATGGGGGTATTCGATCCAGATCGAATGCTTATGCCGTTCGGTGGGTACTTTGTAAACTTTTATAAATTTCTCTATTGCTGTTAACGGGAGGGAATTTGACCTTGTTCGAACAAATTGGTCCTTGACTTTGTTCGAATATATATGCCGATCAGGATGCACCCGACAAACTTCTGTAAATTCTTTCTATCTCTTCTAACGGGTGGGAATCTGGGCTCCGACCTCGTTCGAATGAGTTGGTCATTCGGTGGTTAAATTAATTGAATCTACGAATAGACGTTTTTATCTGCACCTATGGCAGGGCTCCTCACCTTACCCATGGGCTATAAAAGGGTTTAGCACAGGGGTGTGGGCGTACCCCTGATGACGTCAGATTGTGAAGAAACGATCGTCGGGTAGATACGCTCACCCTTTGTGCTATCAGCATTCGTTCATTTTTATACTTACTTTGCTAGCAAAATTGTTCATTTTTTTACGTTACGACTACTTTTACACGACTCGGTCGAGTCTTTTGTAGTTCTTAACATTATTCGGTTGAATAATAAACTCTACGTGTTTAAAATTTTATTACACGATTGGGCGCACTTTTTTATCTTTTTGTCTATATGGTGATACGATATCCTGAGACATTCGAAAAGACCGGAACGGACCTGAACTACGTAACACCCGAAGGTGTGGGCTGGTTTTTAGCTTCCCACATTGAAAACTCTATGCGGCTGTGTGGACCGTTCAGAGAGAGGATTCGAGTCGCTCCGATGACTGTGGAGCATCTGAAGGTCTGGGTCGTCGTCCGATTGTCCGTTTCGAATCGTTTGGAAATTCGTATCTGTGTACACTAAATGGCGATCTGGTAAGCTTCCATTACTTACTTGATTTGTAGCTGGGAAAAGCACACGTGGTCAAGCACCTTCTCCTGAATACACAGGATTAATTATACTTTTGTTCACCTACATTGGATGCCACTTTACACCTTTGAAAATTTATCTTCACATGTTTAATTGTATGGGACTTGAAAATTTATTTTTCACAGGTTTAACTGTATGGGATTTTTTTGAATTGTTGTTGGATGTCAATTTTTTGGCAAATTATAATAATTTTGTTTGAGGCAACTATTATAACATTTTTTTTGGTAATTAACCAATTTTCTGCAAACATGTTTTCTATTTGAGGTTCAAATTTTTTTTGGATTTACTAAATATTTAGGTTCTTTTTCTTTTTTATGAAAGTTTATTTATTCATATTTAATTATTTGTAAATTCACTTAGTGGTAAGCGCTGCACTGTTAGTTATTTTTTATGTTGTTGTGCCCAGTATCCGGGTTATTGTGTTCAGCAGCTGCTTTTTTAATTTCCAAATTTATATTTTTTTACCAAGCGCAGATTTTATAATTTATTTTGTAATTATAAACTGAAATGGTTAAATAGCTGCTGCAGTGTCTTCCAGAGATCATATCAGTGTGATCAGACAATGTGCAGGTCAGGTTAGGTGAATAAAAGAAAAAAAGTAACCAGCAAGACAATAGGGAAGGGAGGCTGATTGTCCTGTTCACTGACACAGATATCTGGTAGACACTGCAGCCGACTAGCTTCATGTTACTGTGGTCCCGACTATCCTGTTTCCATTCAGCCACAGCTGTGTGTCCTTGCAGAACTTGTATTGTTGTTGTCATACCTGGTATGTCTCCCTCCTCGCTCTCACATTCAGCCCCACTCCAGCACTGTTTAGAGTGAAATGTGAGCAGGCTGGAAAAGGGGAGGCAAACACTTTTTTTTACTTTTCATTCTTTCATTCCCTTTTTACAGTATATTGCCGGGCCCCCCTGCTGGCCAGGCCCGTACTGGCCAGTTGTACTGGCTTATCAGCGGCCCTGGGTGAGTGCACCAATGTCTTTAAAAAAGCATAAATAAACAATGTCCAATGTTACACCCAAACACAAGGAAGATTATATATGTAAAGGACGGGAGAAATGAATTCATCCCACTAAGTATTTACATGTTAATTAAGTCTAGACCATGTGAACATGTAAACTGCTGGCTGTTAGAAATGTTCATCCCGGGAGCTGAGGCAGGGGCTTGCAGGAAAGCCGGACACACATCATGATCCCCAGAGAAAAAGAAACAAGTAATCAAAAAGAAAACCATTTGGGCTCCAATGCTGTAAAAGTGAATAAATCAGGTAGACTGTGAATATATGAAGGTATATTATATTGTTGAAAAGTATTGACCAGTAAATGGAGCCCAACACCAAGATAAAAGGTGGATACAAATGAAGTGTGGAAATAGTGAAAAAAGGGGCATACCTGCTCAGAAGGAAATGAAGAGCATCATAATTTTTCCTATATCCTCTGCAAGCGATTCTTTATTATGGACAACTGTCCAAAACCTCAATATGCTATCTCCAAATTGCTATGATTGTTTTTCTAAATATCTAGTCAATAATATGTGATTGTTATGCCTATTTATGCATGTGCTCTTATTGCTATGTCATGTTTTTTTTAATGAATAAAGCATGTCTTCTTACATTCACTTATTTTTTATCCATGCTAGACCTACCTCATTTAAAGTCCCAAACCCTCTTTTTCTTTCATATTGATAGGAATGGAGCTGTGTGATCCCCCACACCTCATTTAATGTCCCAAACCCCTCTTATTGTTTAGTTTATAGCACAACAAAGAAGTGGTTAGAGGCACATATTCCACCAAAAAAACAATTCCAGAAAATGCAGTCATGAAATTCATCCAGACTAGACTGGATGACAAACCCCCATTAACCACTTCAGCCCTGGACCATTTTGCTGGCCAAAGACCAGACCACTTTTTGCGATTCGGCACTGCGTCGCTTTAACTGACAATTGCGCGGTTGTGCGACGTGGCTCCCAAACAAAATTGACGTCCTTTTTTCCCACAAATAGAGCTTTCTTTTGGTGGTATTTGATCACCTCTGCGGTTTATATTTTTTGCGCTATAAACAAAAATAGAGCGACAATTTTTAAAAAAAAGGGATTATTTTTTACTTTTTGTTATAATAAATATCCCCCAAAAATATATAAAAAAAAACATTTTTTCCCTCAGTTTAGACCGATACGTATTCTTCTACATATTTTTGGTAAAAAAAAATTGCAATAAGCGATTATTGATTGGTTTGCGTAAAAGTTATAGCGTTTACAAAATAGGGGATAGTTTTATGCCATTTTTATTAATAATTTTTTTTTTTACTAGTAATGGCGGCGATCATTGATTTTTATTGTGACTGCGACATTATGGTGGACACATCGGACATTTTTGACACATTTTTGGGACCATTGTCATTTATACAGCAATCACTGCTTTAAAAATGCAGTGATTCCTGTGTAAATGACACTGGCAGTGAAGGGGTTAACCAGTGGGTGGTAGTGTAGGGATTAAGTGTTCCTAGGGGTGTGTTATTAACTGTTGGGGGCTGGGCTTTCATTTAGTGATCAATCACATGGAGCAGAGATCAGCGTCACTAGTTGCTAGGCAGAACGGGGAGATGCTGTTTACAACGGCATCTCTCTGTTCAGCTGAGACGATCGCGGGTATGCCTGCGGCAATTGAGTCCACGGGACCCGCGACCAGACTCACGGGGGTCCCAACCAGCATGCGAGAGCGCCGCCGGCGGCGTGCTCGCGATGGCAGGGCGGCATTAAAGATTGGATCTACCTGTATGCCAATATGCCTGCCCGTGCCATTCTGCCGACGTACATCGGCATGCGCTGGTCGGGAACCAGTTAAAGTAAAAGCCTAGATTAAAGCTTACCTGTAGGTGCTATAAATATATCCTAAAACTACATGGTTTAGGAGATATTTACAATTCCCCGTATGAGGATTCCTTCTGAGCTTGCGGCAATGTATTCAGCTCATTTGCACTTTAGCAGGGTCCCGGCGTGCCGTTTTCATTAAAGGACATGCCGTGACTGGCGGCTCCCGCGCGCATGTGCAGGTGTGACGTCACATGACTCCGGCCAGTCACAGAGCCGGAGTCTGTGACCCCGGAAGGAAGATGGACGCTTCCAGCAGGCGAGGAAATCGGGGACATCGCAGGCTCCTGTGTCAGGTAAGTGACGCATTATGCTTTGCCTTTGTAGGGAAACAAAGAGGAAGTAAACCCATCAGGGTTTACTTCCTCTTTAAACAAAACACCATGATGTGATATGTAACAAATAGTTTAGGAGATTGGATGTGAGCCACAGTCACCTTGGATGGGCTGGTTGAAAGGGGAGAGCAGAGCTTTTATAGGCTACAGTGCCCTAATCCCACCAAAGCCTCCAATAGTATGCTGTTGCTGGGGGAGGATTTCTGTTGCAGAAACCAATGGAAACCTGTGAATAAAGTAAGGGGGGAAAGGTGAGAGAATACAGCGACCTTCCCATGTGGTCCCCGCTTGGCTTCAGGGAATATTACCTAGCGCTTTGGAATAATATAGTAGTTGATTTAGTGACTAGGTAGAATGTTTCCTGGGCAAAATTAAAGTTCTCGTTTCAAAATGAATGTTCCCCATTCAGAGTCACCAGGTTGTGGAAAACTAAGATGGCACCTGCTTTGGTAAACCTATGATTTTCAAAATCAGTCTTGCATAAGCATTTTAATTATAATTCACAGCATTTTTATTCACAAGGTTTTTTGGGGGGCTTTTACACTAGCAATTGTGAATTGGGGTTAGTATATTTTTTAGCTATTCCACCTTCTATAAAAAACTTTAGGTTAGCATTACACTTTAAATTACATATGTGAATTGTCTTCACTCCCCCTTCCTGGAATTTGTGTAAATGTCTACCAAGCAGCAACTTGACAGCAACCTTTAGAAGTCACAGGGAACATACTAAACCGCATTTTAATACTCAATATCTATTTCCGGTTGGCATATATGGTACTGCACATGACCATTATTTCATTCCATTATGGTATTAAAGTCCTGTGTTTGCAAATAAAATTGATTGTGGACTGTTATTGAATTGCAAGTTTGAGCTACTGCAGACTGCGAGCTTCTCCTAAATGATTGTCTAGCTTGTTTAGGCATCCTCCTCCAGAATGTACATAGCGGTTCTCCTCACTAACATTACATGTTTAATGGAGCATCAGTAAACCAAAGCTTTGAATGATTTTACATTACAAAAATGATGAATGATTCTCAGCAATCAGTCATTTTCCTAATATTTTCTGTCAGAAGATCTACATAAATCTGTTCTACTGTATCCAGTGGCTTCATATGCCTGTGTCTTGTTCTGTTTCCCCGAAGGAGTTTATCCTTCAGATTTATGACACAGTTCAATAAAAACGTTCACTGGAAAAGTCAACGGAGATTGATCATTAAAAGCATAAATCTTCGGGATTTCTGCTTCTCACCTCCACCTACTCATTTACACAATTCATCAAGTTCCCTGCATATGATATTCTGAAAAGTAATGACTTGGTTTCATACTCAAGTAAAATCTATTAGGAAATAGATTATGCTATGTTTTAAATCTTTATCAGTAAATGTAGATTTAATGACCATATTTTCTTATTTTTTATTATCACTAGGATGCATTTCCCTAAAAATTGGAACAGTTATTTGCTCCACAAAAGTAATTTGCTGTATCTCAAATCCTGTCACACTCTGAGTATTGTTCTGCACAATAAATGTGTCTGTGCTTGCCTGATTATACAGTGCATAGCATCCTGTAAAATCATACAAATCCCTGAGGTTTTCTATGTCCCCTTGGAAAACCGTTAGAGCTCAATTTAACCACTTAAGGACCAGAAGATTTGCCCTCTTAATGACCAGACCATTTTTTTGCGATACGGTACTGCGCCGTTTTAACATGTACTCTGAAACGCGTTGGGTGCAAGAATCACTATATTTTACAGTTTGTACTATTATGCAATCATGGTGACAATATTGTAAACATGTTCAAATATGTTATGTGTTTTTCATATATGCTTTTTACATACTATATTCAATAAATAATTTAAAACTTGAAATATACTCTCCAAAAGATTTTGTGCCTTTAGTCCACCACAAGGGGATTGAGTTTCCCCCTTTAACTTGAAATTGTGTAGTCGAGCGCCGCTGTACCCAAACAAAATTGGCATCCTTTTTTTACACAAATAGAGCTTTCTTTTGGTGGTATTTGATCACCTCTACAGTTTTTATTTTGCGCTATAAACAAAAAAATCTAACAATTAAAAAAAATATATATTTTTTTAAATTTTTGCTATAATAAATATCAAAAACAAATGTAAAAAAACAAATGTATTCATCAGTTTAGACCAATATGTATTCTTCTACATATTTTTTGGTAAAATAAATGCAAAAAGAGTATGTTGATTGGTTTTCACAAAAGTTATAGCGTCTACAAAATATTGAATATATTTATGCCATTTTTATTATAATTGTTATAGCGTCTACAAAATATTGAATATATTTATGCCATTTTTATTATAATTTTTTTTTTACTAGTAATGGTGGTGATCTGCGATTTTTAGCAGGACTGCGACATTGCGGTGGACAGATCAGACACTTTTGACACTTTTTTGGGACTATTGACATTTATGCAGCGATCAGAGCTAAAAATAGCCACTGATTACTGTATAAATGTCTCTAGCAAACTCTTGTACAGTCATGCCAATGAACATCTAAATGATTTAGAGAAGGATTGGCAGAAAGTGCTGTGGTCAGATGAGACCAAAATTGAGCTCTTTGGAATTAACTTGACTTGCTGTGTTTGGAGGAAGAAAAATGCTGACTATGACCCTTAGAACAGCATTCTGACAGTCATGCATGGAGGTGGAAACATGATGCTTTGGGTCTATTTTTCTGCTAAAGGTACAGGCCAACTTTGCCGCATTGAGGGGCCAAACGATGGGGCCATGTATAGTAAAATCTTGGATGAGTACATGAATGGGTCTTCCAGCATGACAATGAAAAACATACCACTAACAAAGGAGTGGCTCAAGAAGAAGCACAAATCATGAAGTGGCCTAGCCAGTCTCCAGACCTTAAAACCTACACCCAGCACACCCTGTGTGCACGCCTATGGATACCAAGCTTCTTCCATCAGAAAGATTAATGAAACAGGTGGGGGTTAGACTGCGGAGGGAGTATTTGTTGACATGGAGAAAAGTCAATGCCTAAGCTGGAATAGTCAAAGCCTAAGCTGGGAATTGGGGTCCTCCCCAGGCACAATGGAATTAACATTTAGAAGACAGAAGCAGACAGGTGCCTGCGGCTTACCAGTAATATTAAATGATAAGTTCACCTTTAAATGTTTTTTTAAAAACACATTTTTTTCAGGTTTGCAGGTCTCCTGCAGACTGTCAGTGTGAGCTGTATGCCTGTGCATTATACAGGGAAGGGAGTTTTACAGTTGCAGGGAGAATCAATGAACTACCACAGTGCCCAACAGCGCTGTGGTAGTTCATTGAGAACTTTAAGGCGACAGCAGCAAGGGATGTCGGTACCTGTAGTTCATTCATTCACAGAACTCTGTGAATAAATGATGCAGTAATGTGGTTGGAGCACCACATGGGTGAGCTCTTTTCAAAATGTGACAGCTGGTACGGGGAAGTTGCTATGTTTGATAAAATCCCTGAAACGTGCATTAATTATCCGTTGTTTTTTTTTCTCAACAAAAGTGGAGTTTGTCTTTCAGGCAGAGAGAGGAAAGAATTCTGAGTGTATACAGTTTGCCCAAGGTATTTACATAGTGGACATGATAAGTTAACTTTAAATACAATATCTTTCTCTGGAGCAGGAGAAGATCTGTGGCACTTTTCTATACTGAAACTAGAGCTGTCTCGTTGTTAGGTAGTAGCAGAACCCAGAAAAATGTGTTCAAGTGTTCCTTAGGCCCCTTTTACACTGGGGTGAGAGAGGCATCGGCGGTAAAACTTTACCATCGTTTTAGCGGCGGTATTCGGCTAGCAGCCAAGAAAGGGTTAAAAACCACTGCAAAGCGCTGCTGCTGCAGCGCTTTGCCGGTGGTATAGCCGCGCTGTCCCATTGATTTCAATGGGCAGGAGCGGTAAAGGAGCGGTGTATACACTGCTCCTTCACCGCTCCAAAGATGCTGCTAGCAGGATTTTTTTTTACCATCCTGCTAGTGCACCGCTCCAGTGGGAAAGCCCTCAGGGCTTTCACATTGGAGACACATTGGAGACACAGCACCAGCTGTTTCAGGGCACTTTGCAGGTGCTATTTTTAGCACTGTAGCGCCTGCAAAGCGCCCCAGTGTGAAAGGTAATCCTATAGGACAGTGATGGCGAACCTTGGCACTCCAGATGTTTTGGAACTACATTTCCCATGATGCTCACCTACACTTCAGAGTGCATGAGAATCATGGGAAATGTAGTTCCAAAACATCTGGGGTGCCAAGGTTCACGATCACTGCTATAGGATCTGTATCTGTAAGACTAGATGTCCAGAGAACCCCACTCCCCATACATTAGATGCCAAGAGCCCCCCACCATTAGATGTGAATAGTCCTCCATTCTCCCTTACGTCACAGTGCACCCCCTTACCTTGTGCTGCTGCTAAAAAAAAGCTGGCGGCGGAGCTGGGAAGCAGAAAGTTCAGCGTCTGGAGGAGGACCAAAGGAGGGCTGGTGTCTGCTGAATGCTGAGAACAGGGGAGGTCGAGAGAAGAGGGTGCTTTGGTTGCAAAGTGAGGTACAGTATCTGTATGAAGAGTTCTGTTCTCTTCTCTGCTACCAACCGCTGAGATGGGGAAGGGGGTCAGATAAGATCATCTCTGAGGCTGCATGGAGAAGTGCAGGATCTGGTGGAGGAGTTCTGTCCTCCTTTCTGCTGCTGACTGCTGTGGCAAGGTGAGGGCAACAATGAGGGTGGCTTTTGCCGAGGTGTGAGGGCCACATGAAATTGGCTAGAGGGTCGAATTTAGCTCCCAGGCTTTGTGTTTGACACACGTGCTATAGAGTGTTACAGGCTACATAGAATATAGTTAACTTGGACTCTCTAATAAATTAGGATTGTTTACATGTAGTGAGTCTCTGTGTCAACTAAAATAATCATATATGGTTGGCTAGTTTAATCTCACAAACAAAAGCACACATGCAAAATTTGAAAGCCACATATATGACCTTTTTTTGTATAGAAAGAGTTACCTTTGGATACTGTTTCACTGGTATCAAGACTCGTTCTGACAGCTTAATGTTTTTGTTACTGATTATGTCTAAGTATTTCTTTTCTTCCTCTTCCTTCTCTCCCACAGATTCTTTAAACTTTTGTATTTCTGTGGAAAAAAACAAAACAAAAAATGTTATGTTTACCAACTCCAACAGATCTAGTTAACAATTAACAATGTAATTCTGTATGTTCTGTATATCTGCATATTCATATCTCCATTGCTGTTGCTGTGTTTATAATATAATTTATGAAAGTTGGTACTAGCCAAAAGCCACATAGCTCTCTGATGGAGGCAAATGTTCAGAAACTGACCTGATGTACTTTAGGTTTAAATTAAATTACATTGTATATTTAAAGTGGACCTTCAGTAATGTTTTCAACTTTCCATCTATTAAATCCTCTGCCTTTGTTGTTTTAACTTTAGACAGTACAACATTTTTTTTCTGCCAGTAAATACCTTATCCACTTCCTGTTTGTGTGGTAAAAAGCCTAGGCTTCTGACATCATGCACAGCTCTCTCTCTCTCACTCTGGTGAGAGTTTGCCAGAAAGTGAGGGGAGACGAGTCATAAGAGGGCCAATGAGAGCTGCAGACCTGGAGGTGTGCCTATCTGTGTAAATCCAGGAAGTGTACAGGCAGCAGCTTCAGCTGCCCACAGTTAGAATGGATGCAGCCAGACTTAGTGGAGAGAGATTTCTGCAGCATATTTGGCAAGTACAGAATCACAGTATATATAAAATAATATGCAAAGTCGTTGAAGGAAACTTCAGAATGGCAAAAATGCTTTTATTTTGTGAGCAGA